>NC_064433.1:69497212-70121122 GCF_023343835.1 Lagopus muta
TGGAGCCTTAGAAGCACTCATGATGAATGTTATATTTTTCTAAATTCACTGACTTCAGGAACTTATGCCCTTCTCTCCCATGCTTCAGATTCCTCCCTTCTCACTCTACAAACACAGTCCCAGTTTGTTCTCCTCTCTCATGCTTTACTTAAAATTTTTACTTAACAGAATGAAAGATCCCTAAAAAGAAAAGATCAGCTAAAATAAAGAATAAAGAAGTAGTGCTAAATGCTTAGAACCAGTTATCAAGCAAAGTTTAGAAAAAAAATTACATCAATGTTGCAGTTAATCATAAGTTTAGTTACATTCCTAAGCTGGGTAGGATGTTAAAGCTCCTTCTGCTTCTTGACCCTTTGAACATGTGTGTTAGACATAACTTGAAATACTTCATACAGCACAGAAGAGCTATTATAGCAAGTTTTACGGCAGTTTATGGATGTGAGGGAGACAGAATTTGTTGCTCTAGCAGTTTCTTAATTGAACAAATTGGTCAGACAGCAAGAACAAGCTTTGGGGTACCAACAGCCATCTTTAGCTCCTTCCACCACAAAAAGCAATTTCCTTTTCCTCCACTTTTGCAAAGATAAAAATTCTCACTACCACTGCTTCAGTGTGTTTCCAAAAACCTATATAGTTTTAAACTTCTGCATCGTCTGCATGACTAACTCCACCAAGGCTATCACTGATATTTTTATCATGGATATTTATCATTGGTACGAATATGCTTCATAGACAGCTGTAATAAGCTGCTTGAATTAATTTTAAAAAGGCATTGAGAGCAAACTCCAAGCACAAGTCCTCTTATAGAAGTTAATGACGCTATGCTATAAGAAAATGCTGAGGATCTCCAGGAGAATTTTTAATTTTACTTTCTCTGTACCTCTGAAGTACTTCAAATCCCAGTAAACTTCCTCTTAACTGTTTCAACTAAAAGAACAAAACACACATGTGCATCCTCTAAATATTAATATTATAAGAGCTAAAGATGTTAGAACCCTAAATTTTGAATCAGCATTACAAAAAGTGTCAAGCTAATCTAATATACTGGTGATGGGAAGAGAAAAGGTTCATATTGATTTCTGTATCTAAAAACCAAACACCACAACAACAATCAATAAGCTGCAAGTTCCTGATTTAATGCCAAGAACTCTACCCCGTTTCATGGAATTTTTACTAGCACGTATCATGACTGAAATTAGCAGATACTAGGTTGTAAACTCAGCCCAAGTCAAAGCTCAGTACCAGGAAAGGGTGTGAAGTAATGTCTGTTCATCTTGCTCTTAAAAAGGTGGTAGAGTGCCAAAATCTTGCAATGACTCTGGCTTCAGCAACTAGTCCAGCTCCTCAGACTCAAGGCTGGCTACACAGATCTGCCAAAAATCTGCCAAAACGTATCCAAGCTTACCCTACTGCCTGAAGCTAGCTGCCCTTAGGGCAATGCTCTCTCTCTGAGCACTCTCTCCCCTCCAAAGCACAGAGATGCAGGATAGTCCACGCTTCTTTGCCAGCATGCAACAACAAATCAACATGACAATTCAGAAGGAAAACATAGCATCCCAGGAGCTGTCAGGACTTTCTGACACAGAAATATGGGATTTCTGCAGAAAAAAATCTTGGAAGTGTAGCATAGAGGTCACTACTCCAATTTCTGAAGATTTTTATTTCATATGTATTTAACAGGCAAGCAAAAGTTGCAGACGTATGTGAGACAAACATTTATGTTTTTAACGGGCTGCCAAGCATCACTGTAGAGTATATATCCAGTAAGACAACATGAGCTGATCTGACCAAGTCAACCATGAAAATCCATCTGCTCATTCATCCACTTGGCACTGACAGACCTGTCTCTATTAAATGGAAAGCAAATCAAAGCAGTCTGGCATTTTCTTGAGCATACAGAGAAGCCCTATGGGAACGGTGCATCCCCTGTCCTGTCAAATAGAGTAGCCAAGAAAGGACAATGACATTAACAACAAATTACATTCTATCCCTTGCCTAGAATATTTATAGCCAAGACAATATTTTAAAGGGGACAAGCGTATGCAATCATACTAAAACGAAAAAGATTCTTTCAAATGTAATGAGTTTTCATCTTAGGTTTATCAGCTACCATTCATCAGCAGTAACTCTAGAAGGCAAGGAGAAGGCCCTCCAAAACAAGATTCCAATTCCCTTTTCCCACATACTATTAATTTTTTAGAATTTGCACCTGAGGCTCCTGGAACATATCCTGGAGTCTACATAAAAGGCAGCATAATGCCCAGTAGTTATGGCAGCCAGACACACCTAAACTGAAACAAACTAAAAGCTGAAACAAAGACCACTGCAATAAAAGGCTTGTGAACTGCTTTGTGTAAGATGTGTTCAGCTGTAGGCAAACAGTTTTTTAATCTAACTTGTTTCAATACTACTTTTGCCACAACCATCTCAGTACAGTCAAAAAGCCAGACCTATAGAAAGAGCAGTAAATAATCTAAGAAGTTGATTTTACGCTGTCTCTAAAGAAATCAAAACAGCAGAAAGGTTTCAATCTCCAGTATCTTCCAGAGGTCCAAATGGGACAAGCTGCATGCTCAACAGCAGTTCTTATTTTTTCCATAACACAAGCAGCCAGGAGAATCTGTTCACAGCTTTGGACTCTTTCATTTGCTGGCCTAAGAAATGCTGGGCGATTAACTTCTGCTATTTATTCAAGACCTGCAGGTGAGAAACTCAGCAACCCACATCACAATCCCAAAGTGAAGGCTTATGACCTTCCACTGCCGCCACCAAGTTGACATTTAACTTTAACATCAACTTGACTGACTTATTTCAAATGCTAAATGAATGTACAGGTACGGATTGGGGAGGGTACTTGCAGATGGAATAGAAGCCGCAGAGAAGGGTAGCGGATTACCCTTTTCATCATCCAAGTTTGGTATGGCTGATAACAGACACTGCTGTAATACTGTTCCTATTCCAGACTGCGCTCATAAGGAACACAGGACTCACAGAAGGCTACTAGCAACAAGCAAGTGTAGCTGGGGAGATTTATTTATTTATTTTTTACTAGGGATCACAGAGATTTGGCTATATTATTCTGCAACTCACTGAACAGTTTTAGAACTTTCATTTAATGGGAATGAAAGCCTTGCCCACTGAAGTCAAAAGCAAAATGATCACTAGTTATAGAAGAGCTGGGACTTCCGTTCAAGATCTTCCAGGTATTCACAAGTTCTACCCACTTACCTCAAGTATATTTGACAGTGCTGTATCCACAATCATCTTTGTGGATTCAAACAGATTGAAGTGTTTAAAAAGCAGGCTAGTCACTAAAAACTACGATCAGATTTCAAAGAGGAATAGCTACATATGATGTTCATTAATAACAGATTCACCAAATACAACCTTTTCTTTTGGACCAAAGTTGATTTGCTAGATTTATCATCCTACTCACAGTCCTGCCACTAAAAGCTGCAGACCTTGCAAGATCTATTAGTCTTCACATAAGAAATATATAAAGCAACAGTAAGTAAATACGGTAAGTAAGTGCCAGGGAAGTTGAAAAAAACATCTGATTGCATAGTATATTTCTATTTGGTATAAAAGTGTCAATAAAATATTGCACTGTAAAATTAATTTATATTTTGATATCACTTAAAGACTCCGCTTGTTGCTATGGAACTGGAAAGATATGTTTGGGAAACTCTTTACAAGAGGAATCACTTGTATGATATTTGGGTTTTTTTTTTAATTCCTAAGGATTGATATCAGTTAAGAAGGTTAATACCCACTTGGTGATTTCACCACATCTGATCAGGTTCAGCACGGCTCCCAATCACCCAAGTTTACATTTAATCAGGCAAAGAGAAGAGTGTTTTTCTTTTTTCCATAGCTAACTTGGGATTTTCAAGAAAGCAAAATGACCAGGATTATTGTTCCCTCTTTTAGCACAGAAACAGGATTTAAATACTTCAGGTAATACCATGACTATAAGCCAGGTGGCTTGGGAATTTTTTCTTGGACTTAACAAACAACTTTTTAGGATAAAGCCTCATACATCTGTGAACAGCAAAAAAGGGCTTTGCACTCTGCCATATTAGTGTTTTGCCTGCACTGCTGAAGCGCTTTTTAACACAGGCTTAAGGGTAGAGGCAGGGTATAAAAACCAGTATAGTTCATTTACTTAATTCCTAAGATGAATGCTTCTTCTCCTTCCTGTCTGAACAATGAGGTATCTCATATTTGCATATTTCTGTTCAAAATGTTTCCACAAATAAAGCCCTGATGATGTGTTGTGGTTTAACCCAGCAACAGCTCAGATCTACACAGCTGTTTGCTTACTCCCTCCTCCCAGTGGGATGGGAGAGGGAATGAGGGGAAAAAAAACGAATTTGTGGGCTGAGATTTAAAAAAATATATATATTAATAAAACAGAAAAGAAGAAGAAGGAAATGAAAACAGTAATGATAACAATATTGTATATTCCTACAAAACAAGTGGTGCACAACACAATTGCTCACCACCCACCAAATGATACCCAGTCAGTCACTGAGCAGCAGCTGTCCCCCAGCCAAATTGCCTCAGTTTTTAAAAGCTTTTTTGCATGATGTCACATCACGTGGAATATCCTTTAGGCCAGTTCAGGCTATCTGTCCTGGTTCTGTCCCCTCCCAGATCCTTGTGCCCCATCAGTCCTCTCCACTGGCAGGACAGCATAAGAAGCACAAACGTCCCTGGATTTGTGCAGCACTGCTCAGCAAGAGCCAAAACAGGGGCGTGTTATCAACATTGTTTCTATCCAAAAGCCAAAACATAGTATCATACCAGACACTATGAAGAAAACAAACCTAACTCTATCCCAGCTGAAAACAAGGGTAGCAAGACCTGCTGAAATCCTACTCTTGTACCATTCAACTACACAATGTTCAGATATTTTTCACTAATTAAAGTGCAGTAACACAGAAAGACCGAGGCTGGAGGATAGTAAAGGTAGCTGTATCTGCAGATGCATTCACTCATCACAGTCCTTCACTGGATAAGCTCAGTTGCAATCTGAGCCTGAAAACAACAAAGTCAATCTACACGTAAGCCTTCATTCTCTTCCACTTCCTTTCTTCCTGATACTCAGTTCTGCAAAGCTATTCTCACTACTCAGGTCAGTGTTAGTGCAGCTATAATTCCTTACAGCCTAATAATTCCCCTGTCACATATTGATCTGGTTGCAAATGACAACTTAATGGCACAAGACTGCATTAGAGTCCACATTTTAGCATCCGTTAGAGTGAGAAATGCTCTGATTTGAGAAGTCTGACCCCCTGAAATTCAAGGTTAATTACACTGCTCGTTACTCCAAACTCATTCAGAAAAGACAAAGCATCACTGCAAATGTTGCCCAACTTCGATCTGTTTGCATCATCTCCTTCCAAGCAACAGCACATCTGGGGCAGGAACTGAATTTGTTCTATGACTGGTTCTGAATTGAATAGTGAAGTTAAAGTCAGACCTCACTTACCTCCCATGAGACAACAGTAGAAGGCACAGAGGATGCTTTCTCAATGGATTCTTATTGTCACTCTTCATCATTGGGATAACTAATATACCAGTAGGAAAGGAAGCACCTTTGAAACTGACTATAGCCCTCGTAACAAATAATTCCTCATCACAAATAACTCCTACCAGATATATTACATAATATTAAATAATATTAAAGTAATTCTATTCTATTCTATTCTGAATTGCATTGTTAATTCCCAAATTCAAATTCCCTATAAATTTTCTAAACCAACATTCAAGAACTGAAAGGATAGATATGTGTCACTACTTCAGCACTATCAAGTGTGGCCACAGACTACAAAGTAAGCAATATTTTGGGATGAAACAGGCTGCTTACCACCGCCTTATTACCGTATTTGACAACCTCTTTGAAGTCCTTCACAGAGAAGCACAAGTACCTGAAGCAACATACATTGTGCTGACTGCAGATTCCAGTAAGCAAAAAAAGAGAAGGTATGTCTCATCGTGAACTCAGGCAGCAGGCAGACATAGGAAAAATAAGGTTATGGAACATTAATAAAGTATCACATTTAAAACCGCTTCTGTTGGATGTAGAAATGTATAAACTGTATTACTGAACAGAAAACATGAGAAAACTAGTAGGTAAATTAAACCTTTAAGTCCTAATTACTAGTGTCATTAGAGACCTGATTAGAATATTCCAGAGCTTGCACAATAGTGCAAGTTTCAACACAGAACACAGGCATTTTCATAACCATAATGAGCAAGCTGACACCGCCTGCATAACCCTCAGATCAAGGCTACATGCTATGCTGAAGCAGCAGTCTGATGAGGTTTTCAGGGAGCTCCAAGCAGACACTGCACCTTTTCCAGGCTGAGCAGCCCAGCCAAGCAGTGCTCAGCTGTCCCTTAACCTCGTGGTGACTTAGACACACAGCATTTGAGATTTGAATTATTAATTCTCTTTAATCAGTAGGGTAAAGCAGGCTTGGGCTTCTGCTCTTCCAGATGAAGTTTCTCTGTCACAGAGAGCTTGATAAAAATACAGCACAAGCAGAGGTTACCAAGTAGCAGTTTTTTCATGTTCATGTATTTAGACAACCAAATAGCAGCAGAATAACACTGGAAAAACAGAAATATGAGAGGACTAACTGTAAAAAGAAAAGCCAAATCTTTAGATTTTAAATGTTGAGATCCCTACAAGAAATCATAATATTAATCTGATAACGCCAGTGCTCCTCTTTCACATTTCAAAAGGAGAACAATATGTTTACCCTCTCCTTCTCTGCAGAAGCCCCTGTTCCTACTCACTGTAACATCTCCATAAGCTTAGCAAAGCAAGAGAGTTGAAACAGTAGTCTTCCTGCTGACTTGTATATGTCGTAATCATTCTTTGTTCCCACAAAACTGTTCACGTACAAGACAACAATTTATCTGGCAGACAAGATTCAGAATTCGGCCATTTCTTTCTCTGTCATAATCAGATGGTGATGTGGATTTGTCAGCACATCAAGTATCTCTACAGGAGACATTCTATTTATTTACAGTGTTAAAAAGCATGGGTCTGAAGAGTTCCAAGAGGGACAGAAAAATAAGAGAACCTAGCAGAAATGCAGTGTTATAAATTATAAGTTCAGGTTGTCAAATCTTTCAGCCAGGCAGATGGTTAATGTGAATTAGATATTCAGCTAAGAAATACTGTGAATTTTAGTGGGAGTCATGTGCCTGAAGTCATTTAGAAACTAACTAGTCTCCCACTCCAGCCAATATTTGTTGTGTCACAAGTCCACATGCACGTAAGTATGTAAACCATTGCTCCTGCACAGTTCTGTTTCTGAAACCACAGACAAATCAGTAGCTTAAGCTTAGTGAAGAATTAGCAGCCTAAGTGACTACCATATGCATTTGGCATCAAATCCACTAGCTCACAACTGTAGGATGCTGTAGAAAATAGGACCTACTCCAAAATCCAGGCAAGCTCACTTGTACTTATATCTCTGCCATATAAATTCAGCATCCTTGCCAGATAACAATGCCAGAAGGTGTACCCTGCTCTGCTGATACACTGTTCTTAGAGGTTTTACTTTGGTTTCCCTACTACACAGTTATCCCTGCTAACACCATTCTAGCATTTTTCTTAATCCCTAAGAGAAGGTAAAGCTGCTTTCTATAGAATGATCAGAAGCTTGCAACTGTAACAAAGCGTAATCCTTTATAAATGGCTACTGGGTTGGAAAGATTAAGAAATATTAAATTTTGATCTAATGCCATTTTAAAGTCAGAATCCCAAGTCCAACCACTGTAACCTTAAAGGTTTTGGCAACACAAGGGACTCTTTTTAAGTGAGGATCAGAGCTTGTATTTTCCAGTTGGTCATATTAGATACAGTGTAAGGCAGCAGCAAAAGGATTTTTCTACTCTTCACTTAATTGGCACATAAAGAGCCATGGGCTAAAGGGATTTTACCTTAAAAACATAGTAAATCATCTTTGAGAAGAGCTACATTCCACACTGCCCTGCTGTCACTGATCCTACAGGGAATCTATAATTTTGCTTAAAGACATAGGGGAAAAAAAAGCATCTTCAAAACTTGGCACAGAGAACTGAAAGATTGTTACTGCAAAGTGCCAAGAAAAGAAAACATTTAAAGGCACTTACCTGGGATCCAAGAATCTGTAACACATATAGTACAGAATTAGATACGGCAGTTCTTCCCTGGCAGAGACCATACTAAGAGCTTAATTGCTGCTTCACTTGTATACACAGAGCTTAGAAATTGGTGAAGTGGAAAGGAGAAGCAAATGGAAAATTCCTTACACTATGAGGTCTATGAAGCAGGTCATTTAAAAGGCTGTTCAAAATGAAATTTCATGAGCAGGAATGACCTAAAACACAGAGGACAACTATCAAAACATGTAATGTGTGTGCTAAGTCATCACTTGTTTCTTGCTGACATAAATCATCTTTATAGCATGCAATATGAGCATGCTGCATGAGCTCATTATGTCAGAAAACAAACAACCCTACTGCTGGTATCCAAAGCAGCCTATAGGAGACTACTGTGCTCAAAGCTGTGCAGGTATTATGCTCATGAATATAACTAATACTCTGAGATATCAGAGGGCAATTAATCTCCCAGGCCTTTACCAGCATTCTTCAGTCAAAACTAGCAGTTGCCAGATAAGTGCAGAGCAATTGTTTAGCATGGAGAAGAGAAGGCTCTAGGGAGACCTCACTGTGGCCTTCCAATACTTGAAGGGAGCTTATACAGTGATAAGACAAGGGGGAATGGTTTTAAACTAAGACAGGGGAGGTTTAGGTTAGATATTAGGAGGAAGTTTTTCCACACAGAGGTGGTGACACACTGGAACAGGTTGCCCAAGGAGGCTGTGGATGCCCCATCCCTGGAGGCATTCAAGGCCAGGCTGGATGTGGCTCTTGGCAGCCTGGTCTGGTGGTTGGTGACCCTGCACACAGCAGGGGGGTTGAAACTGGATGATCATTGTTGTGCTTTTCAACCCAAGCCATTCTATGATTCAAATAAATGCCTACAGAAAAACTACAGTGAGTTTGCTTTATCATATACCCAAGTTACATAGACGCAATTCTACAAATACCCGATGTTCAGGCTTCTGCATAACCAACAGAGAAGTCACCATTACAGACAGCAACCATTAGTGACAGCTTGACACCATTTAATCACAAGGCACATGCCTGCAGGGCAGCTCTGATTCTACCTCTGGGGTCCCAGGCAAGCCAAAACATCTCCCATTCCCCACTTTTGCAATATACCTCTGGGGATATAAATGAGAGCACACAGCTGAGTGGATGACAGGGATGTCTGAGGTCAGTGGGAGATCAAAAAAACCACTGGTCTCCAGCTTTTTCCTCTTTTAATGATATTACTCGAGTATTTTGATACCATCTTTCAAGAAAGAAATACCAAGAAGTCAAATCAAAAGCTGTTTATTTATAATTCAAAGATCTCGGGAAGTCCATTTTATCACTGAACAGGACAGGTGCAAAACAGTATTTTATAAACCTCCACTGACTACGAGCTACATATAACATATGCTCTCCATGTCAGTTGTTATGGCAAGCAGTTCACTAAAGCAATTCACTAATGCTGATTCTGCAATAACTACCACTTACCATAGTGCTCACAAATCAAAATTATCTATGAGGTTTTTAATGAGGCTTAAATAAAGCTCTGATAGCAAATGCAAGGGTTATTTCACTTTCCTCTCTGAGGGAGGTTCAAACAGTCTGAACTTATTTAATAAGTTAAACAGAGATTGATTGGAGCCCATAAAATAATTTTAAGCCATCAGAATTCCTCTAGGGTCCACCTCCTGTGTTGGGAAAGAATAAGAGGTTAAATGGACGCATCTTTTTATTATGCTAAACAAAGCCACAGTGTTGTTTGATGTGAAAGACAAATGTATTTGTAATCATTCGAACGATTTAGGATCAAAGTTTCCTCCAAGTCTTAAACAAGCAAATATGTTATCCTGAATTCTTTGCTGAAAAGTAAGGAAGTACCAGCCAGACAGGAAAAGGTCAATATTCTATCATCCTTTCCTTAGTGGTTGGCACGATAGAACTTGCAGGCATATTGGAAAGAGAAGATAACCCTTTGCATTTCCCATGTGTCCAGCAACAACAACAACAAAAGCAGCAACCAAAAACACACCTTTGGAAAGTCTCTTTTAGGATCCTTTTTCAAGGAAATTGATAACTGTAGCTATGTGACCATATTTTCACCCAAACAACACACCCAATTTAAAATAAACAAACAACTCACACTATATACATACATCTGTGATTCAACAGTATTTATTATTTACCTAAGTAAGGAAATTAACCCCAGTTTCTTCCTATCACAATGACCTTCCCTCTTTTGACCACCCTATAAGTCATATTCTTCATCTGCACTAGAACTATCACTTCTCTTGCTAATGTTTCCCTCAACTAAGGTGAAAACTGCCACGACATGCTGAGAAGTTTCTCTTACCAGTAACTGCAAAGTGCCTCTGCAGCAACATTAAGCTACCTGATTACATGTTTTCGAGAAATAGTACTTCTACAGGAATGCAAATGGTCTTAAGTATACCTAAAAATAGTTTCTCCACTTCTTTCACTCATATTCCAGCTCTAGCAGTCTGCATGTATTTTGCCAGCAGTAGGTATACACATTACAGTACACAGTAGGTGTTTATTCCAGATACTCTGGTATCTTAGGAAGCCTTTTTCTAGAAAAATTTCAGTGATGATCTTTCTCCTCTTTTTCCTACCTTCCCACAGATTTAAATTCTCAATTCATTAAATATTATCAATGAAAAGGAAAACAATAGTTTGAATACCCTCACTTTCCCATAAATGCAGGCAGACCACTACAAAAAACTTCCCAAAAGACGTACAAACTCACTTATCTCTCCAAGCCCATGATAGTGAAGCTCATTTAAAACTTTGCAATGTTAACCCTACGGATCAGCTTTACTCATGGTAGGCAAATATGGGAGTTCCTCACCATTGGTCTGCAGTTCTTCAGATGCATTAGGTTCTCCAGAACAACAAACACCACATTCACTCGAATTTCCCAAATTAAGGTACATATAATTACTCACCTTTTTCCCATCTGTACTATCACCACTAACATAGGACAGTTTTCGACGGACATAGAAGAGCATATCATCTTGCCGGGGGGCCCATTTCTCCATAAAATATGTAGAAAACATCCAAGTCCAGAATACGATACGGTCATCTTTGAAACACCCTAAGAAAGACACAAAAGAAAGGGGAAATAAGAGTCATTAAACATCATATTTGATTGAGCCTAATGTGACACACAGTCTTTGCTAGGCATGGCACAGTCAAGCCCAACAGCCCCAAGTAGTATCTTCTCTGTTGCACGACACAGTCACTACTTGGCACAAACTCAGAGCCCATCTTTGGCCATGGTCAACCAAAATCATCCTCTTCAAATCTGTCTGCTCCCCTACATGACAAACACAAACCAAGGCCAACAAGCATGTCTTGCCTATGCCTGTACTATTGAGAAGTACAGGACCAGTAAAGAGAGCCAGAATTTCTCAGAAGCACTAAAGGAATAGTTTCAAATACACATATTGTCAATATATGCCCAGGATAACGACATGAATCCATCAGCAAATCTATTGTACGCTCTCAAGGAGCGCTGCTAGTCCCTCAGAAGCTAGCAGCTGTTGTTCCTTAAATCAATACACAGCAACAAGAACATACTTATGCAGGAGCTACTGTACCTTCTTTAATCAGGAAAAAAAAAAAAAATCAGTTCTACATCAACAAAACAAGGTGCTTTGAAGTCATGAATCCCAGTCAGGGAGGAGAAGGGGAACATTGGGAAAGAAAGATAACAGTGTGTCTTATTCAAGGAGAGGAAAAAATTACAGCACCAAGAACATGGCAGTTGGTTTCTCACCAGGAAAATGGGGTACAGCAAAGGTGACCTCACCTTTCATGAAACTCTTCAACATGGTTGACTATAACAAAAACAGCTAAAGTGTTGCAACACTGCAATGTCTGCACATTCACCAACATTCACACAGAGAGAGAAATCTCAGATCTACATCTGGTGACACGGAGCTGAAATTCTTCAGCACTGCTTAGCCCAGTCACAGACTCCCTCAGGAGTCTTGGTAAGTGGGAACTGCAGCTGTTAGCCACTCACTGTCTGCTTCAAAATCTGTGAGAATGGCACTGAAAATCCTACATGGCTTAAGAAACAGAAAAACCTGAAATTGGCTACATATAAGACATGTGCACACGTGTCCACATGTGACTCTCAGCACAGCCTCCAGACCAACTATCCCTTACAGCAACTTATTTCCCCAAAAGCTCTGCACTGGCTGATGCTCCCCAGCCCAGCAACTATTCCCACTTGTGTGTTCCACTCCCAGAGGTACACAGAGCATATTAAATGCTGCTGCAGAGAGATGAGCCTTGCATAAGCTACATTTATTTACAGTGATACATGAATTAAGCTTTAAAAGATTTTCCAGTCAATTGCAAAAGAAAGCTGACATACCACAACAATGAACATGATTTTTCTTAGGCACTAGTGGCTAACTTCAGGGCTTTATGAAGCAAATCAATCAACCTTCTCATCCACAAGCATAACTCAGCACATTTTCTTCATTATGAGCGCGGTATTCATAAGCCAAATCTTTCCTCCAATCTTTAATGACTTTGGTGGGCAGGAGATTAGACTTTCAAATTTTTTAGAAAACAAATGAGTGACTGAAGTATTTTATTTTTTTTTTTTAACATCTTTTCAACTAAATCCAAAAGCAATATTGAAAACAAAATAAAACTTCACTGATGAAACATACAAAGACTATATTAATCAACATCATGAAGGATAATTTTCAAGAGTATGTATATAGTTGATTATATCTAAGTATTAATGAAAAGGCTATGAAAGAACAGCAAAAGACCAAGTTCCCAGTAGAAAGTTCCCAATAAAGGCTACTTTCAGGCCAAGCTGCAGTTGCTTTATCTGCATAGCTGTGCTGAAGTCACTGCGATTACTTAAGCCAGCATAGAGCATAATGTGCAATTGTGAAATAAAGCCTACACTGTATTTCAGTTTTTCCAGTAGAGAAGGTGAATCTTGCACAATTCCAAGGTTCCGTGCTCCTTCTCCCTCTGAAGCCTTCCTCTGGGTGCAAGTGAACAGGACTGCATGGCAAACAGCTGCCTACCTACCAATCCAGAGCAGTCTCAGATGTGTTTGAGATTCTCACAGCTAGGCTGAGAAAAGATAGAATTACCATCATTTAGTATATTCCTAGACAAATGCTAAGACGACAGAAGAGCTATTCAGGCTTAACGATATACTACTGACACAAGGACAAGCAGCTCTGAAATACCAACAGATATATCTGTAGGTTGGAGGAGTATATTCCAAATATTCAGCCTACTCCAAAGCATTCAGGCCATGAGCGTCAGGAACAGACTCCTCAGTACTAACAAGGAAGGCAAAAATCCCTACAGCTGTAAAGATAGAGCTAACCTTATTTAAGAAGATTGATGTGATACCAGTGACACCAGAGGACATTGTGACCCAGTCCTGCCTCTATATTTAGTGAAGAGTAGGAAACAGGGCATGCATCAGCATGATTCATTAATGGTCTCAAAAAAATTTACTAGATCTCATGGGTTTTGAGTACCCGAATTCAGAACCTTAATTAAAGGGGAGGGATGTGAGGTAGGAGGAGGGAGTAGAGAAAAAAACATTGCCCTGAATTCATATGGAGTTTTAGGAAAAAATGGAGATAAAAAGAAGTCTATGGAATTTAAACAAACAACTGAAGACAACCTACCGCCTAGAAGTACAATACTTCAGTTTTGGTTTACACATAGGCAAACAAAATAAGCCTACGCAAGACACTGATAAATTTACAATGAAAAGTTTTTCTATCAGTGAGAAATTTTGCTTTCCCCTTAGACAAGAATCACCATGTTATTTAAATTCAATAGTATAAATGAGGGTTAAATAAATTTTAGATTCTGGTAGTACTTGCACAATTCTAAGTGGCTGTATGAGTTGCTGGTAGCATCATTAATAGCAGGACATTAATATACACAGGGGAACGGCAGAACAGAGAAAGATACCAAGACTTTATGTGCCCTCCTGCCCTTGCTGGAGAACAAAGAAGAAATTAATTCAATGTATTTTATTAGTGTAAACAGAAAACAAGGGGACAGAAGTGCTGTGGCAGTGAAGTTATTTCTGCACTGCAGCATAATGCAGGGGAAAATCCCAACAGGAATGTTGGACAGCCATCAGTTCAAAATCCTACCTGCAAAAAATTGGAGAAAGCTGTCCTCCAAACTTCAGAAACATTTCCAGACATTACTGTATCATTAAAAGTGGCCTGAAGATGTTCTACTGATTCTGACTGCAGTGGCTGGAGGACAAGAAGAGTCAAACCACAGCAGTACAGCTGCTTTTATTTAATTTTAGTAGAAGCAGGAAGGATAGGGAGCAGCACATGAAGAATTAGCCTTTACAATCTTCTATTAAATGGCATTAACTTTGAAAAGGAAGTAAGAAAATTTGTCATTGCAATCCTAGCTTCCTAAAGCTCAATGGGGGGAGGGGGGGGAATCAATTCCAATATCAAGCCATGAACTGACAGATCAAATAAATCCATTCAGTCTTGCCTTCAACAATTAGATCTTCAAAGCAAGTCACATCCTTACAAACGTGTCATTAATTTTCAGTGTACCACTTGAAGCCTTCCACCTCTGCTAAGGAGAAACTTTGAAACTGCTTTTTAAATTGTTTTAGGTAATAGCATTGAGATGGCCAAAGAAAAATTTTCTTTTCAATAAAGAGAACAGGGAAGAGGCCTTAATTTTTCAGACTGTCACAGTTATCTGTCAAGGAGCCTCAGCTGTACTCGAGATGCCAGGGCTCAGAGGAGTTCTGGCCCCATCAAGTGCCAGCCACTAAAGAAACAGACAGACTCAGCTCTCAGCTGGTTTGCTGACCTTAGCCCTCCACTACTGTATTCAATACTACTTCCATGCACTTGGTAAGGACTGAAATAAAAAGGAGAGAGAAGTTTTAATAGTCCAGACAATCCTGAGTTGGCAACAGCTTTCTATTGCATTGCTCTGACACTGGTTTGTTCAGATGATGTACACATACACATGTACAGCACTGTCAAGCTGATGGGTGGAAGCTATGACTCCAGCTAGTTGAAGAGTCCTTTTAAAATGGTAAGGTTTATTTTTGCTGGAGAATTTGAGCCTTCTGCAACACCAGAATTAGACAGCATTTGAAAAGGAACCAACTTCCATTTCTAATTGAGAGCAAGTAGCTTCTCAAAACACTCCTCCCCCAACAAATTCTGTTCCTGAATAAAATGGAATTAAGAGTTGAGACTATAAATCTTAATACACTAAAAGTTGATTATATAATTATGAGACCTTTGAAATGAATAAATCCTAATTACAACCATTTACTGTAATGATTAATTTACATGGATTTTATCCTCACTAGAAACAAGATTTATGCCAGCTGCTATGAAATAAATCATTTTTACCTATTAAGATTTTTATATTGAGCATTCATTCCAGGGAACCGACTCCAGACTGACATAAGCTGGGGACTGCAATTTTTTTCTCTTCTAAAATTAATGCTTTCCAAAAAGTCAGTGGATAAAGCGATGCGCCAGCGTATTGTTTTGCTTCAAAAGAATAAAAGACAGTTTCTCATTTGGTGAATAATCATCTTTTTTTTGTTCAGCATGTACCACTCTGAGCTTAGCAAAGCAATTATTTCAAGGCAGACAGGGTTTACTGTACTTTACTCCAGACTGCTATGAGCTACTTTTGACTGTGAAATATCATAAAACTCATTTCACCTAATTTTGTCACAGTCATTGCAGACCCAGAATGAGTTCTGAGCAATTCACACTAATTTTGTTTTGAATTTGGTGAAGAATTCTGCAAGACAATATGAGAAGTGCTTCGCATAGATTAAAGCTACCTTTCGATATGCTAAACTACAACTGCATAAAACCAGAACAGATGTCCCCGGTCTTGTGTTAATTGCCAGCACCCCAGATCATCACTAAATCAGAAGTTAAGTCTTCTACTAATGCAGACATGAAAAGCCAACATCTAAACCCTTGAGTCTGACCTCACACAGACTTCAGCAAGCATTCAAAAGCTTGCTAGTACCCAACTGCTCCCAGTCAGGCAATATAGAAGGAACACACTACAAACTGAGGTTCCCAGACCAAACCCTTGCAGCATATTCCTCTCAGAAGCAGTTGCATCGTGAAATGAGCACTTCCATGAACGCCAGCTGCAATGACAGAGCATAGCAAGAAGCACGCTTCTGCAAACACTAATCACACTTCTGCAAATCCTGAATCTGTCAGAAAAGACAACATACTTTCAATGTTAAGTTTCTCTGGCATAACTCCAGCTAGAAAAGGAAGGCAGCACAGTGACAGGGACAAGATAGACACCATAGCTTACCTTCCTTCTCTGCCATAGACAGCATGCCTCTTACCTCAAAATAGAGATAACTGTTCCCCTACTCTACCACATGTTGCACAAATACATCCATTAAGGTAATACGCAGAGTATAAACAGAACATTATTTTTTTTTTGTCTGTAATTAACAGTTACACCACATGCTCCTCTACTAACATAGAGCAAGTAAAGAGAAGAAAAGATCAAGCCTAGTTTGAAGCTGAATGAAGACAGTCTAGATTAAATAGAAGCGTTGCTGCTTTTCCCTTTCTTTTCAAGTACTTTTAAAGAACATGCTACCATACATTCAAATACACGTCTACTCAAGCCTCTTACAATAATACTTATTTTGTACTTGGTTTACAGTATCTCTATGGGAGATTATGGCAGCTGACAAAACTTAAGCTTTGAGCATTGGGTCATCAATGTTAGAAAGCAAAGAAAGAAAATTAGGCCAATTGATTTTGCAGCTGCTGTACCCTATTTTGCCAAGAGATTGTACTACAACTCTCATTTTTCACCTTCACAAAACACAAATAAACTGCAGACACCCACTATGAGCCTCAGGATCAATACACAGTTTCAGTGTATTGAAATTTAAGTACCTTAAATTCAAAGCCTGTTGCCACAGGTAGTTAGCTGAAAGGCTAAAAGGAGACAAGCAGCCACTTGGATGAAATGCAAATGTGGTCCTTTGTGTGAAGAGGGAGAGAAACACATCACATTTTACTGCTGAACCATAAAGTTTACCTCTCTCAGTGAAAGCTTCCTTCCCACACCAGAGATTGAACTTTGAAAGGTTCTATGAAGTCAAACCATCACTGTAGCAATTCAACTTCATGGCTCATAACTATGAAATATCTGACAACTAAATCACATACCTATCTTATTGTCCACTTGCAAAGTGATGGAATTATCACCTTGGAGGAAAAAAAAGAATAAAATGCCAAAAACATAAAACTTTTTTATTCCCAGTATGAAAATACAACCTTAAAACATATTTGACATTCCATAGCAATGGTCGTCCACTGCTCCCTTGCTTCTCTTGACAGCCTAGACTCTGAAAATACTTCTATTCATATAATTAAATATGGAGCTCATCCAAAGAGTCTGTATAATCAAAGCAATGCCTCCCAGTATCCAGGGACATTTGTTGCAGATGGTTTTTAGGAGTTATAGACCCCCCACCCTGTAACCACACCACACCATTACCTAGCCACTGGTTCTTTCATTGGGTGGAATAGATTTGTGCCATAAAAGTTAAAATAAAAGGTTATGGTTACAATACAGCACAGTTTCCATACACAAACAGACAGAAACTTCAGATATCTCATCTTTATAATCATGATTCAGTACTTTCTTCAGCACAGCACACATGCCAACTACGACTGGCCACTTACTTCCCCAGAAAACAAGAAAAAACAATATTTTTTTACTGCAGCATCATTTTGTTCATCATAAGGAAGCTCCTCATTTCTGCCTAGTGCAAAAATTAATTCATGCAAATTAAACTTTCCAAATATCTCTGTGTTTTCCAGAGTACACATTCTTTTCAACTCTGAATCATCCATGAATAATCACGCTCCCACATAATGCTCCTTATCAAAGTATCCAACAGAACTGAGAGGGGTAATCTGACTTCTGACACTCATCTATCATTTAGTAAGAAGTTCCTTTTCCCCTCTTCGTTGATTTCATATAACACATACAGCTAGTCTTAATGAGGGAATACTAGAAAAGGGGAGGATGCTTATTTCAAAAGTTAACTTTTACAGTGTCTTCTGCCAAATCAGCAAAGAGCTACCTAGAGTAGGAAGGTTCCTGGAGGAAGTCAAAACTCCCCTTGCAGCTCACAGGAAATTAGCTTATAATCATAGGAATTGATTAGCAATACCAGCCAAGAGTAAACTGACAATTTTATTTCAGAGTACCACCAAAATATTGTTCAGACTGCTTTGTGACAGATAACTATTTGCATATTGACACAAACAGGTACAAACCAAGCGCATATTAGGTTACTCAAAGACAACAAAAGAGACTTAAGAATTTGAGACAAAACTTTTTTTATATAAAATACATCTAAGCTTAAAGCCTAATTCCAATTACCAAGCAATCGCAAGCACATGCAGTATAATTACCATGGAAAAATAAAGAACGTGGGTTTCTAAGTGTCACATTTTCATATGGTATTATTACTATTATACACAATTATAATATCTTATTTTCTTCTGCTCTACTAATTGGCTAACTACCAATTCCCATTCTTCCCTGAGAAAGAAAAAACAAAGAGAACAAAATCAAGGTATCAAAACAACTAAGAGATAGTAGCTAAATGGAAAGCATCTTTTAATACCTGAATACATCCATTCATGGAAGGTAGTACTTCCTCCCTCTCTCAAAGGCTTGAGTTTCTCCATTAAAAATGATTTTACAGATTTTTTACCATAAATTAAATGAATGATTGTTCACTTTTTTTAATGCAAAGAAAAATAGCTTGGATAAAAAGTACTTAATCACGATAAGGGGAAAGGCTAATGGAAATGCTAAAGATCTACTGAGTAGAGACAAAGACTATCACAGATGATGTCAGGTTTTGTAAGCTGCCATCATCATCTGAATTGGTCTAAATTCAAGTCCCATTCTAGTAGCTGTGTACTTATAATAATCTGCCACATAAGAATGAGATAATAGCAGGTGCAAAAAATAACCTTTTCAATATATTATATTTAATACACTCCCTGTGGCTACAAAACAGGAATTTCAAATAGATTGCAATTTGTATAAATACACATTGAGCTCAGGAGTGGTAACAGAACAGTAAATACCTACATCACAAGGTTAAACTAAGTGTTAGGAAATCTTGACTATATGATAAGATGCAGTGCAAAAAAATCTATAAAAAAAACTTTCAGCAAACGTGCAATGTTTTAGAAAACAATCAGTTATACCAGCAGTAAAAACAAAGATGTAGAACAGTTATCTTCTGCCACAGTGTTTATGAATCCTTAATATTCATACACTTCAAAAAGGAAAGAAAAAGGTTAGATTTAAAGCAAATAGCTAGCTGAAGGTAGCAACTATATGTTCACTCTCCAATGCTAATAAAAGCCCCCATTGATCCAGTTTCAGGTGCTAACATTCAAATCTTACTTTCCATTATAACTAGGCAGGCAAAAAGAAAGAAGCAGGAGCACCTCAAAACAGTACATGACAGAAAGCAGAGCTAACATCGCAGGAAAGGCAGCTTCCTCACCAATGCTTTGCTTTTGATCACATGCAACTCTGGCTACCTCAGGAAAAAAGGATAAGGGGTACTTTTCTCCCGTGGTCTGCATTCCTTATAAAAGTTACAAACAAACATACAGGTGGGATTTTTTGTTCATTTGCTTTTTTTTTTTTTTCCTCCTTTTCAAGGCTCTGAAATTCCCTAATGGTTTCTAAATTCTCTTCTGGTGTAACACATACAGCAAAAGTTATTTTAACTGCAAAACTAAGACAAAACAGAGATGCATGCCATCCCTACTTCAGTCTCGTTCTGTAAATGTTAAGATATCATTTCAAGGCCTTACTCAGCCTTTTGTCACTTACCTATACGTCAGTAGCCATGCCAGGTTAAGGCTTACATAACATGGGGATGATTGCACATCCTGTCCCCAGTTGCTGGAGCATACTAATTACTGTTTCCCATTCATAGCACAACACTGATACCAGAAGGACATGCCAGCTCTCCAGTCTGTGTAAAATTCCTTCCACTCAGGCTGCAAAAAAAAATCAAAATATAATCTTCCTGGATTTTCTTTTTCCCTCCTCCCTTTTTAGTTTTCTGGCTATGAGACTGGGCCAGAAACAAGCTTTCTCTGCAAGTTTAGTCCATGTAAGTGCCCCAACATCTAACCCCTACTGAGATTTGTGTGAATACTGATTGAACTTTACCCAGGGACACAAACTCTGAAAAGACAAAGCAGAGCATGAGGAAAACAGAAACTAGTTATGTCATCAGCAATTAGGGGATTGACACAGGAAAGCCTTGAACACAAGTTTGTTTGCCAGGCAGCCAAAATGCAGATTAAAGAGCTCAGAGCAACATCTACTTAGGTGAGCCGTACTGCAGCAAGTGTAACATAAGGGAGAAAAGTTGGGTGAAGCAGAACAGAAACAATAAAAAGGGCAATACGATTCATTCTGTTTTCTAACTTCATTTTGTTGGCTTTGTCAACATAAAGCCCAGATTCATGATGTCACTGCAAAGTGAAAACTAAATCCATTTATATTCCATGCATTTTAGCATCCAGTTTCCTCACCAGATACCAAATCATGGGTGTTCCCACATATTTTGGAAGAATATGGAATCTATCATCAGGCTTTTAGCTCTATTTTGATACAGCTACTCCTGACTATGTGGAACAAATGCGTTCCTTGAGTCAATTATTTTCAGCCAAAATTTGAAAAAAAAATCATAACATGAAAAATAATTTAAGGAGGGGGGAAAATTAAAAGCCATAAACACATAACAATTACTCTATAGTCCTTTGACATACATATACTAAGCAGACAAAAAAAAAAAGAAAGAAAGAAAATACTTCTCTTTTTTAGTAACAAGGAACCTAACCTTTCCAGCTTCCAGTGAAAGAAGAACCTCAGTACATTACAATACAAATAAGCAGATGTGACAAAATGAGTGGCTGGTGTTTTGGGTACACAGGGCTACCGGAAGAAAGATGAGTAGGACAGAGTAGGAATAACCAGCTCCCCATTTGCTAAAATGGGAAGTGGAAAGAATAACCACTTAGACACAAAAATTTGTGAATCGAGATGTTCTATCTGTGGAGCACAACTGCCACCCCATCCAGTTCTTTTATGTAGGAAATGTGACATCTTGATACCTTTGACATATGCTCTTTCCTGCAGGAAAAGAAACAATAATACAACAAACACCACCACAACTGAGCTTTCTTCACAGTGTATCAGTTGTCAAGCTGTCAAGATGCCTAACCTTCACATCACTACTCCATTGCTACTGTTGCCCTTTTTAAGGTCTGAAAGCATTTGTCAGAAATTTTCTGTCAAATTAAAATATGGAAAAGAAAATAACAGAAATGATTATGAAAGAGGATTCCCAGCTGGAGAGTGAAAGTCAAATCACGAGCAAAACACAAAATTATCTCTCCAGTATTAGCATGGACAATTATAATATCTGGAATAAAGACAAATTATTTGTATACTCGCGTCAGAATGATAAATTGCAAAATAGAAGATACTTTCATGCATCAGACAATAGCACAGCTAGATCAGTTGACTGAAACATGTAAAAACGAAAATTTGGAAAAAAAAGAATATACTACAGTTTTCTCTAACACAGCACCTACTGAAAATAGCCTAGGGCAGTATTTGGATCACAGATTTTCCTCTGAGATGGTGCTAGTATTTAGGATTTGAACAGGTAACCTGAAGACAAAAAGGAACATATGCAAGAAGCTCTTCTCACTATGTATATACGCAAGCGTGACTCCAAATACAGACAACTGCTGTTGGAAAAAAATCAAAAGCTGTTGTCTGTCGTTGATAGTTCCTTCTTCCACTGTAAAGTACAGCCTTGGGAGCAGGGACAGCAAAACAGGTGTTGAATTCACGCCTCAACTGTCAAAGGTTCAGAGTATTAATGCATCACTGATTTTATTTTTTTTGTTGTTAGTCTGCCAGGCTACGAGCTCCTTATGAACAGACCAAGAGATCGTGCCTCGACCCGTGCTATGTAGGCAGTCACCCCCAGCAGGTAGCAGGGTGGATACAGCTGGGGATGGCAACCTCCCAAATCTTCTCAGCATGAGGCTGCTGATTATTTACTAGAGGTCTTTTCACATCAGTTCTTAGTACCTGCTCCCTAAAAGCCCAAAGTAGTACCAACATAGATAAGTAGTACATACAGAATAAAGCTTTATTCTAGAGTTAATAGCAAATTAAAAGCACTAAATTAGTAAGTCTGACTTGATATTTTTCCAGCAGCCAAACCTGAGATAGGTATCTTAATGCTCATCCAGAAAACAGATGGAGAGAAGAAATCCAAAACGGGATGCATCTGTCTGCAGCCAAACAAGTACTAATTTCAAGGAAATCCCTGTCTAGACTCCATTCTATAAATCTGTGTTACTACAAATTCACAAAGCCAACCCACAGCATCAGTGTCTATTAACCAAGTCTGTGATTAGATACCAAAATAATGAATCAACCAGAACGGGAAAGATGCTGAAAGAGTAGGATCAGCCTAATGCAAATTAATATTAAAAAAATAAAAGTTACTTGTCTTTTCTTCAGCCTACAGGTCCTGCTGCTGGGTTCATGGACACCAGGGACACCATCAGGCCCAGCTGCATCAGCACTGAAGGCTGAATGTAGAGAAGTACTAAGAGCTTGCTGGATTTTGTAAAGGGAACCACATGAAACACATCAAATCCATGTAAACAGCCCAGGAATGCTCCTCGTGGCTCCACCAAATTAGAGCTACACTACACTAGTCTTATATTTTCCAATGAGCTAAAGGGTAAGAATTTGTGAGACATGGGCATTCATATGGTATTGGTCAAGTCAGTACCTATTTCTCTCCGGATGTGTTGCCTTAGCCAACACCACGTGAATGGATTCTATCTGTGCACTGAAGGAACTGCCTTCGTGCTGGACAAGAATTCACATCACACCTGTGTCAAAGACTCGTTACAATAATTTTCCTTACAAAAAGATACAGCGAGGGGAAAAAAAGAACCAGAACAATTAAAATCATGGAAAAGCTGAAAACAAACAAAAAAGTATTACCAAGAGTACTCCAACTTCCCCTCTGGCCAGTAATAACAGTTCAGCTTTTAAGGCTCTAACACTACCACAGCAGGTCTGTCCAGACACATCAAAGTGCATGTACAGAAGACAATACAGAATTTAGAGATCCTCCTCAAGAAGCACAACTACTTTGCACATCCTTGAGATTAGGGTTACTGAGAAATTACAACACATTAAAACATTGGCAAAACTAACATTAATTCGCGAAACTAAAAAACAAACTCCAAAATCTATTTTTTTCTGAACATCTTAAGTTTCCAGTGTAAAGGGAGAACTCATCCACAAATAGCAGATTTGGGGTTGACTTTTGATGTGGAGGAGTCATCTTTAACCAGACAGGTGTCATTATTTGTCATACACAAGCTGTCCATCACAACACAGGGATAACAGAATCACAGAATGGCCAGGGTTGGAAGGGACCTCAAGGATCATGAATCTCCAAACCCCTGCCACAGGCAGGGCCACCAACCTCCCCATTTAATACTAGACCAGGCTGCCCAGGGCCCCATCCAACCTGGCCTTGAACACCTCCAGGGACGGGGCATCCACAGCCTCTCTGGGCAGCCTGTTCCTGTGCCTCACAACTCTCTCTGCAAAGAACTTCCCCCTGACATCCAACCTAAATCTTCCCTCCCTCAACTTAAAACCATTTCCCCTTGTCCTGCTGTTATCCACCCTTTCAAAGAGTTGATTCCCCTCCTAACTGGAGGGACAAGCCACTCACCAGGTTTCCCTGGCATTGATGCCTCCAGGGATGGGCCAGTGCTAATCTAATACAGAGATGCTAATAAATGCAATCACAGTATTCTGTGATCTGTTTTGTGTCCTTCTCTCCACCTCCTAATCAGATACTGGACAACAGGAAAAGCAATGACAGAATCAGTGCTTCAATCTGGTCACCATTTCTCACTTTTGTCCATCTCTGTACCACATCAGCAGCCAGTGGACATTTAGCTTGCTTAATTATTTCTGATGCATTTACAGTATCAGAAGAAACACTTGCAGCAAACAACAGAAAGAACAGTGGTAGATTTGTCCCATTTGTTTTATCTAAAAGTGTTTCAACATGGTTCTGGCACCTAGTCCTACCCACATAATAAATAACTAGGCATTGCCCTCATTCCCAGAGAAAGTTTGTCCTAATTGTTCCTTTAATTTATTATTAGAAAAAAAATCTCACACAAATTTCATACATTAGATACTGCCTTGAAGGTTACTCTTTATTTTCAAATGTTTCTGTTGAAGTAGATGATCTTGCTATCCTACTACCGTATTTAATGCCTACAATTTCTTTACCTACCTTTTCCTGTCAGCACCTACTGTTTAAACTTGTAACAAACTGCTTCCTTTCCATGAACCTCGACAGAAAAATACCAAACTACAGCTTCCAGACTTATCATCATACCACCATGCACTCTCCTTAACATATAAATAGTGGTACGAGAAAATAGCAACCATTACTCTAAGTCTTCCCTACTGTACTGAAAGACTTAATTTAGCTCCAATATGACTACTGGACTCGGAGACTTTTGGAAGGGGAAGGAAAAAAAGGAAAGAAAATCCTCAGACAAGGAAAAACCCCACAGCATTCAGTTTGAGAAAAGAAAGGTCTCAGCAGGTGTTCAACAACCAAATAATGCAGTACTTCAGGATAGCTCTTACTTACCTGGCAAAGGCTGAAAGGAAGACAGAAGCAATGAGAGAGGTTCTGCCTTTTGAAAACTTATACAGGGCAAAGCAAAGAGAGGGGCTTAATTACCCAGGAACCAAATGGTCTTTTAGCAACATTTAATTTAGTACAAGTAGCAAAATGGAGAGGGCTCACCTAAATCACGAGAGAAGCCTCCAGCCAAAAGGAGATAAAACTTTGGGGGAAAGAATGAGATCACAACAGCTCGAGCACCTGACCATTTCAGAGGAATTCATTCATACACTTAGTATCTAAGTGAAGTGTTCCCAAATGGCCCTGTTTTATATGGAACGCATGAAATCTGATATTTGCTCACAGTATTGCTTGCATTAACATTACTCCAAATGCACCTTTTGCAGGGAAAAAAAAAGTGTTTGGCAAAAAAAATAAAAAAATAAAAATCAATGATTAAAATGAACCTCATAAACATGTTAACAAAGAAACTGAATGCAATACATTGCCCTTCAAGTGAATCAGAGATTCACTCAAAAAAGCTAACATTCCAGAAAAAAAAACTTAGGTCAAAAACCCCCAGAAGAGGGTTGTCTCCTCCTCTGCCACTCACTGTGATTTGAGGATTGTCATCAGCTGTCTAGAACTACTACTTTGTAAAATGTGACAATTACAGCATTGACTCTCACTCAGAGTCATGAGCAATGATTAAGATTTCAAATTTGTTCTTACACAACTTTAGATGAGAGTCTAATGTAGCTCTCAGAAGCAAAACTTCAAGTACAGCTACAGTATGAAGCCACACAACTTTGTAATGTGGAAATTCAGTCCAACTGTAGGACTATCTCTCATTGGTAAGACATAACACAGGGGGGAAAGATAGTCCAAAGCAAGAGGCAAGAAAATGAAAACAATAAATGTTGAGCTGTACTCAGAATTCATAAAAGACAACTGGCAATAACTTAAATAATTCCATCCAACTGAGGAACATCCACAGAGGTGAAGAGCAATCTACCAACACATTTCTCAGTCGCACTGTTACTCTTCAGGCCATATACAACTGATTGCTTCTGGATTCAGACCATTCTTTTTGGCTATTTTCTGTTTTATTGAATTTCACCCAAGAGAAAAGCAATTCGCAGAAGCTATCTTGAGTATACATTACAGATGCACCTGAAGCAAACACAAAAGGAGAATAATACACAACAAGAAAATTTCTTCACAGACTTCACTGCCATTTCTAGGTCAAATTACTACACGGAGGACTGTAGAACAGGAGAACAACTCCTATGAAGAGATGTTAAAAATAAATAAATAAATAAATAAATAAATAAGAAAGAAAGAAAGAAAACCCCACCAGAAAAACATGCTTCCTTGTTACTTCATTTCAAGAAAGTAATGATAGTAATAGAAGAAAACAACTGTTACCCACACAAAAGCATTAAAGAAATCTTAGAGTTTGGATCCCAGGCACTGAAGTTCTCTCCTTTATTTTCCTTGTGATGGTTTATAGATTATTCAGGAGGGAGTCTTCCTCTTACCCACATTTCTTATTTCTTGATTTTCTATTTCCATGTGCATATTCTCCATATTCTCTAGCTGCAGAATACTGCTGCATACGATGATGGCTGAGAATACAAACACAACCTCTTCTAAAAAAGCCCAAAACACCTGTAAATGGTATTTCTGAAGCTCATGCCCTTTTCTTACTGTCTTCTCTGTTCTATTACTGCATCCACTGCAAAAAAACATTTTAGTTAATGTGGAATCAAAGGTCTTAGAATTTCCAAGTACAAACTACTCCACAGCACTTACAGAATTCCCTTTGAAAGTGTGGAATTCAAACTGAACTGTAAGCTATTTGAGAAATATTGAGACACAGCTATCTTAGAAGTTAAATTTGGAAAGAAATAATGTCATTATTAATCATCAAAGGAAGGCAGCCTGTAAGATCTGCTAGCTTACTTTAAATACATAATCACAGCAGATGTCAACACCATTGGTAGGGTACAGTTATCTGCTAGTAAACTTCAATGCACAGAAGTAACAAATGTCTTTTCATCCAATAGTCATCATACGCATCATGTAATAGTTCAGTCTTCAACGTACAGCTAAGATTTATCTGACCTACTCCAACTGGCAACAATCAGATGCTCTAAAGTCACTGGAAGTAACCTGAACCTTCTTCAGAAACTGCATACAAACCTCACTCACTTCAGAATACAACTCAGCTCTAGCAGGGACTGAAGCATTGCTCCCACAGTTTGCTCTCATTTAATTTACTCATTAGGATAACATCAGAGGATTCAATTACTTCATCTTTTCACATAAGAAACTAATGGAGAATGCATTTCCATGTCTCAACTGACACAGCTGCAGAAAATTTGTGTAGGTGTAGCTCTCTTCCTTGAGCAGAAGCAATCTGAACTCCACTGAATGCAATCACTTCAATTCCAGCAGAAGAGGTACAAATGGCTACATGTGTCCTATTGCTACTTCCAGTATCTATCAACAAAGACCCAAACCTCCCAAGACTCCCACTCCGGGGGCATCATTTGATGACTTAGAAAGCATGTTGGCGGAAGCCTGTCTACAGCAGGACAAACAAAATCTATGTTGTATATACACAGCAGCATTCTTGTTCTCTGCCAACTCAATCATGCCAGCTAGCTGAATGTTGCCAGTCCTGTAAGTTTATGGCATCTAACATCTCTATTTTTGTAATTAATAAACATTACCGTCAGAACACTAACAGACTATTGTTGTTGATGTGATAAGATCAGGAAATTAGTTTTCAGCAGAACTCTAGCCTTACAAAACTACCTAGAGTTTGCATGTACATACATTCTCTCACATAATCTCCCTACTGCATGCTTCTAGCTAGCATCACACTGGAGACGAACAAGCAAAGAGCAAGTGCTACAACAGCAATTTGTAGGGAAACAGATTTCCTACACTGATCATGCACTGGTAGCAGCTGAGTGACGGTTTAGCAGTTTCACAACGGAAGCTGCAATTCTCACTCCCATTCCCAACCACAAGCCTATTTGCTTCCAGAAGCTGATGATCAACACTTTTATCCATCTTGTGGTCAAGAAACAAAAACAAAAAGAAAAAAAAAAAACACACCAACCTGTTTGACATACATATAAGACGACCAGTTTAAAGAAGGAAGAGATTTTGCATTTCTGAAAAACAGTTGTTATTGGCTAAAAGATAGAAAAGGGAAGAAAAAAAAAATAAGAGGAATTTTAGTAACCTTATACTAGCTTTGGTCAGAAAGAGCTCAAAACATTAACTGCCCTAAAGACAGCACCCTACAATAAGACAAACAGCAACTATTACAAAGATACAATTAGGTTGAAACTACCATCAACATATGAGCTGCTGAAAACATCCTTTTCCATTGCTAACCAGCATTACCCTGATTTCTCCTTCAAGGGTGACACTTCTGTTCAGCTACAAACTCCTATGGATCTAGAAGGCCTGCACAAGTGTACAAATGTGGGGTCCGGAGAATAGGGTACTGGACTACACATTTAAGAGACTTAGTAATTTTCCTTCTGACCCCATTTCACATATATGGTTAGATGCTTTTGCCCTGTTTCTCCTGCCCTCTCCCCCTCCCCGGGTCCCTCTTCCACCCATCACATTTCTCTCCAAATATACATAGCCAGTCTCTCCAGACTGACAATGGTTAAAAAATTATTTTTAATTAAGTTTATAAAACCAAGAGCAGCTGCAACATTTACCTGTTGAGAAATCACCACCTCCATCTCATGACAGTTGCAAGGTCTCTAGTATATACATGTGAGTTGAGAAAGAAAGGTCTTATCTAGAGAATTCCCCAGCACAAGATGGAATGTCATTTTCTGCTTTTTCTTATGACTGGCCAATGGCTACATTACAAACACCCTGCTATGGTATTTCAATTACACAGTTCACTACCTGTCTAAACTGCCATTAGTAAAGGATATACACCTTAATAGCCCTTCATCCATTCAATCGTAGCACTGCAGCATAGACAGTACTTTTGAAGAGATGCATGAAGGTTCCAGAAACTCAGATTTCCCTCCTGCTCTTTCTGTAAGTTTTAGATAATGTCATCAACTTCAAGCTTAAGAGAGGGTGGCAACCAAGTACAAGATGAGCATTACACTAACCGCTGCATTTGCCACAGCAATTTGCTGAAAAAACATCTGTGATGCACTTTAAATGTTTCTTGCCTGGAGACTAGAAAGAGCATGTTTATAATTCATTTCATGCTCGATCTTTCTGCCTAACAAGCCACTCAGAATCAAAGAGGATCATTCGTGCTGTGTGATCCACGCCTTCCCTGGTGTGCTCCACTGTTGGTACACTATTCCACTCCTCTGGCATAATGCACAGAGCTCAGCTGCCACCCGTCCTTTGACTGTAAGAAATTAGAAAAGTTCTTAATCATAGGACAGTTTTCCCTCTGAGGAAATGCCTTGTTATTACCCAATAACAAGCACAAGGAGTGTCACCAACTTGCCCAAAATGACAAGAAATCTATAGAAACACTGACACTGAATACAGATCTCTGAAGTTCTGCATTAATTGTTGGTATATTTTTTCTCTGGGCATACCTTTTGAGTTAGATTTCAACTGGGTTCTAGTTTAGAGAATGACTCACTCCTCCACCTCCTTACATAGTGTTGGAAATATCTGGTAAAAACAAAGGTAATAGAAAATCTTATGTTGCTTTAGAACTCAAAGCCTCAAGTAAGTATCAAATACATGACAATCTTCTATTCCCCAGGAATGTCTGAAAAACTTTTCCAATAGTAAAATACTGCTCATTGAAGACTCTGCTCCTGTCCACCCTACTATGCAGGGCAGGCTGCCTTTCAGAGGGGAGCACAGTTTACAGAAATGCACACAAATCTGCTAAAAGTGCATTGTCTACATTTCCAGTACCACCTACAAACCCAAATCACAAGGTCTTTGAGCAAAACAGGAGTGAGCCTACAGAAGGAAGACGTAGCAAGTCCAAATCTTTCAACCCAGAAACCTTATTTTATTACGCAAAACAACAAAATTTTAAAGTTTACTTTGGATCACAAATTCTGTTCATCCTCTTTTATTTTAGGCTTAGAACCATTTATTCCAGCAGCTTCTTGGAGCAGCTGCAAACAGCCAAACATGAAACAAGTAGTAAACGCATCATCCTTCCACATTCATCCTACGATTGTCACAGTCAATGTTTTGAATTAAATACTTATATAATCAATATTATAGCTGTTGAACAGAAGTAAAAACATTACAATTGTTATTCTAATCCTAGAACACTGAGAAACTCCCCAAGCACACCATGCATGTCTTTACATCTATTATAATTTTAACTGAAAGGAAAAAAATCTGCCTATGAAACACAATCTAGTATGAATATTTGGCAAGTCAGGCCAAAAGCAACAAAACAAAGTAATCTATGCCATTAGTATCAAATGATCAAAGAGGATGAAATTAGTTCCCCTTCATTCACATAAGACGTGGCCTACTAACAATTCACATGATGCTTTGACTACAGAGAATTTAGTCACCCTTGTTATGAAAAACTCAGGTCATCCATTCACATCACTGCACAGGGAGAAATTAACCTTCTCATTAAAACCAAGCAAAAAAAAAATATTAAGCATTCCTACAAAACGCATAAAGCTGGATTATGCTTATTTAGGAAGCTAGCTGGGTTTGCAGAGCTTTATCTCCAGACATACCATGATAAGCTTGTTCCTTTGTTTTGGAAAATATGTGTTCAGGCAATAGTCAAGCAGGAGTGACGCTTAGGAAGTATTAAACTCATCTCCTTAAGACTGATTACTTAAATCACACTGACCACCCTGCATTCTATGGAACAATGAGATTTATGGTAACTTAAAACTCCCAAGATCCTTTAAGGTGGTAGGCAAACTACTCTTTATTGAAAATATAACATTGCTAGACACTCAACAATTCCTGTATTTAGTCTCTGAACAGCGAGACAAGAAGAGTAAGCTCCTGGTGAAACCTTCCATGTATCTTAGCAGAATATACCATAAATACATTTCAAACCATTTCCCTCACCATGAGGATGTTTCAGCAGCTACAGGAAACTGGAACTCTTCATAGTGGAGAGACAGCTCCAGTTTCACCATTGTTCTAATCCATCTCCCAAATTCATGGAGCCCTGGAAGACAGGCCTAAGAAGCCCCAGCACACTTTTCATTTTCTTGAAAGTTAGATATACAGAGATGACAGTTAAAACTATCCATGTTACTTCCCAACAGAGGAAATTGGAAAAAAAAACCTCTTCCACATTCGTTACCTCCTAATAGAGATAACTGAAAATACCACCTCTTCCACAACCATGTGAACAAGAGAAGTACCACTCAGCACCCAAAGGCTGAGCGCAGCCCATCCTCCAGACAACTCAACACACCATAGGCACAGTTGTCTGTGGAAGCATTAGCTTAATGCAAACCTCCCGAAATTCAGAATCCAGGCATGGAGGAAGCCTCTGGCAATTACTGATATATGACCTCTCCCCTCTATATGGTAGCTGACAAAAAGCTAGGTCTTGATTGAGCTGTAAAGATTTTCATCGCCCACACATCAACACCAATGCCAGGAGCAGTGTCAGTCAGTCTGACTGAGCACATTATGATTAAAGGGGAAAGGCTCAAGCCCAGTGATGTAACCTCCCATGAAGGGCACCTGACAGTGCAACAGACAAGGTGGCTTCAAACCTATCTGTCAAGGTTCAACCTGGTTTGGCCTAGTTCTGTGACAGGGGATGAAGGGATCCACAGTCCCATGTCCCAGGAAAAGGGGAAGAAAAAAAAAAAAGAGGAGTTTTACAAGGAGACTCCCTATCATGCTTTGAAATTGTTCCTAATATGAGGGACAATTCCAGAGTGGAACAAAATACATATCTCCAAAATTAATTTATTTTAATGGCAGAACACGCTATCTGCCCACAAAGCAAGGCATTCACTTCAAAGATTTGACTTCAAAAACCATAATGAAATGCTTAAGGAAAACCCAAAAATATTATAGTTCTATTGCTTTCATTTCATCTTCATGTCTGAAGAAGATAAAACTATTGTTACTCACAGAGTTCAAATTCTGTTTAATCAGCACACCGAGAGAACAGGCAAAACCAAATGACAAGAGCTTTAGTTTTAAAGCTTTGTTTCTATAACAGGATTGCAGGAAACCTGAAGATTCACACCTTTAATGGTAAAGATTCAGGGGAAAAAATTACTCGGAACAGCTGCTGCATCTTACTAAGTTCTTCCAACAGAACTGTTGAAGCATACTCAGATTACCAGGACTCCTATAAAGAAGCAGTAGGATGATTTATGTGGCCTTTCTGAATCCTGACTGCACGAAGGAAAGTAATTAATTCATTATTTGGAGTCCTGCAAAGAAAGTGCAACGCTACTTCTTCACACTGCTTAACTTCCCATTTACAAGAATAACTAGATGCAACATGTATTAACTAGTCAACTGCAGGGGGTTGCTCTTCCAGAGATGCACATTAAGGCAATAAAGTCTATTTCAATTGCTGGAAAGTTTGCATCCTCTCAAGTTTTTCTACTGATGAGTTCATTCCAAACACAGAAGATGAGTGGGGAGAACCACATATTTCATCCACCAGGAAATTGAATTTTCATTTCTTTGGAAAGAATCCAAGCAGATACACTGTTAAACGCTTTGATCCATCCTGAACAGTAATGATAGAATGTATTTTAATCCAAGACCTCCTATCCATCTTATAAGAACAAAATAGAACGCACACTTCAAAATGGATTTGTAACCAATAACACCCTTTAGAAGATTAATACCTATACTGCTAGAACAACAAAACCAAACAGCAAGAACTACATCTATAAAAGATGGATACTTTAAAACTTCCCATCATCAGACTTCATAGACTGATGGTCCAACTGTAAGCGACTCATTTACCAAATAAAAACAAAGACACAGCAGCTACCAACAAACAGCAGCATATCTTGTTTTACGAACTAAACCACTTATTTCATTGAGGCAACACTGACCTAGAGGGTAGTTTGAGTACTGCTGTTTTATTTTGTTGTTTGTTTTTTAAAAATCTGCCTCCATATTTCAGCATCTCTGGCCTGTCTCTTATGATTCAAAGATGTATAGCAATCTGCAGGACACAGAAATCCCATAAACCATCTCCATTAAACAGAACGAATAAACAAATAATCCAACTGCTCAAAAATACGTAAAAGCTATAATAAAATGATTGCATTATATTATCGATCTGGGATGATGCCTGTCAAGCTCCTGCCAGAAGCTAACTTCCATAACCAAATTACAAATGCCCTAAAAACACTGGCGTCTAATGGAAAGCCTGAAAGACTGTTAGCTACAATAGTGTGAGCAGGGCTCTGGGAAAAAAAAAAAAAACATATTTAATGAATGATAGTAAAAAAAAAATTGATCCATAAAAAAGGTATTTACCTTGGAGGATCACAGCCCTGGGGTCGTACCCTAGACTACCATTTTCCACAGCACAGTAGTTGGTAACAACAAATAGAAGCAATTAGCACTCAGACTCCAGGAGCTATTTTATGACTGTCCTAAGGTGACATATTAAAAAGTAGATCAGGAAACACATGTTACTGACTTGATACTAAGCTGTTATTTCTAAACATTCCAGCACTAATCGTGTGGCAGGACTGGATCATGAGGCAAAAGGTCTCCGCGTTTGTTCTGGAAACAGATATTTTCTCTCCAGCCTTCAATATTAAACATTACTTGCCTCTGCCCATAATTTCACATAAGCCTATCCCAATATCACAAGGTCCCCCACTTCCAATGCTCAAGCCTCATTTGTCCCTCCTCAGACCCTACCAGCACTACATAGAAGCACACCATAGCAAAAATCACAGCCTATTTCTTTGTAATAGCAACAGAACACAATCTCAACAAAAAGCAAGCAACATGGCACAGCCCTGCCAGAAATGACCTTTCTCTGCAGCCACGTTCTGCTGCTTCTCCACTGCGCTTTGCTGGGACAAAAGCAAGAAAATCTCACACAGGAGCTATTGAGCAAATCCCTCACTTTATTGGTCCTATGTGCAGGGCTGCTGGACAAACCCTTTCCCACTCCAGGGCTGAAGCCAGGAGGTCTCAGAGCCAGATCCAGCACAGGTTCCTGCACCATGCTGTACAAGCACTTAACTGCACATCAGATGTATACAGGCACGCTTGACTTCAAAGGTTTAATCCAGCATGTTTTCCACATAAGACCAAGAAGGGGAAAAAAAAAAAGAAACATCAAAATTACCACAAAAATCATATACCACAGATTGAAAGAGATCCACAAAGATCTCTGAGTCCAACTCCTGACTCCACACAGGGCCACACAAAATCAAATTGTGTGTATGAGAGTGTTGCCCAAATGTTTCTCAAACTCCAGCAGCTTGGGGCCATGACCACTGCCCTGGGAAGACCATTCCAGTGCCCAATCACCCTCCTAGCTATTCTGTCTTTCTCTTGAAGAAAAAAATAAATCCTTGGAATTTATTTGCAGCTTGCTCAAATTTCTTCAAAGTAAACCTGAGATTCAATACCCAAAGGAAGCTGGTTAAGTCAAACCACCTACCCTTAGCACAAATTCAAATTACCTATTTTAATTTTGCTTTGCATTTTACATTCTAGAACCTTTCCTAGAAGGAAATACACATTCTCCCTGGCTGGAACACTGTCTTATTTTTACTCATTAAGAAGCTGCTCTTTTTTTAATTGTACTATTTATAAATTACTTACATAAGCACCCTTTTTCAGAAATTTAAATATTCATCCTTTCTTGAACATTTCACATGTATTAGCTGCAAAATGTTTTATAAATAGGACAAAGAAATTTGTACAAATATTGAGGTACTATAAAAGATGACTTCAAACTCAAAAAAAAAATATAGATGTGCTGAATGAAAATCAACTTAGAAACACTGGTATATTAAACTCATTACAGAGGATTGTATCCATTGGAATTGATGGGTATAAGCTCTTCAGAAGGAACAGGCGAGGAAGGAAGGATGGTGGTGTGGATCTCTATGTTAGAGAGTGTTTTGATGTTGTTGAGCTTGGGGCTGCAAATGATAAGGTTGAATCTTTATGGGTAAGGATCAAGGGGAGGGTCAACAATGTGGACATCCTGGTGGGGGCTGTTACAGACCATCTAATCAGGATGAAGAAACAGATGAGGTGTTCTACAAACAGCTGGCAGAAGTTGTGTGACTGCCAGCCCTTGTTCTGATGGGAGACTTCAACTTCCCTGATATATGCTGGACATACAACACAATGCAGAAGCAGCAGTCTGAAAGGCTTCTAGAGTCTACGGAAGATCAATTCCTGACACAGCTGGTAAGACCTGCTGTTCCCAGAGAAGGACCAGTGGGAGATATGGAGGACAGGATCTGTCTTAGAGAGACCACAAAATGATAGAGTTCTCAATCCTTAGTGAAGTCTGGAGGAAGGTCAGCAAAACTGCTACCTTGGACTTCCAGACAACAAACTTTGGGTTGTTCACAACACTGGCAGGGAGAGTCCGCTTGGGATTCAGTCCTGAAGAGTAAAAGTGCCCAGGAAGGCTGGTTGTTCCTCAAGAAAGAAGTTCTGAAGGTATAGAACATGCTATCTCTTTGTGCCACAAGATGAGCTGATGGAGAAAAAGACCAGCACGGATGAACAGGGAGCACTTACTGATGCTCCAGGAGAAAAAGAGAATCTACTTTCTGTGGATGAAGGGCCAGGGAACATGGGAGAGCACGAAGTTGATAGGATGTGCAAGGAAAAAAATCAGAAAGGCAAAAACCCAGCTTGGCCAATGGGATAAAAGAGAACAAAAAACCCATTTCTACAAATACATTAAGCATACAGTAAGAGGGGGCTAAGGAGAATCTCCATCCTTTACTGGATGTCGTAGGGAATGTGATCACTGAGGATAAGATAAAGGCTGAGGTTCTCAATGCCTTCTTTAGGTCTTTAAAAGTCAGACCAGTTGTTCTCGGGATACCTTCCCCCTGACTTGGAAGTCTGGGATAAGGAGCAAAATAACCCCCCCCACAATTTAGGTTAGAGACCTGCTATGCACCTGGACTGCCACAAGTCCACAGGGCCAGCTGGAATCCACCCAAGGGTGCTGGTGAAACTGACTACCAAGCCCCTTTCAATCATCTAACAGTATTCCTGGTCAACCAGAGAGGTCCCAGAGGATTGAAGGCTTGCCAACATGACTCCCATCTACAAGCAGAGTCATAGGGAGGATCTGGTAACTACAAGCCCATCAATCTGACCTCGGTGCCAGGTAAGGTTACAGAGCAGATCATCCTGAGGGAGATCACATGGTATGTGCAGGACAACCAGGGGATCAGGCCTCGCTAGCATGGGCTCATGAAAGGCAGGTCCTGCTTGACCAACCTGATCTCCTTCTGTGATTGAGTGACCCATCAGGTGGATGAGGGAAAGGCTGTTAACATAGTCAACCTAAACTTCAACAAAGCCTTCAACATTGTCTACCACAGTATTCTCCTGGAGAAACCGGCAGCTTCAGGATGTGGTGAGATGCAGGTCAGCCTCTTCTCCCACGTAACCAGCAATAGGACTAGAAGGAATGGCTTCAAGTTGCAGTGGGGGAGATTCAGGTTGGACACTACTAAATAGTTTTTCTCCAAAGAGAGTAGTGAGGCACTGGAACAAGCCGCCCAGGGAGATGGTAGAGTCACCAACTCTGGAGGTGCTCAATAAACATTCAGACATTGTACTGAGGGACATGGTTTAGCAGACAACATTGGTGATAGGTGGACAGTTGGACAGGATGATCTTTGAGATCTTTTCCAACCTTCTCAATTCTACAATTTTTTTTCTGTAAGGTAGTGAATTTGACTGCTTGTATATGTTCCTCAAGCTCTCAGAAGAGCAGAATTGATTTACAGACCTTCTTGTTACTCACAGTTCAAGAGAAAACAAAGCTTTCCAGCTTTTCTAGTCCCTCACCTTTGACTGGACTAATCACTGAGCCAATTCCACAAACACACATGAACAAAGAATATATTTTCTTTCTACATCCAAGTTACTCCTGTCAAACTAGCTTAGCAAAACCCTCAAAATCCTCCCACCTACTCAGTGGTTATATTTTCTTCAGAGCTTCAGAAGCAAATATATACTTTGTGAATATTATAATTTAATTAACATTATTACCACTCTACGCAGGTCTGATTTTAATACATTCAAGTCCTAGTTATAAGTAGTTCTCCTCAATTCTTATTTTAACATTTCCAAACATTTGTTTTGCTGTCCTTTCTTTCCCCGCATTTTCCCACTCAAGCCTTCCCATTCCCATCATATCTTCACAATGTCCACAAACACTTAGTAATGCCACCTCGCCTTCCCTTCTCTCAGGAAGGTTTGAGACCTACTTATTTCCGAGATTTATTTATTCATCACGATCATTTGGCACATGAATCATCCCCTTGCCTTTATTCACACGACAGGCTCTGAAGATCACTGCTGCACAAACAAGTTCACATAGTCCTGTGAGGAAAAAGGTTCCTTTTTCTGCTGACCCTCTGCCAAGCGTGTATTCAGAATCACAGAATTGTAGGGGTTGGAAGGGACCTCCCCTTGCCCTCCTCTTATCAAGGGTCAGAGGAACAAAAGAGCATTTCCTCCCCAAACAAGAAGCCAAAGGGAACGTTTAATTAGTGATAAAACTATCAGGACTTCTGAAGGGCCTAGCCTCTCAGCCAGCACCTGTAACCACTGCAGCTGCTGTCACCAGCGCCTAGTGACAGCAATTTTTGACAGCTGGTTTAGTCCCGAGCCAGCTGCCTCGACTTTTGCTTGGCTACATGTCTGTCAATCAGCTATGGTTCAAGATGGTATTCAGACCTAATTTCTTCTTTTCTTACTAATTATAAGGTAGCAAGTCATACCTCCAACCGAGAACATTAGGCTGCACTGAAGACAGGGCAACTCATCCCTGAAGTGATAAAAGACAGAGAAGTTAAGCATCTGACAACACTACATATCTAGTTTCAGATTTAACCTAAACTCTATCAGGCCAGGGCTTTGGCCAAAAATTAACTTCAGAGCTTTCTACACAACACTGTTGAGGAGAGCAAGCACAACACAGCAAGGGATTCCCAACAGAAAAGCAGCGCTTGACAAGTCCCCAGCTCATATTATTTATGCTTTATCAACTAGGTCCTAAAATGAAGAACACAGTACTCACAGCCACCCAATTAACATTATATAGAAACTGTAGGCATCTAAAACTTTCTTATAAAGGACATAAAGCAATCCTGTCATTCCCTAAGAAAGAACTACTTTGACAGTGTCATGCAGTACCAAACTGCACTTCAGAGCTAGCTTTGAGTGCAATGCCCTGCACAGCTGGATGACACTGACATGCAGCTGAGACATCTCATAGTGGCATCATCATTCCCATTAATCAGCCTGGCACAGAGTCATATATGAGTTATTATTCTGAAGTGTGATGTCAGAGGACTTGATGTATTTTCTACATTACACAAAGAGGAAAATTAGGAAAATCCCTTATGAGGGGATTTACATTTTTGGACAACACTTGCCTAACTGCTGATGTGATGCTCTTGAAGTGTTCTTGCTCACAGAAATCCAGCATCAGCATAAATAGCAGTCTCCTGCTTAAACTGGGGAGCAAACTTAAAGAAAACATGCAACGGGAAAAAAGCTTCACAAATTTGAACTATTAAGTTCCATTTACCACAAAGGGGTTAAGAACAGTCAGAAAAACCTACAGTTTAACAGGATCAAAGCTGATTTTAAGAGCACTCAAGCCAAACGCACAACAGATTGAGTCTACTATGACTCCTGACACCACTGGAAAGAATTTGTCCATTATGAGAAGACAAAACACCATCTTAAAACCAAATGCAGCTATATTTGTCCCGCAGCCAGGCATGGGACTTGCCCAAGGTCAGCATTACCATCCTCAAGGCTGGTTGTTTCAAATGTGACAATTTAAATGTTCATATTGTGACCTGACAGCAGTCCCACTTGGTATGTTGGCACTCCTCTGCCAGCAGGACACATTGGCGGGCAAGGTATAGCAGCTACAGACTGGCAAACAGCAGCATTTGCAGCTGGAGCTCAGCTAGATACAAAAACTGAACACCCAAGGCACTCCTATGCTGACATATGACCTAGTTTCAAACAGGCACAGCCACACACAAGAGACCCTTCACAGCCAGAATTAACCTCAGTGTAAGGAGCTCAGTCATTTCCCTGGAGTTTTATTTATATATCTCTGTCAGGGGTTGGGAGGAGGGATGGGGGTTGAAAGATGCAATACTGCCCCATGGCTTGCATGGTCATCCCAAAGCCATGCTGAAGCATGACCTATTTCAGTTATACCTTCAATTACAAGCAGCAAGGAAGCAGTCTTACGTTATCACCAGCCAATTTCACTAAAGGAAAGCAGTGATAGTATTTCTATTCCTGCAAGCTTTTATTTTCACTCAAACTTGATATGGCCAAACACAAGGCAGCAACAAGTTTTCCACGAATGCAATCTCACACAGTTGGCTTTTTTGCTGCTGTTGTTTGTACTGCTTTCCCCCTTTCATTCACACGTTCGTTGCCACAAGGCTTTATTTGACCATAAGAGGTGTTTGTTGTTTTTTTTGTTGGTTTTTTTTTTTTATTATTATTATTATATTTTTTTTATTTGGCCATAACACTTCTACATTCCAGTTCAATTCGGAGACACAAAGCCATTAGAAAAAGCATGAAGAAATGAGAAAGACTCATTTTTTTTTTTATCTGAAGAAGCTTTCATTAAGTGCAAGGTAGAGACAAGGAGAGAGCCCATTTTTCCCTGTGGAGACCCCAGTAAGCACTGGGGGCTGACCTGGTATGCAGGGGACAGAAGGAGAACAGGGCTTCCTACACCAACATGCACCACAGAAACCAGTAAAATCCAAGTAAAACTCAGTTTTTACAAAAGACCCGGAGACAAACATCTGGGAAGTTGTAAGCGAGGAGTGGAAGGATGAGTCACACAGAAGTAACAACAACAAATTTCACTTAAGTGCTCCTAATTTCAAGCCCTGACCCTGCAGGGAATCCTATGCATGCACCCCTTCCAGCACAGTGCATACTGCAGCTCTGAAGAATGCAAAAACCAGTGCTCACATCAGAGCTTTCTATGCCCACGATCTCACAGTTGCACATAACGAGCGATTTCTATTCATTACCCTGGCTGGCAGAGTTTCCCGGCCCAAAGGCTCTCAGCTAAAGCAGCTGTAGTACCATCGCCACCTCAAGTCAACTGGAGCACAACTCCCAGCTCCCGTTTTGCAACAGGGGCTTAGAAAACACCTGAGCAGACGTCACCCGCGACGCACGTTAAGCCCACCAGAGTGCCGGGAGGATTCGCCGCCGCTCCGCTGCCCGAGCTCCCGGTACAAGCCCCGAGTCGCCGAGCGCGGGGCAGCTCGCTGGGCGCAGGGAAAAACCCACCGGGACCACCCGACGGCCACGCGCGTCGGCGAGAGTGCCGAGCGTCCGTACTCCAAACACGCGACACACACTTTCTGCTCGCAGTAATTCCGGCCGCTGGCCCAATAACGCCAAACAACGGAGGAGCGGGAGCCGACGCGCGGCCCCGCGGCGTTCACAGCCCTCCGGCCCGCCTCCCGCCGCCGCCGCCCGCTCCCGCCACGGCCGCCGCCGCCCCTCACCGAGGCCGCTGATCTCGTGGCGGAGGCCGGTGCGGCTGCGCTCCTCCGCTATCGCCCGCAGCATCAGCTGCAAGGAGCGGTCCGGCTCGCCGTTGGCCTCCCCGTCCCGCGATGCGGCGCGGCCGCCGCTCCCGGCAGAGGCCATGCTGCTGCCGCCGCCGGCGATGATCTCATGTCAGGCCGCCCCCGCCGCCCGCACGGCTCTCCCCGGTGGCGGCGGCGGGCGGAGCCGGGGGCCGCTCTGTGACAGCGACAAGAGCGCCGAACCGAGCCGCTCCTCTCCACTCGCGCAGCCCGACGTTCCCCGGGCTCTGCCCTACTCAGCGCAGCCCCCGACCGAAGCAGTCGCGGGCACCGCCCTGCCTGGTACGGCCCGGCCCGGCCCGGCCCCACCGCTTCCTGCATCGGCAATCGCCAGCACCGCCCCCCCCCCCGCATCAACCAATGGTGCGGCGGAGGACGGGGAGGAGGGCGGGATGTATGTCAGGTCCCCGCCTCCTGTGCCGACGGTGTTGGCAGGTACAGCTGAGCAGTGCAAGGTTAAGAAGCCGGACCAGGTCGAGGGCCGTGTCACTGCCACCTGAGTACCCGAAGGAGTGGCCTCGAGTCCCCCCTGCTCCTTCCATCAGGTGCTGCAGTTGTTAAGGGCGCTGTCCCGCAGAACTGAGGTCCCTTGTGGCTGCTAGCACCCCCAGAGACTATTTCACCCTCTGATAACAGACCGTTGGGGTTTCTTGCATTGATGTATGCGAGATAGATAGCTAAAAGCATTGCTGCATTAGAGTGTATGTGTTGTACAGCAGAAATCTCAAGTAATGTAATACTTAAGCTGAGTAAGTACCAGCTGAGTTAACATTGTCTTTTGAATTAGTCAATAATGGTCAAGCTTTGCTACGCCTACATAAATAACTTGTTCCAGCTATGTGCAAGTCTGCATTTTTCTTGCTGTGCTTGTTTTAGTAGCAGCTAATAGGGATAGCTTGCAGTGCACGTTAACAAAATCACCAGAGAGTACCTCGCAATTAAAAGGGGGTTGGAAGTCAGTAGATATGGGCTTATTTAACGTATCTGAATGTATTTTTAATAGATGAGACAATAATATATATGCTTTGCATTGCTGATGCTGTCAAGGCTTGTTTACATACTTGCAGCCTGCTAGAGATCTGAATTACTTAAATACATCAAGCTATGCACTTTTGCAGGAAAAGTATGTTCCTTTGCAATTCTGACATTTTCAAAGTCTCATTTAACCTGCTATGAACATGAAAAGTACCTTCGCTTACAAATATTCTAGATTTATTATTTTTGGTAAAGCTTTAAAACAGTTGCTTGCAGCAAATGAATGTTGGATAAACTCTACAGATACAAGACATGAGAAGCAGCTTTCTTCTGAAGATAAAAAATGCTCAAAAATCCTAATCATATCCTGGTTATGTTTTTGTTTTCTTTTGTTTTCTTTTTGCTGCTTTCTGCTGAAGGCATGCACATTGTTCAGTGGGCCTTTAAGCGAGCGTGCATTCAAAGATTAATTCTGCCATTTTTACTTAATTGCCTACCTAACTACATCAAGACATTTAGACTTAGTAAAGAACACCTTTGGGCCCCCCATTATGAAACGTGTTACATTGGGCAGGTTGGAATATGCTCCAAAATTGCTTTTGGGACCTTACCGTGTACAGCACAGAATTAATTCTGCTCCCAAGATGAAATATACAATTAAAGCTTGTGAAAATACTATTTTTAGAATGTTACAAAATTTTTAGCTAAAATTACCCTTACGAATACTCCCCTGAACGCAGTACAGACCATTATAAGGTCATGTATTTCAGAAATTAGAGGTGTTTCATTTGTTCAGCTTTCTCCAGCCCTTCTTCCCCCTCTCTGTACTATTCTTGTCATACCTGTCTCTAATTCTATTAGTTAACTGCCTTGGGTTATGCTGAATGGAAACCAGAGGTGCTTCAGCTTTGCACTGTAGAAGTGGAAACATGTCTGAACTCATACAAACAGCTTTTGAACTCCACTGATCCCTCTCTATTTGATCAAAAACAATTGTGCATTCTGTGCCTTTTATTCTAAGTTGCTCCTGTGCTGTTCCTGAGAGTGCAATTATCTTAATTGGATTGAGATATGAACCACAGCCTTTGTGATAACATGCTTCCGGGTTTTGTAAGCTACTAGCACGTAATCCTTGTTTCATTGTTTTACTTTATCTATATTGTATCCAGAAACACTTCACTACTTACAAACCCTCCTCAAACTCTCCATCAGTTCTGCAAATTTAAAGTCCAGGAAGAAATTCATTAAGTTTTGGGTTTATACGGCTTTTTATTTCATGAGAAGAAATGGGCAGTCCCTCAATTAACCTAAAGCACAGGAATGCACTTCCTGCCAATCTGAAGATGGCTTTGCAGTCAGATGACAGGGATTTGCTGAAAGAGCTAAAGTAACTGGGAAGCCGCTTTAGACAGCAGAGATAAGATGGAGCTTTGCATAGACCAAGTATCTATTGAGATATAGAATGCCAAGTTGGAAAGGACCTACAGGGATCACTGAGTTCAATTCCTGCCTCCACAAAGGATCACTCAAAATCCAAATGCCATGGATAAGAGCACTGTCTAAGAGCTCCTTGAACTCTGGCAGCTTGGGGCTGTTATCCAAAGTCCAAGAAGAAAACTCTCTAACTCCATTGTGGTGTTAGAAAGCAGCATGTAGTTTATCCTTTCATCCTCCAACTTGTATTGATAGTGGGGTTTGCCATGACTCAGGTGCAAGACTTTGCACTTGGCTTTGTTGAACCTCATGATGTTTACCCAAGCCAACTGCTTGAGCCTGTCTAGGTCTCTTTGAATGGCATTCTGTCCCTCAAACATGTTTACTGCACCATACAGCTTGGTGCCATCTGCAAGCTGGCTGAGAGTGTGCTCAATCCCACTGTCAATGTCATTAGTGAAGATGTTAAGGGGCACCTGTCCCAGTACTGACCACTGATGTCCATCTAGATACTGAGCCATTGGCAACCACTCTTTGGGTATGATCTCAGAACCAGTTCCTCATCCATCAAATGGTCCACTGGTCAAATCCATATCATTCCAATTTGGAGAGATGGATGTTACGGGGAACTGTGTCAAAGGCCTTATTGAAGTCCAGATAGATGACATCTATGGCTCTTCCCTTGTCCACAGTCTCAGTTAATGCCATCATACGAAGCCACTAGGTTAGTCAGTCAGGATCTGCCTTTGATGAAGTCGTGCTGATTATCCCAAGTCACCTCTTTCTGTTCCATGTGCCTTAGCACAGCTTCCAGAATCTGCTTCATGATCTTCCCTGGCAAAGATGAGGCTGACAGGTCGGTAGTTTCCCAGGTCATCCTTTTCTGCATTTTTAAAAAATGAGTGTGACATCATGTTTGTTCCAGTCTCCAGGGACTTCAGCTGACTGCCATGACTTTTCAAATACCACTGAGAGTGGCTTGGTGACTATGTCAGCCCATTCCCTCAGGACTCTGGGATTAATCTCATTGAAACCTACAGATTTATGGATGTTTGGGTTCCTCAGGCAATCATAAACCTGATCTGCACTTACAGCAGGAGGGGCATTGCTCCCCTGTTTCCCATCTTCTGAACCATCCACTCAAGGGCTGTGTGTATAGCAGTCAGTAGTAAAGACAGAGGAAAAAAGTTGTTGAATACCTCCTTGTCTGTTGTTACTTGATGACAGGTCTGGTTAAGGAGAACCAATGGTACATCCACAGTGGCTCAGAAATATGAGTCAGAGCTGTGAACTGACCTTGTGTAACACCTGCACCTATGCAGTTACCACTGCTGGGATCTCCTGTCTATTGTCAACATCTGTTAATGGCAGGGGTGAAATCTCTGTAACAACAGAGAGTTTCAACCCACTCTAAAAAGAAAGTTAAATCTCATCAGGCAGCAATAGAGAGTTTTAAAGAATTACTTGCTTGTAGAAGAGATCAGTCATGCACAGTTTACAGAGGATGTAATGGTTAACTTACGGTTAAATTGTGCAATAACTTCATAAAAAAATGAATTTTCAGCAGGAAATCCAAAGTAATATTTTAATTAGAAACTGGTGTTTTAAAATCTTGGCAAATTTGTGAACAATTCTACAGATGGAAGAGCAAATTAAAATTTGAAAATGGGAGATGATTGTATGAATACAAGTTATTATGGTTGAATTTTTAACTTTATTTTTAGAATTCCATAACAGGGGCTATTTTTAAAGTTGGTTGCTGTTTTTTGGGGGGGTTTTTGCATTTTTTTTACTGTTTTATTCTAATAAGTTATCTTAATTATGCTATATTTTACAGTTACATTAGCTTTTCAGTATTTCAGTGGACATTAACTAATATTTTAAGTAACATACAAAAGGGAGCATGTGAATGGAGAGTAAAAGATTGTTATTTGTAGACTTGCTTTTATGGGAACTACTCTAATGAATGTCATAAACAATAGCCACAGTGGGTTTCCTTTGGATTCGTTTATTTAAGTAAACATTCTAATTGATTCAACTACATTCAAGACAATTCATGTAGTTTTCTATATTTTTACCAGTCAGACAAAGTTTCTCTCCAGATCACATGGCTGATCTCTGCTCAGACCCTCTTTTCCTGATATCTAATCAGGCTATTTAATCACCTTGGCAAAATATGCTGGTACTCAAATATGTGTAAGGTGAAATATTAAGTAAATAATAAATATATAAGGGAAGTCAAGTTTCAAATTAGAGAAATGCTTTCCTGCTTAGAGAAGAAAGAACTTTAAAGCCAGTTGACTGCATGTGAACAGATGATCTTTGGGTAAAACTTGAACTCAAGTTTGTAAAAGGAAGGTACCAATGGGGTCAGAACATAAGTGTAATATTTAGTCATTTAGTGCTTGAATTTCTGTAGGCCCCTGAAGAATATAGATGGTTAATATTTTTCAGAAAGACATGAAGTAATTCATGTATAAGGAGAGCTCGATCTCTAATTTTCTGACACAGAATTTTATTTGCAAAGCGAAACAAGAACTGAAGGCTCATTTCAGTTAAGGATAAATATGTTTAGAATAAACCATATGAAGTGTTGACTTTTCTCTCAAATCAAAACATAATTATCTGTATTCTGGTCAACAGGGTGTGGGAGTGGGAGAAGGGAAGGAAAAAAGGGTTTGGACTCGATGATCTCTGGAGGTCCCTTCCAACCCCTACAATTCTGTGATTCTGTGAATTTAAAACACTAGAAGTTTCCTTTTGAACATGGAACATCAACTGTTTTAGTAAATTGGTGCTTCTGACTGACGTATTCATGAGAACATCATATTTTTGTCCAGAGTTGCTTGAAGTTTTGATGGTAAAATATTAAGCCAGCTCAGTTTTCTGTATGATACCTTTGTTCCCAACAGAGTTAATTGCACTAGTGGTGAACAAGGTGAACCGTAGAAATGTGATTAGCTGGAGTAGCTGTAGACTTAAGCTGTGAAAATGATCTCATCTGTTACTCAGTGCCTTGTACAGCATTTCTTGGCCAGAGCCATTATTACTTCTGAGAAGCCTTATCAGTACAATACCCCTTTTAATAAGTGTTTAAAAATCCTGGGATTTGCTATTCTTAGAGAAGCTTAAGAAACTATACCTGTATATATTTCTAAACTGGTACTCATCTAGTGTATTCACAGCAATTTATGATAATTTCAGAACCTCATAACCAGTATGTTTGTAAACAGCTGCCTTACGAGTTTCAATCTATTTTTCTCTATGGCAGTTGCATATGGCAATTGTGCTTTTATTGTATTACAATGTGCTTTATGTGCAGCACTGCCTGGAAAATGATAATTATTATTTAAATGTAGACCATACCTCCATGAAAATGAATTTGTATTTAAAAAAATTAAGCAAGTTCATCTTCAAGAGTTGAAGCACAGGAAAATATAAAAATAAAATATAAATACTCTTAATGCCTGGAGGCTTCAATAGGTTTGGAACCTCATTTATTCAAGCAGCAAAAAGTTGGTCCTTTCTCTCACTTCCTGCACTTCTCAAGCCCCTATTGAAATAATCTTATGATGTACATTTTACTACTTTTGTCCCATGATTTCCTCTTACTCTTTGGTAATGTTGCTACTTCTTGAAAGCCACATGCTTCCAGCTCCTCAAAGCACACATCCTCTAGCATTATCACTTGTTGCTTTCAAGGCTCTCTTCTTTTCTCACTCCCTATCTTGAACACTATTTTCTTAGGTGCCTTTGCTCTAGGCCTCTGTTGTGAATACACTTGCCTATATGCTTAAATTTCAAATATTAAACAGTGATCAGGTTCAGGCAGCTTATTTAATCTAATTCTATGCATCATAGGCCATCATACTTCAAGAAACAAATCCTACGCTAAGCTGAACGCTACTAAAGGAGGATATTAGCCATTTCAGTAGGCTTTTTCTGAAAAGCATATCAATAAAATATAATAATGGAATATATAAGGTTCAACAATAAGAGCGGTAGTGAAATTGTTTTTCATTTTTCTATAGATGCAGTGGTAGTTTACATAAACAAAAATAATTTGAGATACTGAAGAGCATCTTTATGTGGCTGAATGTTATGGCTTCACTTCTGAAGTGTCTACGGTTTTCTCTACATTGTTTAGATATTGTTCCCTGGTAAAGGCAATTTACATACACATAAACTTATTTATTAATCTTAACTTCATGTGTAGCTTCCTGTTACGATGCATAAGGAATTCCCTAACAGGTATTTTGGAGGGATTGTGTGTCTCAGAGAAATGAATTTCGTTACTGTTCATACACAAGATTACCCTCATCTGTAATGGATCTGGGTCACATTAGGAAAAAAGAGTTGAAAAGTGAGGAACTGAGGTGTCTACTGATCTTCTTGAGTTAGATGCAAATTGTTCACTGGCCAGTTGTACGAAACATCATACAACGCTAATCTTGAATGCTAAGATTTTTTATTTTTTTTTATTTTTTGGCCAGGATTAATAGTAAAAGCAAAGCAAATGCATGTTAATTTATTATCTGAATTTAGATACCCTGCTTCTGCGCAGCTGTGACTATTTGCCCATCTCTACCTTCTGGGAAAGTTGAGGAATGAGGCTCATGTCAGGCTGAAGCAGAGAATGAGAAGAGATGGTTGACACAGGCAGTCTAAGGCAATCCATAGTTTCTGTGTTTTTCCCCTGCAACGCACTCTTTCATGCAATGTTTTTATTCCATAGATAAATATTTTAGACAAAGAAAAATGCTCCTCCAATTAGCTTGAATGCAGTGACATATTTTAAATTTAGGGAGCTTATGTGCTTACCTTGAAAACAGATGGCAATGGGATTTCTTTTCCTGATGCACTGCAACAGAAAGACAGGCAGCAAGGGTAACTTCAGGAAGTGAAATGCCTTTTCACACTGGAGGAGATAAAAGACTTTTTGGTGCATTAGAACAAACTGAAGAGCATCATTTTGAATTTCACAGCTCTAATTATTCATAGTGTTATCAGTGATTACTTGAGGTCATAAAGGCAGGAAGAAGCTTTTCCCTCTTGAAACCTTAATTTGACTCTTAAGGCCAAAACCAACAGTATGTTATAAATGTCTGCTGTTACAGATATCTTCTCAATCCTTCCAACAGATACTGTGGTTGTCAGCTTCTCTACTGGAAAATCCTTGATATAATCAGAGATCAGGAATGCCAAGGAGCGCTGCCATGGCTGCTCTGGGTGGAGAACTTTGTTGCACCTGCCAACTCTTACATCTAGCCCTAGCTGCTTATAGTGACTGCTGAAGTTTCATGAGTATCAAGTGCCAAATGCACAGAAGTATTTCCTGCCCTTTACTAGGTTTTGTTTTGTTTTGTTTGTGTAGAAACGTTACGAGAGAAAAGTAGTTTCCTGTGAGGAAGAACTAATGTCTCTAAATGAAAGTGCCAAGTCCCTGTAGAATGGTAAATTTGCATGCTGAATCTGCTTGCCAAAGTCAATCAAGTCGATGGAAAGACTTGGTAGGTAATTAGCTAATGCTTCATTGTCTGTTCATGGATGCCTGGCTGTATGTTAGCTCTGACAAATGGTTTGTTTCAGCAGTGTAATTGATAACTGACAGAGTTTCTCTTAACAAGCTGCTCTGATGTCACATGCTCTATTACAGTGCCTTTTTTGCACCTTTGCAGGTAAGCTTAGGTCAACATTTGCCCTATAAGGCCCATATGATCAGAAATGTGAATGCAGCTGTAGATGTTTGCAATAGGCAAACTACTCCACTTTGGAAGACAATATTCTTTTGTTGGGCAGTATATAACAAATATTAAAAGTAAATTTTTTTCTCAAGTCAGACTGAAAAAACCCACCAAACACGTTGCTTTGAATGTTCCAGTCTCACATGTAACACCTACAGGCTCTAGTTGATGCAGATATATTATTATGCATACACAAAGGAAAAGTTTGTTTTCTGAAGGGATTAAGCAATAGTTTTATTATGTATGCATAAAGCTTTGGAAATCAGATGTCAAAAGTCTTTCAAAGTCCCTCAAAGATTAAAGTTGGCAGCAATCAAGATAAAAATATTGTCATAATGAAGGCATCTTTGGGATGCTCTGCTGTAACTTGGATGTGACCTGACATTTCATCCACCACAGTCTGCCTGTCTACACAGCTGACTGCAGATTTCATTCTCATTTCATTTTTGCTTTTTATTTCCATTCTCTCCGAACTTTTTTTGTCAAACCTGAATCCTGCAACCAATGAGAGAAAGAAAACCCACTTACATTTCAGACTGCTCACTTCAGACATATTTCACTACATCTGTACCAGCAAACCAAGCAGACACACCGCTGGCCCTGAACACAATTCCACGCTTGTTGCAGTGCCAAGTGCCACTGCTTTATTCTGGGGAAATTATTTCCTTCTGTGGCTTGGGGAATTGCAAGAGTTGGTGACTTGTCAGCCATGTCTGTTTGTCTTGTGGACAGAGAAGGGTCTCTGGCCTGTTTAATGCACTAGTCCATGGGTGCACAAACTTTTGGCTTGCTTGGGCTGCATTGAGTAAAGAGGAATCGTCTTGGGCTACATATATAATATGTAGGTCTCCAAAAATAATGCCTCCTATTTATTTCCGCAAAAACTAAAACAGATATAAAGAGCACGATAACAGGTTGACACTTGTTCATCACTCGCAAAAATGCATAGCTGATGTGCTGAAAAATAGAAAATGAACACCATATTGACAAACATTCCAGGTTCTAATAATTTTAGTTCAACTTTCAATTATCCTGTTATCCAAAGAGAAGTAAAAATGTCCCTTATCCTTTTCCAATTGTTCTACTCCACTAATAACTTGTTGAATTTTTTAAAAGAGAATATTTATAATTTCTTCATTTCTTATTTCTGCTGTTAGGAAAAAAAAAAAACAAAACATTCAAAGCTATTTGAAAATGTTAAAACTTATACTTAATTTTCATAGAATCATAGAATGGCTTGTGTTGGAAGGGACCTGAAAGATCATCTAATTGCAACCTCCATTTGCAAGTAGGCTTATCAACCACTAAATGAGGCAGTAGAGCAGAACCCCATCCAACCTGACCCTGAGTGCCTTCAGGGATGGGGCATCTGCAGTTTCTCTGGGCAACTTGTTCCAGTGCCTTACCACCCTCCCACTGAAAAATTTCCTCCTGACATCTAATTTAGATCTACCCTTCTTTAGTTTAAAACCACTCCCCTTTGTCCTATCAACATCTACCCATATTAAAAGTTTATTTCACTCTTTTTCATAAGATCCCTTTAAGTACCAGAAGGTTGCAATGAGGTCTCCCTGGATCTTTACCTTATCTGGACTTTCTTTCTCTTTTCTTTTCAGAGAATCATAGAATGGCTTGGGCTGGAAAGGACCCCAAGGACCACCAAGTTCCAACCTCCCGCAGTCACCAACCTCCATATCCCTCCATATCTTCTCCTGGACCAGGCTGCCCAGGGCCCCATCCAATCTGGTCTTGAACACCTGCAGGGATGGGGCATCCACAATCACTCTGGGCAGCCTGTTCCAGCATCTCAGCACTCTCTTGGTAACAAACTTCTCCCTGACATCCAATCTAAACCTTCCCTCCTTGAGCTTAAAACCATTCCCCCCTTGTCCTATAACTATCTTTTTACTTACCCAAGTAAAAAGTTGATTCCCCTCCTTTTTATAGCTCCCTTTTAAATACTGAAAGACTGCAATGAGGTCTACTTGCAGACTTCTCCAGGCGCAGCTCCCTCAGCCTGGCCTTGCAGGGGAGGTGATTATCATCTTCATGGCCCTCCTCTGGACCCTCTCCAATAGCTCCACCAAAGAGATAAGGCTGTTTGGCCCTTGCCCCTCGCTCCTTGACTCATTGTTCTTTTTTTTTTCTTTTTATTTCTTCTTTTTCTTTTTCTTCTTTTTCTGGCAAGTTCATAAACATAGATTGCTTTCCCATTTAAATGCATTTTTTTTTTTCATAACAAGTGTTTTGACTTGATTTTTAACCATAACATTTGAAGAAAATACATTGCCAGTTTCGTTCTGGAAGAATGTATGAGTTAAATATATACACATATATATATCCATGGCCACTTGGAACATTTCTTCAGAGATATGTATCCTATACATTTTTAAAAGCTTGATTCCTTATACAGCTGTCAGCTGATCTTTTTCAATTAAAGTCCTTTGATCACTACCACCTGTCCACAGATTTTGTTTATCTGGAAAGCTCGGTTTCAGACACACAGAATGTAATTAAGAAACTTTACATGATCCGTTTGGCAGGAAAAGAAAAGGACAGATCATTATTTCAAGATTTTTTTTTCTAAGAACTTTTTAACAGACAATAGCAGGGTTCTAAAATAATATCTTTATCCACTTTAAAGATTTGTGAGACAATTAAGTAGAATTCTGATAACACTGGAAAGCTGCTAATGTGTGGGATGCGCGTCTGGTTCTACCTGTGTGCACTTTAAAGGAAAAGGTGGGAATAAGGGAAAAGTTCATCTGGAATCTGTGGGATTTAAACCTTATACTCATTCTTTTACAGAACACTGCAAAATAAAAGTTTAAACTCTCAATAATGCCAGCTAATGGCAATGGCTCTGAACCAAAGAAATATATGCGGAGAAACTTAACAGCGAAAGTTTTATTACTTTTAAGTAAGTATTCTTATTGGCAGCTCTGGACGCACGGGAGTAATCCTCCTATCATGCATAGCTTATGCAAAAAGATCCTCAGTTTATATACATAACTGGTGTTACATATGCAGAAGTTTTCCAAGAGGTACATTACATATTCAGAAGTTTTCTCAGAGTTATGTTACGCATTCAGGTTTTCCCAGAAGTATGTTATATATTCAATGACCCATTCCAAGCTGGACTTGCTATTTCCTTGGTACAAAGACTCAGCAGGACTTCCTTATCTCCTTGGTTCAGAGACACAGCTCTTTCTGTTATCTGAGCAAGTTGCAGGGCAGCAGTATCAGCAAACATTAGCAAGCTTAACTGTACTGTCACTACTTGTATCATTTTAAAGCAGAACTGTCTTAGAACATGCCTCTCCATTTACAAAAACATCTAGATTAGGGAGGGAAAAACAAACAAACTGAAAGCACAACAAACAATATAAACAAAAAACACTCATGGGGACAGTCAGAGGTTGAAGGTCTACGCTGAAAACCTGGAAGTTTTTCAGTGGATGCAGTGGATGCCAGACTAAACAGAAGCCAGCATCATGCTCTCCTCATGAATAAGGAAAACTGTAAGCTTGGCTTCTTGGTACTGGTAAGGCTGCCTCTGGATTTCTGTGTTCACTTTCATGACCTCCCACTTCAGAATGGTTTCTGAGAAACTAGTGTGGATCTAGCAGATTGTTGCCAAGATAATAACAGATGGGATACGGAGCTAGTCTGGTTTAATCCAGCAAAGAGGAGGATGAGGGCAGTCTCATAGCATCCACAGCTGCTGTTGGAGAGCAAAACAGAGATGCAAAGTAGTGTAAGATGATGTAGCCCAAGGCAACAGCTGCAAATAAAGGCTTGGCAGGTTCAGACTGGAACAGACTTAACAGCGTGAGGGACTGAAGCGAGGTTCAGCAAAACCTTGAAAAAAGGCAGAGAGCTGACTTGGCAGGAAAATGTTGAGAAGCTGCTCCAAAAGAGTCTGGGGGCTTGGGTGCCTGGGCTCAAGGCCAGGCTGGAGTTTGTGTAGGTGGCAGCCTTGAAAAAAAGCAGCCTCAACAGAGACTTCCCCAAACATCTCTGCCAAGAAGCTTCATCAAGATTTCTCCTTACTTCTCTTTGTAACTGCTTTTAAGCTGAAACTCTTGCATTTAGTAATCTGAGCTTTGCTGCAGCCCTGTGGCAGCTGTGCCTGGCCATGTACCCTGTTGATCCTGGCCCAGTCATGTGGTCTTGACCTCCCAGTCTGCCACCATGAACTTGACTGACACCCTGTTTCAATGGCTGCCATGGGCATTCCCTGAGCCTCCTTTGCTCTCTGCATGGTTGGCATGCCAGGCTCTTTCCCACGGGGTGCCCCACAGCTTTTCTCCTCATGTGGAGCAGCCAGCCATCTCAGAGCTGCGCAACAGCTACTTGTGGGGATCCTTCACCAGCCCATGATCCTGGAGAGGTTTTCAACCGTCAAAAACATCAGCCAAGGTGAAGAAGTTCTGATGCAATGCTGGAGTGTTCTATTAGAGCCTTCAAGAGCAAAAGGGGCTGATGTCATTGCAGCATATATCATTATTTTGCATGATAAGAGCTATCACTGCAAGTAGTAGCAATCTGTAAAAATTTAGTATAGCTGATTGATAACTGCAAGTGGTTAGCACAGTAAATATTGTTTCCTCAATGCTAAAATACCTCAGTCCAAAAGTAGCATACTTTGGTTTGGAATTGACAGCATGGTATGGAGGCGTGCAAATCTGATGCTCAAGTGGTCCAGCACTGAGGGGGTGCCATGACCAAGTGGCCAAATTAAAATACTTGTTACTGATTCCACAGAAGTTTTTGTTTTTAAATTAATACATTTCCTTTTAGGTACTAAGTGATTTTGTTTTTTAAAAAATAAAATATGGTTGCACGGGACTGTTCTGGACAGCTGACATTTCACAGAAACTCCCTTATTTCTTCCCCCCTCCCCACTTTCATCAGCAGGAGGGAGATCCAAAATATTAACGTTCTCTCAGAGAACTATTCAACATTTTCTACCATGGTGATAGCTCCACAACATGGCTTTTGACACATTCTGAAAGTCTGCATCCTGAAGGACTGTGAAGAACGCTCTGAAAATGTTTTCATTTCACAGTCCGTCCTCATGTCACAGATAGAGATAATTTCTGAAATAATTGGATGAGAGAGATCCTGAGCTCTTTTATAAGCAATCAAATGAGCACATATGTAAGGAAAATGAGATGGTGAAGGAAAGGAAAAAGGAAGAACAAGAAGAGGGTTTCATGAGAGACACTTGTTAATTCACTAGCTATAAGGGAAAAAGTTGTTATTATTGATGCCGTACTAGTAGTTATTCCCAGAATAGAACAGAGATGCAATATCTTCCTCAAACAATGTACAGTCTAGCTGTAGCACAAGAGAAAATGAACAAGTACAAAACAATAGCATGGACACAGGAAAACACAGTGCATTCGGAAATTGTTTCAGAAATCATTGTTCATTATTTTTTGCATCACAACAAAGTCAAGAGGATCTGCAGACCATGTGCAACAAAGGTCAGAAGACACATTCTCAAGGCAGGAATGCAGAAAAACTGGAATGCATATCCTGGCTGAGCTCCTGACCTGTTGATCAGTCCTGAATGAGTCAGTTCACAGCAGTGTGCCTCTCTCTGTTTCCTGTCCAGTCTCTTCTATCTCAAGCTTTTATTGAAAGTAAGTAGTAACATTTTTTCACATATGTGTATGTGGGTATGATGGGTCTTTTAGCATGATAGAGCTTGTGGGCACTGCTATGATAACAATACTAAAAAGAAGAAAGTTCTTTATTTAAGAAGTGAATTATATATATATATATACTTTTATATATTATATATATTTTTATATATTATATATACTTTTTATATATTTTATATTATATATATATATACTTTTGTTACGGGCTTTCCCACACTAGTCTTACCAATATATCTCTATTTTGGTCTTTAAGGATAAATCTAGTAATGAGAAAATAATCTGACTTCTCAACCATGATTAGCAATAGAGTGGGAGTTGGCTTCTTCCATTGCTAAAAGGAGTGTGATTTGAAAGTGTACTTTCAAAAGCATACAGAAAGTAGGTCTGCCTTATATTAGACTTTCATGAGAAGTTCAAAATGACAAGTGATGTTAATGGTATTAGTCAAGCAACAGCAACCATATGTCTCATCGCTTTTCTAGAGTTAAGAATCTATCACATTAATACTTTCCACTTGGTTTCAAAACACCAAAACAGTTGACAGAAGAAGTACTGTTCTGAGGTGGAAGAAGAACTTAGATGCACTTCTGCAATGAGGAAGAAATTTTACTGAATGCTATAGACAGGTATCCAAGGACAATCTATGGTGTATGACTATTCATATTTCTCATGTTGGCTTGCTAATGTAGCACATTTTAAAAGAAAGGAAGTATAGAAAATTCTAGCATGGTTATGTTCAGAAAATATCGCAGTAGTGAAATTAATTTGTCCCAGGAGGCCTACGAAGATGCAGCATTATCCCACAGTATCTAATGTATTTAAGATAGTAAGCCAGTTGGAGGACTTCTTTAAAGCTGAGATTAAGCAAGTGAGAATTTCATGTGCAACCTGAGTTTGCATATAATCTTTTCCTTAGTCTCTATGACATAATATATTCACTTACTGTGTTACTGTAATGAAGTAATTTGGAAAGATGATAGTAACTGCTGTTAAGTGAATCTAATGCAAAGATTATTGCAAACCTAATTGAAGTAAAGGAATATACGAAAAGGGAAAGAAAAAGAAAAAAATATTTCCCTCTCCATGATAGAGAGTTGCAAACCCTGAAAGGTCTGCTGAAACCAGTCTTGAGTGGTGTGAATTATAGAAAATGTTGATATGTTTTGTAGTACAGCGTGTATAAAAGATGGTATGAAAATCAGCACAAAGCTTGGGAAAGTATTGATAAAAGCATGAGAAAACATGTAAAAGCACATTTGATATTCTTCCTGATCAAAGAAATAGATCAAAGAAAACTACTTTTCCTCTTACAGGCTTTTGGTTTGATGTTTGTGAATAAACAAAATTCCTCAGAAATATACATTTCTTATTACATCATACAATAATTGACTCAGACGGAAATGAACCTGGGACTCTGAATTTTGTTTGTCTGGGAAAGAGTAATTTCATATAAGTTGAGAAAAAAATGCATGAAGGTTTTAGGATTACAACAGCTAAAAGAAACCAAAGCATGGTTAATCATTCCCGTGCACAATTTTTCATTATGGAAGGTTGACAGAAAGTAACAAATCAGAAATGTCTGTTAGACATTTGATCTGAACTAGTCAAGAACAGTGCTGAATCTGGCTTACAGTTCTAGTTCCAATAATTTAATACTATGTCTACAATGTAAAATGGTGCACAGATACCACAAGTAGTTAGAAATAAGCTAGTCCAGACTCAACTGCATTAGCAGGACACTCTGCCTATGGAAGTTCACTCAAAATTTACTAGAATGGAAATTGCTCTACCATGTATTTCTTTGGGAAAAAAATATCACCAGATCTGTATAACCAATAATAGTTCTGATTCATACAGGTCTTATTTTGTTGAAGAGGACGATGGTTCTATACACTTTCACTTATTAGCTGCCTTTACAATCAGAACTTAAAGAATAAAAAAGCCAACAAGAAATGAGGCCAGGCTTTGACCAGACATTCTCTGGATAAAAATATTAGAAAAGGATAATGTGCATCTTTCCTACTTTTACAAAGCAAACTGAAATTTAACGTGCTTTGATGGCACTGAATTTGAAGTCAACTGTAGCCAGTTTCAAGCCATGGCTGCCTTCTAATGATGTTTCAGCATTTGTCTCACATTCTAACAGGATATTGTTAAACCCGGACTATGGGCAGTGCAGGAAGTTCTTCTTCCTGCTGTAATACCACTGCTATAATAAGCAGCTCAGAGCAGTATATAATTGCCAAATGTCACCCAGGCTGCGTTGTAGGCATAGCTTGGAAGTAATTACAGTTTATAGCTCTGCAGCTTAGATATTACACCCTGTCATAATTAAGGTAGAAAATTAATAATTCTGGGCTTTTTGTCCATGCAACACAATGAACATTGAAAAAAAAAAAAAAAAGCCAGAGCTTTTCACTTTAGAAGTATTAAAATTTTTCATTGACAAATTTCATGTGTATCCCTGTACCACTTCTTTATTGACATTGGTTTTAATTTTAGAACAGTCAGTATCTTAGTTGGACAACAGAGAAAAGTGGTTAATTTAAAGCAGCATCACAATGTCTTTGAAATGGTTGCTGTAAAGTTAGTGTAATCTGTAAAATAATTTTTAGGAAAAGTCATTGAGAAGTTACCAAGATCTGTCTTAAATGTACACACACGTACACACACATATATAGTCATGCTTCTTCCTGTGCCTTATCCTTCCAATGGTAAAGTGAATACTTATTATCATCTCGCGTGAAAATTGTATGAAAATGTAGTCATTACTGTTTTTGAAGCAATCACATACAATTATAATTAAACCTAGAATGCCTTTGAGAATATTTATTATTACACATAGAATGAATTTGAATGATTGTAGTATGACAGAGGATCAGGCAGTGATCACTGATGATACAAGAAGGTACCAATATCTTCTATTTACTGTTCATAATTCAGCTTGGAATACAAATGAATTTAAGGGCCAAAGAAAAATGAAAATGCATGATGTAATGAAAGACTTTGCAACTTCTGCATTTTTTGGAATTAAAGTACACTTTCCTGTTATTCAGAGACTTGAGAATGCCACTATAATAAAATACTAAAATGAAAAACATCACATATATCCACCACGTACTTTTGTTTCATGCAAAGGCACGTAAAATAAGGACTTTCTCTTTGATAAAAATTCGACAAAAAGTAACAGAATGAAGAAAGAAAATGCTACTTAGAATGACAGTGACTGTACTGTGACTATCCTTGGGACATGACTTTGAAGGCTGGCTTCTCACCTGGGATGTATTGGCTATGTACCAATGGAGCTGTGCCAACCTAGAAGTGCTAAGGATCTGCTCGTGGGTTAATAACCACTATAAATCTTTAATGTAACTATCTTGGATAGGCTATCTGCTTTTTATAGCATGCTGCATACTTGGATTTGATTGTTAATGAAATTGGAGTGAAATTTCACATCTGATTATCTAAGAGGCTTATGAAAATAAAAACAGAAAGGATAGCTATAAAACAACATGACACTGTTTCAGAAACAAAGCTTGTGTTCCACTGTAGTTACCATTTTGTTTTTGGGCTTTTCTGAGCTATGTCATTCCTAATATGTACATTGTTTCTATACTATTGGAGCTCCTTACAATTGTCACCCTGTGTGGTGACATTACTTCTGTTTGTGACTGAGAGGTGTCATCCAGCCTCAAGCTATTAAGCACCAGAGCAGGACTTCTTTCCCTATTATTGCAAGCAATGACCCTTAACACCTAGCAGGAGACTGGTGATAACGCCTCTTAGGGATTTTTCACTAAGATGCTGTTTCTCCCCTGCCAGTCAAAGCTACAGCATATATAGTCAGTAAAAAACAAACCTCTCAACGGATTCAGTTTTTGCACGAAGCTATTAAAGCTTTGCTAAAATTAGAAACCACAAGAAAAACCAACCCTAGTGTGACTTGCTCTGAGCAACACAAGGTATGGAACAGTTGGAAACAGAGTGACGTCACTCAGCTTTCAAAACATATGGTTAAATGTAGGCATTGCTTTGATTTATGGATACACCTGCAGTACGCTCATTTCAGAGTAGGTTTGTTAAGTTTTCATATGGTACAAGCCAGGACTGCAGACATGACCTATGATATCAGTTCCCGCTGCTATTACAGGAATCCCACTTGTGTCTCTGCCTGGCCACACTTGACCCAGTCATGACTCAGGCAGCGTATGTCTGTGTTTGTGTCTGTACACGTGTCTGTCTGTGTGCTTGCAGGGCTGTCAGGTCTTTCTTACAAACAACACTCACTCCTTTTTCTTATGTGCCCTCTGATAATGAACAGTATTAGGGTGGGGTGTTCTCTTACTTGGGTTTTATTGTTTTATCTCCTTATCTAGCAATAGTTCCAGAACTGCAACAGATAATTCCTTTCTGAGATGAGACTCAAACCATTATCAGCGTTTCTCAGTTATACCCAGTGGAATTAGAAAAACTTGTGTTTTTTTTCTATCATGGCTGCCTGGATGGAATTAAATGACTGCAGAAGTAATAACATAAAAGCAGCTATGCTCTCAGTTCTCTCTGAGAAACAGAGGCAGGATTTAGGAGTCACACTTCAAAGTAAGTTCTAGCTGGATATGTGTTCCTTTTTCATGTGGAAAAAAATTCCCAGATAGCGTTCTTTCCATGCAGCTTGAGAAAAGCACTCAGCCTGCTGCTGTGGAGCGTCTGGATGATTTCATTTTCTAAGAAAAGAAAATGATCTCATCCTCAGTACTTAAAGATATATCACCCCATCATTTTCCCTTGCCTAGTACAAAGGGGAATTTGAATTCATGAAGCTTGAAGCCTGATGACTATAGAAGTACTGACCTGAATGGCACAAAAGCATTACCTTTAACCCCTTCCCCACTGCTAGCCTGCACATGCTGGTGTTCTGGCAGGAAGAACAGCCTGAGCAGGCAGGAGAGAAGGCTGATGAGGGCTTTGTATGGTGGGTGGCAGAGACACTGTGTTGCTTGGTTGCCAGTAACCTTCAAGCTAATGACTCGAGGCCACAGCAGGCAGCATGCAGCATGCTGTGCTCTAGGAATAAACGGTGGGACAAACTGCTCACTACGTTACTTGAATGGACTGTCAGGGGACTGACAGCCTCCCAGAGGAGAGAGATTATCTTAGTTTCAGGTGGGATGGAATTGTTTTCTTCACAGTACTTGGTATGATGACGTCTTGGTTCAAGGAGATAAGCAATGGTGATAACTCACTGGCATTTACAGTCACTACTAAGCGTTGTTGTACAGAGTCAAGGCCAGTCACAGTGAAGGGCCCAAGGAGCTGGGAGAGAACAGAGTTAGGACAGCTGACTTAAACTGGCCAAAGGATATTCCATACCATATGACACCAAGAGGAAGGAGTTTTGAGGGGGGTGGGAGTTCATCTCACTCTCTTTCACTGCTCGAGGACTGAGCTGGACATCATTTGGGGGTAGTGAGCAATTGCTTGTGCATCACTTGTAGTATACAGATATATATTTATTTATATATATAAATAATATATAACTATTGTCCTCTTCTTTTTCTCTATTTTAGTAAATAGTTTTATGTTAACCCACGAGTTCTACTTTTTTTCTTTCTGATTTTCTCCCTCATCCCACTGGGAAGTAGGGGGTGAGAGAATGACTGTGTGTGCTGAGCTACCAGGTTAAAACAGAACAGAGATTCTGTATTTCAGGGTTTTGTCAATGATGTCTTAAAAACTGGGAAAGAGTGCCTTGAACTCTGAAGTTTTTTTTGTATTGACTGTGATCTATTTTCAAAGGACCTGTGGCATGTAATTAAGTCAGTGAGAAACACGTAAAGTACTTTGCTTTTTGAGTACCAAGATATTTATTTAGGGACAGATACTAAAATTTTTAGGCTCCAGATACCTCTTGATGCAGGATACCTACGTTTGAATTGAGGTTTTAGGAACCAAATTCAAAATGTTTTAAGTCTGGCCTTAGGTTCCTTTGGCCAGTCTGTATGCAGCAAGGGTAACTGCAGAGTGGCCATTTCCTCTTAGCTCCCCCTTGCATTTTCATACCATGGGAGTGCTTCTCTGTGGTATCATTTAGTAAGCTTAGTCTAACTCCGGCATGAATCAAACAAAACCACAGAAGGGCAATATAACTGTGATGAGAAAAGTATTGTGTCCCATGCTTCTTACTTGCTACATTCAGACTGTTATGTATTCTACAGTAGATTCCCATGAATACAAGAACTAAGAGGATGCAGACTACAATGCAGAAATTGTAACCAGTGTTTTACTAATTGCATTTCTAGATAAATACTCAACTTTTTATTACCACTTTGTTCCAGGCTACAACTGACAGCACATACCTCAGACTGTGCTTACATTGCTTACATTTCCATTCCCTCTATTGCACTGCTTCTTGAAGAAAAACTGTAATAACTTCACTAAGCAGTTCTTAAATGGTCAAAAGAGATACTGCATTACTCTGAACACAATAGGTGTACTAACAAGAAAAGAAGTTCCCAATATTCCAAATTGTCTTTTTCTCCCCAAAAGCATGCTGCTTTCAAACAGATTCTATTCAATGCAGTTGAGTTATTTCAGTTTACCTCAGCCAGCACCATATTCAGAGGTTCTGCAAAGATGTTCTATGAAGACAGTGATGCTCTGTACCAAAATTCGCTTTCTACTGCCTTCAAGTTGAGTCTCAGTTCTCACTGCCACTTGCAGCACCTCTCATTAGGAGTAGGATAGTTATTCTATTACTGCAGCAGAAGACACAGCTCACACAGAAGCCACAGAGGCACTGTAGAAAAGGGTGATTTCAAAATAAATTATTTTATACTGAAGGCAGTAGCTGAGTTGATGTTATGATGCCCATAGATTTTGCTTGGAGGGGAAATTGGGTTGCTCTTGCACAAAGCTCATTTTCCTTTATTTTTTCATTACGCTTTCCTCAATCCTGTCACAAACAACTCAGAAGCTTCCCAAGCACTCTGAAAATGACTGAATTTAACAAGTTAGAGAAATATACAGAAGAATAAAAAAGGACAAATAACAACAATTATGAGTAAAATCATTTTGCCTGTGTGTTATGTCTTTCAACAAGACATTTCAAAAAATCTTTTAAAGTGTTAATGAAGCCTCAAAAATCTCTTAAAGGAAGATGTTTGTGTGTGGTTTACTGCTAAACCTTTATTGCTGTCACGGTTTAAAAAGCAGACACATAGTTATGTACTGCAGTGTTACAGTTCAGAACGAAAGATGTAAGGATTACATAGCTGAAAACATAGGGTGAGTTAGTAGGAGTAAAATGCACAGTGTTATCTGCAAGTTGACCAGAACTTAAGGAATTTTAGCTCTATGAGGTCTCTCATGGCTGACAACTGGCATCACATATAATGTGCAGATGTGATCTCCCTAAAATGTCAGTAAACCAGAGGGCAACAGAAAGTGGTGTATACTAAAAATACTTATACTAAAAATACTTTTATCATGAGATTTTTAATACACATTTATTTAAAAGGATGGTTCAGAAGGTGGGAAACAGGAGAGCAATGCCCCTCCTGCTGTAATTGAAGATCAGGTTTGTGACTGCCTGGGGAACACAAACATCCATAAATCTATGAGTCCCAGTGAGATGCAGCCCAGATTCCTGAAGGAACTTGAAGCAGTTACCGAGCCAGTCTCAATGGTATTTGAAAAGTCATGGCAATTAAATGAAGTCCTGGAGACTGGAACAAACACGATGACACACTCATTTTTAAGAAACAGAGAGGATGACCTTGGAACTACCGACCTGTCAGCCTCATCTCTGCCAGGGTCCCTTCCAACTTCAACAATGCTGTGATACCATGATATTATAGCTATTAATGAAAAGTCTTTCTAAAATAAAAGATAAACATGTGGAGAGGAAGATGCTTCCTGAAGTGTCCTTCTACCCTTCAGCCATTCTCAGGCAACCTTGAAGGGCATCTTGTAAGCTGTCTCACAGATGCCTTAGGCTGCCCTCAGGGAAGATCCTCTGAAATAAAGGATTTCTGTGATGGACTTGGAAGCGTCACTGACATTCAAGAGCAATCTGAAGGCCTGGGAATAAAGCAGAGACAATGAGCCCCGGGCAGCACCCTTGAGGCTTAGTTCTGTTCAGTCAAGCCTTGGTCTCTGCTGCAGTGGCGCACCTCAGACAACTCAGATGAAAGCCTAAGGCTAAGCCTATTGAAACTCTCTCTTGCTTTCATGCTTTCATTTTCAATTTTGAATGACAATTTAACCATCTTGTTTGAATAAACTGCATTGCTTTCATTTTCTTTTAAAATGAACTCCAGTGAATCTGGTAAATGAGGAATGCCTTCAATTTTTCAAATGAGCCACAGCAGTGTTGCAGAGAAACCAGGTGAGTCTTGAATGAATTGGGGTAAATCTTCACTAAAGCTGAAACGGCAGCATGTAGCATTGCTCAGGGCTAGAAGGGGAAAAGCCTCAGCAACTCAGAGAAAGACAATCATCAGCTTCAGAAAATCCCAGATCACTTAAAGTAGTTTGCAGTTTGAGTTCATCTCAGTAATGTGTTGGTGTTATGTCAGCAGGCCCGGAATCAGCACTATTATTATCAGCAGTAAAAAAAAAATACATATATATATATATATATATATATATATATATCATATATATATATGATTTTCCCCCTTTTTTCCATGCTTTTTGTCTTTGTCACTAAGAATGACATTGATGATGCATTTTTCAAACTCATTACTGCACTGAGAACTGGAGTTCCCAGATGGGACTGCTGAAAGTACGTAGCCTAAGGATCAATGATCCAAAGTGAAAAGCGCTAATATAGCGTTATTCAAATGACATTTTAGTGCTAGCAATTTTCTCTAATTGCAGAATCTACAGGGTACATTATGGTGCATTACCTGAATAATGATTTTTTAAATAATTGTGAATCACACCATAGACGTATGACTATATAATGAATCTGCTCTATTGCCAATTGTACAGGGAGTATGAGATGATAAAATACATCCGAGTTTTAAAGAGAATGATTTGTTTAAATCCACAAGAAACATATTTTTAGTAGTCATTCTCTCTCACTTACATTAACTGGAAATGCAGGTACCAGTTCTGAGAAATAGTTCCTAGTCATCTAGTTCTAATAGAAAGCAAGAGGAAGTAATCCATTACAAAAATAATATTTGAAAATCTTGGTTTTGAGTTCCCAAAAGAAGTCTTTTACCAGAAATGCGATAGGTAAGAGAGTACATTTATTACTGTAACAAGTCTAGCATCTCTGTGCTAGCGTTGGGCAGAAAGTTTTCTTATTCTCTCACATTTCAAGCCCAATGACCAATAGTAGTTAATCCCACAAATCCTACAGAACTGATTCCTTGTTTGTGGGCTGTCTGGGTTCATTCTGGATGGCCAGCAGAATTAGGGGAAATAGAATCATTCTGAGTTTGTCTTCTAGGGATAAAATATGGGACAACCATTTCTCAAAAACTGAATGCAAATCCTTTGTTTATTCTCTACCAGTACAAAATCAAAGTTTACGCTGAGGTTGAAAAAAAAACAAACATTAGTTGACTTTCATTTCAAATTCAAAGTTGTTTTTCTTTTTTAAATCTTGCAACAAAATTGGAGGCAGTGAGAAGTAGCACAAGTACCCTGGTCTGTCATGGTGTCCAGCTGTGCAGTTACCCATACCGTCTGCATGTGAGTACATGGACTGACCACAGAACACCCTGTAGGGGAGGGGCCCCTATAGGTTTGGCACTTACTAGTGCAAATGCAAATTCATCATTTACAATGCAATGTACGTATCATAGCTGTTAACCAAGGAGAAAATATTTTATTGAGCAGACAGAGCTCTGGATACATGCTGGTTTTTATATGTCTTCAAGGCCAAGATGCAATAAACTGTGTTTCAGCTGTAGAAGGCTGTTGTTCTCTCACCTAATTAAATCCCTTTTGAATCACCTTTATTACTGCTAATGACACCTCTCAGAACACATATTGAAATTTGTCAAGTTCCCAATAAATTTTTTCACTGCTGTTTATTAAGGCTAGTTTTTCTAATGTTGGTCAAACTCTCTTATAACTACATCAGTAAGGTAGTCACATTATCATCTACAAAATGTAAATCTCAAGTGTACTAGTGTTGAGCTGTCCGGTGTATTAAACAAACGTTAAACCATTTTGTATATAATCACTATAATGTGATGGAAAACACAGCAGTAATAGCAGGGTAGCAAAGTCTTTAGCTACAACAAACAAAGACAAACCCAAATTCAGCAGCCATGGATGCAGAAATTTAAAAAAAAAAAAAAAAAAAAAAAAAAAAAAAAATTGCTTATCCACAGAAGGCCTCAGATAAGAAAGCATCTCCAGTGAGATACCCTCACCTCCACTTCCAACCCTTAAATGAAATCAGGGGAGGGGTGGATCCTGTCTCCACCCTTTCTGGTGACTCAGGTACATTGCATGCACCTGAGCTCCCCTGGGTTGGCCCTGCCTTCCCACCAGGTGATCAATCACTGGTTCAAGCCATGACTTAGCATTTCCACTACAATTACCCATTCTGAAAATACAAAAGCAATGCTGTATAGTTGAAATGAAAGGATGTTTCCGTTTGACCATGAGTTCTATTCTATGTCATTCACCAAATCTATGTTAAACTAAAAATATTGTCTTAATTTCAGGTGGGATGGAATTGTTTTCTTCAGAGTGTCTGGTATGATGCTGTGTCTTGGTTCTAGGAGAAAAACAATGTAAACATGCTGATGTTTACAGTTACTACTAAGCAGCATTGTACAGAGTCAAGGCCATCCACAGTGAAGGGCCCATGAAGCTGGGAGGAAACAGAATTAGGACAGCTGACTTAAACTGGCCAAAGGGATATTTTGTACCATATGACATGAAGTGGAAGGAGTTTTGAAGGGAGTGGGAGTTCATCTCAATCTCTTTCACTGCTTAGAGGCTGAGCTGAGCACTGTTTAGGAGATGGTGAGCAATTGCATGTGTATCACATGCCCTTTTTTTTTTGTCGTTGTTGTTTGTTTATATAGTCATAACTATTACCATTTTTCTTTTCTCTGTTTTTGTAAGTAGTTTTATCTCAGCCCACAAGTTCTACTTTTTTATTCCTGATTCTCTCCCTCATTCCACTGGGAAGGAGGGAGATTGAACAGAGGACTGTGTCATGCTCAGTCACCTGCTGGGCTAAACCACAAAAAAGTATAAATCTAAGTCCTGAAACGTTTTTATGTCTTTTATTTTCATTATGTACCAGAACATTCAAGACGTTCTGGAATGATACTGGCAGTGAAGTTTTTTTAAAAGCCTTCTTCCAGTATGAGAAGTTTGCGAGTGGCTTTTACTATCCAATTATCTCTTTGAGAACTACTCTCAGGGTAAAAATATGATGTCTGCATGGTTTCTAGAAAGAAGAGTGACTTACTCTTTCTTTATTTTTCTCAGTTATTTTATGCTGTTCAAGTCAGCGGTGTATTTGTCAACTGAAGAATGACCCATACACATACTTACATCACAACTGGCATTTTGTTGCAAAATCTCCTACTCATCTCATAGTTTTTTGTTGTTGTTTTGGGTTTTTCTGTTTGTTTGTTTTTAAACTCTTTGATTTTACTGATAACTATGTCAATTTCAGCTTTTTGTACCTGATTTCTTGTCATTTTTACCTGAAATTGTATTGGTTTTACCCTGCAGAGAGATTTTTCCACGGCTTTATTTGTGATGTGAAATGATTCAGTTTCTAGCTCTGCCTGTTCAAGCGTGCTGTAGAAGCCATTGGGTTCTCATGATGCTTGCCAGTGTTCCATCTCTAAGTATGATTTGTTCACTGACTTGTTTTCCTTTTGCTGTTTCTAACAGTTTCCTGTTTATTTGTAACGGGTCTTCTGGATTATATGAATTTGCCAGCTTGAAATTTCACATTTCACAATTAATGCTAGTTCTACTGAGCTTTGCTTCCCTGAAAAAATTAAACTCCATTGTCACCCGCCTGTAACTATTGTCAGCTCCTGAGCACTGATGGCAGCTTCTTCCGACAGTTCTGAAACTGCAGTTGTACATTTTTTGCCACCTTATAACATTCACTGTTGTACCCATTTTTCCACATGACTCAAGCCTACTTTACCCTGTCTTCAAAACAAAGGATTCTCAACTCTGCAATTACCTAGTAGCTTTTACACACTTATCAAGCCTGACAAGAGAAAACCTATAATTAAAGTGGGCTGCTTGCCGGAATGGCTATCTTAATGTGTTCTTGCATCTTAATTTGTTTCCACTGGGATATCCTGTGAGTTTATGAGTTTATGACCTTGATAATCTGGGTGCTTCTGATACCTTCTCTCAAATTATCCAGTTTGCATGACCCTGTCCAAGCTAAACGTCCTGTTAGCATAGCAAATGATAAGCATTTTCACCATGATAGTGCATACTACAGGGAAGGAATATGTGTGAAGCTGTAGGACTCCTCTCCTAGAAGGAAATGGAAAAGTTACAGCCCTTTTTCTATCCCATCTGTTGGAATAAAGAAACAAAATTAAAATTCTTATCATTTCTTCATTTTTAATTAGCTGAAACAGTTTGAGTAATCTTAAAATACACTTGTTAGGCTCAGCAAGTCAGAATCAGATCTGTTGAAATGTGCTGGAAATATTAAACATATTCATACAGATTAGCTGCAACTATGTCCTACTCTCCCTTGTCATAGTCAGTGATGTACTCTACCATTTCTAACTTGCAGCATGATACAAACTTCAGCACATTTTCTTCTTAGAAAATGTATGCATTTAATTCATATGGCAAGCTCAGTGAAATTCCTTGTCAATTATGAAAAGTAGAGTTGCTCATAAAAACAGCTTGGGAAGACTGTTGAAGAAAAATGAATTTCCATCAGCTCTGAATACAGACAATCTAAACAATCTAAGAAGCTCTATAATTTGTCTTCATAAAAATAATTTATCTTAAACAAAATGCTCTGAACAAATAATTTTCCATGATAAATAATTCTGATGGGGAATTTAATCAGCTTTTGTGTAGGCAAGTGACTCTCATTACAACTCCCATCTCCTGCCCACTTCCTCATCTGTGCCTGCTGGCACACAAGCCTACTTCTACCCCATCCAAAGCATGGAATACAAAGACAAGGTGGTGCAGGTCAAGGAACAGCACAGGGCTCTTGCTCCTTGGAAGAGATTCTTACTTGGCTTTCAGAGTTACTGCTTCAGAAAGTAGGAAGGTGGCAACGAATGTTGCTTGAGAAGACTGCACAGTGCTCTCTTGTCCTCCTTCTGGCATTGAGGAGGGTGGTCTCATACACAAAATGCAGAGACACAATAGCAGCTGTTAGTCTGGAGTTACAGTACTTTGAGAAACTAGAAAGAAATGGTTGTTTATGAGAGCTGTTACAACTGAGGTACTCTTTGACTTCCACAGCAAACCTTTATATGCTGCATAAAACATTAAGCTACTTTTCAGCTTTTTAAAGAACAATCTTCTCATGGGTATCTTCCCTCAGGCCTTTTCAGAGGGATTTGCTGGCAAGCAGCTATGGACAAAGTCATAAATAGGAGCTTGTCCAAGAAAACTCAGAGTAGGAAGAGTGTTTCCATGACTGAATGAATCCTCCTTACAAACCAAACTCAGTCCTTACTCCTGACACTGCAGTAAGTCAAGCTGTTGAAGAAAGCAGACTTCATGGCAGATACACCTCCCTGTAATGGTAGTGTATTTCCTCAGCCACTTCAGGGATTAGAGGACAAAAAGAGTTTGGAGAGGCAAGTGTACAGAATAATTACCAAATGCTGGCTCAGGCAAGAAAACAAGGCAGAAAATCTCCCTGAATTCTTTGGGAGAAACTGACAGAAATAGCACAAGGGCTTTTTTGAGTTACAGTTCAGTCATCCAGCTGTGCTAGACATATAGGTCTCCACAACAAGATGTGAAAGGGCTGGGAAGTTCCATTACAGGGATTCCAATTAGACAAAATGGGGATAAAATTGGTTAATACTTATGCTGATTCAATGAGCCATATTTAAACTTAAAAGCCAGAATAGTAATCATTTCAAGTATGTTCTCAGTCATGCAAACACGACAGCCTGAGGGTGAGCTGCTTGAGAAGATTCATCTGAGGAGGCTCATCAAGAGCTGGTTGACACACATCATTTGATTTCTATTTTGGCTTCTGCCTTTTGAGTCAATCACTTTTGTGTTGAGAATTTACACTGATACATTCATTAATGCGCTGACTACCATTAACACTTAAAAAGATATATATAACTCTTAAAAAGCAATAGCAAAATCTAAAGCAGAATCTAGACACGTGGCATCTATCCTAGTTTGTACAGCTAGTTTACTGTGGTTATGGACACACAGAGCTGTGTTTTCTAACCTCTTTTCCAGTCCCCCAGAATATGAATCAGACCCTGTTTAATAGCCAATTTGCAGTATTAGCACAACAGAGTGACTGAGCTAAACTGCTTAGTTCTCTGCAAAACCCCTTCTTAGACTCAGCATTGCATGAACAGGAACTTCTTGGGATATTAGTCATTTGTTGAACACAGAAAATATCCCTCTGCTGAACACAGACTGGAAACATTTCCCGCTCTTTCCATTAGTGTGTCAGGCACTTGGGGCAGGCAGACAGCACATACACTAGAAATTGTTCCCTGAGTTCACACCACTGCTCTCCTTAGTCCACCATTTGGAGTGGCTTTACAGGACCAGCTTGAAGGAACTGCGAAAAATCCCATTAAGAAAATGTATAAAAATAACCTATCAGAAGACTTTCTCTCTAAACCAAATGTTAGTGATCAGTTTGAATCCATCACTTCCCAGCTCAGATGTTTCTGTTTCATAGAGAAGAACACAGATAAGAATAAATTTGCTGACAGACAAATGAGTCTCTTTATACCTAAAATAAAATTTAAAAAGTCCTCTTCAAATATCTCATAGCCACTTACAACAGAGTGTTTGCACCTGAAGAGAACATGCAATGTGTTCTCAATGTCCTTTTGTGGCTGGCATCTGTTTACTTTTGAGCCAACTCATGTTTTAAAGAAACACATGGAATCTTTTGAATGTGCCATTACCACTGAGATATAGTTCATATTTATCAGTATACATCCCAGTTAAGGTTAGAGAAATGGTTAGAGGTGCCATGCATTAGCTTAGTGTTCAACAACAATTCCTTAACAATGATTCCTCACTTATGTGAAATCATGGCATGCTGTGGCACATGTCTGCCTGCTCTAGAAGATGTCAGGGCTATTTTAAGATATACATAGTTTTTTTGGAAACTTGCAAAGCATCAACTATTATGTCTCTGCTGATAGTTTCATTTTTGTATTCATTTTTGTTTTCATTCTGAGGCTTCAAATCCATTAGTAATATCCCTGTGGTATTGCACAGTGCTATCAAAAGCAGCTAAAATACCTCTCATTCCAAATTTTCTGAGAGTTCTCCAATATATCTTCCTAAATTCTCTTTAATCTAGAAAACACAACATGGAAGATTCTTCGTATCTAATCCTGAGTGCAATTCCCTGCAGCAAATCATTTATCAAAAGGCATTTCCTGTTCTTCATTTAATTACATTTGATTTTCTATTAAGGATAAAAGGTTCCATTTTAAAGGGATACCCAGTGCAGTGCAGTGCAGAGAATACTTTGCTGGAGGGCCTGCAGTCCTGAATCTGAGGTCTAATCTTCTACTGACTTCTTGGTTTGCTGGGATTTTTTTTTTCTTTGCATGTTTAACTGGGTCTCTTTCTCCTACAACCTTCTCTCCATGATCACAGAATCACAGAATCACAGAATCACCCGGGTTGGAAGGGACCCCAAGGATCATGTAGTTCCAACCCCCCTGCCTAGCAGGGCCACCAAACATCCACATTCAGATCAGGTTGCCCAGGACCCCGTCCAACCTGGCCTTGAACACGTCCAAGGACGGGGCAAATGATCAGACTGCTCTAAAAGAGATTCTTAGTCTATGCATATGCAATAATGCTCAGGAAGTGATAAGCAAAAAAGGCCTTTGCATTCTTCATGTGCACGGAAAGACAGGACACAACAAAACACTGCGCAACACCATCGTATCGAATCTGTACTGGCACTACTTATTTCCTTTTTTGTTTTGTTATTAAAGGATTTCTCCACTGGAGAAATCACATTGTTACTCTTCAGACTTCTATTACAATGTCCTTTTCCATTTTGTGGAAATTCTCTTGTTCATTTTAATAAGCCAAACTACAGTAAAATGTACAACTTGTTCTACCCTTGATGTTTTACATTATTATGTGGCTTCGGGGAGCAACAGCTTGCAAAGTGTCAGAGCTGAGTATGAACATGCTAAAACAAAAGGATAAAAATAAAGCATGAGGAAGATAGCACAAGAACAGGAAGAAAAGTAAGGGAAAAAAGGAATATGCTTGTCTTTTTTATAATGACAATGAAATAAAAGGCAAAGTAATTTAATAAGGACTACAAAACACACTCATTTTAATACTACTTCATTGATAACCACAAGTCATCCACATTACACTGTTTTAAGGTGTAGAAGCTGTTCATCTATATATAAACAGCAGCAAAAGTATCAGTTCAAAGCTATGGCTGTTTAGGCTGCAAAAGATGAGTGTATGTGAAATTGTTGGGATGTGCAAAGCATCTGTATTCATAACTCAACATCCAGTAACAACTGAGTTGTGCTCAGCTGTTTGCAGAAAGAAGGTCCATAGAAATTTGCTCTTGTACTGCCAGCTGTGGTTCAGGATGTGCTGGAGACAGTACAGACTGCTACAGGAAGCTCCAGAGAAAGCATTTGAAGCAACTGAACCTGAATCTACATCAGCAAGTAGCTTTTTTTCAAACATTGCCATCATTTATCATTCTTATTTGAAATAATTTTGCCAGTTGATGACTTTATATTTCAAAATAAAAACCAAAGCTATTGGAGAACTCCGTTCATTGAAATGTGGTCACTGAAACTAGAACACTAATTACTTCATTCCTCTCTCAGCTGAGGAACATGGCTGAAGTCGTGAACTTCTTCCACCTCTGTTAGTTCTGAGCCATGTTTTACATATTGCCTAGAGGTTTCAGCTGATACACTTTCCCTTCCTCAGTGTCCTTCAGCGGAAGCACTCTTGATTGACACATTTCCTTTCATTCTTGGATTGCCCCAAAGGAGCATTTGTCTCAGCAGATATTTGCTTTCACTTGCTGTACATCTCAGGTCTTCTCCCAGTAAAGCTGGTGGGTTATATGACAATTTTAATAGGATTTCATTACGTTCACAGACATATATTTTCCTGAGGCACTTCCTTTGAAATGACTGTCCAAAGTTTTTCAGAACACTGATGGATTTCAAAGTTTCAGAGTTGTAAACAAAGGGAGGAATAGTCTTTGAGATAAGGATTTATAATTCTGTTTTATTTTTGCAGACTCTGTATCAGAAGTTGACAACACCACTTGCTTTGTGTGTTCACACGATTTCCTTCCTTTCTGTTTAGCTTTAATAAAAGCTACTCTACTACCCAATTCAAGGTAGAAGATTCACTAAGAATCTGAGTCTTCCTACATCCGTATCCATTCAAACTCCAAATTGTGTATCATGTACAAAATTGTTCAGTAGTGCTTGTGAACAGGGAAGACATTTATACTTCCAACTGGGAGGAAGCTCAGCATTGCTTTGTTAGTCTTAGAGATCATAGGGGTTAAGCTTGGGGAATGTTATTTCTAGTTTCATTACTGTCCCATGTTCCACATTCAAGGCAAATTAGCATTCCATGCCTGCTTTACACAGTGTGCCATCTCACACCTTGCGGGCTCAGGGCCTGGAAAGAGATTAAAAAAAAAAAGAGAGAGGCAATGCTAGCTGGTATGAGAAAAGAGAAGAAAACAAGTTGTATATGTTAAATGAAAGGTAGCTGAAAGCTTAAGATTCTGATGGTTATGTGTGACCGATAGCCTCTGCTAGAAACCTCTTTCTTCATTCCTCTTTGGACTCCTTTCCTTCTTTCCAAAGAAGTTAAAATGGAAACTTGGACCCTCTGTAGTTTGTAAAGGAGAGCAAAATATTGAATCTATGAAAGAATTTGGAGGATGTTTCAGAAAAAAAAAAAAAAAAAAGCAAAAAAGCAGAGGCCCAGCGGTCGCACACCTGCACATCTGCGCGACTTCAACTCACTAGAGGGAGCTATTGCCGTTTCGTTTCAGTGAGCAGCTCCTGCACCAAAAGAGCCAGAGGAGAAAAAAACCTTTTATAAAATGCCTACTGATGTTCCATCGGTCAATAATTTTCTTATACACGACATAGACAAGTTCTGCTGCTTTTGACAAAAAGATTGGATAAAAGCCAGATAGGAGTCGAAGCATGACATGACAAGAACAATGTTCTCTGTGCTTGATAGTGTTCACCTCGCACCCATTTGAGAGTTCTACTCTTTTATTCTTTCCATCTAATTGATCTTTTTATAGGCAATATATTCAAGATGCAGAATCATAGAATCATAGAATTGCATTATCTGAGTAACTTCTCCTTTGTGCCTTGCTGTTATCCAATGATGACTTGAGTTCAAGAGTAATTAATTAGTACATTATTTGTCATGGTTTGTTCAATTAGTTCCTGTTTATGTTTAAAAAGTAACACTCTGCTTTTCATTTGTGCTTAACACACATTGTTTTCCTTTGTCTCCTCTTCCTGCTCTTTTCTTTGATGAAAGTAATAGATTGGAATACCCAGAAGTATTCATGCTGTTACCAGATTCTCTCTTCATATGTTATCTTTTGACAAACTGAAATCCTTGTCATAGGAAACGCTTGGCATTTTTTTCAGGCATCATTGTTTCCAGTGATCTTTATCTTACTGTCCTAATTTTCATGTAAAAATACCTCCCATTCTACTTAAAATGAATTATATTAGTCATTTTTATTTAGCATCCCAACTGCATTTTTCTCTCTCTGGTTCAATTGACTCCTCGCTATAACTTTTCTGTCCTTCCTAGAGTGAGGTTTGATACTTTGCATTCCCTTTATCATAGGCAAGGTATACATTCTTTGTTTAGATGTGTAATGTTTGCACCTAGCTATGCATCTTATTAAGCCCTCAAACTCAGATCGTGTGTTGCTTTACTTTTGTCATCATTATATTTTTGCTGATTTTGGTGTCACTTGCAATTTTGTCAGCAGTGTCCATTGCCTGTCATAAATGACAGCGTTCTGCTACATTCATTTATGCTGCTGTTAACAGCACTGAGGTACCTCTAAGGAATGTGCAAATGAAATTAGAAAACTATTATAGACTATCTGATAATAACATTCTACAGATAACTGTAACATGCCTATAGATGGAATGTCCTTGGTATGCCTCCAAGAATGCTAACACAACCATATGTAAGCACTGAGTTTGGAAATCTTCAGCTGCCTTGGAATTGCAAGGTATGGAAATATCTATTAATTCTCTGACCTTAGTTAAAAATTCTCTTGATCTCAGGTGCTATTTTTGAGTCTGCCCTATCAAGACTAAAATAAATATGTGCTTTGAAAAAAATAGCCTGTTAATTCTACCAGCTTTTCGAATCAGCAGATCTTTTGCAACTTATAAATGATGTTCCTGTGAACTAAAGATCTCTACCAAAGATAGTTAAATCGATGTTTGTAGCTTCCAAGGGGCTGATTATTTCTGTTTCTGAGATTTTCAAGTCTTTCAGTCTAGCAATTTATTGCTTCATTTATTTTATTAATTGAGCAGGAGATGTTTATTGGAAGAATTATCTTGTTGAGATCTTTCATTGATAACATTACAAAAGTGCAAAATGTAATGTCAGAAAGCCTGAAGAACTTAGGTGTCAACTCAAATCAGTGATTGTTATTTGCAACAGAATCATCAAACTGTGGTAAGTACTGATTCTTATTTTGCCAAGGAATAGAAATGAAAACGTTTTACCTGTGCTATATCTCATATTACCTTTCTGAACAGAAGGGACACAAAGGAAAAATGAAAGAAAGAGTGACAGGTGGTAAAAAAAAAAAAAAATGCCCAAAGAAATCCACAAAGCTTTGTTTTGATACAGAGGTGTTTATTATATATTAGATACTAGGGTACTCTATCTCTTGACATGTTCTGTGATGCCTATTTTATATTACCACCTTTTTTCCATGAGAAAGGCAGACTCCCAAAGCAAGATATAAATACAAAGGTCATTCTCGGCTGAGCAGCTGAGATGAGTGACAATTTACTGACTTGCTTAAGTCAGACAGAAAGCCAGAAGAGATTCAGGAACTGAACTAGGTTTCCAAGAACCAATTTAGCATCCTAGAAGTTGTCCTTATATCACATCTCTTTTCTGATGTTTCAGGGGCCATAACAGGAGTCAGAATTAGGACCAGTCAGAAGAGTTTCGCTTGTACTGCCAAAACATATCACAACTATGGCAATGAATATTTACTTCCTAAATACAGAATGGAGAAAGTGTCTTACTCATAGTAAGGGCAAATGAGAGGGAAACAGAATAAGGACCAATATTTGAAGGGGAAGGGAGGAACAGAACCAGAAGGGAGGAAAAGAAGGCAAAATGACCTAGGGGCAAGGGGTGATAAGGAGGAAGGCTGTTGTGTGACTGGGAGAGTAAGAAACAACACCTTATGCTGCTTTACTTGTGAGGTACCAGGCAACCAGTCTACACTTAGAATATGAATAAATATCTATCAGCTAAAGAGCTTGTGAGAGCTTCCCCGAGTTTGCCCATTTTGATATATAGCAAAATAACATACCAGAAAATCTGCCAGAGGAACCTTTTCCCACTCTTTGCCTACAGTGAATACAGTTTCTGAAGTTTCATTTTTTCTTTTTCTTTCAGAAAGCAAACGAATAAAAATCTCAAACAAGAAACAAACAAACAAACAAAACACAGAGCCATCATGAATCACTCTTGAATTCACTAGATGGCAACAAGAAGTAAGAAATCAGCACGGAATCTTTAACCAGAACATCTGGTTGGACCTTTGCAGTCCCACCACACCTTCTCCCTGCCAAACAAACTGAAGCTCTGGTTGATCAAATGACCACCTTCTAAACACTAAATAAAACATACTCCCTGCAGATGTATAAATATTGTCTCAGTTGGCCAGTGCTCATGCTGACTGACTATCAATGCATTTATCTGGTTTCACTCACAGCCACGTTTGTGTGGCTTTGATGTGGCATTAGGGTTACCAGCTTTGACATAAGCCCTGTGTCTGTACCTCTCTTTGCCTCCCAAAAGCAGAGCAATTACTTTCCAATCAAGCAGCTTAGGAGTGGGAAGGAAAAAAAATCATTCATTTTCTTAAAGTATAAATCAATTACACGTGTTGAAATGTTCCCACTTCACTGAATATGGTTTTCCAAGGAAGGCATGGGCCTTCTATGCCCTTCTTCACCTAAGACAATGGCAGCTTTAAGTAAGTAAACAAAGTGATGTATAATTAAAATGTGTATTTCTCTTTCATTTAAAATATACAGATTTTGTGTTTATTTTTCTGTGTAAATCCCTAAATCAAACCATGGAAGGAAGGGAGGGAGGGAGGGAGGGAGGAAAGGAGGGAGGGAGGAAGGGAGGGAGGGAGGAAGGGAGGGAGGGAGGAAGAATATTAGCAGGGTGTCTTTCAAGCTTGATGCTTCTTTCTGTTCTTGTGAAGAGCCAACTCTACAGAAGTGTCAAAACCTTGAGGGCACCAACAGACCTTAATGCCCTCGATGAGCCTGCCTGGGGCCACCACCATACCCCTACCCATACTCTAAGCTCATCCCTGGACTTTGGCCTCCTTCTGAGCTGTGTGGTAAGAGGCTTGGTCTTCAGCCCAGCTGAGCTGTGGCCTTGCCTGGCCATGGACTCTGCTGATCTGCACCTGTGGGCCAACCCCCGGCTCAGCCTCAGGCCTGTTGTGTCACTGTAGAGCTGCTTGCTCTAGCTAACCATGCTGCTATCACTGCATTGGATCCAGACTTAAGGATTGGTTTCTTGGCTGGACCTGCCTCATCGCTGTGACCTTGTTTAGTGACCTGTACCCTGAGGTGATCCTAGCTGCAGCCCTGCATTGCTTGCTTTGCTTGGGACTGTGGGATGAGACCTGGTTGGTGAAACTGCTAGCCATGGCATCTCCTTGGCTCTTGGATCTTATGGAGCAGTTGGCCCTGCCTGTGCTGTGTCCTGATATGTGGTCTATAGTTAGAGATGAAGAAGTGAAAGGTCTGGGAAGGCCTGATAGCAGCTTTTCAGTATCCAAATGGGGGCTATAAGAAAGAAGGGGACAGATTCTTTAGCAGGGGCTGCTGTGACAGGACAAGAGGAAATGGTTTCAAACTGAGAGGAGATTTAGATTGGATATAAGGAAGAAGTGTTTTATAATAAGGGTGGTGAGGCACTGAAACAGGCTGCTGAAAGAGGTTGTGGAAGCCCCATCCTTGAAGACAGGGTAGTCAGGGCCAGGCTGTTCGAGGCTCTGAGCAACCTGATTGAGCTGCAGATGTCGCTGTTCATTGCAGGGGAGTTGGACTATATGACCTTTCAACTCAAATGATTCTATGATTCTATCATGCAAAGTACCTTGTTGTAGAAGCAAGCACAGACAGAAAATACAGCTGTGCACAAGAGAAGCAACAGACTCCATCACATACTGTAACTCAATCAGCCCACTGCCTGCCCCTAATGAGCAGGCTGAGATTTGGAAGCACTTTGTACAAAATGTGACAATGATGGCAGTCTTCTCCAAGCATCAAGCCTCACGTGGACCATGCATCCTTCTCTCTAACTGTCCCAGTCGCATGGATTCAAACTGGGAATGGGTGTCACGTTTCCAGCAAAAGGATTGGTCACTTCTGGCCTCGGTGCCAAGCTTGGCACATGGCTGATTTTTGGATGTCATAATAGGGCCACCTCAGGCCTAGAAATAGGATTCTGTGCTATCTTGAAAGAAGTAGCAATGTGAGTTAGAAGCTGTGAGCTCCTGCTTCCCCTGGAAGCATCTTGGATGAATTTCCTCTTAAAGAAGCATGCTGTCTCCTCTCAGCTGAACAGCTTGAGATCACCTCAGAACTCTGCTTGGTCTTCTAGCAGTGTATCAACCATTCATCCAAGGTATGATGAAAGATCTCTGGCACATCACCTTCATTGTCAGCCTCCAGTCTACACCTCACATAACTGATGAGGGATGGGAGGCAGAAGTTCATTTCCGTTGTCACCCCCTTAATTCCTGTGAAGTCCTGTATGCCTGCCATTTTACTCTGTGTCCAGCTCTGCAGATGTAAAATGAGAATAGCACTCCTCAGATTCACACAGCTGGATACAAATCCAACCCGTCTATGGGACTTTCAGGCTATATCCTCTGTGGGAGTGTAATGGGGTGCATCAGCAGCCCAGTTCATACAGTGAGTGATAATGAAAACCTCACACCAAAATGTCTTTTTCAGATGCATTTCTGCACGCAACGTTGATTTAGCCAGTCATTACCTAATCCCACTGTAAGATGTCAGCTTCCCTTAAAATGGACTCGTACTGCAATTTGAAAGTGCCAATACAGCGCAGACATGCACTTCATTAAATCTAAGCCAGATAAAGAGAGGTTGGTAAATTCATGGGTAGTAAGTGCTCTTTATATTTCTTCATCTTCTCTTATTACATTTTTAGTCTTATCTAGGATTGCCAGCACTATCAATGCTATGGGCATCCTACTCAAAGTGACTAGAATGTCAGTAAGCATTGTACTGGTTTCACTCTGACCGGGTGACTATGTGCAGCAGTGCTCACTTCCCTTCAACCATGAGTAAGCACAATCACATCTTTCTGTAGGATATCTCAAAAGACACAGAGGCCCCAATGAATCAGCCATGGAAACATTCACACATTTACTTCAGTGGGCATAAATTGTATATAAAATATTGTATGTATACAATACTGATTATTAATTAACTTTCTGCTATTTTACTAATATAGTGATATATCAGTATTTATATTTAATGAAAGGGAGAGAACTAAGTCACTTAAGTACAGTGACTTAGGCAATGCAGTAGCAGTCTTGATTATTAGAATCTTGATTTATTTTGTTGCCTTGCCTCCTAGTTCTCAACCAGAGACTCATAATCTAAAGACAATTCTCCTTCTAAGGTTTTCTTTTCTTAAGTATTGTCTGAAACACTGTAAGGGACACTAAGTTTGAAGTGCTTAGTTTCTGCAAATGCAACTAGAACAAGCAGACTTTTCACTAGTTGTGACCATGTAGTCACTGTGTATTTCTTTAAGCGTGCATCTGCAGACTGAAGTGACACCATCAAAGGAAAATAACAGTTTAGGAGCATCTGTTCCCAGAATTTTTGTGCCATAACTCTTCTCCTTCTGTTACACTTTTATTCCAGTAATATCAGCAATAGCAAACACTGCCTTCCAAGCCAGATCACTGCCATCTGCAAGGTTTATTCAGAAGGACAGGAGAAATGGGCCCTCAAGAAGAGGCAATTAATGAGGTCAGGACTGAAATCAAAGGTTGGATCAGTTAAACTTACTCTCTTGTGCACAAACAAGGGATGGTGAACTTTGCATGTTTTTCTCCATTCACGGTGTAAAATCATTCTGTGCTTTTCTGAGTAACTCATAAGCTTTAGCTGGAGGGAAGGCAATTCTGGAGGAAAGGAAAACAAACCTTGTCTTTCTATGGGGTATAATGGAGTAACACTCTCTGAAAGAAGCATGCTACCTGCACAATTCCCCCACAGATCATACTAACACTGGGAAGGAGTGTGGATTGAACTGTTCATAAATCAGCATATAAAATAAAGTTTAAATCCAAGGGATCATCTGGAAAACAAACCTCACGTTGACACTCATAGCTTTTCTAGAAACATCACCAATAAGACAGCAGTTATTTCAAAGGATGTTCTAGTTTGTGACATCTAGATTCTCTGCATGCTTTCCTTTCTCACTTGTTTTTACTGCATGTAATGCTTCATTGGTTTGATGTCCTCAGATGCTGCTAAGACAGAAGAATATTGAGCAATGAGACACAGAAACAAAAGGTCAAATTCTGATATATAGCTTCACAAATATATGATTACATTTCTGACAAGGTTGAATCTCTCCTTACTCTAATGAAACTGTAGGCACTAACTACCTTGAAATGACTTTCTTTAGCTATCACTCTCTAAAGCCAAGTGGATTGTCCTCAAGTCCTGACTTTCAGAATGAGAGCACAGCACATTCAAGCACAAAAGCCAGTGAACTTCCATACCAACACAAAACTATGTAAAATTCAGGAACTGTTAGGGGAACTAGGCAAATTAAGCAATGTATAGCACTGTTCTTCAGAAGAGATCCCAATGACCTGCGGATCTCTGTGGAGAGGCAATGAACTTCAGAGGTACAACCTAGTACTCTATTTCAGAGTTCTCATTTCTTAAGAACAGGCATCTGGCTCAGCATTTCCAAAGGGCTCTCAAAAGCAGAGGATTGAAAGAAAAAAAGTCATAAACAGACAAAGGAAAAATGAATTTCTGTTCACAGATAGTACAATATAACCCATTAAGCACAGTATTGCCAGTCACCATCTCCCACTTAATAGTGATCACTAATGTAATTAAATAATGAGTTTAGTACTCATTATACCAGGAAACAATCTAGGCACTGGAACAACAGTTTCAATAACTGCACACTGTTTTATTAGTTAATAATCTTGAGTATGTTAACACATCTTAATATCTCTATGCATGTTTTCTGAGGAGTATGGGGAAGCTTTGCTTAAAGTAGGGATGAACCAGTGGAGCCCTCTGTTAGGTTTTCCTTCCAGCAAATTCAAGCAAAATTCTGCCTGAAGTGAATTGTAATTTAGTTTGTGGTAAGATAAAGTGGGGATAAAAAGGTCCAGATCTATAGTAATATAGCATCCATCAGCACTTACCCATAATTAGTAATTCATTCTATAAAAACTCTGTAATATCATTTCTCAGCCATTAATAATGGAGTTTTAACTATTGTTATAGATTTATTGGATCTTTACATGAAGCCAGCAGAAAACTTTTATTTATCATGCTTATGAGTGTTCCTACACGTTGCCATTCCTTTGCTCCCATCACAATTCCAGGATGCTGCCCCATGTCTGAGACATCAGGGCTGAGACTGGTGCTCTGAACCCATGTCATTCTCCCAGATTTTTTCATCAGAAACAAAAAAAATCCTTTCTCCTTTACCATCACTTGCCTGACTTACTTGCTATTTTGAAACTTGACCAGCAGAAACACTGCATGTGTTCAACACTGCCTGAGAATGTGGCATTCCCACAGCCTGGCTGAAGACTCAGCACCACTCCAGCATTATCCACTGACAGTGAAATGGGACACAGAGCAAACCTCGATGCCAGACACCAACATAAAGCTTAGGAGGCATTTTCTGCTTCTCTGCTTTCTTCCTGGTGCTTCAGGAGCAAGTCCCTGTGTTTGAGAGGTGTAAGGCACTTTGACAAAACAGCACAAACTTGCTAGACTTGGTAGACTTAGACTTGGCTGACCTTTTCATCACATTGAGCACTTTTTCTCTTCGTTCTGGTTTCTGACATTTTGCTTTTGATCTAATCTTTACAATTTCCAAAATTTATACTGTCAACTTCTTTCCCAAGATCTCTTCCAACAAATTCTTCTCTGTTCCTTTCTTTCCTCTTCAAGAGTCCTTTTTAAAGGTGGCTCTGAAGAACATAACGAACATCCGGCATATGCAGCTTATTTCACTCCTTTCTGAAGGAAGGACTTATACATGTGGAGTAACATTTTACTTCAGGAAGGCTTTGTTTGCACTTTTTTTTATATATGATGTGTTCTTGGATGGAAGGCGCTTCATTTTCTGAAGTCATCAGTTCTCATGGAAGTTTATTGTGTGAGCTGAGAAGTCTGTTCCCCTCGCATGTGCTGTACAATGTCCTTCATCCAACTTCTCTCTTTCAAGGATGTACAAGTGTGCCTTCACCTTCCCTGTATCTTTCCCTCTCATTATTTGCAGGTCACTTAAGGAGACTGCCTATTAACAGAGATTATGACTTGGAGGATACTATAGATGTAACTTGGTATAAATTTGTGTAGATCTATTGGGTTCAGCTCATCATTTTACCTTTGTAAGTGGTATTCACATTTATGATGTTGGATTTATGATGCTATCCTTTCGGGTGACAGCAATCTAGTGCCATGTTGTAACAGCTGGAATAGTGGTAATAACTTTTTATAAATGTTTTATATACTTTTTAAAAATATACTCTACAATGTACTTTTGCTGGTTAGTGAATTGCTTCAGTATTTAATCTAGAAAGCTGTGTATGATAATGTTAGACCTGTGTTAAAAATGCTGTATAAATTCCAGCATGTCAGTGCAAGTACCAGTAGACAGCTTTTAGTGCAAAAATTGCTTTGGCCAAGCAAGAATATGTCTATGTAATACGGCTGTAATTGCCTGAGCTGCTTGATGGTACTTATTAAATGTCTGTGTTGCCCAATATATCCCCTACGTTTAATAGAACCAGCTCTAAAGAGCAGAGTTTAGGCTATACACCAATTACTTGGTGTAATCAAAACGTATAATAAGCACTCTTCTTTGGAATTTGCAATTCTTTGTTAACTGATGCATTGAAATAAACAGAAAATGGAGCAAGTGACATATAAATAGTGGTATCTGAAATGTAGTTCTTTAGTAAGTAAACAAATAAAAGTATTGCTATTAGAAGTTAAACGTTAAGATACAAATGAAGCTTTGCTTGATGGAGATCTCCGAGTAAAACACAGGAGATTTTCTTTCAGTTTTGTAGCAGCTTAAGTCCTGCCACTACCAAACAGGACATAAGAATAGCAGAGCTACTGGTAGGAAGCTGTCAGGTTGGACAAGTGCTAAGCTAATGTAGCCTTTTTTTTAAGCCTGAAGAACTAGGAAATAAATTAAAATTACTCAAACCTTCCTCTTGGAGTTACCAGTGAGACTGATGTGTGAACCATATGCACACACAGTTGAAAATGCTCAAGTTTCTCCATTTTTAATGCTCTATATTTAATTAAATGAGATGGATTAACCGTGCTTTTACACTGTTGCAGATGTGTAATGAAGCGGTTGAACTAGATGATCTTGGAGATCTTTTCCAACCTTGGTGGCGCTATGATTCTATGGCAGCTTACATGCTTTAAAATAACCCATTTTCCTCCCCTGTTGCAGGGAGTCCACATACATTCATCTCACATGGCTCAGCTGGAAAGCTGGAAGCTGGTAATCACAGGAACTTGCTGACTACCTGTGATTATTTTTACAGTCACTTTTAACACTTTTTTATCATACCAGTTACTGTGAAAGAAGAAATTGGGTAGATTTCATTCCCAGTTTTTAAAAGTGTTCGAGTCTAGACTAGCACATAATTCCTTATTTTTTATACATGCCTTATAAAAAGTCCCTCCCCAGCTTTTCTGTAGGTTCCCTTCAGGTTCTGGTAGGCTGCTGTAAGATCCCTCCGGAACCCTCTCTTCTCTAGGCTGAAGAACTCAACAATCTCAGCCTGTCCTCATAGACAAGGTGTTCCAGCCCTCTGATCATCATTGTGGCCCTCCTCTAGACCCTCTCCAACAGCTCAGTGCCCTTCATCTGTTGGGGGCCTGAGAACTGAACACAGAGTGGAAGGGCAGAATCACCTTCCTTGACCTTTTGGCCACACTTCTCTTGAGGCAACCCAGGATGCAGTTGGCTTTCTGGGCTGTAAGCACACATTGTCATTGATGAGTCTTTCATCAACCAGCACCCCCAAATTCTACCCCTCAGGTTTGCTCTCAAGCCATTCTCTTCCCAATCTGTATCTGTGTTCGAGATTGCCCCGATCAAGGTGCAGGACCTTGCACCTGGCCTTGTTGAACTTCATGAGATTGGCATGGGCCCACCTCTCATGCCACTCCAGGTCCTTCTGGATAGCATCCCTTCCCTCTGGTGTGTCAACAGCACCACTCAGCTTGGTGTCATTTGCAAATTTGCTGAGGGTGCACTTGATCCTACTGTCCATGTCACTAGCAAAGATGTTAAATAGCACCATTCGCAGCACTGATCTCTGAGGGATGCCACTCATCATCCGTCTCCACTTGGACATCGAGCTGTTGACCACAACTCTCTGAGTGCAACCATCCAGCCAATTTCTTATCCCATGAGTGGTCCATCCATCAAATCCATTTTTCTCCAGCTTGGTGACCAAGATGCCATCTGGGACAGTTTCAAATGTTTTGCACAAGTCCAAGTAGGTGATGTCAGTTGCTCTTCCTTTATCCACTGATGCTGTAACTCCATCATAAAAGACCACCAGATTTGTGAGGCATGACTTGCCCTTGGTGAAGCCATGTTGGTTACCACCAATCACCTCATCCTTATTTTCCATGTGCCTTTATTTCCATAATGCTGACAGACACCCCATTGTAAAGTATTCAATTATGTTCATTAGGTCCTATTTTTCCACATGCTTCTTTCTTTGGCTACCTTCTTGTTCTAAGTGCCCCCCCATCAGGTATTTATATGCATTAACCATATCCCTGAGCTTTTCCAACTTGAGGCCAAATGGCTGCAGTACTCAGCCTCTCATGACAGGTACTCCAATCCTTTAATCTTCGTAGCAGCCTTTCTTTGGACTCATGCTGGTTATCTCCGTCTCTCTCTTGCATGGGGGAGCCCAGCACTGAGTGCAACATTACAGACGTGTCTGTACAGAGGGGAAAGATCACCTCCTTCAAACTGCTGGCAATTACCTTCTGCAGCCCAGGGTGCTGAGGGACCTCTTTGCTGCAAGGGTACATTGCTGGCTTTTCACTGACTTTCTTTCCATCAGGACTACATCTCTTCTGCAATGCTGCTTTCCAGCCATTTGCTTCCAAGTGCATAACGGTGCATACATCCACCCCACTGTCCACTGTTTTTCATCAGCTTGGCAATGAGAATGTACATTAGATTAAATACATGGATTAAACATTGTGTTTCAGAGTTTGAGATCTTGGTATGTGGCAAAATTGAAGCCAAATTATTCAAGTAACCAGCCCTGTCATGCTGCAAAATGCTGTGTGCATTTAAAAAAAAATAATTCAGGACTCCATTCTTCAGCAGGAATATCTGTTTAGACTATGTTCATGCAAAGTACACTCTTGCAAGCTAGATGTATTTAAACTATTTTGATATATTGTACACAGAAACAAGGTGTGGAGTGTGGACTTTATTTCCAGAGGTACTGCTTTCACGCTTGGAAACTGAAAGTGTTCTTGAGGGTTGTATTTTATGCTTGCCCAACTTGATCAGTGACTTGTATTTCACTGAAGCCTAATTCTTCTTTTCAAGGCTAAAATAACCAATACATGTATATAATAAAGACTAATCTTTTCCCCTAAGCACATAATCTGAACAGACAGGAGCACTAAAACCTGAGAGAGAAATAGTTTTATTCCTATCTTATAAGTGGGCAGCTGGAAAATAGAAATTCAGTAGCTTGCTTTCAAAAGGAGTCCCTAACTATGTGTAATTTTTTGGATTCTCAGTCAAGATTCTAACCACAAACCTGCTTTTCTTAAGGGAGTAATTAACAACTGAGAGACGAGACAAGTGGATTGCGGTGCACAGACTGGAGATGAAGGCAAAATATTTGATTGGAAATTGAGGCTCTTAGAAAGATTACAAAAGATTACAATAAAAAGCCTCTTATTGAGTCCCACTTAGAGTGTGTTGAGAGGAAAAAGAAGGTTCAAGTAATTCTACACAAGACAAAAAAGCTTCTGCCTACCATTTCAGTAAAAATATTTTAGCTGTTCAGCTTTAGGTGTTGGACTGGGAGAAACAAGAGCAGAGATGGGTTTGTCTTTTTCAAGTCCCTGAACTTCAACATGCCTTAGTTATTACACTGAGGCATTGGTCACAACAGTGCTTGCATGTCTCATATAATCTTACAGTAAAACAAAATTGGATTTTTTTTTTTCCCCATTCATAGGCTTGTAGGTTTAAGTCCTCTGTCCCAGATGGACATTCAGTGCCTCACTTGTGTGTTACTCCATCTTTCTGCACAGTCTGCACTCCAACCATGGACGTGAAGACCAAGGACCCGTGTACCAGAATTATTTTGCAAAACTTCTATTCTTTTTAGAAGGCAACTGCATGAGGTGTTTCTGTGGTATTATTTGAAGAATGCAGACTCAGACTAATTAACATCTAATTTGTAAATGTCATTCTAAAGGGTAGCTCTGTTCTGGGATTTATCTGGATATTTTCAAACAGCATCTATATCTATCAGGATGTAACCTAAAGTACTTCAACTGCAACCTGTAGACTTGTAGGCAGGGTAACATGTACTTTTTGTTCCTCCTGGAAACAATAAATAAATGATTGTTGTTAAAATTCATGTGTAAATGAAGTCCTAATGGAAAGCTTTATCCATTTAAAATCATGATATTATGGACTTAATTCATCACTTTGCTAGAAAACTTTTACACTACTCTGACTGAAGTGAAATTCAGAGCACTGTGATCAGTACAGGAGTCCAGTTATGTTGTATTTCATGTTCATTTTAAACCACAGCTGCTGCACTGAAGTTCAGCTAGTCCCAAAGGTATTAGAATAGCTCCACACAGTGATGCTTCAGGATGCTAGATTTAGAAGCCTTCCAAGCCCTAAAAAAATCTCCAAGAGCAAAAACTTACTCTGCAGTCCTTACATAGAGATTCCTCTCAAACATCAAATGTTAATCTAGTTGGATTTCATTAAATTCACTCTTGGTTGCAAACTCAGAAAGCTAAATATTGTTTACCTGGCAAAATGGAGTTACAAGGGCTCTATCATACAGATACTCAGGGCCATCCTGAAGGATTACATTGTTTGGAAAGGCCTGCTTCTCTACATCATTTGGGAAGGGTCATTTCTTTTGCCCATTTCATGCCAATACAGTCAAGTTACTTCTGCACAAAGCCAATAATAGAAAATGCAGCCTAAGGAATGTAGTCACAGGCCAGGAATATTTGATCTCTTGTCATCTCTGCTTAGCTCTTCATCGAAAAATGTATTACCTGTTCATAGATATAACGCACCATTATCCAACCACAATAAACTACCAACAATATTTTGTCTTCTCCTTCCTCTACACCAGAGTGACTCCTGATTGTAAATGCTGTTTAGATCAAGTTTCTCAATCTACACTAAATTAGGAAACTATTATTATTACAATTTTGCATGTGCAGAAGTGTGTGACTGCCCTATATTGACCTGTCTGGCACAAATGATCCATCATAACAGGTAGTTCTGAGAAGGCTGCAGCAAAGACAGGGTGCTTGATTTTTATTAGGGACATCTCTACTGTCACATAAACCCAGGATTTTCATAAACACAAATACCTCTTAGATGTTCCCAGCAGTATGAGATTAAAGTTCAAACAGATACCTGTAAACAGTAAGAAATTTCCTCAGCAAACACAAAGTTTTTGTGCAACAAAGGGGCCTTTCATTTTAACGTTCCTCCGAACTGCAGCTGTTTCGGTGCTGTGAGATTGTTTGGAGTTTACTGTAGTGATAAGATCTTACATGAGATTTCTGAGGGGAAAGCTAGAAGGACCAGTTCTGTCAGTAAGAAATTCACCTCCATGGAGCTGTGCCAATTTACATCAAACAGCGGTGTGGCCCTGATTTCTTATGCAGCAAGCTGTTTTTCCCTTCTTATTGTTACCACTGCTTGACCTTTCAAGTTTGAACCAAATTAATTGCCACCAGATGATAAAATAAATTCTAAGACTTCATCTTTATAACTGAACCTTCCTATTTCCTTATGGACACATGAAAAATTTCTAATGTAAGGAGATCTATGGCTCAGTGCGTTATGCTGCCCAGATCTGTGCACAGGTGTATAACCAAGATGTTATAATCACAATACAATTGTGTATAATCAATAGATATCAAGATGTTATAATTGCAATATAATCAAAAGAGTAAGGCAAAGCAAACAAGGATCACAAAAGAGAATAAGTAGAAGAGCTTACCCTTGGGTTGAGCTCACTAGAAAATACCAAAGAGGAGGATCTCCAGAAGAGATCCTTCCCCTCTGGTAGCCAGCTCTTAAATAGGTCCAGGAGGGATGGAGCCAGGCTCCACCCCTTCCGGCAGCACAGGTGAATTGCCTTCACCTGTGCTCCTCTGGCTGACTCATGGCTCACCTCAGGTGATCAATCAGAGGTTCAGGCCGTGACTCAGCAGTTCCCATACAACAGGTGAGATCCTAACTCAGCAGGTAGTTCTCTGTTCCTGTGTAGAGCAACTGTAGGATGGAGCTTATCTCCATCACTTCGGTCCCTTTTTAACATTTCAGAGATCATCCTGAGGCCCATAATCTTTAAACACGAAGGAACTTTATTAGGAAAGGAAGAAGAGAGCCTCCCAAAATGAATCCTGAAGCCACGTTGATAAGCATGCAGATTTAAAGATCTGAAGTGAGTGCCCCTTGTGGCAGCCACAAAGGACATAAATACTCTCCCAAGGAGCCAAAAATGTATCAAAGAAATTGCAGAACTGCACAAAGGTGCCAGGCATCCATGTGGCCTCTGTGCAGCAGATCTTGAGATGTGAATCTACTCTCCAAGTATTCTGGGATGACTTTGAGAGAGAAATGTCATAGAAGGCATTTCACCTCCTGCTTCAGTGGGCAGTTTTATCCCTGGATAAATGGGAAATTTCTAACTTTTATCTATAGCCCTATGTTATAAATTTGTTGTGGCAGTGACTGCAAAATATTTGTCAATAACTGGGAGTTTTCATTGCCAGAATAGCCTGGATTTCTAGATGCTATTATTATATTATTAACACTGGCCACGAGAACAACCACTTCTGAAGTCTATAGTAGCAGCTTAGTAACAGCTCACAACAGACTTTTTGGTTTCAGCGCAGCTCTCAAAAGGTCAAACGCCTTTACCATCATAGCAGCACAACAGCAGCTTTCCTTGCAGGTACCCTCTGCAAGGCTGATAAAGCATGACTGAGCACCAGAGGCAGTTACAGATCCCACCGGGCCACCTCAAGTAGGGCTACTGGCAGAAGGAGAAATATTTCCATCATTTCATATGCCATCTTGTCCTCACTTTCAGGATTTTTCACAATGTTACATCTCCATACTTGCTCATTTTTATCTGTCAGTTCTCTACCACTCTCCCAAACCTTGATCATCAGTTTATCAGTGTTCTTAATGATCTCCAAATTCTCTTCCACATCTTTTCTATTCACTGAATTTTATTTTTTATTTTTTAATTAATTCACAGAGGCATTACTACTCTCCTCTTTCAGCTCATTCCTCACGATCTATATCCACCAAGATATCTGCAGGAAATTGCAAGCTTGTAATAGCTTTTCAGACAACCAGTGATGATGCTCAAAGCACTTTAAAATGGATTCTGTGTCTTATATATTGTTCCACCCTCTTCACTGGATTATTTCTGAACTGATTGATGTCACCCTCATGTTTTTTAATCTCTTTATTAAACATGTCACATTCTCTACAAGGAGTTGTGCTTACAAGCAGGACACAAATTTCAGGCTACGTAGTGAACCAGAGAGATGGAACACAGCAGAAAGTGGGGGTTAACTCCACCCTGCACACAGCTGAAAGATATAAAGAAGGCTTCAACTACATATCCTGGAAGATTCTATACACTGCATGGCCTTTGGGGTCCAATCATCCCCAGCTCATTATGGGCTTCATACAGCCCTGAAAAGGCGGGGATGGTTACAGATAAATTTTACTCTCACAGAGCCATTGATCCAAATCAACTTTAAGGGCTTCTATGGATTAGTCCAGAATTAACCACAAGGTAACACAGAAGAAGACCAGCATAGTTACTTAAACAAAGGCACAGAAGTTTACACTGATCTCATCTGCTTGCTTTAGGGGACACTACAGTTACACTGCAATTAAGTTCATGGTAACATGCTGTAAATCCAGATCAGTTCTCCCGACTTCAGAGGAGTCAATAAGGATTTACATGAGTGTAAGCAAGGATGGAATCTGGTCCTAATTTAGGACACATCTGTCAACACAGATGGAGCTGAGAGAGCTTATTGTCATGTTATTTTCTTATTTCTGTTTGAGATTCTATTCACAATGGAGTCAACTCAACAATTTTAATATCTCGGAACACAGGCAGTGCCATCCCCCCTTTTGTGTGTCTAGTAATTTCTATCAGAGTGTGATATGGCCTGGTACTCAGGCTAAGTCACAACAGCTTAAGAAAATATTCTCATGAGAAATAATGGATTAAATTGTCATCCTGTAACCACTTAAGAAGTTGATTAACGTTTCTGTGATGAGCAACTCTTTTGGCATACTTTGGACAGTTGTAAAATTAATCACATGAGTCACAGCTTGTACAATCATATCCCATAGAGTGCTGTACTACAGCCTTCATCCAGGCAAAATTCCAAGAAAGTCATGTAGAGCTTTGTCTGAGTGGTGGATTTATTGCTTGGTGGCTGCAAATCTAAAAAAGTAATAATAATTGTTACCTTTCAACCAAAATTTATGTTGTGATTCTGAGCCTTAACTTGTTGCTCTTTAAAACTGTTATTCTTCCTGTTGTCCATCTGTTCTGACCACCACAGAAAGAGGATGAGGGAGAAGAACTCTCATGCAAAGCATGGAAGAGTATTCTGTAACATGTAAGTATCTTGTATGTTACAAAATAGACTGTTTCTTTTTCTCTGACATCCAATAGGTCCTGGTGGTTTATTTGCTTTGTTTTAATTAGGCAAATAATATGTGTGTTTTCTGTCATAAAAAGAAAATAGCAAGAAGACTGCTGAGCTGAAGTTACCTATCTAAAGAACTCATAATCTGATTCCATGGGAATCACTGTTTGGAGAAAGTAATGATTTTATGACCTAGAAAGAAATCCTGTTGTTTTTTAAGCTGTGCTGTTGCTTTGTGGCTAGAAGCCTTAAAGGTTTTGGACATCACTGATAATGTTTTAAGGAATAAAAACACTCAAGCAGTTGAGTACCAATTTTGTGCAACAAATAAAAAGCTCAAGTTTTAAAAGTCAGATTCCTAGTAATAAAAGACAGAAGGGTAAGTTTTTTTCTGATTCACGTGAGTATTTTTAATCTGCTATACCTGTTTATGCCAGCAATGGCTTGGAGTGCACTGTGAAATGAAAAGGAATACCAAAACACTGCTCTAAAGCAGTGCAAATCTGGGATAACTCCAGTATTCAAAATTCTCTCTCAAAAGTAGTGTGACAAAAAAAGTCAAACCAAACATATGCTGACATGCAGAGTTTGAAACAAAATGAGACACATATGGAGAGGAAATTACATTATAATTATTTGATTATATAATTCAAATGAATGTCAGGGTCCCATGACAGATCCATGAAGGAGATGGATTTGCTCATCTACCAGTAGCCATATTACTGTAAATCTGGAGTTGGTTCAGTGGCTTCAAACTAATTCCAAATATTCTGTAAAATCTTGCAGATATTTTTCCCTGCTGTCTACTTTAAGCAGGTGGTTATTAGCTTTTTAATCTGAACTCTTATGTAATAGACCATCCTCAATTTCAATACTCTCAGGTGTACTCTCAGATGAACAATTCAGTACAAGTTCAGCTTTCCCAGTGGCTTGTTATTTATGTTGCTGTCTTGAAATTTACTAAGGTTAAGAAGAATTAGAATCAGAAAACTTCTGTTTTTCAAGATATAACCCAGGAAACACAATTCAAAAGGCAACTGCGACCTAGTGGCTGGCAACCCTGTCCATGACAGAGGCAGTTGGAACTACATGATCTTTAAGGTCCCTTCCAATCCAAGCTATTCTATTATTCTATGACCTCTCAGTTATGGTTGCCCATATTTAAAATTCTGAATCAGAATTATCTATGATGTACGTTGAATGGAAGGTTTTGATGTTCAATCCCAGAATTTCCCTACACAAGAGATTTCAAAAGCTTTTAAGCGGAGAAAGGTAAAAAAAAGTAAAACACCTAACAACTACATACATGGAAAAAACCCTCTCTGCCCATGGCACTGCTGAGAGCTAAGCTGCTGCCCACCACCAGGTAAAAATCATACAGCACTCTACCTCAGCTGGAAGCTTGTAAAAGCTGAGGTGATTGGCACTAGCTGAGAAGGAGGGTGATAAGCATAGAGGGAGGTGCTAAGGATGGAGAAGCTTGTGGAAGGGAGTGGATATAGGAGATCTTTAGTAGGGGCTACTTACTAGTGTTATTTTTCTTTTTTGTGGCAGGTGTTCAGGAGAGCTCAGGCATGGTCAGCCATTGGGTTGTGTTAGTCCTCTGCTGCCTGGGACAGCTCTGTGCAGGTAAGTGATACTTATCTCTGATCTTTTCTCTTGATCCTCTCTTTGTATCTCATCATTTTTCTGTTTGGGTGGAATTACTGGAGATTGTTTTTTGTTTTATAGTGTGTGTGTGTGATTTTTTTTTTCTTTTTTCTTTTTCTTCAAGCTCTTTCCTAGGACCTGTGCTGAAAAAGATTTTCCAATATTATTTTGGCAACTTTCCTTTCCAGATCAGAGCATGAAACCTCGGCTTGCAGCCCCTCAGCTTGCAATAAACAATCCCACTCTCACTACAATTGCCCTAGAGAAACCTTTCTGTACGTTCGATAGCTCACTACATCCAAACAAATCTTATGCCATCTACTTGTATGTAATGAAAAGTTCAGGTAAGTATCAAGCATTACTTCATCTCTAGAAAATAACTACATTATATGGCCATTGCATGCTATTCTTCAGAATTTGATGGGAGCAAGAATCAGCGGAAGAAAACAGAAAAAGAGGTAGCTGTAAGTTACATGTAAGCTTGGCCTCTGGTCTCAGTTTTTTTTACTAAGGTCTTACTATAAAATAGCTATAGGAATTCCATGGTACTGATAAAAGGTGGGTAAGCTGACTCTCTGTAGGTGTGGAACAGCACTATCAGTTATAAACAGTTTGCCCTGATCTTGTTAATGAACCCAATCGGATCAAAATCTGATACTTTCTCTGAACGTGAATACCTTGAATAAAAACCCCAAATCCCCTAAGTAAATATGCTGAGAGAAGATGGGTAACCTCTGCTGTTTGTTTTATAGTTAAGGTTGCATAGACCCAGTTTATTTGTAACTGAGACAAGATACACTCATCTTATGAGCAAAGATGCTTGGCACATGGGTTCATTCGTAAAATTAATTTCGTAATTGCTTGTCAATGAATCATTGCTGGCCATGACCAAGAGCTTCCTTCACTGTTTCCTGCTGCTCTGACCGACTGTACAGACTGCCAGCTAGAGATGCTCCTTAAGCTGACAGGAATGAATGACTTTATAACATACTGTTGCCCCCGAACGCCATCTGCAGCTTCCTTTTTTGAGGAGAGTTCTTGTGGGGTGGGAGGGAAGAACAGGTCAACAGCTCAAAAAGGCTAAAGCGTGCACTGCTGAGTGATGCTCTTTTGGAAAACTGGAAAGAGTTTTCTTCATTGCCTTGGACTAGTTGAAACCTTAACCAAATACACTGTCTGATACAGCTACCAGTGCAATTATGAGTGTGCTGCCTTTTGAGATGATTCCCAGTAATGAAGTACACCTCTTTGCACGTCTAAAACAAATTGCAAGTACATTATGTGACTATAAAAAGCTACAATGACCTGAAAGCAGTTATAACTGCAAATATGCATCTGGATCTGACATTTTGTTTTAGGAAAGACATCAGCCACCCTGTCTCCTATAGATTCTGTGGGAAAAGCTCTCTAGAGATGGGTGAATCTCTACAGAAGAGGTTTCATAAAGAAAAACCTCTTCCGCTGCTTTTAAAACAGGCAGATGCAGACTTGTTTCTTGGCAGAAGCGGAAGGAATTTTGTTTGGATTTTTTTATGGTCTGCAGAAAAGCACATTGTCTCACTCTTGGTTGCACTTTCGAGCAGGGAGAGGTGAAATTTTAGATAGTTTGATTTTCTAAACACCTTATGTTCAGCTCTGCTGGCAGTGAAATGAATCAGTACACAACAAAACTGAGTGCCTAGTAAATTTCTGAAGAACTAATGTAACCTTTTGGTCTACTCTGGCTGATGACACTATCAGACTTGATCTACCTAACAAATTGAAAGAGCAAACAAAAAAACTGCTTAGAGAATAGCTCACCACAGCCATGCTGAGAGTTACTGAAAGAGGACACTGGGAGAGCAGGAAGACCTAGGTGTAACTATTCAAATTTAGGGAAGACAGCCCCAGTAACTCATGTCATGGCTAGTCTTCACTTCCATGTTCTTGACGCTGTTCAAATAACTTGAGCACCCGTCTCTGCAGTCAGATTTTGAACCCTTGTCTTTCAAAACAAACTTAATTTTGCACTGTATCATACCTAAAAACTTCTCATGGCCAAACAGTTGCAAGAACTCTGCTCCAGGAGCACAGCAGAATGCTTGTGAACTTAAGTAGTTCCCAGTATACTGCAGCTGCAGAAAAACTGGCAGTCCCTCAGCGCTGACAGCACTGTACAACTGGAAGGAGCTCTCAGATTAAATTAACTCTCAGTTGCAGAGCTTGGGAGCATCTCTTGACACTTGTGCTTTGGCTTTGCAATAGGAAAAATGTGAGAGTTGGAACTGAACTTTTTAAAGGATGCTGTAGAGTTGGGTGCAGATGTATACTTGGCTTGAAGCCATGAAGACTTTCAGACTTTCTGTCATGTCATCTGGAAGCATTAGCATGCCTGGCTGGTCAGGAATGCAGATGCTGCATCTGCTCATGCATTTCCTACACACTGGTCTGCATATTGTGCTGTTCTGGAAGGTGCTATTGTATGACTGAGGTCTCAGGGTTTCTGTTCCATGAGACAGAATTGTGGCTCTATAGAAACTGCCTTGGCAATAATATCAAATCAGAAGCGGCAGAACTTCTGGATGCTTTTTGGAGACACATGGGGTAGGGGTGAAGAACAGTCTTTGCCACCATAGTCTGTCAAATTCTTGAAAAAAGGAAATGAGAAAAAAGAGGAAATGTGGGAGGCTTTCTAATGAAAAATATTGCCTGAGATACATTGTATATGCTTCCTGGTTTCTAAGGAACAAATGTAAATAGCTTTGACAACAGATGAGGAGTAAGCAGTGGGATCACCACACAGACTGTTAGCAGGTATTTGGCTTCAGGTATTTTGGGGTAGAAGAGCAATTGTCAGCTTAATACAAGATAAAGGGAAAAGGCTGCACTAGTTCTAATAGCCTTGTTAAAACCACCTCTCCTGCAGCAAGCACAACAAGCTCTGTGGTGACTGACAGCAATAGCAAGCCACTTGACAGCACATTCCAGCAAACACTTGGGGGAAATCTTGGACCTTACAAGGCTGCCTCATTCGATGTACCCAACTGTGTGTCACCCCCCAAGCTTGCTGATGCGGGAGACATCAACAAAGTTTCCGACGTCCTGAAACAATACCTCTTCAGAGTTGGGGATGATGGGACTTGTTTGTATGACCCAAACTTCCTAGATGTCTGCAATCCACCTCTTGCACCAGACACAACATACAGGTATAACTCCTATTTCTTACAAGGTGATTGCTGCTCTTAAAACTCATTTAAGAATGAAAATCTACTTTCTAGAGTTCCCTTATGATAGTATGATGTGAATTATCAGTACCTAACTGGAGGCTGAAATGCAGTATTGCAATGGCAGTTATAAAGAAGGCTTGACTTCGGTCTAGCACTCTGCAGATCGTGCCCTATGGTGTTCTTGCAAACGTGAGCTCTATTGGGTTAAATTCATGGGTCAATAGGAAAACTCAAGTGTGAACTTCTGGATCTATACTTAAATTAGAGCAGATGATTTAGGGACAGTATCTGACCAGAAACTGATGGAAGAAGTGTGAAGAATGAAGTTGAGAATATTCACCATGTATTTTGTGCTAGATGGGTCTGCCAAATAGCAGACATGAGTTTGGCCCTGCTTGATTTGTTTTGACGGAATTGTGGGAAGCCAAAGTTTTCTGCAACCTCCTGCTCCAGGAAGGTCTCAGGGTAATTGGAGACGTCACAGTAAGGGCCAGGCAGCTTGCAGGCTTGTCCAGCCCCTGCTGTCTGTTGAAGCAAACCATCTGGGGAGCATGGGCACACTCACTGCTATTACCCAAGATTCTGGGTTTTGCTGTTACCCGCTATTTAAAAGCTGTAGTAAAGATGGCAGCCATATGAATCTGTATCTTCTGTAGAAACTTTTGCTTCTGAAACAAAATACTATGGGATCTTTTGAGAAAACTGTCTACCCTCCTCTGTCTCCAGACATTAAGACTCAAACTATTGTAGAATGGAAACTGAATTCCTTTGCCAAATGTGTTGTTGGCCTGCTTTTTCAATGCTTTTCCTATCAAAGAAAGTGCCAAAGGTTTCTATTGTTGGACAAAATGTTTGACTTCCATATGGAAATCAAAACCACTTGCTGCTCTAAATAGTGAGGCTTTTCATAAGGGAATAGCAAACTGGGAAAAACTAGTTTTGGAAAGCTAATACCTGCCAAGACTCATAAAAATGGAGTGCAAACTCTACATGTCATAGCACAGAACGCTTCTTCTATTAATACTATTTGTTCCTTATAAGGTCTCTGAAAATAGTTATCTTTCACTGCTTCTGCGTAATGCTTCAACCGAAAACGGGAGTCTGAGTAGCTAATCTACAAAAGGAAGCTCAACATTTGAAATACCTAATTTAATGCTCTGTTCTCCACAGGTTTAAATATGTGTTGGTTGATAACACTGAAGGTATCATGAAAGACCAAACTCTTTGGTCTGATCCAATCAAAACCAGAAAAGGTAAGTCTGTAGTTTTGCTCAGGTCTTCTGAAGTAGCCTTGTTTGCCTTAGGACATTACTGGTTTCCTAATGAGCAATGTCTAGCATTTTTCTACAGCTTTCATAATTCTGTCAGCCTTTCAGTACTGGAATAGCAAATACGAGATAATGGTCTGCTTCTTTTGTGTACTTTAAAGCTTTGATAAAGTTTGTGCATGTGATTGCAGACTTGATGGCTGTTCATGTAATTGGGCATTGCCAAAATTTCTAGGTAGTACAGATACTTGTCAAGTTTATAGCTTCAAAATGCTGACACTGAATCTAAAGCTTCTTCACCATAAATCACCTAGACATCAGTTTTCCTCTCCTAAATCACCTCCTTTCCCGCATTTAGTAAGGTTGTACGTAGTGAAAAAAATGATTCCTAGGAACATTCTTTCCATGGTTTTCTAGCTAAACTTCCCATGAAAATTGATATTTGGCCTGGTCGAAGGAGCGGAAGCATGATCGTCATTACGTCAATTCTAAGTGTGTCAGTGTTCCTTCTGCTTGCTGGCTTGCTCGCTTCTGTGTTTTCTGCTCTTGTGTAAGTACTGCTACACCCTGCAACTTCTAGTAGTAGCACCTAATCCCCTGGCAATCAACATTCTTTTCTATAGTTCCATGCCACTGTTGGTAGTGGTGTTCGATATGACAGACCAGATGATATTCTTTCTCTATTGAACCTCTTATCAGCAGAAGAGGAAAATTTGTCAAATAATCTTCCCTTACCAAGGCTGAGATCAACAACTCTTGTAATCATTATGCACGCTAAAACGGTCAGACTTCAGTATGGACTGATGAAAAAAAATAAAGCCTATGCATTGTTTTGTGTATTACAGGTTTCCATATATGTAGAATTTGGCAACTGTCTTAGGGGGGTTAGGCCTTCATAGTGATCATATAGTGTTTTAATTAACACCTGCTTGATTTTGATTCAGCTCTTTCATAGGATAAATAAATTACCATTTTGAATTAATAAACAGTGATTATTAAAAAAATAAATCTGTAGGCTTCTCATACTAAATGTTGTAAGTAGCAATTGACCTTTGCAAAATATACTGACAATAGGCTCCACTCAGTCTCTATTGGAACTTACTGAATTCTTTCCCATAACCACTAGGGAATCAGAAGATCCTTCTGCAGAGACAAAGGGCACATCTGGGACTACTCAACAGAGTGAACTGAGACCACAGCTAAGCTCTGAGTGAACAGCCACGTTCAAGTGAAGTCTGGAAATAAAGCTGAAAATGTGCCATGCCCTGCAGGACTGACTCTTCTGCCCAGCACTGGCCCCCTGCTACAATATGCAACCAACTGGGCCTGTACACCAAACAAAAAAAAGGACTGTTTTTTAAGTCTAGCAGTAGATGATATCCTGTCTTGTCCTAATAAGATTTTACTTAGGTGATTGCTGTTTGTAGCACACGTCATGTGCCTGGTCTGCAGATGAAGGTTCATGAGATCCTTCAGCTTCAACATTCCAATGATAAGTTGTCTAGCACACATTCACATGTGGAGTAAACATTACAACAGGCATCTGCTTCTCATGTTCAGATGAATATGACACAGCCATTGGAGTCTCAGCCTTTCTCTATATAGTATCTGCTGAAGAATTAAAGAAAAACCGCTATAGAAAAAAAAATGTTGCAAGACAAAAGTAGAGATTGAAAGGTGAATACACTTATAAACAGGGTCTTCCTCAACATTTTAGTGACTATTTGTCATGCTTTCAATTTTTTCTCTTCTTTCCAGAAAGGAAGAAACTGAATTCCAATTACCCTGCACATAGCAGAGTAATCCTGACCTCATATGCTTAAATATCCTCAAATTGTTTTGCAGGAATGGTAGCTAATAAAATTGCTTCAGATTTCTTCAGAGCTAAGTGTAATTGTTGATGGACTAGTAAAGGTGTGATGGAAAAGCATAAGTATATTCACAGCTATCAGGCTTAGCCTCACTTTTGCCTTTTCTTTATCTTAGGCAGCAACACCTTCACATCTTACTATCTAGGCTGGTGGGGGGTTTAGAGATGATTCTTCATTTTATGATTTATTGGTGATTAGAAATAAATCTTTGCACCAAGTTTAAGTTATGTACTGCTTTTTTTTTCTTTTTTTTTCCCCACTAATACCACCCTGCAACAGGTTTGTCTCCATAAATGACTAATAAGGATTCATTTTCAGAGCCCTCTTCTGTATGTATGAGCAGCTGTTCTACTGTACTTACTGGTGATGAGCAAAAAGCTCTCACTAGTTATTACTGATGTTCCCCTAGGTTACTATTACATTGGATTAAACTGTCTGGGTAACTGCTCTTTTTTGACATGTGCCTTCTGGCTAGAAATGGATGCTCAAGTACCAGGAATGGTTTGGGTTTTCTTGTTTCTTTCTACATTTAAATGGGTGCCTTGCTGCTCTAAACACAATTCTGAGGTACTTTCCCATTCATGTATTGAATCAAGGGACATCTGGAGAAAATTGCACATTTACAGCTCATACTGTCATGTTGAAAATTAGAGTGTATGAGAGATCCTTGTACTGTTCGCCTCCCTTTTAAGCCCAAACAAGTACTTTGTTTTCAGAAGGCTGTAACTCCTTGCTCTGACCCATTTGAAGAATTGGCCAACAGTAGGATCATTAAAATGAATGAAGCCAAGTAAGTTTCCTTTCAACTGCAGGCAGTAAATGCATTATATTGGAAGCCGTATCAGTAAATTTTATTACTGAAATAACTTTTTTTTTTTTTTTTAAGAAAAGTCGCATGAAACTGTCAGCACCTACAGCTATCATTTAAAACAACGGTAGAATAATTCAGTTTTGTTTTCTGTCAGTATCTTTCCAGCCATTCATATCAAGCAGTTTATGTCACCCAACAGAGAACTGGTTTTAGTCAGTTTAATGCCTTTAATAGGTGTAGGGGAATAGCTTGCTTTTGTTTTTTTGTTTCCATTGCATCTTTCCTTCAAAAGATTTTCATCTTGCCTGATTTCTTTATGAAAATTTTTAGAATGGATGGTAGGTTTTTCCTCCCTCACTACTTAACTGGAATTAATTCTGTCTCAGACACTCCTATATTAGCATTCATACATGCTCTTAAGATTTTACTTAAGATTTTCAAAACTTTTCCAGTGTTCAGAAAGTGTGTGGCAAAATAATTCCGCCTTTTTAAAGCTTCAGATCTTATGACATTTCTTCCTCCTCAAAGAGAATGAGAAGAAAGACAAACTCTGACACAGTTCAGTTCTTATCAGAATTTCCTCTTGAAAACATGAGAATAACATGACTAAGGCTACTTTTTATGAAACTCCAGTTTTAGGCAACAAGAACTGTGCTTGGAACAGCCTCGGATTTTCACAAGTTAATGTATGTCAAGTGACCATTTGTTTGACTGTGAACCATATTTCAGGACTGTGCAAAGGTAAAATGGCAGACATGATGAATACCAGAACAGAATCCCAACTACTTTTGCCTCTCTATGTGGTATTTTCATTAATCTAAATACTGGCTTTTCCCCTCTGCTTCTGTCTCCTCACTGAAGAGACAGTATGGAAATTTCTGTTTGGATCCTACCAGAAGAATGTCCTGACTTCCATCCTGGTCACACAGAAAAAGCATAAAGTATCAATTATTAATAGCATTTCTTATGTTTGCAGGTTTAAGAAAGAGAAAGGTTGAAGGACACTGATTTTGAAAGGACTGCAAAAAAGACCACAGTAAGCTTTTCAGGAGTTGTAGCCAAATCTGGTACCATTTTTGCTCAAATATGGTACAGATAAAACAAAAGGGTGTTTTCCAGCACTTACGTATGTTTTCATTAGAAATTTCAACAGAAATGAAATGGTTGTCTAGGTACTGTAGCTGTTAACATTTCTAGGCTGAGCTCAAGTTCTGTCAATGCTGCACATAATGACTGTGAACAAGCTGAACTTGGAAAGCTCTGAGACTTTGACCCATACCTGCTGTTCTGCACAGAGGTGAGTGTAATTCTAATGGATTTAGTTTACCCATAGTTTTGAACTTCATTTCTGGTATCTTTTATTTGGTTCCTGATACTTCTCTGGATCAAGTGATGTAGAAAAATTAGTGCAAGGAAGGAGTTATGGTATACGTTTTCAGCTGTACTCTAGGTTGAGATTTAAATGATGGACAAATTACATTAAATTATGTTTGCATCACTTATTCCAGTATGCTCTCTGCTGAGGTCCCAGCAGAAATGTTGCCTTAGACCTGCTAGCAGATGGACTGACTGCACTGAGATTCTGTACAATTGAAAGCTGAAGTTCTCTGCTATCTTGCATTCCTCTGTGGGTTTGTTGTCTCATCCCTGTTAGGCTGTAAATTCCCCAGGATAAAGACTATCTTTGGGTAAACATACCAGCACTCTGTATTGCTATTTCACAACTGGATATATTGCAATGCATAGCTATAATGCTAATATTGACAACAAGTACAGATACTCCAGGATTGAGTTCTGCCTTTGCAGCACATAAATATCTAGGAGTTACATGGTGAAGGCACCGCTTTATCCTGTGACATTACCACAGAATCACAGAATGGATCTAGTCAAATCCTCCAGTTCTGGGCTAGTTCAAGCTGTTCAAAGCCCCGTCCAACCGTCCTGTAAACGCTTCCAGTGTTCTTTCTGACTGCAAATCATAGCATGTCATCTACTCTCATTCATTTCCTCAACATACAGCATCAATATTTTCACATAATGCTTTGTTTGCACACCTCAAGTCCTAGACAAGTTTTAGTAGTGCTGATGAAAATCAGGCACCCTAGACCTGTCTTTTCTGTAGAAATGTTTCCAATATCTCAGTCAGTGTTAGAAAACTGAGGTTATTTGCTATCTATCCTTCCTCAGGCCTTCTAAAATAAGGAATACTCCAGGAAAGATGACTTATTTTTTCTAAACAAAGTCAATGGCATTATCTGCATTATTGTTATATCTTTATTGATATAGAGAGTCTGTAGGTCTCCCTAGAAACTTCAATGTCTCGTATACAGAAAGAACTAGTTCTATATAGGATGGATTTTGTTGCATCGTTGTCTCGTGGACTGAATCTTAACAATCTCTCATGTGTGCTAGAGTAAACTGAAAGAATATAAATGTAGTCAGAAGGTAAAGTATTGTTCCTCATATCTAAATGATAAGGACTCATTATATTCATGCACTAGCCTTAATTCCAGATAATGTTCTCAATCCCTCCTTTATATAAATAGTGCACAATATTTAGAAGAGAAAAAATGGATGTAACACCAACAGAAGAATACTACAGCTCTGCCCTACAAATTGTACAAACTCAGCTTAAGCTTCCTCCATTGAACAAGAAGTTACTGAAAATTATATGCATCAGCATCTTCTCTTTTCTTTTTTCCATATCTTCTTCCTTGATTTTTATTTACTGTACTTATTTATTTGGAAGCAAATCCGTCCCTCTTTCCAGTGATTCAAACTCAACCTCTCAGATGTTTGATAAGCTGGGCTACCTCCCCCTCTGTGCCTTGGAATAGAGGGAGCTGTTCAGGTTAGACAGTGTCTGCAAATATCCCTTTGTTACTTTCACATTTGGGTTTTACAACATAATACACACCATACTGCTGCATTGGAGTGTTGCAAATCGATGTTGTAACTGAAAAATTGAAATGCAGAGGATGAGCAAATAGTAATAATCAGTTTAATATACTGTAGCAGTTCCTAAATACCTAGTTCTGTGTGTCTGTTGGTTCTGATTATTTAATTTAATGGTTTTTATTTTTTTATTTTAGATGCTCTGGATACATTCAGCTATAAGATATACTGATCTTTCAAACTGTGTCATAATAGCACATCTGCTGAAGAATGAGAAAGGAATAAGAATATAATCATTAAGGAATGAGAATAAATCTTTATAAGTCTGGTACTTTACTAATAATGGTATTTTTATTTTGCCTGAATACAGGAACTTCTTTCTTCCAAGGTAGCTTGTAGAAGTATATATGGAATAAGGATGTGCTGCAGTATAACTGTTTTGCCTCGCTCAGGCAGAATTTAGCAGTGTATATCTGAAGACTCAAGAGCGCTTGGAAGAGTTTTTCCTATTTCCCTGATGAAAGAAGGTAAAAAGGATGGTTGTTTACATATCTAGTTCCACATCAGCAGCTTCAAGACTAAAAGCTTATTGTATTAGAAGCACAAGTACACAGGTGGTAGTTTGCTACTTCTATTCACCCAAATAGCTTAGGACTTTAATGTGTGATAGAGATGGCATTGTATTCTAGGAGATTGATGTTTTTGAGGGCAATGCTTCATTTCCTGGTTTAGCTGTAAGTTAATATTTTTAGACAAGATCTGTGAGTGTCCACATTCTTCAACTGTTATGACATTTCATTATTGCACTTAATCATGTGATGCTTCACGGACAAAAATGAAGTACCAGTTGATTTTTTTTTAAATACCTCTTTTTATGACTTTGAGGAATTATACATACGTTCTTTGAAACATTGCAGATTCCTTCTGGATGAAAGGAGTTATCTCCTTAATGGTATGAGTAACACTGGGATAGACCCTTCCACACTTGCCAGTATAATACCTGCCAAATCCACTAAAGCCTCTCTATTTTCTCTGCATTTATACAAGCATAGCTTAGCAGCAGAATGTGCTCCAGAACTGTGATCCTTTCTCAGGAAACATCCCCACTTACAAAGGTTTGAAACCTCGAGCACAGTTGGATTCAGCTTATCAATGTTCAATTTCTTCTTCTGCCTCCTGGCATTAGCGTAACTGGCCATAGCCCAGCCAGATCACACCAGGACCAGAGCCACAGAACGTCACTCTGCAGACTCACTGAAATTGTGATCTGCTCTTTGCAGCCACAGAGAATCCTGGGGTTTTTCTTAAATTTGGCTTAAGGAAAAGAATTCTCAGCTGAAATGTCAGTAAAGATTAATGCATTATTGATAGTATATGAGGCAATTATAGCAGAATATGATGGAAATAAGACCATGTGTTCTTATATCCTTTTCAAACCTTAGTTTAATAAGGAGTTTGAGCCCGAACATAGCTTAAAGCATGAGGTTAGAAAACAACTTAAAATACAAAGAATTCTCAGAAAAAAAAAGGTATTGTTGTAGTCAGAAATGTGGTTTTCACAAAAGGAAAAAAGAAACTGAGATGAATGTGAATACACTTCTGCTGCATTGTTGTTTTGAACACATATTGTTTGGGTTATTTTTTACATTTGTATTTTGAATGGGTGAGGGGCAGAAATAATTTTCTAACCAGCTGAAATAGAGATGGTATACTTGTTTTCATTAGATTTCCTGTCCATCACATGTTTACTTGGAAAATAATTTGCTCTAGTGATGCCTTTTATCTTCAGTATTGCATCTTTTTGTCTAGTGGTTATTATAGCAACAAGAATGTTTATTTCTTAGATTATTCATATTCCACAAAGTATCCTTCCTTTGCAGTTTACACCCAAGCACCATCAAGGCAGCAGTAAGTATTCTTGGAGGTTCAACTACTCCTATCTACTCTGTTTTTGTGTTTGCAAGTGTTTTTTAACTTACTGGTGCATTACCAGTCATCAATGTGGGAAGCATTGCCACCTCACAGGCATTTCTGATATTCACCATAAGTCAAGGAAATGAAAGTATTTTCCTCATTTATGACTTCTAGTAGATCATCCCTGTATGAAAAAAAGTTAGTTTAAGTCTGTCCAGATTTTTTGAAGACCTGGTTATAATTTGGCCATGCTGTGAGGAATGGCTGGATTTCATATATGGTTAAAGGGAGTTTGATGATAAATGGGCATACTCTGTGAGTGACTGAAAGTCACTGCTGGGATCATGTACGGGAGCAGAATCTGGAAAGGTCAAGAGCACCCACCTAAGCCACCTCAATTATATTGTAAGGCCCAGATAACCTAGGAGGCAGTATCAAAAATTACACATTTGGATATGTGTATGGCAAAACTGGGATTGGTATGGAAAAGGGATGTTATCTAAGAAGGAGCTTAACTGAAGGAAAGGATGGATGAGAAACACAAAAAGGTAAACAAGATATGTAAATGCTGTAACTGGGGCTGTCCATAGCTCACAGGCAGCATTCTGATCATTGCAGCTTGGAGTAAGACATTAACCATCACTGTTCTGATGTTACAACAGATCTGAAGCCTGCTTCCTTAGTCAGTGCAATGCCTTTTTTTCCTAGCAAAGAAACCCCCAGGAGAGACAAATGCTAGTTATCACTGTGTAGAAGCCCTTTGCTGGCCCAGCAGCCTCAGCACTATCCTAACAGAGTTCAGATGATGCTTTCCCCATGTTGAAAGGGATAGATACAACATGTGACAGCTATCTTCAGCTGTTTTCCTCCTCATGCTAATGCTCACACAGCCACTGCTTGTGTCTTGGAGAAAGAAGAATATAGCAAGGGACATTGCTTCCCCTCCTGCTTCGAATCTCAGTGCCTATACAATAGATCTGCCCACAGCTGCCTTTTCATGCTTTGCTTTACAGTTTTATATTCTTAGCTAACACACTCATAGTATACTATAAATATTTTGTTGTGCTTCTCCAATTGCATAATTAACACCTTTTCTATTATGCTTTTTGAGCTGTGATAGACTTGAGTCAGATCACATCTGTGCATATCTTCCCTTACATACAAACACGTTCTGCAAGAACTCCAGTGTCTTGTGTGACAGCAGCTAGGGATCTTCTTTGAATGCATTTTGATGGGAGCAATAAAGTGATGACTGTCATCAGGTGGGGATGTTTCCACAATAAGTCCTTGAGTCACCATCATTTTAATAGTACTGCATAAGCCAAATGAAACAATATTTTTATGAAAAACCATTCCCTTTTGCCAAATATCACAAATAATAATTTCCAGCTTCAAATATGTGAAATTTACAGCCAAATTACAGTCTTATGATAAATGGCTTTAGACCAGACTTTTAAAATGTCTTGAATGCAGAGTGATAAAAAGCTTCAATTTAAATGGGTAACCTAAAAATGGAAACATATGTACAAATTTAGAGTAGGTTTGAAAGTAAAAATAAACATTTCATAATTGGATAAGAAATAGTATCAAGATTAAACAGATTTCTGTTTACAAAATGGTAAATTGAATCCTGTGGCAAGCTTTGATCTAGGTTCTTCAAACAGCAGATGCCACGTGGACATATTCTGTTCAGTCTTCCTCTATTAAAACAATATTTATTATTGCTTGGACTGGAGTGACATTATACATTAAAAATAATGCAGAGCTAATGAATTAAACAAATACAATATGTTAATTTCAGTGGACTCTAATATCTGATGTTCTCTTTGCTCTTAATTTGGTCCAGAGTTAATTTCTTTGTTTTAAATGAAGAAGTTACAGTAAGTGTTTACTTTGGTTAGCCTTTAAGGTGATTGGATAGTCTGTCTACTGGACTCATTAATAGTCTTTAGTTTATCCAACCTTGCACTGAACAGATATGCTGTGAAGAAACCTTCTTCAAGATTTCTACCATTCTATTACATCTCACACTGTGTTTATGTGTGGATGTGTGTATCATATCCAAAAGGCAGCATTGTTTTTGCAGGATCCCAGGCTCCATCTCTGGTAAGTAGAACAAGTCACAGCTCTTTCTCTGGCCTTGTGGGCAAGAGGCATAGCATCACTCACTTCCATTTTTTCTGTATATTCAAATTTAAATAAACCTGCTCAATAATTTAGAGTTGCACCTGACCACGTACATTAAACCGAGCTGTGAATTTTTGAAATCCTATGAATGTAGACTTACAAGAAAAGCCCTTGCTTTTTGACATAAGTGCATGTTCACACTGGGGGGTGATTCTGGTCATCTGTGAAGCATTGCTGTTATGTGCAAGACAATCAGAGTGTTTAGTAAAATAGTGATTTAAAAGCAGTATGTTCTGGCTGGTAGTATCTGCCACAGCATAAAGCTAGGCAAAGGTGTGGGTGAAGCAGAAATTGGCTATTATTACAAATCTTAGAGAGGGTTGTAGTACATGGAGTTGCATCAGGATGGCAGCCAGTCATTAGTGGGATCTAGTATTGAATGTGGAGGTTGATGGCCCTGTATGTGGCAGGGGGATTGGAGATTCATGATCCTTGAAGTCCCTTCCAACCCTGGCCATTCTGTGATTCTGTGTGATTCTGTGTTTCTGTGAATTCCATACAGATTTTTTAATACGATCAACCTGATATTTTTAAAGTTATAAAATATGTCTCTAATTAGTGGTAAAATGTCCATTAGGTTGCATGGATTGAAGACTTCACTTTTCTTTTTCTCCAGATTTTCTTTCCTGCATATGAAAAGTCTTGGGAAATGTTCTGTGTTAATTTTTGGAAAGTTTGTATACTATACAAGGGGAGAGAAGTGCACCTGTCCTTCTTACAACTGAGTTATCTCAGTCCAGGGCTCATTTCAATAGCTTTATGAGAGTTAGCAGTTAATAAATAACACAGGAGTATCAAGCCTCAATATTTACTAATAACCTGGATGTTAAATAGTATGTATTTAGTACATACATATGTATGCATGTAGCAAGTTTGTGGACTGCACTAAATTGAGATGAGCAGTCAATACACTGAGGTACAGAACTACTATCTACTATTTTGTCAGACTACCCCTCCACTGCCATCTATCACATGGTAACAAAATGTGATGGATTACTGGCGGGAAGGTTCAACCTCTACTGTCATACCACCAACGTCTATCTCAGACACTTGGGCCAGCATAATAATATGAGCCTCCAGACACCAGCAGCCATTGTTGTTCCTCTAGTGTGCTCAGCTGGCACATCTTTCCAGATTTTGGAGAGGTGAGTGAGCTTAGATGGAAGAGGAAATTGCTAGGGCTCACTTAGGGCTTGCTTAACTTTCCCCACGTAAGAACATATATTAAATATACTTTAGGTTGTTATAGCTGGCTTTTATGAGGAGAAGTTGAAGTACTTCCTACTCTGCACAGATGTTATGCATTTTCCCTACCTGTTCTCACTCATGAAACTTCAAGATCCTGGTAGAAGATACCAGAGCTACAGCCACTCAAATATATATATGTATTCTATTAAACAAGGACAAAAAAAATTATTTTGGCCTTTTATGATGGAGAGACAGCATCATTGGTTGGGGAAGGGTGATAGATGTCATCTTCCTGGACTTCTGCAAAGCCTCTGACATGGTCCCTCAATATATCCTTCTCTCTAAATTGGAGAGGCATGGATTTGAAGGATGGATTGTTCGATGGATTAAGAATTGGCTGGCTGGACACAGCTGAAGGGTTGTGATTAAAGGTTCGGTGTGAGGGTGGAGGCCGATCACAAGTGATGTCCCTCAGGGGTCGGTCTTGGGACTAGTGCTCCTCAACATCTTAATCAATGAGGCAGACAATGGCATCGAGTGCACTTAGAGGGTGGTGACACACTGGAACAGGTTGCCCAAGGAGGTTGTGGATGCCCCATCCCTGGAGGCATTCAAGGCCAAGTGGATGTGGCTCTGGGCAGCCTGATCTGGTGGTTGGTGACCCTGCACGTAGCAGTAGGGTTGCAACTAAATGACCATTATGTCCTTTTCAACCCAGGCCATTCTATGATTCTGTGAATCTACTGTTTTCCCTAGCCTTCCTCTTAGAAAATGCTGGATTGTTTAAGTGAATTTTCTGGAGTATTTTCTACCTCTTGAAAAATGTCAGTCAGCTTGGTTAGACATTGGGAATATCAGAAAATATCTTAAAACAAAGTTCCTTAAAAAGAAAGTGATGGGAAAACTTCATTATCAATGCTTATTAGAAGGTAGCCCACAGAACAGAGACATGACAGGAATTCCAGATTATTTGTGAAGAAACTTCTGCCAGATATAAACAGTGGAATATTTTACCTGATGCCTATTTTCATATGGTCAGTAGTGACGTACAGATAGCACGCAGTATGTACTGAAAATGCATGTGTTTCTGGTGTATGTGAGAGAGATTGGTGCATGCATCTGCACTTAAAAACTTAATTTAGTTGTCTGTCATCCAACAATTTAAAAGGTGTTTTAAAAATCTCCCAGAACCCACTGCTTCTGGGAATGAATCCAGGACTGTGGGGTGAGAGCCCTGGGCACACTGTAACTGAGACAATATACACAGATTCCTCTGCAGATGATTCATTCTGAGTATAGATAAGGCTTTGGAAGTAATGACTTAAATATTCCATTTTGACAAAAATGGTGCATAAAACTGGGAACGTGCCAGGCATATACACTGCTCCAAGGCTTCAAATACAGTGGGGAAATAAAAAGGGACTATATGAGCTAGAAGTAACAAAATGCATGATACTAATATATTTTTATTCCTCAGGAGAAGTATCTTGATTAATATAAAGGGAATCCTGCAATCCATTTACGATTTTTGTGATACACTATATCCATACTAATAACAAGGTAATACATGTACAACTGTTTGCAAAAATCAGCCTTTTCCAGGTGTGGGATCTGGAGCTTTGCTCAGTTGTATAGCAAAGTTTCTCTGGTGCTAAATGATGAAGCTTTTGGCTGCTTTACCCACATGAACTTTGGGCCAGGTTTGCTCTCTGTTTCTGGAAGAGATAGCACAATGAGATCTTGTTTTTACAAGAGAGGAGCTCTTAAATGTTGCACAATGCAAACAAGGGCAAAAGTATGTACACAAGTACTTTAACTCTCAATAGGCTTTTTTTAAAATGTGTTTTATGTATTTTAATGGTTCCTAGGAATCATAACTGCAAACTCAGGCAATAATAGCTCTGTTTAGAAATGAACTGTGTGCAAAATTTTATGATTTCTGTGACATTTTATGCGTTGCTTGGCATAATGTCCTCAAGATGAGTCATCTGTCAGATGGTAAAGAGTAACTTACCATGTGATATAATACTTCAGAGGATGCCTTCCTTATTAGAAAAGGGCTGCTCTGTAAATGATGCCTCCAATTTTATTATATTGGCCCATGACATCAGAGGCAGATGTCTGTGGTACAGCAACAGAGGTTGAACTTTCCTGCCAGTATTCCTCTATGTTTTGTTACTGTGTGACAGATGGTAGCAGAGGGGTAGGCTGACAAAATGGCATCTGACATGGAAGTGTATACAAAGCAAAGGTGTGTCAATGAATTACTCCACACAGAAAAAAGTGGCACTCACTGACATTCACTGATGCTTTCTGAATATTTATGGAAACCAAACAGCGAATGTGAGCACAGTGAGGTGGTGGGTGGTGCATTTCAGCAGTGGCAACAGCAACAGTGGGTCACCTCCACTGGTGCAGGTTTTGACAAGGTCAGCATGCAGGCTCTTGTTCATCACTGGTAAAAATGCATAGCTAATAGTGGTGATTACATTGAAGAATAGTGTCTTGTAGCTGAGAATTTGCTCTATGAAATAGTGTTGTTGTTATCCGCGTAATAAATAGGAAATAAATAGGAAGCATTACTTTCAGAGTGACTTGTGTAGTTTTTAACACAACTGCCATGAGCAGGGGTGCTAATCACTAAATCAGGCACTGATTCTCTGTAGGGGGAACATCATCTCCAGAACAATCAAACATGCCTTGTCTCAGTCTTACAACCTGGAGGATGCCCTGCCTGTAATGGCTGCCCAAGGGCAGCCAAAGATTTCACTTGATGGGAATTTCAGGCAGTGGCCTTGTTTCCCTCCATAGCTAAGTGACTGCAAAGGAGGTAGGGAAACATCTGGTTTAAATGTGTCAGAAGGAGAAGAGATAATGGGAGAGGAAGAAAGAGGGGAGAGCAATATGGTGGAGTTGTAGGCAATGCCAAAGGAAAGAGCAGGAAGTGGCTCTGAACAGGATTTACTGAGGAAACAGAATTAGGCAACAGGAAGAAAGGGCAACTGAAATGTATAGGGCAAGGCCATTTAAATGGAAAAAAAAAAAAAAACAACAACCATGAACTAGAGTGAGGGCAGAGGAGAAAAAGGGGTAATAGACAGATGGAGTTGTCTGTATATAAAAAAGGAGAGACTCTATGACTCCATGGTCAGTGGTAACATGGCCAGTGGACTCCTGGTTTGGCAACAAGTCTGACAGGGGGCCAAGGTGCTCAAGGAAAAGGTATTTTTAGGGCACAGGAAGCCAGAAAAGGGACAAAGAATGGAACCTCATTGTGCTGAGAGAAAAGAACAGTTTAAGTCCTGAGGGATGAAGAAAGAGGAAATTAAACGTGACCTGGTAAAAAAAGCAAAAAAAAAAAAAACAAAAAACCAACCAACCAAACAAAAAACCTGTATTCAATATACTATCAATCAATGGCTATCCCTAAAAATTAGAGAATGGCTGTCTGAGTAAAGAAATTGGAAATTAACTAGGGAGAGTGAGGAGTGTGGAAGAAACTAGAGACAAAGTATCAACATGGCATATAGACAAGACAACGAGAGGTCAGCAGGAGCAGAACAGAGGCGATGCTGCGTGAATGAAATCAGCAATACAGAATATAAAACACTTCTTTATAAATCCTGAACAAGAACTCAGGATTCCTGAATCTTACCATTCCTCTGCAGTCCCCTGGTTATCTGTGAAACCTACAAGAAGAAATCACCATCTGTCACAAGTGTCTCAAAATTTAGGTACTGACTCCTGTCCCCACCAATGCGACTTGGCTTCTGGCTATTTAATAATACAGCTAAAATACTGACTTGAACTTATACACTCAACAGATTCTTTCTAAATCTAATCACTATGTTCCTGTATAAAATCATGGAGCAGTTCATACACATGGACGGGAGGTATCCAATTAAAATTGATGGAGGAAGTTATTTGACCAAGTCGCAAGCATTAATACAGGGCAGTTCAATTTGTGTCATCAGAATGTTTTCTTGTTCTTTCCTTTCTTTAATATTTGAGAACTGGTGACATATTCTAGAACGTACAGGAGTACCTCTGGGCAACAAATTCTATGTTTAGTAATTTTATATTATTATATTATTGGATAGAATTCTTTGCCCAAATACTAATTTCTGTAACCTGTGCTATGTAAGAACATAGCCACAAAGGAGGGCTGCAGACTGAATTCGATTTTTCTCTGGTTGTTAACAGCTGTGTATGACTACAACATACTCCAATGCCTTTCCAGGAAATAGTTCTTGGATGCCTGTATTTAGAACTAGTCACCATAAATGTTAATCAGATGAATATCTGTGGTGTATGAACACTTATGCAGATAGTGAATATTTTCTTTTTTTATTTCTGCAGGTCTTTTGTTGTAGATAATTTTTAACAGCTTTTTGGTTTGCTGAGAAGTTGAAGAACAAAATACATAAGGCAATGGATTTTTGTACTGAGACTCAAGAAAAGCTTTAGTCACAATGCTGGTTCACTTCAAGACTGCAAATCAAGCCTTAAATTTGAGGGTATTACTAATAGGGTCTCGTACAGGATTTCTTCTTGCTCAAGCATTTTGTGTAGTGCAGTGCAAGTATTTGCTCTAACTAGCAGATGAGAAGATACTGAAGGAAAATGAACATTGAGTCTGAACAAGCTTGAAATCCTAGAAAATTCCTGTTACTCAAACCTTTTAACTCTCTTATCTTCACACAAAATTACAAAGAAAAAGAAAAAGAAAAAGAAAAAGAAAAAGAAAAAGAAAAGAAAAGAAAAGAAAAGAAAAGAAAAGAAAAGAAAAGAAAAGAAAAGAAAAGAAAAGAAAAGAAAAGAAAAGAAAAGAAAAGAAAAGAAAAGAAAAGAAAAGAAAAGAAAAAGAAGGAACAAAACAACAGAGTATAATCACCCAGGTGAACCTTCCTGGACTGTCTCACAAGGAAGATTTTCAGCCTGGAATGTATTGCACAGGTAAATTGGCTTTGATATTCTTTTATTATGTTTTTCTTTTCTACTTCCAAGATTCATCATAAGGGAAGTAGTAGGAGAAGACTGACATGTATTAGAAAGCTAGCCTTTAAAATCTAACCACAAATGAACTAATAATGACTGCATTAACAGAGGAAATCTAATTCTAATCTAATTGTTTCTTATTAAAAATGGGAATGGGGAATTCTGGAGTGAGTCGTGTGGCAATGTGACTGAATATTGGAGTTCATAACTTCCAGAATAAATCTAATAAATTTAGTGAAAGAAAGGTGTGGGAATGCAAGAAAGACTATTCAGAGCAGCAGCTATGAAGCAAGATAAATAGCATGAGAAAGCAAGGCTGAGAATCAAGGACATCTCTAGAAGAAGAGAAAAGCAAAAGGAACAGCCTATGGCTCTGATCAGATGAGCACCTGTGTGCACAGTTAAGGGGTGTTTGTGGAATACTTTGTTGACATGTAAAGGCAGATGGGAAAGTGGTAAGGGAGGATGGGAAAGCCAAAAAAAAGGAAACTTGTGAATGTATATAAGTTATGTGAGAACCTGTAATAAACAATTTGGATCGTTTGCATCTGAGTCTGTGCCTCATTGCCACAGAAAGGTTGAATATGTTTAGATTATGGAGCCTTTTGTGCCTCATTGGAGCCTTGGAGCCAGAAAAAAAAAGGAAAAAAAGAAAAAAAAAGAAAAAAAAAACAAACAGACTGAATGTTTCTTACAGAAATTTCTTTCTGTAGTACATTCAAGTGAAATTTTAAAACTCAAAAGTTGCCTACTACCTTTTTGATTTTTCTATAGAAAGTAGGACCTTCACATTATACCTTTTGAAGCCGTTATCGATTACATATTTCTCAAATGGTTAAAGCTGAGGCCTGAAGACATTGCTGTTATGATCTTGCCTGAATATCTCGCTTTAGTGTTATGGTATCTATGGGCTCCTGCATGAAAGCCCAGGTTCTCAAATAAAAGAATGAGAGAGAACCCAAACATCCCTGAACCCTCGGCATGGATCTGCAGTCCTCGTTAGAATGGTAGGTTACTCATTAAAATGGGAGGATACATTATAGCAAAGCACTTCATTACAACCTGGAGTTACTGGAGAAACATCAGTAAATTTTGTCTATGGAAGAACTGACTGGGAGTCAGACTGTGAGAGAGCTTCGTGCAAGGTAATGCAGAACTTACATGAAGTTATGCTCTGTAAAGTAAAAGTCGACTGCAGGGAGAACTCTATTGGTATCTGTCACTCATCACTTGGTAATTTTAAAAGTAAACCCTAATGTGCTGTTGCAGTTACATCCTGAGTTATTTTAAAGATCATGTCACAATGCAGGTCTTGTGCATATACAGTGCTGCAAGTGAAAACTCAAGGTTTACTTAGAAAATTCATCTCTATATTCAATCATAATTAAACTCAAAGTGAACTGACACTGGCTTTTGAAAACATACTTTGAATTTTTGATAGTATCTTCCTTCTTCAAAGCATTTTACAAACTATTCTGCTTTCAGAGATGACAAACTAGTAGGATCCAGCCAGCTCTGCATTAGAAAAGAGTGAGCGACTATCAGGGAGTAACAAGAAGCTCAATTGTGCATGTAGAAGGAATTTTATCTCAATCAACAAGGGCATGCAGGTTTTCTGTTATGAAGTAAGTTAAGATATGAATTTGTTGATCTGTTAAAGATGTTTTTCAATAAACTCAATAAATTATCATTGTGAGTTTTGCTGGTTTTCTTTTCAACCATGAGGATCTGGCAAATGCATTGTAGGATTTATAAGGATATAAGGATATCAAAGCTTATTAAACTGCTGAAAAATCAGACTCAGTGCCTCCTTTAGCCAAAACCAACCAGCTTATCCTGATTACATCACTTTAAGTGTATTCACAGAGGTAGCAATAAAGCCCAAAATAAGCCATGGAATGAATATATTGTTTGGTACACTTGGATAAGCATATGGATTTAGTATAATATGGGAGATTAACCTGAGGTTGAATCAAGTGGTAAGCTTCTACAGTTATTTAATTTAAAACGTGTTCTGCCTGTCACTGAGTTTCTCACTTGCAGCAACAGTACACACCTTTCCTTGTTGCTTCTTGAAAGAAACTCCTTTCTATTTCAAAGTTTATATTTAAACACATTTTACCATTCTCTTTGAAGTATGGCTTTTGCTACCGAGCTTTTTCCCCCCAATTTCTAGCAACATTATTTGCTTGTCTCTGTCATACACAGCTTGAATTATAATAAGAAAATGTAATTTAAAATGTAATGAAAAAATACACTGCTGCATATTGCTGTATATTTGGAAAATTATACTAAAGCTCCTTTTGATTGTGTTTTGTGTGACTATGCTTGGATCTAATTTGGTTGGAAAATATTAATATTCTTCACCCTTAGTGACTTTTACAACTCCTTGTGAGCAAGTCTAGAGCTTACGTAATTTATTACTGTTGTGATTACTGTTGTTTTTTAATAAGTTATTGTTTTCTGCGGATGTAAAAGGGGCAAGATGTACTGGGAAAAAGTAATAACATTTATGAAAAAAAAAAAGATTTGAGGGCTTTTCTTCATAGATATTTCCTCCCAGTTTAAAAGTAATGTGAAATAAGGAATATTAGGTATCATAAGTCGAGGGGATGGGTCTGACCTTGAGTCAACTCAGGAAAATATTTAGCAAGCCTTTGTGACTCCTATCTACAGCTGTAAAAATTTTCAGAGATATTTATCAAATTATTTAGTAGTACATTCCAACTGTACTGCAAGGCAGTGTCAAACAGTATTCCAAGCACAAAAATGCTGGTTTTTCTCCGAGGCTTCAGAGAACAACATCACTGGCTCTTTTAAAAGAGAACAGGTTTGACTTTCAGGTGTACTGAACCCAAAACACCAGCATGTTAAATTGCCTTTTGGACTGAGTGACGGCAGTGAATGGTGAAAGGCAAAAGAGATGGAAGTACTGCAGGGCTTCTCTTAACTCCCTCAGTCTTGAAATTTCAGGTGAGACTGTAGCCTCATTCTTGCTTCACCCTTTCTGTTCTCTGTGATCCTGTCCTCCATCTTCCTTATGACTATCAATCTCCACATTGTTTTTTAAGACTTTCTGGGGACGCTACGAATATAACTTTAATATAAAAAATGACAAAGTGAGAAATGATGTCTAGGGAAGATTACATGTATAGTTCACAAGGACACAGTGCTCTTATGTAAAATAGAAGTTAATAAAGTCAGTGGGCTGAATACAACTGCACTTGTGAAAGTATCACAGGATATGGAGAGAAAACCTTTTTTTGTTCCAGCTGTAAAACTGGCTGTCTTTATCAAAATTCTTCCTAAAACTATGCCAGAATGTCAATACAACTGACATTTAATAGACAAAAGAGAATGCTTGTATACATGCATACAACACTTCTGAATCCTGACTGTACCCCAAAGCATGGGACTACAGGAAAAAAAAACAAAATCGTTTGCAGCCTATGCTTAGGGAGCTTATGCCAATAAGCACTTCAGAAGTCCGTTACCCAGAACATGATATCGTGTTATCCAGAAGAAATTGAAATCAGGCAACGTCACATTTTCAAAAGTTTTACAGCTGGAACTGGGGGAGCAGTTCTTGCTGAAAGCACCCTTAGGTGCAGTGTGTCTTTGCTCATCTTGGGTTTTCCTTACATATCTGAGCCCTCTCAGGACATGGCCTAATTAAACACACAGCACTGCAAATAAACCTGGAAACTGCTGCTGGAAAATAGAATGGAATTGAGATAAATGTTATTGATTGAATATTATAATAAATCACGGTGAAGGAACTTGAGCTTTTAGACTTTGCCTTTAAGTGAATTAAAAAAAAAATAAAATGATTTGAACAGGATGAGAGCTGTAGCTATTGGCTTTTAAACTAGACTAGATAAAGCAGGCTGTGTTTGAATAGCACGCTGTTTTGCTGTCCCTGCACAGTATACATGCCACCTGCTGTTAGCACATCCCAATGCTATGCTCAGATCAACTCAAATCGCTCGACCCTACCCATGGATGCATCCACTGATGGTAATTAAACGCTGTCTTTTCTTCCTTTTCTTTCTGTGTTTTTTTGTCATCAGTCTAATACTTTAGCATTTTTAATAGTTGCATCATCTGTGACTTCAATTGCCGTTAATCTTCAAGGTTACCCCTCCCCTTTCTGTAACTGCAGACTAGTAGACTGCTAACCTGTATTTTTGCCTTTAAAGTGTTTCTGGGATTTGTACAGGCGTGCAAACATTGCTCAGTTCCATTTTAGGAGTGAAGAGAAGTACAGGAGGGTCTCACACTTTGCCAACATCCCCTGGCATACGTGGGAGCGGGTCTGTGGAACTCAGGTGCCTCTCTGAGCTGACAGCTCTGACTGACTGACTGCCTTTCGTTTGAGGAGAAGACGTGTTGCAGTACCAACAGCGGGAGGGAGTGACGAGGGGAGCAGTTCATAGCAGAGGACGGAGGCTCCGGCCAGGGGCAGCACCCGCCCCACTGCGCTTTCTCAGGGCGGCCACCGTCTGCGGCGGAACACGGCACACGGGGAGGCTGTTTCCCAGCCGGCGGGGAAAGCTAAGGAAGAAGCAATGCGAGACCGCCGCCCTGAGGTAACGCACTGGGCGGGGCGGCGCGAGGGGCGCTGTGGCGGCGTGAGGCGGGGCAGCTGGGAGCTGCCCGCAGCAGGTGGCTCGGGGCGGGGCGTGCAGTGCCGCTGTACCGCCGTGCCCGTTACTACGAGCTCTGCTGTGGGCAGCCGTGTGGCTGCTCCGTGTTGGTGCTGTACGGATAAAAGCAAAAACTAAAGCCTAAAATATTGGTGTTGGCAGCGTCGCGGGACGCGACTGTTTAGAAGTTATACAAGTTATACATGTGATTATTGAAGCTTTTTTGGAGGCATCTTCCCAAACGCTTTGCTGGATGGGGTAGTGGAAAAATGCAGTCCTTTTCTGAGAAAACAATTTGCATCTCCTTTGTGAATCTTTTTTGCATTGTGAACCCTTTGTAGAGGAGTTTGTTCTGTAGATTTTAACGTGTTTTGCTGTAAGTTGGTTGTTGTCTGTGCTCTGAACGTGCCGGAGTTCTTCATAGCGCAGCGTGTTGTAGGATACTGACAGTGAAAGAAAACAGCTTGGAGGTACTATTATAACAAAAAACCTCATTTGCAGATGGGGTCTGTGTTGGTTTTCCTCAGAAATGCTGATGTCCCTCTGTCATAGGGAGGTTTTAATTTTCCTTCTTAGTCAGATGATTTCCAGACATAGGCCTCTTGCTTCCAAATGAGCTTTCAGCATGTGAACCTTGGAGCTGGCAAGCAGCCTTGTGAACTGTAGGCTCTGGCACGGTGCTTTCTTGAGGGATTGGGGTCTGCAGTCTGCGTTTTCCACAACCACACACTGAGATGTGTTTCAAAGCCAAAGAAAAAAAATACATCCTTATATTAAAAAAAATAATAATAATAAAATGAAGGAAGAAACATAGCCACAAGAATTAATGTAATGAAACTTGGGGATTTCTAAGTGATGACGCTGTAGCCAAAGTTTCTTGCCAATATGCAGTTTGTTGTAGGCTTTCGATCTAAATTGGCTTTAGAAGATTGTTGGAGAGTTAAAGGATGTTCTCTGTACTTAGAGATTGTTGTAGAAGGGTGACATTCGAGATCTTATGCCTGATGAAGGATCTTCTTGTGAGAAGGAGTGTTATAGCAGCTCGCTAATCCTGTGTGGGAACAGCAGAGACAAAGATCTGTACTACATGGATTTCAGGGTGGGGAGAGATGCTGAATTGCCTGAGTACATTCTGTTAAACTGTAAAACAAATGAGATCAGAATCGTGAATGTTTAGGTTCTGTTTTTCTGTATCTGATATATCATATTTACCACGTAGAGCCTCAGGGAAATATTTCTGTGCTTTCATGGATTTCAGAGTATGAGACACAACTGCCATTTTGATGACAACAGTTAAAAATAATAATAATAAAGTAACTTCTGAGTGTCTTAGTTCTAGATTTATAGTTGCTAGCTGAACTTCTCTTCATTATAACAATGTGTTTTGAATAAGTAGCTGAAACTTGTTCTGCCTTCTAAATATATCGGTTTCAGTGAGTTAGAAGGTAGAATCAGAAATTTCATTTCATGTTTGATTTCAAGTGAACTGGCTCGCTCAGATCCTTCAGCATGATTCTGTTTCTCCTGGGTCAGCTAGCGTGAATAATGTGTACAAGATGACACATTAGAGATGACAACTTCCAGGGTTTTGCAGTGAGGATCGTAGCTGCCTGCTTTAATATTTGTAAACTTGCTTTAGCATTGTCTCTGTGTTAAACTGTATTGTAGAAATAGGAATTGTTAATCGCCTTGATGTTTTTAATTAGACTCCTTCTAGTAACTGGTGAGCTTCTTGTTTGGAAAGAAATATGTTTTCTTTTAATTTCTTGAGCCTGTTTTATAGCATTTTGAATATGTAATTTGGTTTTTGGTAATAAAAACGTAGTATTTGTTTTAGGCTGCACCAAGTTGTTCTACAGAACACACAATACAAAAATTCTGTACATGTAGCTGCTTTTCTAGAAGTGCCTAATATCTGGATTTCTTTTGGATTCCTATGTGAAACCAGTTTTTGTTTGTTTTTCAAAAAGGGAAAGTTTTTTTTTTTTTTTTTTTTTAAAGAAATGTTAAGACATTTTATTTTTTGTATCAGTTTGGTTTTGTTAAAATATTTTCCTTTCTCAGGAACATAAATCTTTTTCACCTCTTTAATAGCAAAGTAGGAGACATTACGGTCAGACTATATAGTGCTCTAGTATAAGATTTGTAAGATGTATATGATTTTGAAAGTATAATCCTTTTTATCTTTGTTCTTTCTTTGGTTTATATTACCTTAAAAAACACCATTTTCTGTTCTGCATGCCAGAATGCTTAAATGTGCTGAGACTGACAGAAGGATGAATGAATTCCTGTCAATTGTTTGTTTCTATTTTGGAAATTTATACTACTGGCTGTTTGTAAATAAAGATGATGCACAAATTTTGTAGAAGTTTGTCATAAAATTGTTGGATAACTGCTTGGGATTTTTTTTTTTTTTTTTATTTAAAACAAAGATCTTGACTGAATACAGAAATAATTTTTTATTTAAAGTACTTCGGTAAAGTACTACACAAAAAACTTCAGTGAGTAGAAATGTTGAATCTGGATTTCTGAAATGAAGTCTTGAATATTCAACAATTTTATTTTTAGGTAATGTAATAAATTTCTGACCATGGAAGACTTAGTGCTGGGGTAAAACAAGCGAGCAAACAAAAAGAAACAATAAGACGACAAAGCAAGGAAAACCTTGCACTTATTTACTTGAAATGAATAAACATTTTAGTGGGTATGATAAACTTTCTTTTGTTTAGATACAAATATATTTTACTTCTGTCTCCATTAACTTCAAAATATCAGTTGGCTGAGCTAACAAGGAACCATAGGAGTCAGCACTCATACGTGAGCTTTCTTTCTACGAGTGTGCTACTTAACTGATACAGAGATTGTTGATTTTAAAATAGTTGCTGGAAAAAAAAAAAAAGTGAAACAGTGACACAACTGTCTTTAAATTTGGCCTTTTCCAAGGAAGGTGCGTTAAGAATTATTTTATTTTTTGTTTTAGGTTTCAGAGATGAATTTATCAGAAAGGTCAACAACGTGAACAAACATCCAGTTAACTAGTGTTGCAAAGGTTAATTACAAAACAAATGAAAATCTGGGAACTAAATGGAAATGCATTACTGAAAATAGGGCATGAAAACATCATGCTGAAAGTGTGAAATGATCTTTAGAAACTGGTTTCTCACTAACCGTGTGCTTCATACTCAGTTAATTTGTCAATAAGGAATAAATAACATTCTAGTTGAGAGAAAGCAATTTGTGCTGAATGTAGATGGAAGACAAGGGAATTACCAGCAATGTTTTCTTTGTTAGTATGAGCTAAAAGCCTTGGAAAAGGGGAAACATAACCCCATTTTCAAGAAGGGAAAAAAAGAAAACCAGAGGGAACTACAGGCCAGTCAGTCTCACTTCTGTGCATGGTAAGATCATGGAGCAGATCTTCCATTAAGACCCTATTAAGGCATGTGGAAAATAAAGACGAGGTGATTGGTGGTAACCAACGTGGCTTCACCAAGGGCAAATCATGCTTGACAAACTTGGTGGCCTTTTATGGTAGAGTTACAGCATCAGTGGATAAAGGAAGAGCAAACTGACATCACCTACTTGGACTTGTACAAAACATTTTGATGCTATCCCACGATGTCCTGGTCACCGAATTGGAGAAAAATGGATTTGATGGATGGACCACTCAAGGGATAAGGAATTGGCTGGATGGTTGCACTCAGAGTTGCAGTCAACAGCTCAATGTCCAAGTGAACACTACTGATGAGTGGCATTCCTCAGGGATCAGTGCTTGTGATTAGTGTTGTTTAACATCTTTGTCAGCAACATGAACAGTGGGATCAAGTGTATCCTCAATAAGTTTCAGATGACGTTAAGCTGAGTGGTGCAGCTGACACTCCAGAGGGAAGGCATGCTATCCAGAGAAACTTGGAGAAACTTGAGAGGTGGGCCTATGCTAACCTCATGAAGTTCAACAAGGCCAGGTGCAAGATCCTGCACCTTGGCTGGAGCAATCTCAAACACAGATACAGGCTGGATGGGGAATGGCTTGAGAGCAAACCTGAGGGGTAGGATTTGGGGATGCTGGTTGATGAGAAACTTAACATGAGCTGGCAATGTGTGCTTGCAGCCCAGAAAGCCAACTGCATCCTGGGTTGTATCAAGAGAAGTGTGGCCAACAGGTGATGATTCTACCTCTCTACCCTGCATCCTGTTCTGGGGCATGCAACACAAGAATGACATAAAGCTCTTGGAGGGGCTCCAGAGAAGGGCCACAAAGATGACCAGAGGGCTTGAGCAGCTCTCCTACAAGGACAGACTGAGAGAGCTAGGACTCTTCAGCCTAGAAGAGAGGGCTCTGGAGGGAGGCTTCCAGAACCTGAAAGGGACCTACAGGAAAGCTGGGGAAAGGATGTTTAGAAGGGCACGTAGGAACAGGATGAGGGGAAAGTTTTAAACTGGAAGAAGGTAGATTTATACTAGATATTAGGAAGAAATTCTTTAATGTTGAGACACTGGAACAGGTTGCCCAGTGATGTTGTGGATGTTCCCTCCCTGGAAGCATTCAAGGCCAGGCTGGATGGGGCTTTGAGTCTAGTGGAAGGTGTCCCTGCCTACAGCAGAGGGCTGGAACTAGATGATCTTAAAGGTCCCTTCCAACCCAAACCATTCTATGATTCTGTGATACAACTGATGCTTCTACTCCACTAGTGCCACAGCCTGCTGAATGTTCTTTCCGGACCAATGAATCATTAGTTCAACATAGTGCCTCCAGCCTCTTCTGGAGGCCACAGTTCCAAGGGATTTTGGCTCCTATGTTATGCCATTAGCTTGGCAATCCCTAAGTCTTTCTCCTCTGATGGCTTAGCTGCAGCTGCCTGGGCTGTTTGAGGAGGCTTACTCTTTTTTTGATGGGACTGAAATCCACTAGATTCCACATTTCTGTTCTCTAATGGAATGCGTTCTATGATTGTAACTCCTTCTGCTTTAATTGTCTGATTAATTGTGATAGGACCTGATTAGGCTGCCAATCTTTTTAAACTGAACTCCTGCCCTAATCAGGTAATTGAACATTTGCTTACTTAAGACCTTAATGGATCCATATCGGATTACTTTAGAGGTCGGTCTCCAAGGTTGTGGTCATAGATGGACCTCTGACCTCTCCAACACCATTTAGACATTGTGCCTGGCCCATTGGTGCTGTCCCCCACAGACCTGCCACCAATTGGGTGGCCTGTTGTATTATGGCCTCTATCTATTATAACCCCCTCAGGGGGTTTAGTATGGATACCAAAGAACCATACTGGTGTGTTGGGGCTTGTTGCAGGATGAGATCTCTCATGCCTGCTGAAAATTTCATCACATCCAGACTTTCAAAGGCATCCTCACAGATCTCTTTCATTCCTAATTCTCTAATATAGTTTTGTAAGTCTCCCATAGATGATGATGAAACTGTGTTTAAAGGTATATAATTTTTATTTGGCTACATAATTTGGAATGCAGCTGTCAGTCAATGAATTAATAAACAGTGCAAAACATTGTCACTGAGAACAAGGAAAAGGCTGAGATTCTGACTGCCTTCTTTACTTCTGTCTTTAATATTCAGGTTAGTTATTCTCAGTGTATTTGCGTGGGCCCATATAAGCTTTCAACCAAGTGTTCTTTGTAAATGGTTAAAAAGCAAAACTTCTCTATTTGTGTTGATAACACAGTGTGATAACTCATGGATCAAAGGTCCCTGAAAAACACTACGAGTCTGCTTTCCTTCTGTTCATCGTTCACATCAATAAAAGCACTGCCATGCCTAATACATTAATACAAAGGAATTAAGCTTACTCATGGATTATGTTCAGAGTAAATAACTTTATTTAATGGAATGGGGCTACAATGTAACTATTTGATAAACCTTTGTCTACAGCTGGGTGGACACATTTATGTCATTGTAGCATTCTTCCTAGGAACAGTCTATCTGTTTGCATAGGTCCTTCCTTACCTAGTAAACTCAACTGCTGAGTGCAACAAGCACTTTTATTAGCAACACATCACAAGATCTAAGTATATAACAGCCATGGTAGACTGCAGGAAACTGGTATATGAATGCAAGAAATAATCAGGAGCAAGTACAAGACAAATAAAGCTCATCAGTAAACACCAAGGTGCAACAGAAGCCACATTAAGTGATTCTAGATCTCAAACTTGTTCTGTAACCAACTTCATTATCCCTAGATGAAGCACATCCACCTTGAATGCACTGGGACACCTACATATTAAGTCTTCTCAAATGCAAACTAACAGAAGATGCTCTTTTTCTAAGGCTTGTCTGGAAGCTGCCTCACACCTGTTTTATTCTTTCCCATTCTGTGTGGGGGAAAATGCCTTGGGAATTTCTTCCAGGGTACATCAAACCTCTGGAGAGAGGAGGTGAGCTTTTGTAAAATTGACTATTTTCATAATCCCACAGTGGACAACTAATGTATTACAGTCATCAAGAAATCACAGAAAGCAACAGCCATATTCCAGTATTTTGGTTTTTTTTGTTTGTTTGTTTGTTTTTCAAAAAAGCAAAATAATCTCACCTGAATGTAAACAGAGGCAGCTGCATCATAGAAAAGAGACTGTAAAGGTCTTGAGATAGTCCAGTGTTAGCATGCACTGGAGATACAACTAAACATATCTCTTCTCATAAAAAAAAAAAGTCTTATGCTCCTTAACAGTGTGCTTATAATTCATCTGAAGGCAGCAGAACAAACAAACAAGAACTTGAAGAAAATGCCTTTTTTTTTTTTTTTTTTTAAAGGTAAACATGTTTCTATTAACCATTAATGACCACATTCTAACTAAAGGTTTTTAACAGTCAGCTGTAAACACAGTTCTACCTGCCTCCTGACCCTAAATCCATCCATGCTTTTATTCTGAAGATCTGCGTTTGTTATTCTCTTTTTCTTCTTCATCCTCTGGAAACTGGGTAAGATCCAAAGTCAGTACTCGACTGAACACATAGTCATCATGCTGAAAAGGGGAAGGATCATACAATTAAAAACGTCTGATTTAAGCATTTTGTAAGCAACAGTCTTAGAGTAATGAGCTTGAGTTACCAAAGTCATCTTTTCATCAAGAGAATACATGTAGTTATTTCTAAACACAAAATACTTCAAATCCAACAATATAGTTTCATACATGAGTCACTGTATTAATTCTTAAGATGTAAATCAGTACTGCAACAGAATCAGCTTGCATTATTTAACAAAAATGTAAGTAATAATTGTTACCTCTGGACACACTCCAATCAATGCGTCTGCTTTGGAATAAAACTCTTCCTTCAGAGAAATAACTACCATTTGAAATTGTTTATGTGCCTGTTCCCTAATGAAAATTGATACCTTTGGAATGAAGACAAATAAGTTAGTTCTGGTAGAATTAAACTGTGCTGTAATTACTATAATTAAGCAATGATGAGGAAAGAACTGAACTACATTACATTCAGCAATTCATTTGTTAAAATAAGTATCTTAAGACATAAATTGCATTGCCTTATGGAAACACCTCAGATTTGCTACTTTTTGAAAATGCATATGAAAACTATCATTCACTCTGATGTATAAAGCTACAGAAGAACGTTACATAAAATATTTTTCACTGGCACTAATGCAATTGGAAGGGAGGTGGAAATTCCTGAGTATGGAAAAAAATGCAAAAGGACAGTTAGTGCTTATATACTAAGTTCACTGCAGATGGCAACTGTTTTTTTTCCCCTCAATGATCTCCAAAGTAACACAAAAATATTCAGTGATAAGCCTGAGACTGAAAAAAGGCAATACACACAATATGAATTAAGTAAAGAAAACCCAACACTTTTTCAGTTAATCTGTAGTTTTATCTGTGTGATGGAAGTTATTTTTTTTTTTCCAGTGAAAGAATAGCCACTAGTGAGTTACATCGTTAACATTCATCTTATGGTACAAGTAAATTATTAAGGATTTGCTAAAACAGATCTCAAAACTGAAAAAGCGTGAAGAAAAAGATTTCTTAGTTCTAAGCATAAAAACTAGCTACCAATAAAGTACTAGCAACATAAAACATTTTCATACATCAGTTTTATTCGCTTGCTGTATTTAATTCCTCTGAAGGTTTTGGTGCTTTCTAGTATCAGGCTGATAACAACTGTATCTTACAGGTTAGGAAAGAGTTATGAAAGACCCAGGGATCAGGGAAGCATATAAATTTTACTTGCACATCACTGCCATGTCGATTTTGCTCATTCTGCAATTTAAGACACTACATACACCTACACAGATGTTCGAGCTAGTGAAAGGTTTTATTTCAGGGAACCAATATTTTGTTACCCTTTTTCCTGCATCACACAGGCAGTCATGCTCCACATATGTAAATGTAACAGCCTTTGTCACAGCTTGCCTGCTTTATGTTGCTCAGGTGAAAAGAGCTGCCATTTCAGTAATCCCCACCAGCCACAGTGCAAGCAGACAGGAACTGGTTAACAACTGTTAATGCTCTTCTGAAAACATTTAACAGGCTAAGAATGTGTTTTTTATCTGAAGAGAAATCTGTCCAATTAGAAACATGTCTGTCTATAGCATTCTGAAAAGGAATGCTGCCTAGTGCATTCCAAGATATAAAGTGGAGATCTCTATCACATACATCAGAATATGCCTACTTGGAGAGGCAAACTGCAGAGAAGTGCCTTGTCATCAGTTGTGTTAATGCATGATTCATAATCTGTATGGGAAGTTGGTAACATACCAGAAGCCAGGAACCTCACAGAATGCATACATAAAAGAAAAGAAAGATAAAAGAGGAGAGTGTGAAGGCAGCATGGGTAACTGTGGCCAACATCATCAGCCACAACACATTCAAATCCAGAATTAAGAGGAACATTCAGAAAACACAATATATAAGCAGAGCACAGGATCTTCAACTGGTGTGACAAGTCATAGCGGTCCTGGAAGACTAATGAATAGAAAACAATCCTGTTAAAAAGTGTAGATTATGGAGGTGTTTTGTGATCAGTTTATTTGTAATCTTGTTTCCAACAGTGCCATTGACAGCCAGAGCCTAATAACACGTAATTATTTTCATTACAGTTCCATTACATCTTATCTAGTATTGCTGAAACATGGTGGACTGTGTTAAATGCAGTGTATATCGTCTCAGAAGTAATGGATTATGGGTATCCCTCACAGGCTTGAATCCCAACAAATGATTAAGAAGTCTGGTTTTGGAAAAGGCTTTCACAGAGCAGGGTCAGTAACCTCTGAGAAGGCACTCTATCTGGCAGGCATGACTAGTTAATCTTTCCCCAGCTGCTGGTTGAAGAGGTATCTTCAAAGCAAACTGCACTGTATTTGGCATAACACAGTTCATTAAAAAAAAACAACCACCACAAACTGTGTTCATGAAACGGATTTGATTCATTAGTTTTTACTAAGACTTGGCATCACCAATAATACTGTTAGAAATATCTCTTTGCTTTATTTTATCAAGAAAGGAATAATTCCACAGTAAGAAGTCCATAGATATGTGGAGATCTTTTTCTCCCTTAAATAACATCTACTGTTGGCAATATTTGCGTACTGTATTCCATTCTATTCTACTCTGTTCTACTCAAATTTTCATTCTAGTGACTGCTACCAATAGGGCAAAAATAAAGTCAGAGAGCAACAGGAAGCTTTTTTCATTAAACAAGAATTCTAAAATAATGGGAGTTATAGTCCCTAATTGATATTAATGGAGATGAAAATATTTAGTAAGACAGTAACATAAAATATTCCAGTAATATAAAGAATTGAATTTCAACACCTAGATACACTCCCTTCTGCTTCTTACAATTAAGGGAATTTAAAGTCCTTAAAAATTCCAACTCAGCAAACCCAATCAGCAATTCCCAGACGGCCTTTGTCTTAGATTGCACCACACACATTCATGGGGCAAATTTTCTACAGAATTGATCTGTTTTCTCAAATTCACAGACTGAAGACTGCTTAAAAGACATTGTTAGATTTAGGAATTAAAACCTAGCCTTGTTTCAAACATCTCATGTATGATCATTATTTCTGTTCTAAACACAATGAAATTTTCAAACAGGTTAAACACTGTAAGAAATCTCTCTAGCCCTGTAACATCTAATGAAAAGTAGCCATCCTCCTGCAAAAGATACCATTATGTGTAGATTAAAAAGGCAAAGGAAGAGAGACCAACTTACTTTATCAATGTTTGTGTTATCCAGGGCAGCATCTATCTCATCTAAAATAAAAAATGGTGCAGGCCGAAAACTGTAAAAGAAAATACAGTGTTTTGCATTTAAATGCAAAAATATTGATAAGTGTTCTAAGGACTGTGAGTCATACTACCAAAAAATTATTCTGATAATGAGTAATGACAGGTAAAGAATGAAAGATTTTTGTAAATATTAAGATACAGCACTAGCAGATTTTTAACACGTTTAAGTATGCATTCTTCCTATCACTTATAAAGCCAAATACTTGTATAACACCAAAATATTTTACCTGTGTACAGCAAATATAAGAGCCAGAGCGGCCACAGTTTTTTCTCCTCCTGACAAACTGTCCATTGGCATAAAGCGCTTTCCGGGTGCCACGCAATTAAAGCCTATGCCTTCCAGGTAAGGCTCCTCAGGATTCTCAGGACTAAGGAATGCCTGGAAATGCATACATCTCAATGTTGATAGTGACACTTATAATATTGTTGTGATGTGCATTTGTTAGACTTAAATACTGACTGAGCTACGCTCGAAGCTGATAAATCAACTTCACTTGTTGGATGAAGCTTCTCATCGCTTCTGAATATTAACACTATTAAACCTCCCAATGAATACTCCTCTTGATGAATGATGAAGAAGGCTAATTAACTTTTGAAGTACAACAATCACAGTGTGCAGATTAAGTTTTCTAATTCTGCATAGTAAAGCCTCCTGGAGGCATTTTAAGCCAAGTACCAGAGAACATGACACACCTGTGCACTACTGTTTCTGCAAAGTTTCTTGTAGACCTGATCAATAACTATGGATGCATGCTCAAAGCACTGGCTAAAAAGTTCATATCTCCTTTTTTTCACCTCTTCAAATTCTTGCTTGGATATTCTGGCCTCCTTTCTGCTGGTCTCAAAAGCTATGAAAAAAATTCTAAAATTATTTCATAATAAGACTCTAAGAAAATATACAGAAAAAATAAGTGGACTGTGTCCCACAGCAAGCATCAAGGAAAATACTACAGAAACAATTCTAACACACAAACAGACAGCACACCAACATTATGAGTTTCCTCCCAGATTTTAATTGGTGGCCTCCAAAATGGGAAAGTTACACATATTCAGTATATTCTATGACACACTGCTCTGAAGCAACAAAGTTTTTCTTTCTAATTGCTTCTCTAGGCAGCGTGGCCTTAAGCAGCCCAAGCATTTACTGGTTACAGATTCAGAACTCCTTCAATTTGGTAGTAATTCAATGCAATTCTCTTTGAGGACATTGGTAATTTTACAGTGATGCTTATGTCTGAGATTCTGGACAACCTTCTAATTAAGAAAAATTAAAATGATTTTACAATTAAGGTCAGTCCTTTTAAGAAAATATTTCACAATGTCATTTGGTCAAGAAATTACTTGTAACCACTTCTGCAAAGTGATTTTTGCTAATCATTTCAACTGTGTTTCAATGGAATATTGCAGAGTATATATTAATAAATTGTTTAAATATAGTTAAAAGACAACTAAGGATAAACACTTAAGCACAAGAAATACCTTAATACCTGAAAGTAGCAAAAACAGCAGGACCAACCCCATAAAAAGGAATTTTAATTAGGGCAAGAACTTTCAAGGCCATTAAAGAAACAATAAGGAAGACTCACTGTTACCTTCCATTGATTCTTGGAATTTGGTCCGAGCTATTTGTAATTTCTCTACTGCTCTTAGGTTTGGAACAGCTGTCTTCATTAAGATGCTCTCCTTAGATTTTATTTCCTGCTGAATCTGGTTCAGATGAGCCTCTATCTCTTTATCAGACTCTAGGTCCTAAAGAAATAAACAACAACAACAGAGAAAAAACAAAACAAAACAAACTTCAGATCATAAGATTTGCTTTTAGGCTAAGACATTTCCATGTATAAAAAACAAGCAGTCATGGTTTCTGGATAAGCACTCCACTCATCTGATAGTTCTATCTAGAAACAAAACTAAAAAAACCCCAACATCTAATGCTCCCTATCCAGAGTCTTAGTTCACAGAATCAATCTACTATGTCCTAAGTATTGTTTTACAAATCCTTTAACAATAAAAACGTCTCTTCAGCCTAGATATCCATCAGAAGTTACAATACAGGACAAAGCTCAGCTGTCTTCATTCCTTGATTTGCGAAGAAAGTATTTCTTTGTGGTTTACTGAAGACTTTTTTTTCACAAAAGTTCAAATTCCTCCTTGCTCTGTACCTAATATCCATAATTCATTTTAGCTATGATGGTTAAAAAGAAGAATTTACTCACACACAAATGTGCTAAGAAAACATGACTGTAATGGAATCACAGAGTTCTAAGATTCAGTTTCTGAAAATACAATGGGAAAGAAAATGACACAGTTCCCTCCCACCACTTCCAGTAGACAATCCCTAGTTTCTAGTGTTATGTGTTATAACCTTCTGTGACAGAACTTGAAGGCAGAAGGTAAAGAAGGAGGAAAAAAAAAGTAAGAATTATATTTACAGTTTTTCTATGCTCTTCTTATGGTGTAGGTAGACTTTTAGTTAAACGTAACAGAAAAGATATCTGACCTATCTAAAAACTTCATATATTTGTGTCACGTACAATTGCAAAACCAAAACACTTCAGCTTACCGGTGTTTTAAAAATGTTCCATTTGCAGGCTAGGGTGAGGAATAAACAAATAATTTCAAGAAATGAAATATTTTAAATAAAAAATAAACTCAATTTGTGTTTATTTAAAATGAGATTACCTTCAGTTCTTTAGGTAGGCTACTGTAGTCTATTTTAATTGCCTCTTCCTTTTCATAGATACCTGTAGTCTGAGTGTCTTCTGTTTCAGTTCCTAGCTATGGGCAAAATGGACATTCTGCTTCAGAAATACAAAAGTTCTAAATCATTTAAACAATACATTGAAAAGACAGAAAAAGACACAGTGGTAACAGGGCATGAGGTAAACTTCTTCCATTGCTTGACCCCTGTCCAAAATTGAGCTAACAGTTAAGATCCTATAATTCTAAGAATATAAGTGCACCTTTTATATGAAGACAAAAACATCTGCCAATTTCAGTTTAAAGCTACTATGAAAGCAGCTGTAATTTCTCTGAAATATGTTTATAGAATAATGTGCGTACTGGAAGTATACCATTCTCTCCTGATGGGAAATAATTTACTTTTCTGTGGTAATTTATTCTTCATTCAAGGAAAGGCTCTGAAATGTGTAAGTCAAGGTACATCTTTTATTTAGCCGGCTTGAGAAAAATGAACTTCAGTTCTGTTTGACATAAGCAGAGTATCTTCTGGACACTGTGAGCCTGAAGTTCAAACAGCTACTCGTCTTTAAATGAAACACATGCCATGGTGCATTTACCATCAGTCCTTTTCCTACCAGGCTTCTTAAAACAAAACATTTCTGTCTTTTCAGTACTGTTATCTGGGAATCAAAGTTGTTATTCCAACTGCCAACTTCCTTAATTTTTTCTTCCTTATTCATAAACAGATAGCTGAGCTGCCTACAAACTCATCCCTATTTAGACCTATCCTCCAACAAAAGCACTTTTCTAAGGAGTGGATTCAACAAGATTTCTTCCAACTTTGTAGGCACAAATACTTCAAAATAAATAACTTCTTTCACAAAAGGGGACAAAGAATAATTTCTCCACACAAAAGATACTGTTGCTGAAAGAGGGAAGATTGAGAAAAGTAGTAATGTTCAATTCCCTGATAGCAGGAATATTTCTATTTTAGCCTGTTTTTATTTCTGTAAACATCTACATATACTGAAATCAAAATATTATCTCAACCCAGACACATGCTATATTTGTTTATGATTGACTTGATCCCCTGTGCCCTCTTATACATACGTATCTAGAATACTGCTTCACGCCATTTTGTACCACAATGATTTTACATATTGAGCAGGAATACATCATAAGCACATGCAAAAACAACTGCAAACAATATCTGTCTTAAAAAATAAACAAAATCGTCCTTTTGAATGGATGAGGCTTGATCACACAAAACCAATTAATTTATCATTTTTATTTAAGACAACTAGCCCTGTAAAGAAAAGAATATAATTAAATTCAAGGTTAATAATGGCACCTACACGGCATCTATCTTTACTTATACAAAGTACCTCTATTTCACTGATGTCATCCAACGATCCAGACAGGAGACGTATTTTCAAGTCCTGCACCTTGCATTCTAGAAGCATATTATGTCTTCTTAATCTTTTATCTTCCAGAGAAGCTTCTATAGCTGCAGCTTCCTTTTGTAATTTTGCAGCTTCCCTACGTACACAAAAGGCACAAAACCACTGAAGAGCAGCAGCATCACTACCAATAATACCTATAGTCATACAGCATGAAAAACCACTATCTCTGTAATCTTCATTAAAGTATAATGCAAATAGCACTAATTTTTTCCACTCCCTTCATGCCCTGAAATCACTGAGTTTGACATGGGAACCATGCACTATTCTAGCGCGTAAACTAAAGCTCTGTTGTAGCATACTAACTTTACACTCTCTTATAATGCAAGTGCTAGTAGCAAGGATATAATCCCAACATATTCCAAGTTCACACTATAGCATCCTTTCCAACTATAACAATCGATAACCATGTTCTGTTCTGCTCTCCTTAATATATATACAGATTTGATGCCTCTCAAGCTCTAATCAAGTTTATTTTTTTAATCATTACTCCATTTGCAACAAATTCTTTTGATAGCATTAAGTTATTTAATGAGGCAGAGACAAAACAGTCTCGCGCTGCTAATCTTAAACACTATAAAATGCATTACTGGGCATGTAAATTAAGGGCTCATTTTGAATTCTGAAAGTTTGTGCCAACACATAATTTTTTTTCAAACATCACAAGAACTCCTGAATAAGATAAGTGGTAAATTGAACTGTAAACTGTTTCTAAAGCAGCTGATTTAAAAGAAGGGTAAGGACAAAACACTGACCCTAAATTAATGTTAATGTAAGGTGCCCAACACTTGAAGGAATCAGAAAAAGAAAACACTCATTAAATAAACCCAGATAAAAATATGAAACAACCAGCAAACAACGTGTGCAGTAAAACACTTCCAGAAATGTTCAACATCTTTTAACATGCTCCCCCAAGATCAAGTTGTAAGCTAATATGTACTTATCAGAAATCAATACATATTCATTAGAAATCACAAGAACTAATACTAAACAAATAAACTATATAGAACAGCATATCTTATTACGGAATGGTCTCATGAAATATTCAAATTACCTTCTGGAACCAAGTATCAAAACAGAAGCTTTTTTTAACTAATGCATACTGTAAAAGCAAGTTACCACGTCTCTAATAATTTTTCACAAGACAACAGAACTTAAGAAATGCAAATATCTCATCGCCAGAACTCTTCTAAAGATTATTACATGAATCATTTTTCCCAAGAGTGCAATAATTACCTATTAAGAGTTAAAAACGTTTTTCTCAACTCCTCTGCTTCACTTTGGGTTTTTATAATCTCAGATTTCTGAACACTTAATCTATCTTTAAGATGCTGCTCCTCCTCCTCAATTTCTTTCACCTTTTTTAGATGCTTTTCCTCATCCTGCATAGAAATATTAATATTTAATATTTTTAAAAAGATTAATTTAAACCTTTTAACAAAGGACCTTTAACATACAAAGAGTTGAAGTTTAAACCTCTTACAATACTTTCAAATGTACTGCAGCATAAAGTCTGAAGAGCACTGTGAGAAAGGCCTGTATTACATGTTAGAAGATCCAGTTGTTTTTTATACATAGGCATGGCCAGCTCCAGATTTGTGACTGCAGCAGACTGTAACACCATTAAACAAGGCAGGGATCCTAGAACTCCTACAATCTGTAGCCTACTCTCTTTTCCTCTGTTATCCCAGCAGCCTCCAAAAAGTGTTCTCATCTGCTGTATTTGTACAAAATATTTAGCATCATCTCACATAACCTGAAATCGCGTAGAAAGTATTGTTCAATAAAGATAAATCCTAAGGTAATCTGCAGAGAACAACGATCTCTTCAAAGAACAAATACAAGTGGAAGGACTTACACGAGTTTTTACCCCTTTACCCCTGTGTAAATCATACCATTGATGAATTGCTAAAACTGAGGTGTAAAAATATAGTCAACCTAACACGACATGCAGGAAGGCAGGGTCCTTCAGAGATCAGCATTATGGAAATTCAATTAAGATTTACTGCTGTTACAGCATCAGACCAAAATACCTTCAGAACTTAACACACGCAATCCTTCTTCAGGACAAAAATATCAGAACTCGCTCTAAGTTGTATTTCAAAAGAATTACACACAGGCATCAAGTCAAGTTTTTGTGCAGGCCTGAGTCAGACTGTTATTTTTCTCAGAATCAAATATACACATCTTCATACTTACTAAGTATGCTTGTTTCTTTATATGCTACTAGAATACAGATGTCAAATGATGCACGTGGCTTCTTTGCCCATGTTGGAGCAGCTTTACTTTTCAAACAAAGCACTGCAGCGCATCTTTTCTCCATCACTTTCTAGTGCCCCATAAGCACAGTTTATTTAACAAAAAACATAAATACTATGAAAATTTATTATGAATGTGTATTTTTATTCTACAGTCAACAGGATCTTGATCAGCTGAATTAAAAAACAAATAAGAAACACTATGAAGAAAAGAGTCCCTGCATAATATTTCAATTAAAAATCTGTATTTAGTTTTAATACTTGGTTATTTTACGCCTATTAGCATTTATGAAGCACCTTAAAAATGAAAGCACACATTATTTACTGCTTCACATAAAATCTTCTAACAAGTCCCAGTTACACAGCTTTATCTGTAGTCACATGCTGCCTTTTTATATAAACTAAACACAACTCTGTACATAGTGATTCCAATTTTACCTTTAGTAAGTTTATTTTTAATAATTATTAAGTATCCTTACACAAGTTATTCTGAGTTTGAAAGAATGACATGCACCACATTGTTTTTTCCATATTTACACTACCAACACAGAATTAAGCACTAGAATTACTCTACAGAATTAACTATGTGCAACTGAATGCAATCCTTCCTTTCAGCCCCAGATATTTTCTATGCGTATATATATATTAGTCACCTTCTGTAATCCAGTAATCTCAGATTCATCTTTATTAATAGTATCCCTTAACTTGCTGACAGTTTCTATTAGTTTCTGTAGATGCTCACGATTATATTCCAGCTGCACACTTAGTCGTGTCTTCTGATTTTCAAACTCCAACCTGGTGAAGGAACAGTATTTCAAGCCAACACTTAGAAGTAGATTAGTAACCATGACTTGATGCTACTAATGTAGATAGATTTTAAATTTTTTCTCTGTCTCTCTCTCTTTTTCCTACTAGATCACATGAACTTACTTATATTTCCATCATTGATTCCACTATACCAAATCCTATGGATATACTGGAACTTACAAAAATACAGTAGTAATTCTCCAACATGTATGTTATCAAAGATACAGAGTGGTCAAATATTTGTTGTACTGTGACATGCACTTGTCTCAGTGGAATACCAGCCGAAGGTTGCCTGAGAAAATTAAGATGCCATTGTCCTTAGTAGTACATTTCTGTATCAAGTCACTGCATCTTACGTTCAGTCATCCTTTAAGATTTATGACCACGAGTAAGCCTTCATATCACCCTGAACTGCCACTTCTCATGTGAATTTAAGAAAACTATTATTTACTTTATTTTTCTGCAACAGTAGAACCAAAATAACACATTTTATCTTCAAGTTTGTTGCAAAATGTCACTGGCTGTACTGTCTAATAAATCCAAAACACAGCTGTGCAACTGCTAACTAATTATTGCAATGGTAATATAAAATTTTCCATTTTTTTTTGGTTTTTATGCTATGACAGTTACTCATCTACATGCCCAACTCACATGCTACACTGTTTTCATATTTTAATTACAAATACCACCTTCTCTTATCAATCTCTTCTTGTTTTTTCACATGTTCTTGTTCGTACACACGTATATTTTCAATGCCAATTTCTTCACAGAATTCTTGGAAAACAGCATCTTCTGCCTTTGAATAAATGGAAAAGGAGCAAAGAAATGCTTATGCTATTTTGCAAATCACAGAATTAAAATGCTTAGATGATCATCTCATGTTACAGGCTAGGCTTTCAAAGGAAACAAGCTCAGTAAGGAGAAAGAATCTGTACTTGACATTTTCAAATAAGAGCTTCAGCACAAATACTGAATATAAAGTGTATGACCTGCAAAATGTAACTTTCACCCAAACTCTTCCTGCCAGCACCTCGTCATTATAAATGCAATTCAAATTATTACAGTATAAGCAGCCTCCCTAGTTTTGTCCGTGGTTTCCACTCACCTTAAGAAGAGAAATAGTAGAGAAGACACTAAGGAGCTACATTAAGCTTCTTGATGTAGCTCCATTCATTTTAATCCTTTCAATAAATAGCCATAAATATAAATTGCTACATCTCATTTACAACAGAGCCACAGCAAAAAAAGTAAAAAAAGAATGCAACGGTGTCTGATTTCCTAACTATACAGTGTACGGTTAGCAGTAAAAACAATGGACTGAACAAAACAAAAACAACTTCACAAAACAAAAACCAAGTTTGTATACATTGTTTTGGTTGGTCTGTAGGCCAACCTACAGACACGTTTAACCTGATACCAAATGCTATATCCAATCAAGTTATACTATTCTTAGGAAACTGATGGCCAGCCTTTTTTTTTCTTGTTTTGCTGTTGTTTTTTGTTTCCCCCCACTACAAGGAAAATTACCTGGATATAGGATTCTTATGGCCAAAACACTAATGACTTTCTCAGTGCCTGCAGATGATTCACATCTGCACTCCCCCACATCTGTACCACAAGCAAGAAAGACAACGCACAGTATTTTTGGTTTCTCTTCACATACAAAATTTCACTCATAAATTAATTCAAGAAAGTTCCTTGCTTCCGACCCTCTCATCAGTCTGAATTACTGTACACCTCAAATAACTCCAGACAGTGATTATAAATGGCCTACAGATCTACATTTACCTAAGTATTTAGGCACAGGGCTTTGAATTTTCCTGTTAAAACTGCAGCATCACTCTTTGGCAGTCTTTACCAGATTCCCTATTGTTTGGCAAAAGTAATGAGAAAGGTGGATTCCAAAAAGAAGTAGGGAATGACGTATTTTTTTCTGAGAAGTGACAGATTTGCCAGAATTCTAGTAGAACACAGTATGATACTGCTTTTGTTGTCAGATTAGGCTTCAATATTATTCACCTCACTGAATTCCTTCATTCTTTCATAGTAACAGAACTTTTGAATGTCAGCTGTATGAACTGTTCTGGGGACTGCCTGAAGAGAATGATAGGGAACTGGGTTATGAGGTGGCAGAACAGTCTACAGAAAAGACAGTGTGGAAATCTAACCTGCTAGATCGTGTAACATCTTAGAAAACTTTTCCTGTTTCTGATAAAAAGTGCAAAAGCGCAGGCTTTCATGTAGAAGTTACCAGGCAGAGAAGCAAAGAATTGCTTAGATTGGAAGGGATCAAAGCTCACTAAGCTCGTAATTCCCTGCTACAGGTAGCACTGCCACTAGACAAACTGCCCAGAGCCTCACCCATGCTGACCTTAAATGCCTCAAGGGATGGAGCATCCATAACTTCTCTGGGCAGCCTGTTCCTGTCCTGACTAGGACAGAAGGACCTACCTCATTAATCTGCTTCTGTAATTCTTCCAGTTTTAGTTTTCTTTGTACTACTCCTTCCTTTATCATATCATGCTGAGACTCAGTATTTACCAGTTCACTTTCCAGCTTTGACTTTTCCTAGATAGAAGAGAAAAAAATAGTAACTTTTCTTAATGAGATGGTCAGCTTTCTAGAAACTAACACATTTCTGAACCAGGTTAACTGTTTTTCCGATTAAAAATACTAAATGTTATTTACCCACACATTGCTGATTGACCTGCAGTAGCAACAGTCTTAGTAAACAGTAAAACAAGTGACATAAGCACAATTTATAAGCACGGTTTGAGTTACAGAAGTTTGAAGATTACTAAATGATAGACCAAGCTTAGCAGAAATTCAAATTAACTTTAGATCTAATTTTAAGAAAAATAATTTCAATTGTTTTTTAACTAAAAAAAAAATGTTTTAGTAATTCTTTAGTCATAACTGCTGTATGTAAAACAAATCAAAGTAAAAAGCCTCTATAAGGAATTTGTATTTACTTCACTGGTAATTACAGCTCAGGTAAAATAAAAATAGAGTGATTAAGCATGAAAATTATAAAGTCTTAGTACTACACCATATAGAGATTAGGAAGATGTTTCTTTTTAATAAGATCTAGTTCACTCTGTGAGTATTTAAGTCGTGTCTGAGTTCCACGGCACTGAGCCTGCAACTGTTTCAAATCAGCTTCCTTGCGTTTTATCTTCATTAAATCCTAGAAAAATATTAGAGTGGGAACAGAGAAAAAACATTTAAAGCAAAGCCTTACTTATTTGGAAACTCCTTGTTTTTCAAATTTCATGCACTATTTAAGCCAACCTCAATGAGAAAGGCCATGCTGAAGGAAAATGCTGATAGCACTGGTCATATTCAATAGTCATTCTGCACAGATTTATTTGTCAAAAAAAGGCATACATATACAAATTTCTACTCTCTCCTCAAGCAGTCCGAGATTACTAGATGTATGGCAAATTTTACATTGCCAGGTTTTGGACTGTGCAAATATTTTCATGTGGGTAGAATGTATTGACTTTTTAGCTAAAAGTCTTTGGGAACATAATTCCTTTCCCCTGGAGAACTATGTATTATGTTTGATTGGTTCTCCACCTCTGTGATATGCGAACCAACCCATGAGCCAAAGACAGGGACCTATATTACCTTACCAAAAACTAAGTGTATAAACAACTACTCTCTCCTCTTTGCTGCTTCCAGAAGTTTTGAGACTCATCTTTATTTCTCTCCCACAGCTAAGTTAAAGTAAATGCAACTTACAGCCTTTTGCAGTTAAGTACTTTTTTAAGAGGCCTACCTTCAACTCGGTAATCAATTTATCTCTTCTTTCTTTCATTTTATTTATTTCTTTCTCATCCCAGCATCTAGCTTTAACTCTTAAATCACTAGATCCTCCAGAAATCACTCCAGATTTCAGAAATAATGTCCCATCAAGTGCCACGGTCTGCAAGTAAAAATTAAATTAAAATTTTTCTTTATACAAACCAGCCAAAATATCCTGTGAAACAGGGCACCAAAATATGGTGGTTAAGCAGGTGACCAATGCATGTTAGTTGGGACTCCGTACTTCTACCCTGTTCCAAAATACGCTAACATGAAATACACAAAAAAAGCCTGCTGTTTCTTGGCACAAGTCACACTTTGGTATTATTACAACAGATCAAAAAGGGAAATGAAATGCTATCATTTCCTTGTGTTGAGGAAATCAATGAGAGATTTGTGTACATTGGCAATGAAGATTATAGCCAGGTCAGAAAAGCAAAACAAGCAAAGTGATAATAGAGAGGAGGAAATCTAGGCAGCTGGAAAAACAAACAGCTCATCTGTAAAAAGAAAACGTAAATTTTAGTAAAGAAAATGGAGTTTTGGGGGAGTTAACCTAATTTCAAGAAAACATGACTTCACATTCATCTTCAACTTAGAGCTGTTTCAATCACATTTTTAAAAGGTTTAGTAAGTGCGTAAAAGTGCTCTACTGACAACGAAAGAAGTAGAGAGATGGCTGAAAAGAAAAAATGGTACAAAAGGAGAAAGAAGCTGCCTCTTCAATTTATAGTCTACAATTGCAACTGTCTAAAAAATAGAGATTATTAAAATAAATTTTGAAAGCACTTCTTCACGGAAAAGCTAGAAAGATGACGTTTTTATTTTTAAATTGGATGGTTTTAAGAATGATTATTCCTTTTTCCTCATCCTTCCTTTCAAAAGTAGAGGACAATGTCAAGAAGTATGTCTGGATGCTAACATAATCTTTTCTAATTTATTTCCTTTTCCCAGGAAATCATTTATATGTACCATGCAGAGGAAAATGAAAGCATGTGAAATATCTGGTGCTTTATGTAGAAGGAGTTTGAACAGCAAGGTATCATTTTTGTGTTCTTCTGCAGTGTGGGATGCTCATAGAAATATTATTTAAATGGCATCAAATGCATAACACGTGCAAACAAATTCACCCTCTTACCTTCAATCTCACTGGTCCATCAAATGCTATTTGTCTTGCTTCTTTAACTGTTTCACAGACCAAGCCGTTCCCACTCACAAACTGAATCACTTTTTTCAATGGAGCAAATGGAGTCTGCACAACATCCACAATCATTTTAGCTCCTTTTATCTCTCTTAACCTCTCATTGATGGGCTTGACCTTTAAAGCAAATATGTGCTGCTTAAAATTCAAGTTGTAATAGCAAACCATATCCAAATTTCAATGGTCTGGAAACAAGATGTACGAATCAAAAGAATGGGTATCAACTGCTACAAGACCAGAAACATCTGTTTTTCATGTTCTGTATGCAATACCAGTCCTGGGATTTGTGTCTCTTACTGTACATGAAGTGCACATACACTAGGACACGCGTGAGAAATAAACAAGATGAGTTTAAGAGATCTGCTTGCAGTTGCAGGGCAACAATCTTGGGATTGTGTAGACATACTGAGATGGCTCACATGATTGGAGTGCTGCAATGGAAACATCGTCTTTTGACAAAAGTCAGTTTGTGGACATGAGCTGGAGATGCCCTGTATGCGAGGAGACAGCTGCACTGACAGAGCTCTGCTTGGTGAAATAAGAGATAGTTGGTAAGGAAAAAAAAAAAAAAAAAGGATGAGTTACACTATAGTGGGAGTCTGCAAAAGGACACTTCACCATGAAGACAAAGTGGATTAACCTTGTTATCTGCTCAAGGAATTACAGAAGAGGGCATGACTAATTCAGGAGGTTCCTGAAGATCACTGACAACTTCTTCACACAAAGTGAGGGAGGAGCCTAAGAGGAGAGGAGCTCTGCTGGACCTCATACTCACCAACAAGGAGAGGTTCATTGGTGACCTGCAGATAGAAGGCAACCTTGGCTGCAATGATCAAGAATAAGATAGGGTAGCTCAGGAACCTGAGCGAACAGAGTAGGGCAAAAAGCAAGATCACGATGCTGGACTTCAACAAAGCTATTTTGGTCCCTTCAAGGATCTGCGTGGTAAAGTCCCAAGGGACAAGGTTCTGAATTGAAGAGTGACCCAAGAATGCTACTTTATATTCAAAGATCTCTCCTCCAGGAGTGGCCCATATCAACAAGCAGTAAGTCAAGAAAAAATGCCATGGAAAAACAAATCATTACTGATAAAAAGAAAAAAAAATAATTAAATATTATTAATAATAATAATAATGAGAAAAAGGAAGCATACATGCGATGGAAGCTGGAAGGATGATCTGGCAGGAAAAGAGGCACTCGACAAGCATGCAGATATGTTGTTAAGGAAGGCAAAGTACAAATGGAATTGAATCCGGCAAGAGATGTCAGAAGAAGGGCTTCTGCCAGTACACAGATGACAAAAGAGGAGAGAAAGTGCAGCTGAATGCTGCATGAGACTTGGTACACAGGATATATCTAGACAGACCTTCAGGAATGCCACCAGAGGAGAAAGCAGGAGCAAGAAAAGATGTACTGCTATTTGAAGATCAGGTCGAGCAATGCTAAAGCCATCTGGACATGCAGAAGGAATCTGGGAGCCCTGAGGGGGTGCATCCACAAATGCTGAGGGAGCTGGCTGATGTCACTGCAAGACCACTCTCACTAACCTTTTAACAGTCACCATTACTGGGAGAAATGCCCACGAACTCAAGGAGAACAAACGTCACTCCAATCTTCCAGAAGGTGCAAGGAGAAGGACCCACAAAACTAGAGTCAGATCATCTGCACCTTAAACCCAGGGAAGGTGATTGATCTTGGAAACCATTTCCAAGTATATAAATCACAATGAAGTCATCAGGAATAGTCAGCGCAGACTTGCCAGGTTCACCACGTCTCACCAACCGGATAAACCTCCACAAATAAGTGACTTGCCTGGTGGATGAGGGGACAGCAGTGGATAAGTGGATAAGATCCTCATAGATAAGCTCTTGATGTATGGGTAGATTGAGCAGACAGTATGGTGTATTGAAAACTGGTTGAACTGCCAGGCCAGAGAGAGGTGATCAGCAGCACAAACTTCAGTTTCAGGCCAGTAACTAGGTATGTATCCCAGGAGTCAATACTGGGTCCCATCCTGCTGAACATCTTCATTGACAATCGGGATTAGTCTGACGGGACAAGGGCACCTTCAGCAAGTTTGCAGATGGCACAGAGCTTGGAGGAATGGCTGCCAGGCCAGATGGTCATGCATCCCTTCAGATGGACCTAGATAGGCTGGAGAGCTGGTCAGTGAGAACTTCTCAAAATTCAACAAACGTAAGTACAGAGTTCTGTCCCTGGGGAGGAATTACACCACACTTCAGTACGCTCTGTGGGCTGACAACCAGAAAAGCAGCCTGGCAGAAAAGAACCAGTGTCCTGGTAGACACAAAGTTGAACATAAGTCAGTAATGTGCCCTAGGAGAGAGGAAGGTTAAAAGCATCTTAGGCTGAATTGAAAGCAATGTTGCCAGCAGGCTGAGGCAGGTGATCCTTCCCCCCTCTTCAGCACTGCTGAGGAGAAAACTGTCCAGGCCTAGGCTCTCCAGTGAAAGAGACACATGGTGGGGGGGAGACTTGTGTGTACATGTATCTGAAGGGAAGGTATAAAGACTGCAGAATCGTGCTTTATTTTTTGTGGTGCCCAGCAACAAAACAAGAGGCAGTAGGCACAAACTGGAGCACAGGAGGTTTCATCTGAACATGAGAAAATGTTTCTTTACTGTGTGTGTGACTGAGCAACGAACCAGATTGCCCAAAGAAACCGTGAAATCACCATGCTTGAAGATTTTCAGAAATCACTTGGGCAATCTGATGTAGTTGGCCCTGCTTGAGCAGGGTGGTTGTACAAGATGACATCCAAACTTAACTGGTTTGTGATACTATTTCCACAGGCATAAAACATCTAAGTATATAGGAGAAGATAGCATGACATTTTTTGAGCTATCATGTTTGCTTTCCCTTAACACGTAAGCCCGTTTAATGAGCCAGCATTAAGATTTACAAGTGTATTAACTTGCTGATGACAGCAAAAATATACTTGCCTCAAGGTAATCCAAAGCAAGGAAAGTTTCAGGTTCAGCTCGTTCTTGTTTTAGGAACTGAATGCAATCTCTTGCTGTTTTTTCAGTGGCAACAACAATAGCAGTCACATATTTGCTGAATACTTTGGTAACAGCAAGCTGATATTTCTTATGAATAGGATGGCACAGATCAAGCAATCTTCCAAACTGAAAATAAAATATACAGAGAGAAATAAAAACTTAATTACAGGTATCAAGAAGAATTTCTGCATGCAAGATCTTGAAGTAGCAGAAGTAAAATGTGTTACATGCCTATAATCTGTGCTTTCTTACAGTGGGTCTATGACAGAAAAATAGAAATTGCAGCAATCACCAGATCAAACACTAAAGTATGCTTTCAAAATATGAATAGATTTAATTTTTATCTAAGGTGACTGTTAATGTCTTACTTGGAATTATTATACTTTTAGAAGTATGATGTAATAACAATAGTAAAACTTGTTAAGCATCTTTGCAGAAATGAAACTACGTAGCATATAAGACCTTTGACTGATGATATGGTCCTAATTACAAGGGCTGCTCCAAAAGTAATGCCCCCTATTTTATTACAATACCCCACTACATCAGGGTGGATGCTGGCAGTAAAGGTTGAGCCTTCCTATCAATATTCCATTACGTTTTGTTGTCATGTGACAGATGGCAGCAAAGGGTCAGTCTGACAAAACAGCGTTTGACATGGAAGTGCGTATGAAGCAAAGGCGTGTTGCGTGTAGAAAAAGTTGCAACACTGACACTGACTGACATTCACTGAACATTTATGGAGACCAAACAGTGGATGTGAGCACAGTGAGGCAGTGTGTGGCTTGTTTCAGCAGTGGTAACAGTGACACGAAAGGCAAGTCGCATCCTGGATGTCTCTGCACAGGTGTCACACCATGAAATGAAGAGTGTCTCTATCAGCTCATTCAAGTGAATCCGATAACGGTGGTGACTTCATTGAAAACTAATTACTGTACCTGAGAATTTGTTCTATCAAATAATATTACTGTGCTCTTCATATCTGTTCTATGGAAATAAATAGGAGGCATTATTTTAGAGCAAGCTATGTAATTAGAGCAGTTCACTGGAAAATGAGAGCAAGAAAGGCACTATTGCTTACTACTGCAGTTTCAACTGAAAAAAGAAGTATCTGCATCTATTAGTAGCAAGAAACCAGTTCAACCTGCTTTTCTTGTACTGAGTAATTCAAATAAGACTATTTTGCCTCATATTAAGACATGACCTCCACAAGCAAAATTAATTGCACGTGCATACTAATTCTGCAGTGTGACGGTAAATCTAAATCTCGGTAATCACTGACTGCTTGCTGCAGATGAAAGCAAATTAAACATGTAAGTATCATCAAATATCACTGTCATGCAATAAACAAATACCTACCACAAAAAAAAATCACTTACAAGCCAGAAGTATTCTTTCAAGTTTTACAAATATATTCACTTTCACTGCCATTCAACAATAGCTTCCATCCATAATCTGATCCTAGAGTAACTTAATTTATTTGCTCTATGTACTCCCTAGATGTCATTTGTTTTAATTTTGAAACTTTAGACACAGGTGACCTTTCTCTGACAGACTGAAGCTATGCACTAATACATATCCTGACCATTACAACTGCAGGTGGAATGCCATACTGTTAGGGAAATAAATATGGGCAGTCCAACCAAATCTTCAAAAAAATAGTAGTATTTCCAATCCAGCGATGCAGGAATGATAAAAACTGTAATAAGCTGTGATATTCATTTTGTTAATCAGCCAGATCAATGAAAAGGCACTGACGCAGCAGGACACACACTGCTGCATGGCTACTGCAGTACTACAAGCGCTCACCAACTATTAAAAGTATCTTTCAACAGAAGTACAGAAACTTTAATATTTTAGATCTAAGCATTTAGAAGCAGTAAGCCATTACTACTTTTTACCAATGAATTCAACTGACACTAAAATTTCCACCCAGTTCTGACTTACTGGATTCTAAGAAGATGAAATCTCAGGATTCTTTTACCCTGAGATTTTAATTTGGACTGTATCCAGTAATCTGGAATTAATACATCAGAGCATAAGGAGCAGCTCAAAAGCAAAGCTGCTACCTTACATGCTGGTGTTTCAACTTATCCACCTTTCATTTGTTTGAAACTATTCTATTTGCAGTTCCTGAAGGGAAATGATTGAGAGCACCCTCAACATCTGATCTCCTCTAGGCCAGCAAGAAACAGTCCAATTCTTCTCATGTAGGGTTTCAACACAAAAAGCTAGCAAAAACATACATGCAATCATACCTTTGATTATTTTTTTTTTTTTATAACTTATCAATATGAACTGAAAAACCTGTGAAGCAGAATCAAAAACCAAATTTATTTCTCTCTTCAAAAAACAAACACCACAGTTTGAGAAGGTTCCAACAAAGACAGAGAAGCAAAACACACCATTCTATGTTCTTATGCTAGCGTAAGAACCACAGGTGTCACCCTACAAGCATTATTTTCAAAACAGTATCCTAGGCTGTACGTCTAAAATGAGAATGGATGAGGACATGCACACAAAGATATACCTGGAAATGCAATTGATCAGATGTATTAAAGAGGTGGAAACAACTCGCAAGTAGTAATATCAGAAGGACTATCTTTAAAAGTGTCTATAAAATGGTTTAAATAAGTCATAAAACAATCCTGGTAAATATTTTGAGGTCTTAATGCAGTATCGGCATCCACAAAACAGACAGTACTTAAGAGTAATTTCAGTAAAATATGGTATATGCTAAGCAAATCATGTGGGAACATAAAAATCTCATGTTCCTGAGTATTCTTTTTGGGATAAGTGGTCTTATAGCTAACTTTCCCATTAATTTCTTCAAAATAAGCATGTTAAAAATATGTTCTGAAGTAGAAGAAAACAAATCCAAAAACTAAATAAATCACACTCCAAAAGAAGTACACAAAATCAAAATTATTTTTGGATGCAAGCAGTAGTCTGTATGCTCCTAGTTTCTAGCAGCCTTTCAGTGTCTGAAGAGGGGCACACTCTTTAGCAGGGTTTGTTGTGATAAGAAAAGGGGAAACCTAAAGAGGGAAGATTTCAAACCTAAAGAGGGAAGATTTAGATTGGATATAAGGAAGTATTTTTTTATGATAAGAGTAGCAAAGCACTGACACAGGTCATCCAGAGAAGTGGTGGAGGCTCCACCCCTGGAAACATTCATGGTCAGGCTGGACTGGGATCTAAGCAACCTGATGTGGCTATAGATGTCCCTGCAGGGAAGCAGGACTAGATGACCTTATAAAGTTCATTCCAACACAAATGATTCTATCATTGTATTTTGCCAAGTGCACTTAAGCTCAAAATATCATACAGGACAGTCCAATTCACTCTAGCTGCTTATTCATGCTAAAGCAGAGCTCTCAGTTTGTAATACTGAAATAAGGCATTAAATGAAATCATTCAATTACCACAGAGTCTGGATACAGTCTTTTAAGGCTTTCAACAATCTCCGCTCTCATTTGCTGACGCTTTCCCTCATGGTAATCAATTCTGGCATTCTGTAGTTCACCAACTATTTTGTTCAATTCTTCATTCACTTCAGCTATTCGCGTTGTTGAATTCTCCATTTCCTTAGCTAGCATTTCCTCCTTCTTTTTTTCTTCTGCCAGTGACTCACTTTGAACAGAAGCAAAAACAGTAAAGCAATTTACTTTTACAATTATACAAGCTTTCGGCTTATAAAATTGAAATCATTCTGTGGTCACAGATTATAAAAAAAAAATTACTGGTGAAATGCACCACCCATACCCTTACTGTGCTAACATCCACTGTTTGGTCTCCATAAACACTGCACAAACATCAGTGAATGTCAATGGGTGCAATTTTTTCAGCATGAAGGAATTCCAACTCCACACCTTAGTTTCATACACTTGTCCATGTCAGATGCTGTTTTGTCAGCATGCCCCTCTGCTGCCATCTGTTGCACAGCAACAAAATGTAACAGTATATTGACAGGAAGGTTCAACCACTGCTGCCATTCTACCAATATCTGCCTCTAATGTTGTGGGCCAACATAGTAAAATAGCAGGCACTGCTTTTAGAGCAGCCCTCATGAAACAAGTCGCTTACTGAGTTGCACTCCACAATATACACAGCTTTTAAGGTTCCAAAATTAATTTCAAGTGAGAATATATGGCTATGTGTATATAAAAATACACTATTTTACCTGCTACTAATAAAAGGTCTGATACTGTGAAACTAAAAAAGCCTGAAAATTCTCACTCATAAGTATAATGACACTGCACCCTTTCAAAGACTCTACTATTAACTACTTGATTAAAATAATTTTTTGCATCATAGTCACAATGGATTGGTTGCTCTCTGTCCGTGGCAGAACTTTTTTCAGTACGCAGACAGCACTGCTAAGCCAAAGCACATGTTGCAGATGCACAGAAGAAGAGAGGTTGAAAGCAATCTCTGAAAATATCTACCCTGATTTCTTGCAGAACACAGGGCTAATACAAAAGCTGGATCAAGCTGCTCAATGTACAGCTTGCATACTCTATTTCACAAAGAATGAAAACGACACAGGAAACAAAGGGATAACTGACAAAAGCTTCTAATCCACAAGGTTGATATTAACTTGTTTCTAAAGCGGCACTACAGAACTGCTTTATACCCTGAGAATTTAATTAGCCCCATTAGCCATTAATAGCCCCAACCCCTACCCACAGTGACATGATCTACACATCCACAAGAAAACTGTTTCAAACAACAGATGAGTCATCATAATCATAATTCCTAATATGCAGAATTCATCATAATTCAAGCTGAAGTAACTGAAATATTAACATCACAATCACAAACAAACCAACCCTGAAAATACATAAAAGAACGAATTTTAATTTTTAAACATACGTGCATTTCTTAGTATATTCTTCCAACTTCTCTACTTTTTTCTTATACTCTTCTATCTGTTCCACAGTCTGTACAATGGTTTCCTAGGCAATCACAAACAGATTGTGTTACGAAAACAAATAAAAATACTATTTTTTTTTTCTAACAAGACACAAAGCTCTTAATTAGGTTAAGTACTAAAACATTACCTCTTCTTCCTTTTACATACCACATGCTGAAGAAACAGTATCTTTCTCATCAGTAGATAAGGTGCACCATGAAGAACAAAATAATTTCACCTTAGAAAGGACACTACCATATTTTTTTGTGTTCAGCAACAGTTCAAAGAAAGCCTCATACCAAATGAAACAATTTTAAACACAGTTTTAGTGAATTACAGTTTTTAAGGCAAAAAAGATTAATTTCTTTTCAAAAGGTTAGTAAAAGCTTTATTCTAAAAACATTAAGTTGACATGGAAATTCCTACCTAAAATCATTGTACTAGCATAACCAAACCAGCAACAAAATAAGTCTTTTCAGTTACCTAAACTGAATGAAAATCCATAAACTGCAGCAAGAAAAACATAAAGTTACTTAGTATTTTATTAAGTCATGCCTTCTGAAATCCTTGAGACCTACCGTTTCCTTTCAAAACATCTTACATATCTCTATCATCTACAGTTTTAAATATATTGGTCCCTTTTAATCACTTGTCTTTTACAGACAGATCTTCTAGCAATGCGCACTAATGATCTGACATCTGCGTTTCACAGAATCACTGAACTGTGAGGACTGGAAGGGACCTCTAGAGAGCATTAAGTCCAACCCCTTGCAAAGCACGCCCCCTACAGCAGGCTGCACAGGTAGGTGTCCAGGCTGGTCTTGCATATCTCCAGAAATTTGAAGGAGGTAAGTGGATTTATGGGCAAAATACAGAAGCACTAAGATCCATCTTATTTTAGCTGAAATTTCACATACATAACACTTAACAGCTGTTACTGAACTACAGAGTAACAGTTTGAAAGGGACCTCTGGAGCTTGCTAGTTCACCAGCTGATGCAAAGGAAAGTCATTCATACAAGCTTGTTTTAAGGCCTTGTCCTGATAAATTTTCAATAGTTCAGGGACAGAGACTCCAGTCTTCCCGCACACTCATTTCAAAGTTTGACTATTTCCAGTTTACTCAGTTTCCCACATTCCAAATTGCACCTGATGTATCCCATTCTATCACTGTGCACCTCCAGAAAGTGACTATTTTGCTCATATCCTCCCACTAGGTAGTTACAGGTAGCACTAAGGTCTCCTCTTTGCTTTTCTTTCTACAAGATGAAGAAATACAGCTCACACAGCCTCTCCTGCTATGCCAAGTGCTTCAACCCCAATGAGCATGGAGGCCCACTAGTGTACTTGGATGCCACAGTCTTTCTTACACTGGCAGTACAAGCTTGCTGTGGTCACATGCGTATCTGAATGTGGGGAATAGTTATCAGCTGTCAACAGCACGGATGAGTAATGGCAACTCTTAATGGTCAGACACGCATTTTATGAAAGCTCAGCATTCCTTATTTCTTTCTGAACACTGAAATACGATTTGCGGAGTTTCAGAAGCATAACAAGTGGAACTTCTTTTTTTACTTCTAGTCATTGAATAGTTTCTTCTGATAGCTAGTCCTTCAACAAGAAAAAGTAGTATCATACAGCGAACAAATGTACAAGTATTACCTTAAATCTGATAGCAAGGATGACTTCACACTCTCATAGTTATCAAGTAAAATAGTCACTTTTCTCTATAAGCAAATTTATATTTAGATCACTTAAGTGTTAGTACTCCTAGAACAGGTAACATCTCATCTGACTAATTTGAGTTTTCCAAACAAGAGTCTCCTCCAAACCTTGACTTCACAACTGAATGGTGAAAAAAAAAAAAAAAAAAAAACCAAAAAAAAAACATGTTGCCATGTTGGCATAGTTGGGAAAAATAAATATAAAAACATCATAGTGCAAGCATTCTATTGGAAGAAAGATCATCAGTTGAGCTTCTAGAAGCATGACACAAAGCAGAATAAGCTTGGAAATAATTTTTCTAAGAGAGCGTATCAAGCATAGTAAGATCAGATGTGTAATTATGTACATTAGAAGCAGAATGACAGTAGATATCTATATTCACAGGCATTTTCTCTGAACTGCAATACCACAGTGATCACGATGGTTCCCCTTCTCTCTCATTCTGGTCCTTCAAGTCCCTTCCCAATTTCAGCTGCTGTAAACAAAATAAACCTCAAAAGGGGATGACAGTCATACAGATAAAGAATGCTAGGGAACCTCTGAAAGAAGAATTAAGTTTATAGAACTAGGAACTTCTTAGAGTTATGTACGTGTCCTGTACATAGTAACTGTGAAATGCTAGAGCCAGACTGTTCAAAGCAACCCTTAGCATTGACCCGTGCAATCATTCTCTGAAAAAAAATTAAGTCATTTTTCTAAACCTGCTGCAATATGAGAAATGCATGAATACTTGCCATTTATCTTTCGCCAAGGATTTCTGTCACAGCATTTAACACAAGTATGCAGACATTCATACCAGAGGCAGGGGTGCAGAAAAAGCACATTTTTTTCCTTAAAGTGCAATTCTAGCTTGATACAAGTACCTTAATTTCCTTTTTCTTCCTCTGATAAAGTTTCATCCTTTCTTCATCTGCTTTTTGCTCCCAACGAAGTTTACCTAGCTGCTGTGTTAGCATAGCTACTTCCCTTCTTGCAATTTCCTTTAGTTCTTTATAGCGCTCCAGCTGAACAAATAACAACAACAAAAAAAAAATCACTGCACTGAAAATGAAACAACTCATGTTTTTGTAGTCTCGAATAGTAATTTCCTACCTTATCAAAATTAGTACTATAAAAGACACTGAATTCTGCAGGCCTTTCCATCCATTACGTTTTATTAAGGGAAGATTCAATTCAAAGTTTACCCTTAAGTAAGACCACAGGCAATAACGATTCTGGTATTTAACAACTTCTGTTTTATCACGTTGACAGTACTTTACAGTGAATATTAAGTTTAAAACAATGTCTTCGCTCAGTCCAAAACTAGAGCAAGCTTTGAATTTATCATTATAACATAGAAATGCTGTGATAGAATGGTATCAAATCTATATTTAAAGGCTAACACATGAAACGGTACTTGAAGCAATCCCACAAGGTTATGACTAATTTAAGAAATGTGTTCAAGGTGCAAAATAACATTCACGTGCTAAATAAGCAACTCTTCAGGCTCCCTGTGAATGGATCAGAAAATATTTTGTGGAGAAGGTAGTATTTGGGTACAGAAGAGTTTCAGGACAAATGGTTTCAAAGGCGGCTTTTCAAAATGTGAATTTACAGTAAAATAATACTGCAATTTCCTTCTAAAATTTCAAATAATACAAGTTACCTCAGCAGTAGCTTCTGACCCACAGTAAATGGCATGTACAATATGAAGCCTTGCATGCATTTGTCATCTATTTCTTTTTCCTAACTGAACACGTATTTCTACAGTACAGCAACATGCCATTTCTCAGAATGAATCCTCTCAGCCCCAAGACCCTATGTGGTATTTTCTATTCTACCTTCCCACACTGTACTATCTGAACTCCTACAAGAAAGGAAAACAATACAAAGCAGAACAAAAAGAGTTTTCAACCTAGCTCGAGATACTTATTTATATAGCTATAACCCTAATCCACAGAGGAGAGTCCCTCCATACAACCCTTCTGAAGTTTCCATCAAATTCTTCTCTATTTCTTTTTCACTGGAAATTCATTGCTTCCTCCAGTACCTTCTCATATTACTTAGAAAATGGATTTTAAACACTGAACTGCATATCCTTTCTAATCTTGGAATAGCACATTTATGATTCTTTCTGCAACTTAAATACATTTTCTTAGAACTGTTTCCCACTCAAAACTTCCAAATTTGTCATTTTCTTTCCCTTCTCCCAGAAAGGAGATGCTCCACTACCCCAAAAAGCTTAAGCATCAATTCTATTTAACTGATTAAATAGTCCCCCCCCCAAAAAGTTATGTTTTAGTTTTGTTTGAACTCAACGAGAAGAACAGTAAAAAAAAATCACAGGTTACTGATGAAAAAAAATAATTTCTTTGTCATCAGTGCAGTTTTCTGACTTCACTAGTAAACAATATTTTGTTTCCTGGTCGCCCAATTCACCTGACGTTCTCTCAGCTCAACACGTTCTACTCTCAGCAATATCTCCTCTTCAGTCTCCTTCTCAAATTCTCTCCATGCCTTTTCAGTATCATGCAATTCTATCTCCAGTTCTTTTATGTTCTGTTTTTCCTTATCACAGTGTTTCTCCTTGTCCCTTAGAGATCTTTTAGACATTTCTACTTTCTTGATTTGGTAGGAAGTATTTTCCTTCGCTTTTATATAGAGGGCTTTCTGCTGAATCAGGGATGCCTGAAGAGTCCTGAAAGAACAAAAAATAAAACAACACCTCCAAACAAACATGCAAATCAGCCATCTATTGTCAGCTGCAAGGTTGCATACCCACAGGTGTTATTTTTAAACATCCACTGAAAATAAAAGCTGAAGAAATGCAGCATAAAATTCTGAAATCTCACAACAAACAAGTAACTAAACTACTGAAAATGCTAGTAATGTTGGGGGGGAAAAATAATAACAATAAAAATCAATGTTTAGTTACTACTCAAGTAAAATGCTACAACCCAACTTCCATAGCATTAGGAGTTATCACCCTACTCACTTCAATAGGAAACGCCCACCTGCCAAGCAATTCCCAGTGCAGACTATGCTTTAACTCAAAAATCAGAGAACTTGATTGAAAAACCTACTTCATTTCCCTTTCTATGTGTTGTTGGTCTCTGTTTAGTACACCAAGCACCTTTTTCTTTCCTCTAAAGGCATCTTCTGCTGTAGAAAGGGAGTCTTTCTTGACCCTAGCTTCCATATTCTTTTCATCCAAACTCTCTTTCAGAGATTCAATGCTTCTTTCATTGTGATAGAGCTGGAAAAGCTGAAGCTGTATCCTGTTTGCATTCAGTTCTCTGACAAGCATCTGGTAATGCTCTGCCTGCCAACATTAAAATTTCATTTTTAGATTAAGAAATGATTTTTAAATCACTAGCAGTCTAATCTGAAGTCCAAAGTGATGTAGGCTGATGTACCAGTAATGTACACTATTAAAACTCAGAAATCTAAGTCAAGCCTTACTATAATAATACTGGCTACTCTACTCCTCCATTTATTTAGTTTTTATAATAAAATATTTAAAATAACTTAGAAATGCGTATTTTACAGTATACTGAAAAAATACTAGATGAAAAAATGGTATTTTATTACTAAAAACTAAGTTCACAGAAGACACAAAAACACACACGCAAAAGTAGTAACTTTGAGTTACCTCTTCTTTCTCTACCTTTGCTTGCTTGCGTTCTGCTGCAATATTTTTTTTCTTGTTATAATTGAAGTGTGCATCCTCTTCTGCTTGCTGCATTTTTTTCTTTTTTTTTTCATATTCCTCAGCATATTGCCATGAGTTACTGATTTGTTCAAAAAGTTGAGTTCTTTCTTTTGGCTTCTTCATTGCAATTGACTCTACTGTTCCCTAACACAAAATTGCAAAAAAAAAAAAAATAATAATGAACCACTGCAGATCACATTGTAGAATGATAAATTTCATCTCTAAGAGATATAATACAGATTTATCTCCTGATATTTTAATGATTAGCATTATTGAAAACATATATATAGATTCAAAGGCAAGGAAAAGACTATAATCTAGCCAACTAAGCAAGTTACAATTATTAATAATTTTATAATATCAAACACTACTTAAGAAATACACATTCAAATTAAATCTACTTAAACAAAGGAGAGCGCAGTATCAGAAAAACAAAATTCTATCTCATTGGTCTCTTTAAAAGAACTGAAAGACATTTGCAATGAAAAAAATTTCAAAAACAGCTACTTCAGGAGAGAAATTGCTCAAGTCGGTGTATTTGAAGACTCTGCAACTCCCAAGGCTAACGGGTCACAAGCTTTGTCCATACGTTAGCTTTCAAATCTTCACTGACCTGAAGCAATTATCATTTTCAGAAAACTGTATTCAGTACATTTTCTGACTTCAATCTGCTGTTATGGTGGGCAAACACCCTCACAGTAGGAATTATGATCACAAAAAGAATGCATACCCAGGTTTTCTCTAGAAGAAAAATAGTAGTACTTCCTTGGGAATTTCACAATCACAGTTCAATAAAACATAAGAAAGGCAATCATGTGAAATATACTCATGAGCACATAAGCTTATGTGTCATAAGCACATGAATTCATTACTTGTATCATTAAATACTTTTGAAGTAATAACAGGATTTTCAATCCCTAAAAGATAGTCTTAATTAGATTTTCATCTCTCTAGATTAACATTATATGGTGCAAACATTTTTCTTTTTATAACATTTCTAGAAATTAACACTGCAAACTTTTAAAAGTAAAGATCTACATCTTCTATTTTGAAGAAATAAGCATTCTTCCAAATTAGCCCCTTTCCTCCTAATGTAATACTCTATACACAAGGTCTATCATTCTCATTTCAAAGACTTAAAATTCATTTATAAGGCCAAGATAAAGTTTATTGTCTTGAAAGCACCTTGAAACTAGCTTGGATATTGAATAGATAACTGTTACAGATATCAAATAATCTCAGAAACTTATTTTCTTATGAAGTACCCTAAGTGCTCACCTGAAAAATAAGACAATTCCTAGCTTTGACAAGTATGCCTATTTTTTCAAGCTCAGATATGTAAGCGGACCGGGTAATAGACTTATCATTGAAAATATATTCTGAACAACCATCTGAAGGAGAAAAGAAAAACAATCATGTTAAAAAGGCTACAACAGAAAATACATCAGTAAAATTATTCCACATTTTTTTCCTGAGCAACTTCCTCAAAGAAAATGGACTTCAACTATTCTCTTATACCTTGGTTAATTTTAACATTAGCCTTAGTATACATTTTCTGCAATTTTTACACTTGGTATCAAGATGCTGCTGATGGACTGTAAGAAGTATTTGAAATTCAAACTTAACTATTCTTGGTCTTCATCTTTTAGGTATCAGACCACAGAATGTACATCCAAAAGGACCTGCCACCTACCACGGATAACTCTTGAAAATGTTTTTTCTTCCCCATCTTCTTCACAGTATACTATCTTTACACTTGCTGTAGAAGAAACTGGTTTGCCAACATGTGCTCCGTGAATTAGTTCTCGAACACTTTTAACTCGCAAATTAGATATCTTTTCACACAGCACAAAACTAACAGCATCCATTATGTTAGATTTTCCTAGAAACAAACAAACAAGTCAATGCTCTGACACAGAAGAAATTGAAGGAGGGATATGATTAACAATTAATTAAAAATACAAATGCAGACACAAAAGTCTTCAAGAATTCTAATTCTGTATTTCGTTGAGGAAAACGTATTGCGTACAATGAAGAAATGCATTTCTGAAATGCAACAGAGGCAGCAGATAAAAGCTAATCTTTAATAAAAATCATCAAAAAACTCTCCTGTTATTTATTCAGCTTGGCAGAACAAACTTTATTGTCATTACTTACTAAACTATTTAGTAACAGTAAACTACTTACTAACTATTACTGAACTAACACTATCATAATGCTTACTTCATAGAGCCCTTTTTTTTATCATGCATGTCCAACCTTTTGGCTTGCCTGGGCTGCACTGAGTCAAGAGGAATTGTCTTGATTGTCTTGGGCCACTTACTAAATACATAGTAAATGTAATGTAAGTAACAAAACTTCTTTAATATTTTTTTCTATAGCAATAAGGAAAGGCGAGCAACAAAAACAAAACACTAGTGGCTATTTGACCTCATTCTTGCAAAATGGATGCATCAGTCTGGTTCAACAGAAGAGGGTGCAATTCTTACTCAGTTCTCAAGGTGCTCTCAGAAATTTTTGATGAACTATTACTCTTTCTGTGCTTCATACTTGAAAATATTTATCCACAAATGTGCAGACTGCCAAAAAGTGATGATGTGAATAAGGCACGATTGTGAAGCAAGGGATATTTCTCTCTGGTAAGATAGGTCTTATAAAAGGCTAGTAAAGAGACACAATCAAATTTCTCAGTTGATTATGTGATTACTGCTCTACACGTTCCATCTGAAAATTTGCAGATAATGTATTTACAAAAAATTGACACTTTTTTCCAGCAATTTTGGAACTTACTCTCAAACCCCTTCATCAAAATGGAATGTGGGGCTGCCTGTTTTTCACTGTTGACAGGACTGCATTTAGCCAATGGATCGAAACACAAATTTTTTTCCCACAACTTGAGTTAGCACAGCACTGCACCCTCCACATGCCTGGGTTTTATCGCAGTGCCAATCATACAGCAATGTTTGGCTGTTGCTGAGCAGTGGGAACAACTGCTGTGGAAGAACAGCATATTTATGGATCTCATTTCAACTGAAAAAATGCAGGAACAGCAGGATCTAAAAATCAAGATCATAAACTAAATCACTAATGGACTGGGGAACTAAGATCAAATGCTAAGCCTGTCCTTGCGGCTCCTCATTAGAGCATCACCTTGCTCTCTGCCAAGTAAAGAATAAAATCCCATTTGCCTGAATAGGGCTTTCAGCAGAAGTGAGCCACATTTTTAAAACTTCCAGCAGCCACCGCCTAATTACATTGAGACACACTGACAAGCAAAGACTTGGGGACTAAACTACTGTGTCCGAAGTAGTTGCCATCCCCCAAAAGCCGCCCTCTCCCCTCAGAAGACATTTAAGGCAAGGACTAGAACAGAATCAAGAAGCCATTTTGCATTATTACAGTTTAGAACTCAGAGCATTAGAGTAAAACCATCTTCATTTGACCATACCAAGCTGACCTACACAGCCACACGTGCTGTTTGCAAACTGCTTGTTCTACAAGACCATGAAAATAATAAAGAAATCAACTGATAATCAATATCTTCCATTAGAGAAGCAATGGCAGCTCAGGACCTTCCAGAAGTTTGTGCAGAAAACATGAAGAACAGAAACAAAATGAAAGCAGCAGTTGGAAAAAAAAAGAGTAAAAGAAGTGATGAGAGAGAAGGACAAAGTACACCCAATGTCACAGCCCAAGCCACAGCCCAAACCAACCAAGCTGAGAAGTACCACAAAAGGGAAGAGAGTGAAACACCATCCCCTATAACATCACTATTTTAACACACGCATTTCATTAATACTTCTAAGATTTTTTCACATTATTTTCATGGATCATACTAGAAACACTGTATGTGTTCCCTCTGATTCTTCTCTAACACCGAAACTATGTCTGAGGCTGTTTGGTGGCAATACTGCTATTTTTCTAAGCGTGTGAAAGGGAAAGCATTCAAAATATGATGCAACTTGACACAAACAGCTTTCCTTGGACTTCTTAATATTTATTTATTTCTCCTTTATTTCTCCTCATCAAATCTAGACCAAATCTTTCCTATTACATTCCCTGCCTCTAATTAAGCCTGCTAGCTTGAAGTCTGTCTTCATCACATGGCAGATTTTTAAATTGTTTTCCACAATGCAAATAATACAAGTTAAAAGACATTATTAGTATTGTTGCACTTTGTTACTCCACCTTCTGGGGCAGGGGAGCTGAAAGATGATCACTGACATGATAAAACACTTCCACGACAAAAAAAGCCCACAGTTCCCTGTAAAGAGGCCCACAGAAGTCTACATCCCCTATGCAAAAATCAAGCAATTCTGCCCCCAAGGGACAAGCTGCTGCCATTCCAGCCCATTCAGTGCCAGCTGTGGTAGCCCTATTACTGGGCCCACACTTGGACGCACTTGCTGTTATGGTTTTTTTTCCCTCATCAGGCTTTAAGCAACCTGGCAAAGAGCCCAAAACTAAGACTGGGAAAAAGCCTGGGAAAGCAGGGCAAGGGCAACAGACACCTCCATCTTGGCAACTGCGGAGGACACGTATGGCCTCCAAATGCCCCTGACACTTTCCCAGCCTCCTACCTGATCCATTGGGCCCAATTATGCAGTTGAACCTCATGAAGGGGCCGATCAGCTGCTCCCCACGCCAGGACTTGAAGTCCTTCACTATCAGCAGCTTCAGGTAGCCCATCCCTGAGGCTGTGGGTACAAAGGCCATTCCCCTTCGAACTTCAGCCTCACACAAAATTCACACCATCGAGTATTATTTTTTAACGGTCTGTCTTCATGAAAGGGATACAGGAGAAAAGAAAGCTCTCAGCGTACGCGGCTGGAGCAGCAGACGGCCCAAACGAGCGCTAAGCCGCGCACCCTCCAGGCCCGACCTCGCCCCTCAGCAGCCGACGCACAACGGCGCCGCCCGCCTCGTGCTCGCGGCCGCGCGGCCTCGCCTGATTGGCCAGCGAGCGCTGAGGGGGGGAGGGGGCGGGAGCTCGTCCCCATGGCGACCCGGTGTGTTGTGCCTTAGCGGCGATTGTCGCTGCTCGCGCTTCTTGCCGGCGCTATGAGCGGGCTGAGCGCGCGGCGGGACTTGCAGGAGGCAGCTGCTCTGGAGCGGCGGCGGCAGCGCGAGCTGCAGCGGCAGGGCCGCATCTTTAACGCGCGAGTGCGGACCATCGGGGTGAGGGCGAGGACGAAGTCTGTTCGCGGGTCGAGGCTCGGCTGCCCGGGGCTGTGGGGTCTGCAGTCCGCCTAGGTCTGTGTGAGTCTGGCTCCGGGGAGGGGCAGCGAACTCCCCGAGGCACTCTGTGGAGGGCTGACAACGCTTTCCGAAGTTTGTTGGTGGGAGTGAGATGCGGTTCTCTCTAGCTGCGCTCCAGTGGGCTTTGTCTTCAATCTATCAGGAAATCAAGTGGTAGTTAAATAGCTATGAAGAGTCCGTACAAGGAGTTATGGTAGTTAATTTTCCCTTAATGCATCCAGTCTCATGTTAAGAGTCTGGATGCGTGCATGGGGGGGAAAGTGTTGCAAAATAAGCTTAAATTTTGCAGCTAAGTTGCTTTTGAGGGCAATAGCTAGCAATTTTGATTGCAATAACTAGCCTAGAATCAAAGTTAGAAGCGGTGGAAACAAGCCTAGTCTGTTAACTTCATAGTGCAGGTAGGGTTGCAGCAGATGACGGTCTGGTCTAAGCAATCTCAGGTAATGAAGCATCTCGTATGGCAGCAGAAGGATATGTTTACCTGGTCTGTGGCAGCACCTTGGAATTGCTCTCGTGACCTTTGTGCAGCAGTCAGTGACATGGTAAAGTAACAGGCACGGTAGCCAATGGTACAGTTAAATGATAGGAGCTAATAATGTGTTTTAACAAAGTTCCGTGGGCACAGTAAGATAGTTCAACTTTCTTTGCTAGGAAGCACAGTTTTTCTTACGATGGCTTTTCTCGAGCCCTGAATATTGAATGTAGAATGCCCTTTCTCGCTTAGGAAAGATCATTGGATCTCTGTACTTTACTGAGCAATGCTGATTTATACCGTCTGGAGATCTTACCCAAATACTGTTGTAGAACCACCTTTGGACAGGTTTTGATAGATCCATTTACACAAGACAAACATCTAAAATGAAAGTGAATCCATTGGAAGAATTCTGTAAATCTTTTGATGAGCATCATTTCATAATACCATATTCATTGGCTGAGCAAGAAGCGCTTACAGAAGAGACTATTCTTGTGGTTTGAAATTAAGTCAAGTCCAAAGCAGGAGTCAACAAAGCTATGGAGGTATAGAGTATGTATCTATTTCCAATGAGATTTTAGATTCTGTGTTTTCTCATTCTGTCACTAATTTAGTGGAGTGATTGCCTGTGACTATTCAAAAATGAAGGCAATATTTGACAGCTACAAAACTATTTGAACCACGGATTGAGAAGTTTTTAAAATGGGATAAGATGTTGTCTGGAAAGCAGAATGGGAAGTAAGATTTTTTTTTTCCTTGATTAGGAATACTAGTTATACTAGTTATTTTGATTTCTGTATGTTTATTTGTCTGAGAAATGGGAAAGCATGGTGCATCTCATTACAGATTTAAGAATTAATCCTTGATAATTCAGTACTTTTCTGAAAGAGTTCAGATGAGCCGTTCTAATGAAAAATGATGAAAGACATTCCATTTACATAGGAATTCTTATGCATAACTACAAATTAGAAGTCAACTGCTTCAAACTGCTTATAGCAAGGAATTTATAATTTAAATCCCACTTGCATATCTCAGCCTTAAATTTGCTAATGTTTCAACTAGAGGAAGCATGGTTCTAGAATGAGCAAGTTAAATCTATAGTTTACCTTATAGTTTGCCTTTCTGAATGCAATGAGAATTGCATGTATGACAGAGGTAAATGCGCCATGGCTGTTGTGCTTCTCATCTTTGGTGTGCATGTTTATAAGTGTGAGGGGCATCAGGGAGATAGTTACCCATCATCTGAGCTTAAAAAAAACCAAAACAGTAGGAATTGGATAAAGAGGTCAGAAAAGCACAGGAGGCATGTGGAAGGGAGAAAAATGATTAAAGTTAAAAGTGAGGCAAATGGTTGACTTCCATCATTTTGATTGTTACAGAAATAAGGCAAAGTATTTATAGGTCACCGTCCCTGGAGGTGCTTGAGGGACATGAAGGTGTGGCAGTGAGGCGCATGTGTGGTAGGTGGACAGTTGGAACAGTTAACCTTAGAGGTCTTTTCCAACCTTAGTGACTCTGTGATTCTAATAGGCAAAGACTATTAAAATACTTTATCAGGCTCTTGAAGAATTGTCAGTGTTTTTTATAAGTCTTACAAAGACACCCAGTGACAGCCAGTAACAGTTGGTGTATTGTTGTTTTTACTTTTCGTTTGTTTGTTTTAATAGGTTGATAAAGATGCATTGGATGCCCAGGTTAAGGATAGGAAAATTCAAGAAGCAGCTGAAAAAGCACGAAATGAAGAACTTGGTATATTCATTATATTCATAGATGGACTCATGTTTGTATGAAGTTAAATGTAAACAGATTTGTCATGTATTTCATTACCTCTTTTTCTTTTTATACGCGTCCAGCCTACTAGTTTTGCTTTTATTGCCCTATTTTTAGTGTTTTAATAAAAAATATTTTAAAAATAACTGTTTTGTTACTTGTATATATTAACTATATTATATATTTTTGTATATGGCCAAAGATTATTTATTTTCACTCAGTGCAGCCCAGCAAACTAAAAGGTTGGACACCCATATATTTTGAACAGCTGTAATTATTTTCAAATGAAGTCTATCTCCTTGATTATCAACTCTGTATATCTATATATTTATAAGTGCATGTGCAATTAGGCTTTTGTCTAAATTCATGCTTACAAAATGAATCCTTTGTGTATTCCTATTTATGTTTATACATTTGCATTGGTAGAATATGTATTTTCCCTATTACCTGAGATAGGGTCTCAGGGATTTGTACAGTCATGAGTAAACTGGTGTGTAGTATTTCTGAATAGGTTTTAATCTTCAGTGTTTTCTTTTAATAAATCTTGATAAATAGCATTGTTAGAGACCTGAAGATACAGGATGATTTGGAAAAATAATAATTCTTTTTCAAGCAGAAGTGGCAAACTTATTTTACTGCTGTCTCGCAAAATAAGTTTATGTTTTTTCTGTCTGTTCTTATACAGGATCAGTAGATACAATATTTTACAGATTTCTGTTGCTAAAATCATAGAATGGCCTAGGTTGGAAGTGACTTTTATCATCCAGTTCAACCCCCTTGCCCTAAGCAGGGACATTATTTACAAGGTCACGCTGCTCAAACTCCTTCCCAGGCTTACCCAGAACACTTGAAATGATAGGACATCCATAACTTCTCTGGCCAACCTGTCCCACTGTCTCACCACTCATCATAAAAAAAATTCTTCCTTATATTCAATCTAAATTTACCTTCTTTAAGTTTAAAATCATTGCCCATTGTTCTGTCACTACAGACCTTAGTAAAAAGTCTATGTCTTGTTAGCCTCTTTTATATATTGAAAAGTTGCAGTAAGGTCTTCCAGCAGCCTTTTCTTCTCCAGGCTAAACAAGCATAATTCCCTCAGCCTTTGCTCATAGGAGAGATGCTCCAGCCCTCTTTTAGTGGGCCATCATCTGGACTCATTTCAACAGGTGCTTGTGCTGGGGGCCCCAGAGTGAGTTACACAAGACCCCCACCCATTGCTGTGAGCAGAGGAGGTGGGTATAATTGCCTCACTCAAACTGCTAGCTGCACTTCTTATGAGGCCAGGAGATTTTAGGATGTGAGGGCACATTACCAGCACAAATTCAGTTTTCATCCAGCAATATCCCCAAGTCCTTCTCAGCAGGGTTGCTCTCAATCAATTCATCTCCTAGTCTGTACTGATGTATGGACTGTCCCAGCTCAAATGTAGAACTCGTACTTAGCCTTGTTGAACTTGATGCTCATGAGCCTGCTTCTCAAGCCTGTGAAGGTTTCTCTGAATGGCATCCCTTCCCACCGGTGCATTAGCACTGCTGCTCAGCTTGGAGTATCATCTGCAGACTTGCATGTTTCGCAAACAACAGGGCTGTAATTGAGAGGTATCGCTGAGTCAGAACGCAAAGCCACAAAAATATTTTAGGCCTGTCCACTCGTCTCAAAACTCTTGATGACCCTCTTTGGTTGGAATGCTTTTTCATGGTATCATTTCTAAAGGTCCCACAGACTGGGCACTCTACATGTTTCAAAAAGAGTTCAATTGCAAATGACAGCTTCCGTGCTTCCTTCCATTCCTTCCTTCCTCCGCTGTTGGTTTTGATTATCCTGGTGGAATACCTGTCAGACTCAGACCCCTAGGAAACTGCCAGAAGTCTGGCATCAAAGGAAATTATATTTCATTGTGAATTATATTTGAATGGCTATCATATATGCATTTTTTTTAACTTTTGACTGGATTACTTAGCATTTTTATTAAATAGATAAGAGCTATTAAGCTCTTCAAAAGCTGTTAGCGACAGCCAATTCTTTTAGTGCTGTGCTTAGAAAAATTACTGAAACTGTGAAATAACTACGAAGTTGCTCAAAAAGTAATGCCTCCTATTTTATTATGTTGGTCCATGACATCAGAAGCAAATGTTGGTGGAATGGCAGTAGAGGTTGAACCTTCCTGGTAATTCTTACACATATTGTTGTCGTGCAACAGGTGGCAGCAGAGGGGCTGTCTGAGAAAATGGTATCTGGCAAGGATGTGCAAAGGTGTGTCACTGAATAACTTCATGCAGAAAAAATGGCACCCAGTGACATTCATTGATGCTTACTGAGTGTTGGTGAAGACCAAACAGTGGACATTAGCACATGGATGGTCTGTTTCAGCAGTGGTAACGATGGGTCACCTCTGCTGGTACAGATTTTTATGAGCACAGCATGTAGGTTCTTGTTCATTACTGACAAAAATGGTGGTGACTCTGTCGGAAATAGTGTTTTATAGCTGAGAATGTGCTGTGTTAAATAGTGTTATTGTGCTCTTTTTATCTGTTGTAGTTTCCATGGAAACAAACAAACATTACTTATGGAGCCATCTACATGTCTTAAATTGAGAATTCTTTGTTGTGTATTCTTAATAACGAATTTATTGTATTTTAGTCATAATGCTAAATTGGAAGTAAATATGAAGAATTAGTAAAGAATACACTTCATCTGTAAAGCAAGCTTTCATCAAATGAAATTTTTTAGTTCTAGAGGTACTTATTCTTTTCACATGCTTATATATAATTTCACATTAATAAGAAAATTAACTCCCAGAAACATTACTCTACAAATAAATATTACTAACATTAGAGTGTTTTGCAGAATGACCCTTTGTAGATGAAATAGTCATTCCTAACCCTGGAATACATGTATTCCTATTTATTCATTTTGAAAATGTCGTTTTCCATCTTGATTTGTATACTCTTCTAAGAATTATATGTTCGTTGTGCTCATTTTACTCTAGCGAATGAAATGAAGAAAAATGACAAGTTGATGTGTATGTTAGAAGAACGACAGAAACGCAACATCAGAAACTTGAACAAGGCTGTCAGTGACTTTCAGAAGAATTTTCAGCAGCCAGAAACGAGACGTGAATTTGATCTGTCTGATCCCCAGGCTCTAAAGAAGGATAGACCTGCTCGGCTTTCAGACAATGATCCTCGATGCACTGTATCTGGCTTGCAGAAGTTTATGGGTGAAGACTTAAACTACGCTCAGAGGACAAAATTTCAAAAGGAGCAGTTAAGAGAGTGGTCTCTTCAGCAACAGAGAGATTACAAGAATGCATTAGCTGATAAAAAATTTTTAGGTAACAAGAAAAGATAAGGGAGGTTTTATCTGTTTTCTCTGTAAGTCAGGTGTTTAGGACATAACTGTGCTATAGCCTGTTATGTAAGGTTCTGACATAGCAGTATTTTGGTGTATTCAGCTTTTAGAGAAAGAGCAGTTTTTGCTCTACAACTTGTAATGTATTTGATATATAAATGAAGAATTTAATAACTTAATGATTGAATAATTACCTAGGCTTCATTTCTGTTTTATACCTTGTATGAAGTATCAGAGTATTCTGAAAAATCATCTGTACTTTGCATGACATATATATATATATAATATATATATACACACACATATATATATACACTTCAGCAGGCCAAATCATCCAGTCATCCAGTCTTTACTTTTATAGAGCAAACAAAATAATTCTCATTTTTCTTTTTCTTATCTTGCTATTAAACATGCTTAGTGTTCATTATTATTATTATTATTATTATTATTATTATTATTATTATTAAACTTTGTTTACCTGCTAAGACAAGATTGATTACAAAATAAACTGATTTCATGAATCATCTGAAATTCCAAGATGGAAAGCTTTGGTGACAGGATTGGGAAATAATTTCCTAAATCAGCTTACTACATCTTTAGCCTCCCCTTCCTCCATATTCATATGACACACAATGTCCATGAAAGTTGACTGCATTTCATTTTAATCTAATTCAGATGATCTTCATGACAAGAATAGGATTGAACTGGACCAAAAGATAATGGAACAACAACGAATAGAAGAAGAAACCAGACGTGCTGTTTGTGCAGCTGTCAAAGACTTTAACAAAAGCCAGGTAAATTCATCATGTTGGTTTTTGTTTCTGTTAATGAGTGGGGGAGGAGAGAAAATGAAGGGGAAATCAGATGACCAGTGAGCAAAAGTATAACAAGTAGTGATGTTTCCACAGATGTTTGATAGCAGCTACCTTTCAGTATTGATTCAGAAGATTTTTTCACTTCTTTGTCATCTGCAAGGATCTGGCTATCCTCTACCTGGTTACCTTCTGTGAGAATGCTTCCTTCTTGTTCTCAGCTTGTTGTAGCATGCAGCCACTAATCCCATCTCTCTGGGACTTCTAGTCTGTAAAATGTAGTACAGCAGAAGCCTTCAGCACTTCCTTCTGGTTTTTTTTTTGTTTGTTTTGGTTTTTTTTTTTTTTTTCATTTTTCAGTCATCTGATAATTTTAGCTGGTTCTGCCAGCTTTTCTTTTCCTTTTTGTGGGAAAATTACCAGTAGCTTTTTCTCTTTATCACTTATTTTAATGCCCCAAGACCATTGTTTTTAGCACATGCTGTGTATCTGTCTCTAGGTTGTTTTCCAAGCAAGCTTTGGAACTCACTGAAACATAACATGAACTTTTCTTTATCATTGGTAACCAGACCAATTTCTTCACTGTGATGATGGTCAAGTTCTGGAACAGGATTCCTAGAGAGATGGTTGATGCCCCAAGGCAAGTGTTCAAGGGGCATTCAGACAATGCCAGAAATCATAGAATCGCAGAATTGTAGGGGTTGGAAGGGACCTCCAGAGATCATCGAGTCCAACCCCCCAATAACATACTGTAACTTTTGGTTAGCTGTGAAGAGGCAGTTAAACTTAATGGTCTTCCATTCCATTCACTTCCATTCCACCTGTCTTTGTACTGCAATCTATCATGCTCCAATTCTTCATCTTACTGTACAGATTTTCTTACTAAGTTAATCCTGTATATCTTCTATGTGCAGCTTAAAGGGCTGGATGGACACCATTTGTTTTGTTAAACAATATTTGATCCGAATTACCTTTTTATAGTCACAGCAAAATAAGTCACAACAAAATAAGGTGTGTGCCTTACTTACATTACCTAATAAGGTAGGTATTTTGATTAAAGTGTGATAGTATGTATGCACATGTTTGAATAAGTGTTGCCTGAGTCCTTCAAACTACATTGAGCATATGTGTATTCATATATATATGTGTGTGTATGTATGTTTATATGTATACAGCTAGACAAGATAATTGAAAAGGATTTTATTGATTGAAGTCTAATAGTCTAAAATAGTCTAAAGACTATTTTACATCAGTACCTGCAAAAGTACCCCAAATGGTACATCTACGTGCACTTTAGTTAACAACAATATCCAAAATAATTGTTGTCGTACAAATTTGTTCCATGTATAAGTTCCTGAATTTGTGATGGAGCTTGGGAAATGGGGTGGAGTAGAGGGGAAGTTTGTGCCCGGTGTAATTTTTTTGTTTGTTTTTAATATTTGGCCTTGTACATTCTACTTTACTTGTGCTCATATTAAATACATATAACATTTATTTGTTTGTTTTCTCACAAAAGGGCATAATAATAGAGAAAGAAGCAACAATCTCAGTGTAGTTCGTTTTTACTATATTGTACAGGTAGCAGTTGTGTCTAAGAGAAAAAGGCTGTGCCTTTTAGAGGGATTTTCTATACATCTTTTTTCCTAAGAGAAAACCGGGGCACTCAGCCAGAGAATGAATTTTAGAAAAGGAATTTTTATATCTGACTTCAAATATATCAGTCCAGAGTGCCCAGCAAATTCAAGACTTTGAGTAGCTAGTTTGAAGCCTTTTTTCACCTGAAATAAAATATTTGTGTAAACATAGAAGCATGGTAACTCTGTTTTTAAGCATTCTTTGAAGAGTGCTGTGCAAATATCTTTTGTCACTCATATCCTATTCTTGGGATATACATCTTTCCCAAGCTCATAAGACTATGGATGGATCACTCTGGTCATTTGTGAGCTTCATGGCTTGTGGTAAGGACTTCAGAATACATGGTGCATTCTTTTAGTCCTGTGTTGGGAGCAGTTTAGTTCCATGTACACTCGGAGCTTGGTGATACTCTAAGCGTGTGAAGTCCTGACCTTGCAGTGCTTCCATGTACATTTATTTTGTTTTTTTGGCTTGAGTCAGTGGAATGGAAGTATATAATATGAACGATGGAGCACAAATTAAAATAAATGAAGTAGCATATATTTGTGCATCTGTTTGCTTGTTTTTTGTTTTCGTGCTACACCAATAAATTTTGTTTTGTTGGCCAACTGTCTTGACGGAAAATACATCAGATTTTACCCAGTCTCTATTTCACAGTGTCATTAATCATTTTACAGTGCTGCATAGCTATGCACAGGGTTCAGAGTTTTGTCCAGTAAGATTCCCAGGCAGCTCAGAAAACTTTAGGCTCTCTCTGTGAGGTTAAAATAACAAGGTGTAAGTGCCTATTTTGGATCTGTTGCTAAATCACAGCGAAACTGCCTTAATAAAGCGATGTCAATAAAAATTGCACTGTTTAAACTTCAGTAATTCTTCATCATTGTTCAGGAATTATTTATGTGAAATCCATCCAAAATGACTTTCTGTTAAGTGTGCTTTATTTTGGAGCATTTCCAGAGTTAAAAATAATTGCTGTATTTGTAGTATTAATAAGCTAAAAGTATATACCAAGATATTCTGGTTTGGTGTCCCAGAAGTATCGAAATGTTGAAAATCTTTGTGGTTTTTGCTTTGTCTTTTTGTTGGCATTTGTAATCTCGTATGAATCATCTAATGACAACAACATGGTATTTTCTGCATAATCTTATTTAATTGGAAGCTTGGCTAATTTATCATGAAAAAAAAGAATTCATCTTTTCTTAGATTGCACATCTAATACTTTTGTTATTTTTTCTTCTGTCCAGTCTTTAATGGATCATTGTCTATGTTTGCCCATAGCAAATAAAAAACCCTTTGACATTCTCCAGGCCTGATGCTTGGGAGAGTTCCTGTCATACAAAAACAAAGTCCATAAATGCAAGTGTAGAGATAAACCCAGGTTAGCAGTCTTCTCTGGTGGGATGGATCATCATGCTTGCTGAGTGGAGAATTCTTCTCTGTAACTCTTGCAAAGGACCTGCATTTGGGTGTAGATAGGCCTGTCATTCTCAGTTGTTGATCTCTTCTAGTTACTCTGCCTTAGAGTTTTCAACTTTTCACTTTCAAAGCCAGTAATTTTCAGCAGACAATGAGAGAATCTTGGAAAAACTGGAAAAATTGGTATCCATTGGCCTGTTGCAGTCATGATATATGTGCAAAACTGTATATGCAAGAGGCAGGTCTGACAGCCCATGCTCTTTGCCCTAGCGGGGATGAGATATGACAAAATTAAAACAATGCTATTATGCTTATATAATTAATGCATGCCATTGGATTTTCAGTGTTTTTGACCAGTAGGGCCATGATCATAATATTCACATGTGAATTGTATGGAATTTGAGAATAAATCTATATGTAGGTGCTAATTTTTTTGCATCCCTTAAGTTAATATTTTCAATCAGAAAAGCTATTAGTTCTCTACTTTTGTTGACTTCAGGCTGCTGAACTAGCTGAAAGAAAGAGGCTGGATAAATGTCAAAAAATGAAAGATGATATGGATGAGATTTCCAGCCAGCTTCAAGGAAACTTACTTTCTGAAAATCCTGATCAAGCTATCAGTTCCTTTGGTACACATCGTGTGATCACAGATCGGTGGAAGGGAATGAATCAGGATCAGCTGATGGCAATCCGCTCCTTTCAACAGCAACAAGTTCTGGAGAAGCTGGTATTTAAGCTTATGTGCATATTCTGTACTCTTGGTTGTAATAGTACTATAAACAATATAGTCTGAAGAACCTATTTTTAAGTTGGCACTGCATATCCAGTTTTGAGACTTTTTCTGTTGTTCAGAGCTTCACCAAACGTTAATCATTGAAACTTAACACAGTGTCTCTGAAGCACTTGGGAGGCTTGCCAGAGAGGAGCAAGAGCAAGCTGGAGCCTTCCTTGGGGTTGGGCTGAAAGGTAGGTTGCTGTGAAGATCAAGGCCAGGGGGCCTTGAGAATCCTGGGGCATGGTCCGTGGTCACCCAGCTGGGGATCAAGGCCCTACACAGCCCAAAGGCCAGGCTTCATGATGCTCAGTTTAGGACTTGAAACAGCAAGAACTGCCAGCAGGAGATGAGCAGGAATAGAAGTGGTCTTCTCCATAGGGGAAGAGGAGCCAGGAACTGACAGTCACAGCAGGACAGACAATCTGAAACGACCCTCATGGACACATGAAACCTGAGCAAGACAAAGAGAGCCTATCCAGTGATACTACTCATGTATATTTCACAGTCTTTGAAATTCCTGAATTTCCTTTTTACTTTCCTGCACATTTATGACTCATGCTCTGAGATGGGATTGCAATAGAAAGACTAAATATTGCCAGTAATTGATGCTCTACAGGTGGATGGATGGAGGCAGTCTAAATGAAGAAATGTATACCTCCTTTGCAGTCAGAAGTGTGTTGGCATAGGTATTACTATATAGGAAGCTACTTAATTCATTTAGTGCAGGAGCTGAATGTGAAAGCGAGGTTTTTGCTGGTTTGTTCTTAATTCAGTTCACGGTGATATCAGATAAGAAATGCAGTAGAAGTGGTAGTATCACAGAGATGATAAAGAAATTATTTGGGTCTGGGAACTTAAATATATATATATATATATATATTGTAATCTTGCCAATCTATGTGTTTTGGAAAGAGCTAGGATGTAGAAAAGAAATAATAGTCTAATGACAGCATTTCTGCCAATCAGCAGGCCTACATTTCTTACCTTCTTTTGCAAAAGTAGGAGTCTCTTCTAGGGAGTGCTCCTTAGAAAAGAGTAGCTTCCTGATCTAAACTATTTTAGTACTGTCTACTGCGTGTGCTCCTACCTTGTTCAGAAGTGTGTACTTTTTCTCCATATTTCGAGTGCTACCCCTAGTGTTCAGTAAAGGATGGCAAGTTTGTTGTTTGGATGAATTTACCAATAAGACTCTGTATAGGATTTTTGTCTCTGAGTAAAGAAAAAATGAAGTTTTTTTTTTCCCCTCTTGTAGAGATTAAAAGAGGAGGAGCGCCAAAGAGATGCTGAATGGGACAGGCAAAGCATGCAGGCTGCAAGAGCACAGTTAATTTTAGAGCGGCATCAAGCACGACAGAATCGGGAATGCCGCCAAGCTCTAGATAGCATAAATGCACAACTATCCCAGGAGCAGAAATCAAAGTAAGTGATAAGAGAGATTTCTTTTCAGAAAAACTCTTTGCCATTAGTGCAATTGCTTGGCTTTCAAAGAACTTCTCTGCTTATCTTAAGTTTGTTTCTTTTCTAACGAATTTATTGTAAAATTATACTTTTTTTAAAATATTAGCATTTTAGATTAAGAATGCTTTTCATTACCATTGGAAACACCTTGAAAGACTAGATTGTGATGTTTACTGATCCACATATATGGAATAGTAGCTGAAATTCTTAGCAGTGTTCCACTGACAACAGACTGCTAAGTTTATATAGATAACAAAAGAGCAAATAAATACAGTTAGACAGCCAATCATATTAGTGGGTATGAAACAGTATGTGTTTCTTTCATTTACCTTCCTTTTTTGAAGTAAATAACAGGATAGGTGTCCACCCACTTCATTAAAAGTTTCCAGTTTCTGATAGCTCTAAGTGAAGTTGATCGCACAAACAGAGCTTTGACATTATGTCAAAACTAGCTGATTTTGTAGCTAACCGCTGACAGATCATGGTGTATAGGTGGTGTTTCTGATGTGCTGAGAAAGAGGGAAGATGACAGGGAAAAAAGTCAAGCTGACTGATTCAATGTTCTAATCCTCCAATCTGACTTTTTTTTCCTTCTCATCATATATCCATCTATACATCTTGCAAAAGAATTCCTAATATTTGGTGCTTTCTTATTATGCAAGCAAAGATTCTGAACTGTGATAATTTAGTTTTTCATTGTGAGGATCTGGAAGGTTACTTTAGGATGAAAAATACAATTTGCGGTATCGAGACATGATATTCATGTTGCAAGAACAGTTACATTTAATTCCATTCGCAATAATTCTGAATTTTATGAGCATTATGAATTTATGCATTACATCTTTCTTAGGTTTCTCAAGTAAGTTCTGTGTACTGAGAAAACAGTCACTAACTGCATTTTTTTTGTTTGTTTATTTGTTGCTAGGAACATTTATCTTAAAGAAGAAGAATATTCAAATTGTCCAACAAGTCAGTATTTTGCACAATTCAATACAACCAGTCGATGACATTCCAGATGCATCAACGCAGAAAATTAAAGCAGTTTTTAATTGAGCTGTCCCATTTTTTAATGCTGATTCCTACTGTTATTTTTATGTTTAAATTGTGCTGTCCGAACAGTACACTTGAAATAGAGGACTGTCTGTTAGGTTCTATCTGTGCTGAGAGAAACATTTTAATCATTTTTGAATTGTTTCTAAAATTGCTAGTTGATTTTGTAGTTAGATTGTTTGACAGTTGTGTCTCAGGCTTAACTGTAATACTGGTGTTATACAAGTCATTAGAAATTAATTTCTAGAATGTGGTCACAGTTTAAAATAGAACGCTACTTGTTGCAGCTTGGTCAGAGAGAATGATACCTAAGTAGATCACATGCAGCACAAGTAGTAATCTCTTACTTAGCAGGCTTATGGGAAGAAAGAAAAGTAACGTAGACAGAAAGTTGTGAGTTTTTTGTTTGTTTGGCTGATTTGATTGTTTTTAAATGGGGGAAAAAAAAAAAAAGTAGACAAAGATGATTATCCTATTTATCCTGAATTGTAGAAAGAATAATAGATTACGTAGGTTGCTCTGAAAGTGACAACTCCTGTTTATTTCCATGAGAAGTAAAACAGATGCAAACAGCACAATAACACTCCTTTGAGAGAGCACATTCTCAGCTGCAAAACACTATTTTTCAACATAGCCACCACCATTAGCTGTGCATTTTCATTAGTGATGAACAAGAGCACCAACAGAGGTGACCCACTGTTTCACAGCTGCTATGATGGCATCATTGCTAGGAAAATGTTGTCCATGCAGTTCATCTTTCACTGGCCCAAACAGATGGAAGTCAGAAGGCAACAAATCTATAGGCTATTTGGTAGGTGTGGAAGGATAGTCCAGCGAAGATTGGCAGTGTGCTCCACAGTCTTCAAACTGGTGTGGGGCCTGGTGTTACCGCGTTGCAAGAGAAAGATTGTCTTCTCCGGCCTGATTCTGGAAGTAAAAGCCTTTAGCTTGGGCAGTGTCGTGATGTAGCAGTCAAAGGTGATGATTTGTCCAGTTTCTAGGAAATCCAGGAGAATCATTCCTTTCCTATCCCAGCAGACCATGCACATCACTTTACCCATTGAGAACTGCATCTTAGACTTTTCCTTATGTGTGGAATTAACATGTATACCACCCCCTGGTTTGCCGTTTTGGCTCTGGCTTGTAGTGGTGATGCTACATCTCGTCACCAGTAATGATATTTGCAGTTTGCGTGGATGAGCTGATTGAGGCACTCTTCATTTCAAGGTGTGACAGCTGAGCATGGCCATCTAGAATGTGGCCTGTCTTTCATGCTGCTGTTGCCACTGCCAAAATGCACCACCCACACCTGCACTGTGCTCACAATTTCTGCATGGAGGAATTCAATGACAGGCCTTTGTTTCATATGCACTTTCATGTTGGAGGTTAATTTGTCAGATAGCCCCTCTGCTGCCATCTGTTGCACAGCAACAAAATGTAATGGAATGTTGGTGGGAAGGTTCTTTACTGCCTTTATTGCCAAACCATCACCGTTTGCTTTGGATGTAATGGGCCAGTGTAAATAAAACAAGAAGTGTAACTTTTGGAGCAGCCCTTGTATATATTTACCGAGGCAATTATAACAGTCAAGCATGATACAGAAATTGAATGTGTGTTATAGTAAGTGGGCAAAAGAATGGGAGAAAATATTCCTACATGCACCATCACTCATTAAAAATAATGGAAAAAAACTTCAAGAGAGCGTACTTGAAGAAGGTAGGGGTAGCTTAAAGATGTGATGAAAGCAGGGAGAAACAGGCAGGCGCCATACAAAACCAAGGAGAAAAATCTCAGTGTATTGCAGGGTAATAGTTAACTGTTTTCCATCCCTGTGATTAAGAATTGACTTAGCAAGTGAAGAGCCAGTCAGGAGTCCCCATTTTAAAAATGGGGAACTTAAACACGTGGGAAAAAAATACGTAGAAGCTAGGTAAGTAGCTACATAAGATGGATATGGAGATACTGAAAAATGAAATCTATTAGGGAAAGGGATTACATACAAAGGACTGGAAAGAGTTTTAGAAGATTTAAAAGGTCTAAAGCAGAAGAGATGTGCATCTGAATATTTGGTCATATTCAATTCTAAGATCTCTGTAAGATGGCACACTAAGTAAAAACAGGCTGTGAGAGTAAGTGCGGTTTGCCCTAGGTTCTATGATGTGAACTTGCAGGTAAAAGCATCCTAATGATGTTGACATGGAGTCCACTGGTGTTTGTATTGAGGTAAGTGGTAGCTGAATTCTGGTGAAACAGGTTGAAGATGATTTCCACCAACCTAACTAGGGAAAATGTTAAACTTAGAGATAAACTTAAGTGAACTATTACTATCTTGATGAAAATAATGAAAGATACACAGGTTTTAAGGTAGATATTAGACGGATTTTGAGGTGCTTGAAGGAAACACTCCTTGAAAGGGACTCAGGCCAGTTTTCTGTGCTGAAGTCGTGATCCCATAGGATCAGGCTGGCATTATTATGTACCGTGTTGAACCAGGTAGTAACAACAACAGTTTGATAAAGTCTGTAACATTTAATACTTCTAGATAGGAAAGTAAAAGAAACTCATCTAATTACAACATGACAATGGGAACTGAATAACCCACAGCAAGAATAAAGCCCCTGTGTTAATGAATTAAAACTGCCTCTACTCAATTACAATATAGGTAGAAACCAGCTGGGAAAGGAGTGTGGCTGGGAAACATGAACTGAAAAATGTGCCGTTCAGAAAAGTTGGTAGATAAATCTGAAAGGGAGGCATACTGCATCATTAGGGATGAGATGAACTAAAAAGAAGGATCGCTTTTCAAGAGATGCTAATGTGTTAACATTGGGAAATTCTTTGAATTGTCAGGCTGGGATTCAGACATGGCTTATCTTTATATTATTGTGACGTACTATGTTGTTTTAAGCTGTCAAGCTCACCAAGTTGCCTTAAAAGAAAAAGGCCACCAAGAGAAATGGGAGGACAGAAAAATAGGCTTTATTTAGCTGAAGGTATTCTTGATTTATATTGAATATCTCAGGCTCTGACTCTTTTCTTTTTCTTTCCTCTTTTTTTTTTTTTTTTTAACTTGTATTTTAGTTACCTGACAGAAAACTGAATAAAGTGTTGAAAATGTTCATGGTATTGTCTTCATTTGTTCATTTTGTGTGAGTAGGTATTTACAGCTTTTGCAGTAGCAGTAGAGTTTAAATAAAATGTGCTGGACTTGGTGAGGTGATATTTAAGTTTCCTTACAGAAGGAATATACGATCAAATCCTTTTTGTATTTATATGTTTAATTTCTTGAAAACATTGGTATGAAGAGAGAAAAAGGATAGACTTCTCAGTTACAGAAGTTCAAGTAAGAGGACTCTGACCATCTTTAACATTTTTTAGATCATTTTTTAACTTTTTAAGAACACTGTGAATACTGTTGGAGGTATACTGTTCAGTCATGGCTTGAACTGGTGATTGAGCACCTTGTGAAGGGGTGAGGCTGGCCTAGGGGGCACAGGCAAAATTTTTGTACTCCTCTCCACATGATTAGAAGGGGTAGACCCAAGGTCATACAAGGGCCTGCTACTGTCGGGGGAGCCTGTCTTGGACCTAGGCTCTGTCTTGTCATGGGTTGCTGTGTAGTCGGAGATCACTGGTTGGGCAAGTTCTAACTCCTCTTTCTTTATATGACTACTGGCCTCCCTGTGAATACTTTGCCTTGTATTGCCATGAACCTGTCAGAAGCAATTCTGCTTCTTTGTGAGAAGAACAACTATGTGAGATGTTCCTAATGCTGTACAGTATTGTTCTTATGATTAATCTACTTAATTAGATACTAGTACTACAAAATTGGTGTCATTTACATAGTCTTCATGGAGTATCAGTGAAGTAATTAGGGTATGGAATATTTGTTAGGATATGATGTTGAGGGGAAAACAGTGATCAATTCCTAACACTTTCTGTGTGTATTAACCCAGCCCTGGGGAGTACAGCCAACCAGGAGTGTGGCAAACAGGACATGGCATGTCAGATGGGCACGATGCAGGCAGTTTCTCCCTGGAGGGAGGCAAGCAGGGAAGATGTAGACTATTCCTCCCCACTCAGGAGACTGGCTCACCTATGAGCTGCCTTCCAGACAACAAATCCGGCTGTGATTTCCACAAGGCAGAAAATTCTTGACAAAAAGAACATGGTGACTCAGATGGAGTGCCTGCCAAAAAAATGTGTGGCTCAGGGAGTGCCTGAGCCTGTTGCTGCCAGTGGAGGGCAGCAGGGATATAATTTGTGTGAAGTGTGGGCAAGTGGATGATCTGCTCAGTAACATGGTAGAGAGGTTAAAGATCATCAGGGAGTGCGAGGAGATAGACTGGTGGAGTGACTCACTGCCATACCTGCAAGACAGGCACTGGGGTGAGACCCCTCCAAACAGTGTGGATGCCCTGCCACCATTGGGCAGAGGGAAGGGATTTATGAGATGAGGAGGGGTGGAAACAGGTCCCAGCTCAGCATTGCAAGCAAACCCTGTCCCTATCTTATCTCGATTCCCAAGTGCCCCTACATACTAGGTTTGAAGCTCTGGAATTCAAGGGAGATATAAGTGAGGATGCAATGAAAGGTCCATCCAGGAGGTTGCTTACGGAGCAGCAGTTGACTCCACACCTCAAGACTGCTTCCACTGAGAAGGAAAGAAGTAGGTAATTGTTATAGGTGACTCCCTTCTAAGGAACAGAGGGCCCCATATGTTGGCCAGACCCTACTTGTAGGGAAGTATGCTACTTCCTTGTGGCCCAGGTCAGGGACATTAGTAGGAGGTCACTCCTTCTTGGCAGTCTGTTACTATCCATTTTATTACACTGTTCTGTAGACTTTGTAACTGGCGTAACGGTTTGAGACGTCTTCTGTTATGTTCCATGTAAGAAAGTATTCTAAATCAGAAATACCACTGCTGTCCTCCTCTATTCTCACAATAAAATCTTTTAATGTTTTTGCAATGACCTTACTTTTTCTAACTGCTGCTCATGTGAATTTCCTTTACGGGCTTCTCTTTCAGGTTTCCTGCCACTGAGGCATTCAGAAATGAATTCATTACAAATGTCACGTGTTTACTGCAAAGATCCTTGAATTTCTTTTGTCTCTGTTGTTAAATTTTTACATTTAACTTCCAGAAATTTGTTTATTTTTGTCACAGCATCAGATACTGACCCCCTGAATGCATCCTTGAAAAAGTTTCCCAACGATGTTTGGTGAAACATTGTTCTCTTAAGATTTTGATGGTAGTTAAATTTGCATAATTTATTTTTCAGTAATTTTATTAACTAGGAATTTTCATAATCTTTAGCAAAAGAATTTGAAAGGTCATGTTATTAAAATATATTTTCATTGGTTTTATTTTTTATGTATGCGAGAGAGACAACATAAATAAAACAAACAGACCCTCTTAAACTGTCCACTGGCATGAGGATATCTTCAGCCAAGAATACAAAAATTTTCCAGTTTTATCTGCTAAGTTCAAGGAAATATAAATCTGTTGGTTTGTTTGCTGTTTTACAAGGACATTTATTTGGCTGAGGCACTAAGTTGTAATAATGTACTGTTATCTCTTCCTCTAATTTGTAAAACCCAGACAAATCTTCTAAGAGTCTTTCAGATATTTGTAAGGTTAGGATCAGAAGTGAGCAGACAAGGTTCAGCTCTTTTTTGGTCTATGTAATATCACAATTTACTGCAATTAAACATGACAGTAGTTGATGAAAGACAACTCTGAAGTAAAAATTAATACTCCTATCAAAATTAAAAAGTTAGCGTCTTCACGTTGTATGGGAAAGATGTTTAAAGTCTATCACTGGCCTAGGCAAAATATGTTGAGAACTGTATGAGAGCCATTAGATCACAGCCTGAAACAGTGATTGAGTACCTGGGGAAGGAACTTAGCCAGCCCTGGGAGTACAGGTGCAAGCTGCTCACCTGTAACTTCACTTAAAGGCTGACAGCTGAAAGGGAAGCATTTCTACTTGGAGATTGCCTCCTTTAGGAGAGATTGCTTACCCCTTTTCTGCCTGATCTTCAGAAAAGGGGTAAGCAATTCCTTCTTTATTATTGTGATAATTGAATATAATTGTGTAATTGAACTGTGACTGCTGCCTTTCTTGAAACTGAAGCTGATCTGAAACTGGTTAAAGGCAACTGTATCTACTGCCTCCTATTATTACAAGAAACAAGCTATGCTTGTGGTTTAAAAAACCCAAACAGAATGTCATAGAATCACAGAATGGCCCAGGTTGGAAGAGACCTCAAGGATCATCACCTCAAGCTCCAAACCCACAGGCAGGGCAACCAACCTCCATATCTAGTCCAGGCTGCCCAGGGCCCCATCCAGCTATAAGTAAACAGACCATACAAAATAATTTATTAGTACTATTCTGACTTCAGTTTTATGTCTCCATAGTTTTTCTCATCAGTACTTGACATCAATTGACTTGAATAAAATTAATATATGAACTGAACCAGTCAAGAATTAAGCATGTTATTATATTAAATTTAGTATTTTATTTGGTAAATAAACTGCTATTAACATCATCACTGGTAGCTTAATTCTATACAAAAAGTAGAAATGTCTACTGATAGAGAGAAAATCTTCATGTGTGATGTTGGCATACTGATACAGATCTGAAAGAGTTTGCTTCTTAGTTATTTGGTACTTTGGCAGGTTGCATAAGCAAGTAGTGGAGATTCAAGTTAGTGACACTGAAGAGATTTCTATTGTTGTAAATGTAGCCTTTTAAAACACTAAGAACTGATTATGGAAGCAAAAAAAGTAAGGAAACTGTGATCTTCTATTGTGTTTCATATTTGTAGAAGGATCTTGAGTTACTTTCTTGAAAGGAAAGTTCTTCTTAGAGCACTTTCTCCTTACCTGATTTTGTCTACTCATGCTCAGCTAAGGTTCTGTTTGGTCCACAGTTCAATTCCCAGATGACATTAACCTCAAAACTTAGTGATATAGTGGCTTGTGTTCTATAATCACAAATTAAATTAACACATCAACAAGGCAAAGAAGGCATAGAAATTTTGATAATGAAATAAAAATAAAATCATTTGCTGAAAGAATAAAGTAAATTTTACAGAGATTCCATGTTTTTCTGGCTGTAAGGACAAAGTTGAGCTTAATTTGTAGAGTTTAGTGAGATGGTAGGAGTACTTTCTTATCCAGTGTTCCTTTAGTAGTGCTAATAAACAAACAAAAGCACTTAAGGAAGCCAGGTTGGTTCTGCTTTTCCCACTTAAAATGTACTTTATTTAGTTGCCGTATATCTGGACACTTCTTTCCTGAGAATATTGCATTAATTCCCAACCTTCTAGTACAGTACAATTGTACTTGAAATTCTTCAAGGAAGTAAATGCTCTGTGTGAATTGGGAAGAAATTAAAGTCTCTTCTTGTAAACTGTGTGTGATATTTCAAATGATGCTACATTGCAGTTATTAGTGGATTGAAATGCTTTTCAGGTGGCAGGAGAAGCTGACTACCTAGCAGCCATTCTAATCAAAGGCTGAAGATAGAATAAAAGTATGAAGGGTACTTCAAATGACTAGCATTAGAGGCTTCTTTTTGAAAGCAATTTTATTGAAATTGGAATTTATTCAACATCGTTGGGTTGTTTTAGATTGTTGTTTTGTTTTGTTTTTTAATTAACCATATACATCACCACTACTTTTCTGTAAATTTATGTTATTACTAACATGCTTTTGTCTCTTTCTCTGCATAAATCTTTGAATAACCTATTTTAGGACTTAATCCTGCTTTCTGTTGGTTTAAATATTTCTTGGAGGATACTATGCTCTTCAAGATTTATTACAAGGCACAGACAGATGCTTTACTGATTGTATGTACTCCCTGCATTTTATATAATCAGCTTCAGAAAGATAATCCTTACTGCACTTTTAAAGTAGTGGTTCTTTTTTACTAAGTACCTGCCAGGAGAATTGATTAAAATGTATATGAGACGCTGGTCATGAAAATTGACTGCCATGTAAATATAGATATGTCCCAATTCTAGAAAAATATGCATTAGTTTCTTTACTGATATTAAAAAGTGAAGTATTTGCATGAGAATTTGATAGTCAGGAGAGGATGTTGTTAAATTTTTCCTTTCTATGGATAGTCTCACTCACAGATCTAGTGCTGCTTAGCAAAATTGTAGGGAACTTTCACCCTGACAAATCTAATTCCTGTGGCTTCTTATTAGCAATCCTAATTCTTTACAGAAAAAACCATAAAAATTCTGTCTGTAGAAGAAACCACAGAAAATAAACAACAGCTACTAGACGTCATAGTAGAGATTGCACAATTGCTGTTAGCACAGCAAAAAATACTTTCATTAAACTCCAAAGACTAAACAGCCTTCTTTCTATCCATAGAAAAGATGGATAAGAGTTGTTTTTAAAACCAATCTTTCATAGTAATACTTTAATAATACTTTATCTAATCTAATTATGCCATTTTGCAATAAAACAGAAGAAATGGAAATCTAGATGCATCATCTTTATGCCAAGTTGAAACAAAGCAGCAGTTCGGTATGCGGTCTGGTTTTCCTGACAGAACATTTGCTGTGATAGTGGTGGTGCTTGAAATAAGTTTTACAAAGAAAAAATACCTTGAGCACTATCTATTTATGAGTCAGCATGTAAAAAAATGGAAATTACTCAGCTTTGAGCTTTATAAAATGTTCTTCCATCAACAAATGTTCTTCCATCAACACAGTTTAAGAGTTTAATCATACAACTTCAGTAATTGAAAATGCTAGAAAAGGAGTAAGATTAGGAAAAAAACTGCATATGCAGGAGAAATTGACAAGAAGAATCAGCAAGTAACATAAAGATTATTTTTTTTAATGAAAGATTGCATTTGTAATATTAACTTATTTGCTCCTTATGTTATCGCAGACAACTAAGTGATGAGATCTTGAAACATAGATGTCAGAAAAATAAGTCATAATACTTGAAACCAACAACACTACTCTGGCAACAGAGAGAATGAGGTAATGAGTGAAAACATGGGTAAGAAAGCAGTAAAACTGGATAGTTTAATAATGTATTCTGTGAAAAGTCATGGGTATTAGAAACTGCACAGCAACATAGTAATTGGAGTTTTATTAACTTATCCATCTGCTACTCAGTGATCAGCAACACATCTAGCTGGAAAAAGCTGTCTGTCTTACAGCATGTCCTTTTGCATGTGCTTGTTTTCCAGGTTCATGCTCCTGCTGGGCTAACAGTCTCAAGTACTAACCAGTTCGAGTTATGAATTCTTGAGAGATGAGAGATTCAGGTCTCCTTAAGTCTAATTGCGGTGGATCAATTCCTTAGACTACCACGATATATGTGTATGAGTGTGCAGTGTCTGCGTGTAGATGAATATGCATCCATGTAAATGAAAATGCAGTTTTCAAAGCCATCTGTTTATCTCCTGCTGACTTTAAATAAATAAAAAATGACTGGGCTTCTGGAGGGATGATTCTCAACAGAGCTAATTCCAACAGAGATCATAAGCTTGTTTTCTACAAAGAAAAATGTGTTTTCATTGAAAGCCTCAGACACTGAAGAATGAGAGATTGTGCCAAGGCTACCCAAGTGTTATGCAGATGGTGTAGAGTTGGGAAAGAGCTTGTTTCTTCTATGAATTGCATGAAGGGTCTCAAAGCTCCTAGCTTTTCTATTTTGAGACCTTAGCAGTATATATTACAATTCCTTCAGAACCAGAAGCATTAATCATGTCTGGTTCAAACAAGAGAGCTCTAGTGATGCAAATATATGTGCATGTATGAAAGATATATAGTGTGTAACAAAAAAAAAAAAATCAACAACAAAAAAAACAGCCCTAATCCCTGAGCATAACCAGGATTCCATCCTCTTTTCTTTTCCTCTTCTGTTTCCCGCCTGCCAAGCTCAGCATAATGCCTTCAGTAGGTATACTTTCTACAAACTAGACAGAGAAGACAACACCAATTTTATTGGGTTGCACATATCCACTGATGAAGAGAGAGTTGGAGAGCTGTGGCCGTTCAGCTTGGAGAAGAGATGACTGTGAAGTCATTTGATGGTGGCCTTTCAATATTGGAAGGGAAGTTATAGAAAAAGGGGACAGGGTCCATAGTGATAGAACAAGGGGAAATATTTTCAAGCTCAAAGAGGGTAGATTTAGGTTAGATATAAGGAAACAGGCACTGGAACAGGTTGCCCAGCAATGAGGTTGGTGCCTCGTCCCTGGAGACTTTCAAGACGAGACTAGATCATGCCTTGGGCAACCTGATCTGGCTGTGCATGTCCCTGTTCTTTGCAGGTGAGTTGGACTAGATGCCCTCAGAGGTCCCTTCCAACTCTAAGGATTACATGAAAGACAACATGAGAAGATAAAGTTCCAAACAGATGGTGAGAAATGACTTTACATCTCAAGATCTGGAAGGAATAGGAAATAGAGCCAAACAATCAACAAGTCACAGTACAGTTAAAAAACAAAACAAAACAAACAAACAAACAAAAAAACCCACAAATTTTAAAGGATGGCTGCATTAAAATCAGGGTAAGTTATGCAGCTAACTGCTACTTCTGGTTTCTACACTTTTGAGCCTCTCAAGGGGAATTTATGAACAAAATAGGGCAGGATTCACTGAAGTTTCAGTTATGATTACAGATCCTGTTGGCTGCGGGCATGATATGAAAGTGAAAAGGTGTACAGCTTTGATAATCCTCTTCCAAAACGTGAGAAGTAATATGCACCCAAGACTGAGATAATGCAAGGTTACAGTTTCTGACAGAAGGACGTTTGGGAAACATACGGTCTGAGTCCTTCTGCTATGGGGTTAAACAGGAATCTTCAAAATTCTTCGTGCATTATTGTACCTGAGAACCAGCTTATGTAGAGATGAAAAAATGACAGGCTACCAAGCATGAGCATGTATTTCAAGTTACGTTCCATGTTGGAATTAACAAACCATGAAAAGTGATTAAGCTTCTTCAGTATAAAAACAGAAGGAACTCTCAGCAATGTTTTGACTTGTAATTTTCTTTCCCCTCTTAAGCCTCAAAGGCAGCCTCAGTTTGAAGCTTAGTCTGTTAATAAAAGTGCTGCAGAAAGTGCTTAGGAAGAAATGTATCAGAGAGGAGGAAAGAAAAGACTTTGCAAGACATGAGGAAGGCTGAGAAGACTTTGAAGCAATAATATCTTGGAAATATAACTTATGCTAAAGAAAATATGTTTTGTATCTGTTGGGGGAAAAAAAAAATGCCCTGAAGATAGTAATTTATAGCTCAACATACCAAGGCTTAGGGAATAGGAAAAATCTTGGTCTCTTCCACCAGTGTCTTACTAAGTCCTAGAAGAACTATTTTCTTGTTGTATAATCATTTGAGTTGGAAGGGGCCTTTAAAAGTCACATAGCCCAACTTCTTTGCAATGAATGGTGACATCTATAACTAGATCAGGTCATTCAAAGCCCTGTCCAGCCTGATGTTGAATATCCCCAAGGAAGGGGCAACCTGTTGCAGTGCTTTACCACCTCGTTGTGAAGAACTTTTTCCTTATATTCAGTCCAAATCTCCCTTCTTTCAGTTTGAAACAATTTCCCCTTGTCCTTTCGCAACAGATCCTGCTAAAATGTCTGTCTTGTTCTTTCCTGTTGCTCCCCTTTAGATACTGAAAGGCCATTATTAGGTCTCCCTGAAGCTTCCTTTTCTCCAGGCTGAACAGCCCCAGCTCTCTCACCTGTCCTCACAATGAAGGTGTTCCATCCCTGAGATCATTTTTGTGGCCCTCTTCTAGATGCACTATAAGAGATTAACAAAGATTAAAAAAGACATTGAATCTCACAAAATTGTCTGTGCAATAACTTAGAGCACGTAAGACTTTGATGGTATACCCTCTGTCTACCGTGCAGTTCATGTCTGACCACAATAATATTATTTAAGCTTTCTGCTCTTCTATTTCCAGTATGCAAAATGAAAATAACAGCATACAGAGAAATATAAATATACACTTATATTATGCCAACTCTTACCTTCTATGCTCCCTTGAAATTTGAAGAGGCTATTGTACAGCTCTAGTTAGATAACGTTATTTCTTCCAATGATAAAGACAGCTTAAGCAGAGGGACTGAATAAAAAAGGTCAAATATACTGAAGACTGTATGTGGCTTTAAGAAGATAGAAAATAGGTAAGAAATTGATAGGTACAATATACTTCAAATTTTACTGGGTAAATGGATAGGCTGATATACCTGTACGTTGAGCTATCACAGGTCTCATATTATTCTGACTTGTCAGTTCTATACTTCTCTGTGGACATTCAGGTGATCTATTACAAACCCTGTTCAGGTTTGTGAGGACTTTTCTTACCTGTCCTGTGTGCCATGTTATAACACGAACTGCATTTTGAAATGCAGCAAGACTTGAAAGTAGAACAAATACATCATACAGAATTGCAAACTAAATTAGTCTTGATTTGGGCTACTTCAGCTGTCTCCATACTTTCAAGCTTTCCACAGATAATATAGCTGTGGACATAGGAAAAGCGAACAGGCATTTTATTTATTGTCAGAAAACATGATAAAAGGTAATTAACAAAACAAAGGCAGTATACTTAAAGCTGTAGAAGGAAAAATTTGAAATCAATACAAAATGTGATGAAATAGAATCTCTAGGGTAGACAACCTTAGCTTCTCTTAATCTCAGTGGTTGATGAGGATCCATGGAACTGCGTTGGGTATTTTGAGAAAATTATTACATAAACAGTCATGTTTAGAGTCTCAAGGCAGTCATTAAGACCACCATCTGATGAATCACTGGAGCATGTTAAGAATAGGGAATTATTCATGCTTAAAGGTGTTACACACTCAAGTTTTACTGGCTCAGGAGCTAATATTTCAGTGGTAGAAAGACAACACAATCATGGCTAGATTCTTTCTTTTGTCCGAAACATAAAATGAAAGTTAGTGTCAAAGGCAGAATATTGCAATAAGTGAATCACTGGCCTAATCCAATAGATAATTCAAGTTTTTACGTTTTCCTTCAATGAACAATTTTTCAGTCTTGTTTTTCCTACTTATGCAGTACACAATGACAAACTGTGAGCCTTATCTCCTGCAGAATCTGTTTGACATCTAAAAATAGAGAAGATGTATCCTCTAGGAAATGTAAACGGTGAGATTTGAACATACAATGAAGATTACCTTTTTTAAACACACAGCATTCTAATTTTTAAGTAGGTGGGGGAGTCATGTCATTCTTCAGCAATGATGTCACTCAGCTTGGAGCCCAAATGTTCTCATTCTTGGCAAGTAACTTTAAACAAAGAATGTATGGTTTTCAAATGTTCTTCAAATTCAGTAAAAAGCATTTATGCAAACAAAAGCTGTTGTTGTGTCTAGAAACTGTTGTTTATCTTTAGAGTGGAGCCATGTTAATAGTTTTAAGATGCTAAAATGTGAGGTCACTGATGCACAAAATAATCAAATTCTGATCATCTTGCTGCATAGTACTGTCATATTGCAACCTGAATTAGGACTGCGTGCAAGATAAGGAGAAGATTTGAATGCTAAATCTTCATGCTCTGGGTAAGTTGTGTAAAAATTAGTACCAGAGAAGGCTTTCTATTCTTACTTTTCATGGAAGGTTAGTTTTATCTATGTTTTCTGGAACGTGTAGAGAAAATATCTGTAGTAGCTGCATCAATATACAACTGTTCCAATTTGATTAAACTGATATCTTTTCAGGAATCCTGACAGCAAAATACATTGAACAGACATAATGAGTCTTAGTTCGGAGTTGTTATTGTCACCATCCAAATTCATTAAGTTCTCTGCCCAGAACAGCTAATAGATAGAAAAGAAGTGAGGAATGATGAAGAAAACCAAGAACCGTATTCACTTTTTGTAATTTACAAGTCTTCTTATGGGATAAATTCTATGCAACTACTCTGTATACATCAGTTTATCTGGATGGCTTCCCTAATAACTTGGCACTCCTTAGGCTTTTTCAATCATGTTTAGCTGAGTAGAAAAGGTTTCACTGAGAAGTTCTCGTGAGTTTGAATATAGGTAACAAGTTGTTTTCTTTTGCAGGGGGAATTTTTAACAGGTTAAGCTGAAGAAAATTTGCATCTGTATTTGTCTCCAATAAAACTGCATGGGGAGAAAAAGAATATAATTTCTTCAGCCATGAGAAACACCCACAGGAGTTTGTATCTTTTTAAACATCTGCTTCAAATAATGACAAGGGAAAAAATGTCAGAAACCAAGTTTAGTTTTGATATTTTAATGTAACTTGTCTTAATATTTATGTAGTGTCCAGGAAAAATGATGAGAAGAAAACAAGAAAGGAAGATTGGAGGAGAAAAGAGAGTTGGCTGTGATTAAAGAGAAGTTTTAAACAGTGGGTAGATACAAGTGGAAACAGTGGATAGATATATAAAGTAGATTTTTCTTTTCCAGATAAAATTTCCATCTGTGTATCGAAACATCTTTTCATCTAAATATCATTGTAACATTCAGTGAAACAAGGGAACATTTGTATGTCAGCTACATACAATAGTGCTGTAAAGCATGACTTCCAGGCTATTTGGATGGCTACCAAGGCAAGTAATGCACAAGTCATTTCTGAAGTAATATACAAACAAAAGTAGATTGTTACATCCCATCGGTTGATTATCTATTGCTTTCATTTGTTTTTCTATGTTATTAAAGTCTCAAAAGGCCTTAGGTAGGAGAAAGAGAAAGGAAAAACATAAAACACAAAAGGAAGACAAAAAATCTGAAGTAGTAATGGGGGGGGGGGGGAGGGTTAAGTGAATATTATAATACAAATAACAGCTATCCATTGAGAGCAAAAAACTCTTGGTGGGGTAAAATTTGTATTTGCAGAACTAGAAAGTTTTCAATCCTTTTGGGAAGAGCTTAGGGTTTCAGAACATAGTACTGTTTATGCAGTGTTGTGTTTGTTTGTTTTTGTTTTTAATAGACAAAGTTACTAATTCTCTACTCATACTGAATCCATAGCAAGGAACACACATATAAAGTGTAGTTCTTCCAAAGACAGGTATTACGCATTCTTGATTGTGGCATGAGAAGAGGGGTCATTGTTTTTCTATCAGTTCAACTCCCAGCTGCGTAAATAATGCCAATAGACTGCAATAGACAGAGGAGGAAAGGTACTATTGTTTAGAAGACAGGCAGGATTGTACTTTTTACTCTGCTGCTGTAATACAGCACTCTTCCCAGTTGAGGTAGAATATTCAACCTAGATGTGGCTCTGGGCAGCCTAGTATCTTTATCTTTTCCCCTCCTCTTTATGTAGTGAGGATGTATCAAGCTGTAGCCCAATACGTAGTATGAATTTACTGCTGGTAGATGAAGAGCCAGTCTAGTGGTTGGTGACCTTGCACATAGCAAGGGGCTTGAAACTAGATGATCACTGTGGTCCTTTTCAATCCAGACCATTCTATGATTCTGTGATTCCAGACTACTTTGGAATACGAAGAACATATCTAAAACTCAGTGGATTCCTTCCTCAGCAATAGTATGGAAGCAGTATCGTTGTTACTACGTGAGGCAGCCATGCAGCAGATGCTACACAACTTGTCATTTAGAAAGGCAGAATTTTCTTTTGCTATCTTCCATCTTATGAAATGATGTTTACTCTGACTTAATGACAGAATCAAAGATCTGGTTGCTTATATTCAGTTACAACAGTAAATATAGTAGACCTGTCACATACAAAAGTGTATGATTGCTCATGTCACATTCCAGTTCACATATCTGCTCCCAGTAATTAGAAACTAATAAACTTTCACACAGCGTGATGCCGTATCTGCTTAGCATCAAAGCTGCCAGAATTAACTAAACATCAGTCTGCAGTGCAATTTTTCTGAGAATCTTTGAGGGAACTGCATAGTGCAGTTTACAATGCCAGTTACTAAGTGGATTGCTAATGTTTGTGGTTGTTTTTTTTTTGTAAAATTATCTGCAAAATAATGATGAATAGTGCTTGCTTCATACACACTTTTGTCTCAACTTTGGAGTCTGAAGAAGTTTTAGCTGTTAGCTTGGCTTCAGCCAAGGCTGAGAAATTGGTATGTTATCTCTCTCACCCAGTACCTCTCATATCAAAATTCTCTGCCATCTAATTAAGTAGCAAACTTAGATCAGAGATGGTCTTTCTTTATCCAAGTACTTGTCATCACAGGCCTTAATGGAAGTTAATTATGTTTTTGGATATTCATGTGTCTGCTGAATCTGACCCAGGTAGCAAAAATAACTAGGGAATGTACAAGAGATAGAAGTGTGACTGCATGAGGAAGGGAGGGGGAAAAAAGTATATTACACAATCCATTTTTTCCTGCATATTTTTTCTCTCCTCTCCTCTCCTCTCCTCTCCTCTCCTCTCCTCTCCTCTCCTCTCCTCTCCTCTCCTCTCCTCTCCTCTCCTCTCCTCTCCTCTCCTCTCCTCTCCTCTCCTCTCCTCTCCTCTGTGTTCTTTTTTATAAGCCTTTCCTATTTGCCTTGTAAGACATGTTGCTTACAAGAATTTACCAGCCTAGACAGAAATCAAGCAGGAGCTAAATGCAAAATGTAATTGTTCAAATTCAGTTGGAGTCAAATAGAATAAGTGTGAACAAATGTCAGGCAAGAAATTCTAATATGCCAAGGTAAAAACTGTTTAACTGATTTGCATATTTGACAATGTACTGCATACACAATGCTGGCACATTGTCACTTTTCACTAGTTCCCTAAAATGTAACATAACATTAGTGATTCCCAAGGAAGCAGCATGTCACAGTGGGAAGTATCTGCCATCATTTGCCAAGGCAATTCATGATCGGTTACCCCTAATTAGGTTTTTATAGCTGACTTTTCTATTGCCTTGGGAATAGTAGTTACCTGATATTGAAAAGCAGTACTCATACTTGGAGTTACAGTGTTCTTATGGAGAAAGGAGGGATTTTTAATGAGATTCTGAACTTCCAAGGAAATCTTGAGAAGATTCTTCTCTTTTGGAAATGTCTTGAATCTCACAATGGGCACTGAAGAGACAGGTAAATTATATTTTGAACTAACACAGAAGATAAGCCTGCCGATATGATAGGATGTAGGGTACTGAATGTCTACTTTTCCATGCAAACAAATCAAACTCACAGCACCTTTCAGTCTAAAGTGATTGCAGTACATTGGAAATGTACCTAATACCCCGCTCCCAACTTGTTTTCTCTGTAGTTGTGTATAATTATAACATCTGTTATATTACAATCACTGAAGGGCAAAAAATGATCCACTCACATGCACAACGTCTATTGCAAAAGACCCAGCAATTGCCCCTAAAATATTCTGATTTTCATTTTGTTGCTATAGTTACCTCTTTTGTCTGTGCTGAAGCATACAGTAAGAATGCTGTAATTGTAACATGCTCCCTGCTGTCTTAAGTAGTTTTCACAGCACTGTTTTCAGAGTGTTTGTGAAGTATACCATATGGTTTCCACACTTGAAAGCTGGCCGGACCCTGGTTGTTACCAAAAAATGTGAGCAACATATCTTCACAAACTCACGTTCTTTACTCCATACCTCATAGTTGCATTAAGGGGTAAAGAAGTTTGGCAAAAAATAAACCCCCTCCTGTTCCAGCTTGTCCTCAGTTATCAGAGGGGCTGGGGGTGGCTGGGGTTAGACTCTGAGTGATACCCAATTTGTTGCTGCAAGTCTGATTGCATTTGAATGAAGTATCATGGCTACTCTAAAAGGAGTTTGGCTGTGCTTGAGAACCCTCAAGGCTAGATTAATGAAGAGTGCTGTTTATTGAAGCAACAGAATGCAGATTATTTTCATAAAATCATAGAATTGTTTGAATTAGTAGGGACCTTTAAATGTGATCTAATCCAGCTCCCCTGCAATGAACAGGGACCTCTACAGCTAGATCAAGTTGCTCAGAGCTCTTGTATTGCCAGTGATAATATACTGTCTGCAGGGCATGTGCATGTACGAAGAATGTGAATAATACAGATGAACAGGAACACATTAAACTATGGAATAACTCAACAGAGGTTTCTATATTTCCCTGGGATGCACTCAGTATGAGTGTGCAAATCTTACCTACTAGGTGCCCTATTGGGGAGGAGAAGAAGATTAGCCTATCAACAGATCCCAGAAATCAGCAATATCCTCCTGACTCACCTGTGGTGTTATCTTCCCCAAATACCTCTTAAGCAATTTTTATACTATTTTCTTTCAGGTGGAGCTTGAGTGACTCCAGCCATACATATCTTTGTTGCAGTTGGTGCTGGTGGAAAATGGAAAACTGCCTACTATGGAATCTATCAGTTTCATAGTACCACTGAGCTCCTATCCCTGCCATGTTAGCACAGGGTCTGGCCCATGATGTCTGCGCTCCATTTTGCCCTCCCTGCTGTATCTCTTGGAGTATAAACTGCCCAGGTGTTATTAACACCTATGGATGCAAGTGTGTCCTGCTTAGGGAACTGTCATGGAGCAGATTCCTTGCATATTCACCATATTCCACCTTGGAGGTTTCCTCAGAGCTGTACCTTTTCTAAAGAAGTGGCCATCTCAATCAGCCACCACCAATTACTCTACATAATCCCATCCTGTGACTGTATTCACTCAATCTTCACAATATTTAGAAGAAATTGAGGACTGAACTCAAATGGTTCTTGGGCTGCTCGCTGTTTACGGGGGCAGGGAGGAGCACACCATCACACTCCTGCCATCGGTTCATTTTTGCAGAAAATCTGTAGTAAAGTAGCATTCATTAAAATAGAATAAAATGAAATTGATTTTTCTGCATATGTAAAGCTGCTGCCCACACCCAGGATGCTGATCTGTGGCTGTGCAACTAGCATTAGTTCTCCTTATATACCTCTTGAATTCACTCACTAGTAAATTTCTCTGTTCAGAATTAATTTTAGAGGGATTATGAGCCAGTGTGATGCATAAAGATTAGATGGCAGTACAGCTGGTTATGGACACTGGCTGTGGGTATCGCATTTAAAATGCTACTTAAGCTAGTACAGTTGCTTTTAAATCCCATTCAATTTGAAGGACAAAGAAGAGTCGCAATTAAATGCTGTTGGGTTTTTGTGTTTTTTTTTTTTTGTTTGTTTGTTTTTGTTTTTAAGATTTTTTTTTACTTTGCCTATGAAAAGTTCAAGCAATAGCTATGTGAACTTGTTTCCCAAACAACTTTAGCCTTCCAGATTTCTAGGTTTTCACAATTAATCATTTATTTTTTTTTTTCCCTTCTCATGAACTAAAGAAAAAGAGTAAATAATTTAATGGTACATTTTTAGTAAAACTTGTGATTTTGGCTCACAAAATTGTGCATTAGGATGAAAGTAAAAGGCTAACAGTTTTCCAACAGGGAGGAGTAAAATAGTGGTATATAAATTTGACTGACATACATCAAATATTAGCAGCAGCTGCTTTTACAAACTAAGATATCTAATGTTAAAAACTGTATAAACAGCACGCCTATGTCCATTGCTAAAGCTGTAGCAAAACTGCTGGTGTAAACTGATGATCAGCAAAACCAAGTCTTTGCACTGGAAGACGTCGTCTTCTAATTGAGCTGGTTGTGCAAGTTTCAGAAGCAGAGAATGGCTTATTCTGCTTTGAGAATCTCTCTTAGTGCACAACAAAGTCTCTTCCCTGTTTTCTTGAACCTGAGTGGAAGTTCAGCTGCACATCTATGCAAGGAAGTCAAATGGTATAAATCATTCTACTTCCTCGACTTGAGGGTCTGACATACAAAAGTAAAAGGTGCAACATACCTTTTCTCCCTGAACATATATGAGCAGGATTAAGTGTGTCTTGTTGAGCTGAATACTGAGCTCGGCTACAACTAGCACAACACCACTAATTTGCAGCGGATGCTGCCCATATGTCAATTTGTATTTGACAAAAGTGCTAAAATAGCAAGCAGGATTTTCTGATTTTCTGAACCATTATTATTGGAGAGTAAGAATGCAAAGTCAGTTTTACAATGGACATTGGTCACTGGTAAAGTTTGGCAAGAGTCTGTGTCAAAGTCTACTCTACTCAACATACTCATAAATAGCTTAGAAGTGGGGGTGAATAGTGAATAGAAAAAGTTTGTGGAAAATGCTATTGAAGGAGAACTGAGAAGTCAGTAAAGAACTTATTGAAGCTGAGATGCAAGGTATTAAAATGACAGTTGAAATTCAGGGTAGAAAGATGTCAAGTGATACACACAGTGAAAACAAACGGAGTCATGTATAAAATTGAACCAGCTGTTACCACTCAAGAGCAAGATTCTGAGGTTATGATCTTTAGTTTCATGAAAGCATTGATTCATTGCTCAATGACATTCAAAAAAATAAATCAACTGTTAGGCATTTCCAGAACTGAAAACAAAACAGAACACCATTGTACCACCCTCAGCATCTATAGTTCAGCCGTGTTTTAAATGCTGTGCAAGTTCAGATCCCTTGATCTCCAAAAGGAGGATATTAACTGGAAGAAGGTTCAAAAGAAGGCAAAAATGGTGTTGAAAATATGGAACAGTTTTTACCGAAGGGATGTATTAGGAGACTAAGCATTTTTAACTAGGCTGTTAATGAATGATGATAGAAATTTATATAATCCTGAGTTTCATGGAGACTCTCTATGGGGATGAGATATTCACTGTCTGCAGTCATACAAGAGCAAAGGTCCATCACGTTAAATAGACTAAGATATCTAAGCATTGCATGTGCTCAACATTTATGTGTATTTTAAGGGAGAGCAGACAAACACACTGTAGAGAAACCCACTGAAGTTTACTAAGTAGAAAAATTCTATTAAGCTCAGGAAGGAATGTGACTTGAATATAATTGAAGGTTGAGGGACTATTAAGGGAAATTAAAGTCTGCTCTGTTGCTCTTATTACTCTTCTCTGAGAATCCAGTTACAGCTACTGTTAGAGAAAAGATACTAGGTAAAGTGTACCTTTGGTTTGAATCCATAGATGCATTTCTTCTGCTCAGCTCCAGATGCTGAATGCTTGTGCTGGGAATATATGAAGCACAAACAATGTTTCTCTTTTCAAAAACAGCCAAGATAGATGATACCTAATTAGAATGATAGGCATAAAATCATAGACTCAGAATGGTTTTGGTTGGAAGAGACCTGTAAGGTCATCTAGTTCCAACCCCCTGCTATAGGCAGGGACACCTCCCACTAGACCAGGTTGCTCAAAGCCCCATCCATCCTGGCTTTGAACGCTTCTAGGGAGGAGCCTCACTGGGCAACCTGTTGCAGTGTCTCACCACCCTCACAGTAAAGAATTTCTTTCTAATATCTAGTCTAAATCTACCCTCTTCCAGTTTAATTTCCCCTTGTCTTGTCACTACACGGCCTTACAAAAAGTTCCCCCCCAGCTTTCCTGGAGGCTCCCTTCAGGTACTCAAATGCTGCTATAAGGTCCCCCCAGAGCCTCCTCTTCTCCAGGCTGTATAGCTCCAACTCTCTCAGCCTGTCCTTGTAGGGGAGGTGCTTTAACCCTCTGATCATATTTGTGGCCCTACTCTGGACCTGCTTCAACAGCTCCATGTCCTTCTTGTGTTGAGGGCCCCAGAACTGGATGCAGTACTCCAGGTGGGGTCTCACGAGAGCAGAGTAGAGGGGCAGAGTCACTTCCCTCGACCTGCTGGTCATGTTTCTCTTGATGCAACCCAGGATACTGTTGGCTTTCTGAGCTTTAAGTGCCTTATTGCTGGTGCATGTTGAGACTTTCATCCACCGACACTCACAAATCCTTCTCTTCTGGGCTGCTCTCAAGCCATTCTCTGCTCATCCTGTATTTATGCTTGTGCTATTCTATGTTACTAGGCTATATAGGTATCAAAGAAGGAACTTAGAGCTGATGTCAGGGAGCCTGTCTTCCCAATGTGACTGAATTGCAATCAGGCATATATACTTCATTGTATCTTACATCCTTGAGAACTTGGGCATAAAATATCACACAAACAAATTAGCGAGTTATGATTCCAATAAAATTATGTTGACATCTGCACTTTAATTAACTGTTCCATTAATGTGCTATCTTGTTTATTCAAGTACAATAGTGCTCTCTGCTTTTGCTGATTCACTGAGACTCTTACAACACTTCAGAATGTGTAACCCTTGGAATATCTTTTTTTTCTAAAAAATCAACTGTTTTTCTCTGTTCAGCTAATACTCAACAAAAAATTATGTGGTTCCTTAATGAATATATTTTTTAAAACCTCAAACTAAACAGTCTAAGATCTAGAAGAATATTATTGTCCAAGATTATATTAATGCTTTCAAATATTTCTTCTGAGAATTTATGTATGAATGAACATTCCCAGAGCATATGCATTAGATTAACAGCCAGTCCACCACAGCTACAGTGCTTTATACACAGTTCTTTAATGAATTCCAGGGATTTCAGAAGAGTATATTTTACAGTGTTAACTTCAGCTTAATGCTATTATAGCAATTAATCCTTTTTTATTCAACTTTATGAGATTTATGCAAGTTTAGGACTTTAAAGATAACATTATTGTATTAGCATAAATCTACAAATGAAGGGATAAGTAGTCAAGAAAAATCTGGTAATTCACTGTCTATCCAGATGCTACCACACTGCTCATCATTAGCATGCCTGAGTTCATCATTAAGTAAATCTTCTAGTTAGCACACTAGGACTCTGAATTACACCTAAGACTGTTACTGACTAATTAGAAAATGAATATATGTATTTTATATACATACCTAGTATATCTAGCAATCCAGTACGAGATTACTGATAAAATCCAGAATTTGTTTTCTACATCAAGGTATTTTGGTTGCAGTGTATTTTAATCCTCAGTGATAATAATATTGTATGGGGCAGCACATTAGTTCTTAATGTCAGATGCATGTGCAGTATAACAATGTGAGGTGGCAGACAACAGCTTGTTTCTTGATCTACACATCTAGTACATAATAAAGTGCAGAAAATCAAGATTTTTTTAGTTGAAATATGAGAGCATTTCTAAAGTTTTGAATGAAGGGAAAACTTGCTGAGAATTTTCCTTCCATTTCAGTATGTCCAAGAGTTGAGTCAACTCTAGAAATACAAGCAACTTAGATAATCATTTTGTTCTTTTGATTTTTTCTTTTTCTCTTGTCTAAACAAATAATTTTGTTAGCCAGAGTTCTTGGTAGCATCTAGCAAATTTAATCTTTAGCATATTACTTCAATCGTAAGACCATAAGACAGAGTGCAACAGTTACTCTGTATTGGCATTCATTGAGGAAGATCCTTAATGCAGTTTGTCACATTAAATGAGGGTTGTCTTGTTCAATTAAGAGCATATTTCAGGTACTTAAGCTCATGTTCAAATTCCTTGCAGCATGGAGATTTATTTCTTGAAGTAATGCATGCCACTTTTGACATAACCAGTTTCTGTTTTGCCAGCAGATTATATGTGTCTGGATCTGGGCAAATTGCCCAAAATCATCTGCTGTATTGTCCTTCTCTTATTTAAAATTTGCTCTTAGTACATCAGAGGGTTTAGCACAGGCAAATCTGTGGTAGTATGGGCAAAACATAGTACATTTATTTTTCCTGATAAATAGGAAAGACAAATTTGCTGTTTGAAAGGAGACAGAACATAATACAAAAAGTTGCATTAAAATTACTTAAGGATGTTAAAGGTTTTTAATTTCTCCCTTAGGCCAAGTAAAAGCCTGCTGGACTTTTATAGACATGTGACAGTAACTGTGGTGAAAGGAAAGGCCATGAATTGTAGTGCAGCAGAAGTACATAAGTCACTCTGAAAGTAATGCTTACTATTTATTTCCGTGGAAACTACAACAGATACAAAGAGCAGAAGAACACCATTTGATAAAGCAGATTCTCAGCTACAAAATGCTGGTTTTGGAGGGAAGGTTCAACTCTACTGCCATAGCTCCAATATCCGCCTCTGACTAAAATAATAAAACAGGAGGCAGTGCTTTCAGGGCATCCCTCATATAATGAACTAAGTATAATAGAAAGAACATGAAATTAAGAGTAAAGAGATTTTGCACATTAATAAATAGCATCCAAGAATAGCATATACATGGTTGATTATTATATGAGTACATACCAACTGCCTTTTGGTTTTCATTTCCTCCGAAGAACAGATTATGGCTAAATTTGTCTCTGCAGTGTGAGGTATTTCACATAACTTGGATTGATTCCTGTTTCCCAGGAAGTCAAGTAGACATTTGCCATAGGATTCAATGGACCTAACTCTTGCCTGAATGCTGATATAGTCATTTGAGGCAAAAAAAGAAAATGCAAGAAAAAAAAGCACCATTATTGTGTCTTACTTGCAGTTAGCACCAGTGCTAATGACTAACATGAGATATGGGACAAAGGAAATAAGCCTCACATGACACTGATATTTGGAGCATGTCAGACTTCATATGTTCCATTATATTTGTTACACTGCATTGTAGAAAAAGATCTCTGTAAATGTAAAATCAATGTTTTTAATTGGCGCAAACACTACTTTCTTATTCAGTTAAATAATTAGAATGGCTAACACAAACTTTATGAAAAGCTGGTAAGAGTTTTTGGCTGAATTTAGTGGACTTCAGACAAAGCTTATGAGTAAATGTACAAAACTGTCTTTATTGTTTGTAATTAGATGCTTTTATTTTTTACAACACTAGATTTCAAATGGACTGTGGTCTATTTTAACTCTGTGGGCAGGAAGTACTTGTGTTGATTACATTAGTAAAGTAGTTTGCTTGGTCCTTCAATCATTGAAATTAATGGCAAAATTCCTGCTGATTCCAGCAGCAAAACTGGTTTGCATCTTAACTAACCACTCCACCTACTCTCCATCCCCTCCCCAAATATCTTGTTTATTATAGATGTATTTTTAAATGATCTTTACATGTTGAACTACAGAAATAACTCTTTCAATTTCAATTTATTTTTTAAAAGTCAAAAGTTAAGAAACAGGTTGCTTGAAATGAGAAACAAAATAATTTGATTAATGGCTTTTTTTCTCAGTTCGTGCATGAATGGAAAGGAGATGTTAATGGGATATATAGTATATTGTGAACACAGCATTTAGAAAAATCTGTATTACTGTAATTTTCCTACTTAGATCCATATTTTGTGTTTTGCACGGTACCAGCTAAAGCTTGTTATTATCATGCATACTAAATGAAAGAGACTAGGGAAATAGGAAGTTGTCAGATCCCATATGATGAATTGTAACTTCAGGCATTTCTGTTTAAATCTCCCTGCTAACCTGTTACCAATTAGTGACATCTGGGACCAGATTTCTTTCATTTAAAGCAGAGGCTTTTAGAAGTTTTGTCTCTTAAAAAAAAAAGGCATAAAAAAGAAGATGGGAAGTGTAATAACAGAAGCAACTTTAAATCCAAGTCCTTGGATTTAATATACAATATCAGTATACAGTATCAGAAGCTATGTCAGAATATTTTTTAAGTATCACAGCTGAGTCCAGTGCTTTACACCATGGTGTATGAAAGGTCTGACTTTGGCTAGGATTTCTTTAAAGCCCTTTTTAACATTATTTTATTTTATTTTATTTTATTTTATTTTATTTTCTACAGATATGAACTGGAATATCTTTGTAGAAACACTAGTAAAATTTCTATCTTGCATATAGAAATTTAGAAAGAGTTTGGGTACTTACCTCCTTTCCCAAGAGTTGGAAATCCTCTTGTATTGTAAGTTGGCACAGTTCGTTTGAAACGAGTGCAGCCATAAGGATTAACACAGTTGAGAATCTTGGTGTGCATATATTCATATTGCCTTCACATTGTTGGTGCTAATACCACTTGTGCTTTTCTTCACACCATATATGATTTTTTAGACTAAGCATCTGTTGTTTTTCAATGAAATTATGGCAAGAGTGAAGGAGTCCGGAGGCAAAAACATCTAATTTGCTGAAATATATAAGTGATCTTTTATACATGAAATCTTGCTTTTGAGAGCATTAACCTCTCTTGCCTTTCAGCTGAAACACAGGAAGTTAAAACTTGAACAGAAGAAGTTCCATACAAACATGTAGAAGAACTTCTTTACAGTAAGGGTGACAGAGTACTGGAACAGGTTGCCCAAAGGGGTTGTGGAGTCTTCTTCTATGGAGATATTCAAGACCTGACTGCACACCTACCTGTGTGACCTATTGCAGGGTACCTGCTTTAGCTAAGGGTATGAATGTGATGATCCTTTGAGGTCCCTTCCAACCCCTGCAATTCTGTGATTCTGTGATATGTTGAACCAAAGACTAGACAAATGTAAAAATACAGATGTATAAATACACAAACATGCAAAAAAGTAAATGCTCAAACGTAGCAATTCTGTGGTAATAATATAAGTAAATTCAAGTAAATTATTTTTTGGTGTTCCAGAAAGTAGATACACTTTTCTTGTGATAGCTAAGAGCGCTTAAGTAATTGGTTGCATATATGTAGTATACATGCTGTAATGACAGATACAATCCCACACTGCAAAGGAAATGTCAGGCCAGTGTCAGATGTGCAGTGGGAAACAGCAAAACATTATACTTTTGACTCCATTGAAATATAAAAGGGAACACCACGAAAATGCCTCCAAATAATATACAACTTGGGTGGGATATGGTAATGCCAAAGTCCAAATTAGTACTCACAAACTAAGCAAAACATGAGCCACTCGGAGCCTACTCACACTGGCTATTTTCTTTTAAATAAAAAGAAGTAAAAATTTTGAAGAATGTCATGTGGGACAGACATAGCTGGGCAGACACAGATCACTGTGCATGTTCAGGTACATAGGCTGTGCAAGGCCCTTGTAGTCAGCTGCTGTGTATGTTGTTCAGCTGTGGCAGTTAGTAAGAAAGAGGATGTAAACAAAACTTTTTTTTACATCTCTCTGGACAGAACTGAGGAACTTTAAAGTGAATTTATTAGTCGGTGTCTCACAAAAGCACAGCAACCATGGAATTCCATAGTTATGTAACAGCCAAAGCATTCAGTAAAATGACTGCAAAGAAGAAAATTGCAAACAAAACATACAAATAAAAACGATAAAAGAATACCAGGTAGGAAATACTTGAAATGCATGAAATACACAACTGTTTTGTCATTCTTGGGCAGTATTTGTAGATCGTTGTTACAGATGGTTCCTCAAAATGATAGAAACTTCCTCCAGAATCCATATTAGTTTAAAATAATAATAATTCTAGAAAGAAGTGCTTTAATCTTCTCCCATCATTATATGCCTGGACTTAAAGGTCATACAAGAATGAAGACTGTGGAAAAACATTTAGAAAATACTGTAAATACTCAGAATATGCTCAAAAGAGCCCATGCTGAAAGCAGTATAAGGGTGTTAAAGTCTTTCCAATAAATACTTTTGGGCCTTGCTAACCTGCTAGCATAAATAGTGACACTTGTGTATAGTCACAGTTCAGTCCCCTGTCCAGCCTGGCTGTGCTCTAGGAGCTGTCACGTCTTTCAAACAACACAGTTATGTCATTAGTCTCCCATCTGAAACGCTCACAGGCTGATGATAAGCTGTCAACAACTACAAGAGCTTAAGGCTTGATCATTTTAACTGGCAGCTAAGACAAATATTACGTATATTGTAAGAAGAAGAGCCATGCAAGAGAGAAAAAAAGACAGATGAAAGGAATTCTTTAGGCTGTTATCAAAAAGTTTTCTGCACTTGCTATTTATTTAAAGCATGTTATTACTATTATTAGTTATTATTTATAGCAAGACAATATCTAGAGTTCTGTCTCACAAATGGGATCCCTCAGTGCCATATATTCTAGCAGCATAAAGCTGATGTCTGTGTAATCAAGGGAATAACTGTGCTACGTACATATGTGCCTGAAATTTAACTAACAACGAGCAATAGTTCCAATGATGTGACAGCATGGTATTGAAATAAAAACTAGCAACCTGTATAGCTCCCTGAAACCTATGTGTTTTTGCTCTTGTAATTAGCTCTACTGCATAGATTAAAGTTAACAGGACATTTTCAGAGAGTTGCAGGGTGCCGGTTGGTGGGAGATGAGTAATTGAATTGCAAATATATATACATATATATATATATATAGTTATATTTGCATTTTTGTTTCCATTTTCTTTCTCTGTCTCAGTAAATATCTTTCATCTCAACTCATGAGTTGTATTTTGTTTCCAGTTCTCTCCCTCATTCCTATGGGTGGAGTGTGAGTGCATCTCCTTAGATTCTAAATATCAAAGAGACCATCGAATTAACACCTTTTCTAAATCTAAGTTCACTTTTAGACACAAAGGCAATGCTGACATTATTATTCATAACTTCTCCAAAACTGAGTGAAAAATCATTAGTAGCTCCATCAGGAATTTGTTACTAGTAAATGAACAGGAAAACAGGAGAGCTTGTGCTGACATTTCTAGTAAGGGTGGCTTCTCTAAAGGAGGAAATAGCTCACTGTAACAACAAATGGACTTTAAACTGCATGAGCTGTCAGGAGGTCCAGAAGGAGGCACTAGGAGTATGCACGTGAAAACAGTTCTTTTGACCCTTGATGGATTGTGGCTAATGCTAACTTTTAAGTAGCATTTGAGAAATAGTAGAGAAAGATTGCAGTTCCCAACATAGCATTAAAAACTGAAAAGCATGACAGCTTCTCTGTTTAGGACACTTTGTATAACCCCAGTCAGTAAAGAATGTAACAGCTATAATTTTAGGTGTGTGAATAATCTCACTGAAATTAATAACATCATTAACAATGGATCACTTTGCTATATTAAAATCAGACTGTATACCATCTCTTACAGTATTCCAGTAGCAATACAGTTTATTTCTGCAATGGTTATTTGCAAACTTAAAGCTATTCTTAGCTTTGCTGTTTTGAGATAACATTTTTAGAGAACAGCAGTACATTTAACACTCATTGGAAAATTCTTCAGAGTTCAAAAGAAAAATCTGTTCAAGCAGCTACAAAGACTGTAGAGAAACACAGACATTTTTTTCAATGGCTGCTGACACGTATCTGAATTCACTGTGCTTAGGAAAGCCTCTTAAATGTGAAATGTCCTCAGTATATCATTCTGGGGCCCCCAAAACAAGAACAATATAGAGCTGTTGGAGCAGGTCCAGAGGAGGGCTACACAGATGGTCATAGAGCTGAAGCACCTCTCCTACAAGGACAGGCTGAGAGAGTGGGGCTATACAGCCTGGAGAAGACAAGGCTCTGGAGGGACCTCATAATGGCCTTCCAGTACCTGAAGGGGGCCTACAGGAAAGCTGGGAAGGGACTTTTCATGAAGGCAGGTAGCAATAAGATAAGGGGAAATTGTTTTAAACTGGAAGTGGGTAGATTTAGGCCAGATATTAGAAAGAAATTCTTTACTGTGATGGTGGTAGTCCAGTGAGGTTGTGAACGCCCCCTCTCTGGAAGCATTCAAAGCCAGGCTGGATAGGGCTATGAGCAATCTGATCCAGAGGGAAGTGTTTCTGTCTATAGCAGAGGGTTGGAATTAGATGATCTTACAAGCCTCTTCCAACCTAAACTACTCTAAGATTCTGTGATTCTGGAGAATCTTAATGGTTGGATTTTTAGAGTTTTTTTGCTGTATGACTATATTGTTATGCTTTCTTTCATCTGTTGAATACAGAGATTCTTGTTGTCTGGTTATTGTTCAGTACCTGGTTTTCAGTCTTTGTGTAGTAATTAGGGGATGGGCAGAAATGAGTTGTGCATAATGCCTTTCGATTATGGATCATAATGCCACCAAACCATTCATTATAAATAAAGTTTATTTCAGTAGCATAATATGCAGTAAAAGGTCATGTGATAGATATTAATGCCCCATCTTCACTGAATGGAACAAATAAAATAGCATTGGCTTCTGGTATTTCTGCTGCTTGGTGGAACAGATCTGAGGAGTAAGGCATGTTATAAGGAGTAACTAAATGAATGTAAAAACTTCAGTAGATTACTGAAGTAGATCTGAGTCTTTGGTGGATGATGCAGAAGTGTTATATGCGTATCTTTGTGTGCTATGTCTTAGAAGTTTGGGTTTTTTTTCTCTTCCGATCACAAAGTCATCATTATATTGTGATGAGAATAAACAAGCTGAAACATACCAAGCGTAGTAATGAATAGTCTGGTGTGAACACAATTAAATTATCCCTAATTTTGATAGCTTCAGGAGAGACGAAAATAACACAGTAATGCATCACCAAATTCTGAGTATTGTAAGTGTATTTATGGTAAAATGTCAGACCTGAGGGCAAAACTTTTCATCAGTGTACACTTAACAACATGAGTTTTCTTCTGTAACTGAGAATTACTTCTAAATTTCTATACAAGCAAAACTGTCATTGAAACCTTCAGGAGATATGACTATGTAGGTGCTTTCACTTATAAAGTGAAATAGTCATATCTCCTGAAGACTTATAAAGTGAGAAGGTATGTTTTACTCCAGGGTATAATTCCAGGGAAAATTTATGACGCTAATTTTGTCTTAAGGATTTGGCAAATTCTCAAGAACAGGCTTAGTAATTGTGCAAGGTCTGTTCAGCTTGTAAGCAGTCTGAATCAGAGTCTTAACTATGGCAGGTCAGTTTCAGAGGCAGTCTTGATTTTTGCTATAGGGAAGAGTTAACAGCAGTACTGGCCCCACTGAAGTCAGTGGGAATGTTGCCAATGATTTCCATAGAGCCAAGATTTCATTCGTCCTTAGCAGAGCTCTTAAATACAGTATATAGCATAAACTAAAGAAAAAAAAAAAGGAAAACTGAAAATAAGGAAACGTCTTCTGGATTCATGGTAATGATTCTGTTAGTGATTTTCTTACTAGATTTTTCTTTATAAGAGCTAAGACAATTTATATACCCTCAAATACACAGTTAATGACACCTTCTTAATGAGGAATTTAAAATCTTAGAATAATACTGTTTTTTGACTTGCAATGAAGCTATTACTTACATGCATAAGTTAGATTGTTGTAATGACTGGCCTGTATGTTTGTGGAACTTTTCAGAAATAAAATTATGGAATAACAATCCAAGCAAATGTATGTACCTACTATTCAGCTGGAAATTTGGCTGTATCTGTACATTTCTAAGTTTAAAGAAAAGAATATGAAGGCTATGCTGAACACTAACATTATTCCAGTATAGATGACTGTGTACAGTATAATGCTTTTCAATAAGAGAAATAGAATCTAAGCTAACGTTGGCTTGAATCAACTTCACATCACATGCATGTGAACTTAATGGCTCACAGTTGCTAGTTAATAGCAGCTAAGTTAGCAAGTTTGTAATAGCTAACTGTAACATAAGCTGCACCTTATGCAGCTTGCTGAATTTTATGGAGCTCAGAATGTTTTACAGGTCATGTTATTCTTATAGATAAAATGAAGCACAGGATTGTGAAGTATATTGCTAAAAGACATCTTATAAGCCACAGAAAGAGCTGGAAGCAGAGCCTCTATTAAAGACTGCTCACATGTGTTATTTACCAGGCCATGTTTCTTCCAGATAATTATTTATTGAACAGTTGGGTATTGCAAGGTGTGTGGGGGGGTTATGTTTTGAGAGGAGACTGAGCATGGCTTTTCTTCTTTTTAGAGTAAGTTGCTGCTGTCTGTATGTCACATCCTCCTTCTATACATTGCACTGGTGACAGTTCTTTCCTCTAGCTGGAATATCTCACTGATCCAGTTCCAAAGTGTGACTAGATCTAAGAACAATTGTGAGATTATGGTCAGAAGAATTAAGTAGAAGAGCGAGAGAAAATAGTTTGCTGGAATAAACAGGCAGTACAGGGCTGGTTGCTTAGATCTCATTTTCAAATGGAGCCTCAATTCTACTGCTAGGTCTACTTTGAAAACTCAGCAAGGACCTAATATGGGAACATCACAGTAGTCGCTGGCAGATAGAAAACTCAATTTTAATGCAAAGCTAAAAATAAATTACAGTACTCCTCCAAAGATTCTGGGATAATCTCCACATCTGCGTAGGCTGTTCCTAATACTGTAGTATATACAGTTGAAAATGTCTATCCTGATTACTGTGAACCGTAGGGTACATGTAGCATGGGATAGTTTAACCTAGTAGTTATTCATTAGTTATTCATTTCATGGGTCTAATCTGTTGGTTTTTGTTTTTTATTCTTTTACAGCTGCTACCATCTGCTGAAAGACAACAAAGTGTAGTGGAAGATGGTGGGAAGGTTCAACCTCTACTGCCATATAACCAATGTCCACCTCAGACATTGCAGGCCAGCATAATAAAATAGGAGGCACTACTTTTGGAGCAGCCCTCATGAAATCAGGCCACCAAGGATGATCTCGGCTTCCTGAGACAAAGACATCGCAGCACAAGTCTGTAAAGTCTATAATGTGGCAGACAAGTAAATGAAGTTTGGGATTCTCTGTTTAGGAATCCAAGGCTAAGGAAAAGGAACAGACACAGTCTACGAAGCTAAAGGAAGAGGAGGAGACCCAATATACATTAACTTGTTGCAGAATTTTATGAACATTAATGCTCTTTTCTGTTGACTGGCTGCTTACATTATCCTGAGTTTAAATCTCAGTCTTTATTGGTAAGATAAAGGTTTTCTGGCAGGACTGGGACTGTTTGCAGATGGATCTCTTTTTCCCTTGTTAGACTTATCAAAAAAACATTCATAGTAAACACAGCAAATTCATAAAATAATGAAGTAGCGGTGAAAGAAATAAACTTTAAGTGACCACGAGGAAATGTAGAAAACTGCATGTCCCTGATTTTGAGCTGTTAATTACTCTGGAATTTTATTTATGAAAATCTGGAGTGTCTTGTATTCACTTGTGTATTTTCTCCTTTTCAAAGATCACTTGGTCACATACTTGGATATTGCTTTTGTTTTACAGGGATGGAGCTCAGATTTATCAGAGATGTCAGAAAGGGAAATGGCTTTTTGCCAGAATAGCCATTTACTTTATTGATGGCTTTTCCCCAACCTTTATAATGCTATTTTATTTTTGTTTGAACAATGAAACTAACTACTGGCACAGATGCTGATAGGCAAATTTAAGTCACCCTCCAACAGACTGCAGTAAAAATAATGACTGATCCATGCTGTTAGATTTCTGTAGGCCCCAGGCAGAATCTAAGGCAGGTATCATTGTCCCCTCCAAGCCATATATGCATGACTCACACTGCTCTACATCTTATGTGAACTGAGCCCAGCCTTCCTAAGCCTCAGGTCCTGGCCTTGACTGTTCACACAGAAGACTAGCTCTTCCTGGAGTGACATGAGAGAGTCTAGAAGGGGGAAGGAAATTTATGGGATGGGGGAGATCTGAAAGACTGCAAGGATGAATCCCTAGAAGGAGAGCCAGGAAATACCTCATGAATGTCAGACTGACTTATTTCCGAATCCTACAAAGAATGCCACAAGGGAAATGACATGAATCATCAAACGATTCCTTATCCCTCAATAAGCTCTTCCTTGTCTTAGAAGAAGTTGTGATAATAGAAAGCCATTATCTCTTTTGAGTGTCCAAGATAGCCATATATGTTTTTCTCAATCAGACAGAAAATAGAAAGTAGGCAGCTTGCAAAATGGATATCAACTCAAAAGTGGGTAAAAACTCAAAATATTTAGAAGAAATTATGTTGAAAAAGACTCAGGGTTGAATCTCAGTCTGGAATATTAAAGAAAAAAAAAAAAAAGTTGAATTCTGCTTCATTATTAACAAGCTAATCCACACAAAGAAGAAAAAAATGTTGTCAGATCAATCTAGCAGTGAAAGAGTTTGTAAGTGTGAGGAAAGCTCTATGAACTATCCTCTCATGTATTTGAGCTATAGAGAAAAACTACACTCCCTGGTTCGGATGCAAGCATCTGTATTGCTACCGATATGGTGTAAGTGGCTTGGGCCATAGGAATTCATGTTATTTTACATATATGTTTATATACAGTATACCTATACATTTGTATAAAGAGCAGTTCAATTTTAGGATGGTTAAAAATTTCATCTGACATTGCAATTATTCTGGAAAGATTCCTGAGCCAGATTAGCTGCAGGATGCCATTCTAAATCAAATGGGATATGGGATGGTGTCCAGGTCAGCCTTCTTGACGCAGCTGGAAGCACAGTTTAGGAAACAGAGCAGGCTCCCAAGCATCTTGTCTTCCCTTGCTCATCCAGGGCCTGGCACAATTCAGATCAGTATCTGTTTGGTATAGATAATCAGTAGTCTTGATTTTGAGGAGCATATGGCTTGGGGTATGAACTGGCTTATCTAAAAGGAGATTTATTACAAACTAATCCCTAGCAAGTGATATGAATTGTCCACAAGCTGCATTATCTAGTTATTTTGATGGTCACTTAGGATGCACAAAGCATTGAACACATAGTGATGGAGTGATGGTAACTTCACCACGAGTACGAGCCCAGATATCGATCAAGAATTTAACTAGATTGATATAGTTCAAAATAACAAATAAATTGTCATCTGTGATGACACTAACAATTTTGAAAGATAACTTAGAATTGTGCATTCATTTCTGAAAATTTTGATGTGGATTTTCTGGAAAAGTTGTGTTGTATTTCAATCAGAGATATTAATGCCCACCAGGACAGGCAAGAAAATCAGAACGGTGCCCATAAACCTCAAAAAATCAGTTTCCAGTATTCAGTTTCTAAAAAATATACATAGGCCAAATTTCCAGTGTTAAAATGATTATTTGACACAGTTATTTCCATGTCTTTTGCAAAAAGAAAGCTTTATTATTACAATTATATTTTAATATAAGATTTAGGTAGTGTTTTCTTCAGCAAAGAAACTGAACGCCAGTTATATTTCACACATACCAATGGTTGGAATTAATTTGCATGGATCATCTGTACTCCAATAACTATGGGCTGGTTTACTGTAGAGTTTGGGGTCTTATTTTAATGCTGCGAGATAGACTCCATGGACTTCGCTTGATCACTGTGCATTCAAAGCAGTGAGTAGACTATTATTCTTTTTAAGAAAGAAAAATAGGCCTTTTTATGCATCTTTAGTTTAGTGTATTTCCTTAATGAGAAGAAAACATTGCTTCATTTTTTTTTTTCCATTGGGGCCAAGAAGTTTTCCTTCATTAACAATGGATAGATTTAATTTCTAGGTACATCTATTTTCTTCCCTGCAGCAGGGAAGATAGAAAAATTTCCTTTTGATTCTCTCACAGCTTCTGGATAAATGAGAGGAGGGCAAAAAGAAAGCAGGATGTCAGAGCTGTAGTAAACCAAAAAGGCTGGGAAAATGGGTTCAGCAGGCCTTACAAAGGCTTTTTAAAGCCACTTCAAGAACTGCTGTTCCCATGAAACTAAACAGAAAAATGACAACTGTGAACCTGTGCCATAGATGGTAATGGGTTTGTTGGAGCAAATTGAAATTCTTTGTCATTCTTCTCGATTGTATCTATTCGCAACAAGACCCTTGGAAATGACTTATGCAATGATTTGTTACACTGTCATTACACATTAATCTGAGCTCTTGCAAATGATTTTTATTCTTCTGAAGTAAAAATAAAATCCTAATTAAAGAATTTGTTTGTTTTAAAAGCTACACAAAGGATTACAAGGCTTTTGCAAACAGATGTAAGAAAAAAAAAATGTGGTTGTGCATAATGTTCTCTCTCATAAGCCCTTACTTTCCATGGACTTCCAGGAGCTTTGAACTGAGCACCAAGTGCATGGCTTAGCTCACTAAAAAGCCTGGGGTCAGTAATTAGAATCACATGTACTTGAAGCCACTGAATCTGATTGTAGGTGAGAGTGCCAATTTATACTGGAGATATGTATTAATATGGAAAAGAAAAAGGCAATCAAGAGCTACTATCCAGATCTTCAGAAGGCCATAGCTGTGAGGCTTTCTAGAAATATTTCTTAAATTCTCAGTTGAGTTTGCCTCATTCCTGGTAAACAACTTGTGGTGGCAAACTAAGCAGGAAGAAGGAATTCTTACTCTACAGATGATGTTAATCAGGATAAGCCCGTGTGTGGACTAGCTTTTATGTGTGACTTTATATTGCTTCAGTAAAACTGGTGAACTTCTTTATATTCATCTTTTATCAGGTTTAAAGTAACGTGAAATAAGCCACTGTAGAATCGCCTCTAGGGTTTCAATGAGGAGACACTGCTGTTCCGGTTAAGCTGGTGCAAAATTTAGACAAGGTGTGATTTTTGTTAGTTGCCTCTTGCAGCTGTCTGATGTGTTAAAAACTGCAGCTGGGAGGTTGTGAGGAAACTGCCTAAGTCCCACTATAACTGGTGCAAGAAGATTTGAAAACAGGGCATTTAAAAAAGAGACAGAAATAGACAGGCATGTGTAGAAAACAGAAGCAAAATACTCCTGAACAACATCAGTCCTCCATCCTTCCTCAGCTTTTTAAAACTGTCCCCTACAAACGAAATAGGGGAGAAAAAAAAAAAAAAAAGGGGGGGGGGGGGGGGGGAAAAGGAAAAAATAAACAGTGGTCAAGAAAGGATGACCTGAGCAGGGTATGTTCATGGCATGAGGAGTGGGGATAGGACTCAGTACTTTGATGTCTTCCTGCAGCAGTGAGGAGGCATTGGTAGAAGATGGATGAAGCTGGGTGCAGAGGGAACAAAATGAAATGGTCTTTCACACAGGCAGTGGAAGATTGGTGTAAGTCTGTTGCCAAAGGATATTTCAGGTGATAAGGGTTTACGAGAACTCATGGTGAGACTGGATAAATACCTGGAATAGGAATTCACTGAGGGCTACTAAGTACACAGAAATTACGTTGCTCTGAGGAAATGTTCCAAACTCAAAGCAGCTGGAGGCTTGCAGGATAGCTGAGAGAAGGCTTTCCTTGGGTTTGCCCTTCGTCCGGTGACCACTTGCAATCACTGCTGAAGACAAGCTGTTGGGTTAGTTGGACCCTTAGCCACATGGCCTCTTCTTTTCTAAGGAAAGAAGAGAGCAAGTCACCAGGGGAAGAAAAAAAAAATCTGCATACTTTCAGCTCTCATGTGTGTTAAATGCTTTTTTCCAGTTGGATGTTTTGAAGAGATACATATATTGAGTTATTGAGTGCTCACAAGATGAATAGTCCAATCAGAGTCCCCTGTGGCACAACTGCGAAAGAAATATAAAGCAACTTACAGCTGTTCCTGAGGAAAACCGATGGCGAAGTGGAATGGAGCAATGAACTCCGTTTGTTTCCACACGTATTTGCATGTAAACATTGTCCCCACGTTATCTGAAAGATCTTGGCAGCAACACAGCCAACTGAGCACCTCCAACCCAGCTTTGCCTTTGACCACTATCAGTGTTTGTGTTCCTGTTTAAATAAGATAATGGAGGTGGGGGTCGATAGAGCAGAACTGTCTGCCTCACCTGGGTAGAAATTCTCATCCTGATATTTTACAAGAAGTAAGAACAGTGGGGTTTTATTTTTTCTTTTTTTCCCTCCAGTGAAGTTCGTTTAGAGAATCTGGAATATCTCTTTTTAAAATCCTTTGTACTGAGGAAAAAAAAAAAAAAGCTACTGCAGAGTAAAATCCATGGAAAGACCAAGGAGGGGTGGGGGGGTGTTGAAAATCTCTCTAGAGGTTAAACCTTTCCTCCCCTGCTAGGTGGTTTCTTTTGTTTTTCTCTGCTTTGCCTTTGTTTGTGGCTTTCTCCCACTTGGCTCCGACAGAATTCGCTGCCTTTCTCGCACACGGAATCAGTCAGGCCGTCCCTAGGTTCATGCTGAGGATCTGTAAAGTTTTCCGAGCCGAAGGGAGTCACATTTACAGCCCAGCCTGTGTGGGGGTGGCGAGGAGAGAGTAGGGGTATCAGCACAACAGGGGCTCTGCCTCCGAGCCGCGGTGCCGCTCAGTTCTGCTGAGCACTTGCAGGCTGTGTAATTAACCGTGGGAGGCAGTGAATTAAATCTTTGTAAAGCCCACCGAGCGGGGGGTTCCTGCGAGCTCTTTTCCAACCGGTCTCAGGCGGCTGGGATATAACATCAGCCACAGCAGCAACGGCGGCGAGCGAGAAGCGGGGAGAGCCAAGCCCCGCTCGGTTCGAGTGCTCCCGCCGGCCGATGGACAAGCTCCGCGGGGCCCGGCCGCTGCGGCTGCTGCTGCTCCTGGCGCTGCTGCCCGCGCTCCGGGGCCAAGGTAAGTGCGGGTAAGCGGCACCCAGCGCGGGAGGCCGGCGGGGGTCCCGGCGGGCTGCCCGAGGGGAGAGCGGGAGTAAACTTAGAGCGAGGAGCCGCCGGGCTTCCCTGCGGCTTTCAGTCCCCCCCTCTCCTACTCCTTTCTCGCCCGTGCCCCTGGACGTCCCGGACGGGCTTTAAAGCGCCGCTGCCACGTTCTTGCGAGGAGAAAGGCGTGGCGAGCACCGCGCCCGAGGCTCCGGGCAGGCAGGTTAGCTGTGCCGCGCGGAGCCGGTGAGCCGGCCGGGCGGCGGGGCCGGGCGCGGCCCGCTGGGTTCGGCAGCCCCGGAACAGCGACACGAGGGGCCCCGAGGCCGGCCTCGCAGAGAGGGCAGGTGTGAGCCGCCGGGCAGCCGGCTGCACTCCAAAAGTGGGACTTGGGTCCGAGGGAGAGCTGGAGATACGGCCGAAGCAGGAGGCAGTGAGGCAGGGCGCAGGCCTGTTAAAGGCAGAACGTGAAAAGTCCGAGTGGCACTGAGTGGTGGAGTTGGTGAGGAGGGCGAGGACCTGGGTCCTGCTGGCCCTGTCTGTATGCCGTGCACGTATTTGCCTGTTCTCTCGGCACCGCATCAAAAGAGGATATTGGTTTGGTTTGACTCGGCGGGGCATATGAAAGTGTAACTGTTAAGACATGTCAGAGAAGCTACTTTCATGCTGTGACAGTGCGTTCATCATAGCTAGCGGCTAAGTGGCATCTGTCTGCCAAACTCTGAGGGGCCGTTCAGAGCTCAGGCTGGATCATCCTGCACGCCAGCAAACATTTACAAACACGTGGCCCCCGACCTAACGACGGCAGACAAAAGCCAGTGAGGTAATTTATTATTTACTATCACTGCATTTTGGCTCTTGGATTTCCCAATTGCGTGGTGGTTGTCACAGCCGTCCTTTGAAATACTTGCCGTGGATGGAGATGTTAGCCACTCCTTTTAAAGACGGAGGAACAGAGTAAGGAGGGAATTGGAAAGCAAAGTTTGGTGCTAAAATCCCAGGATAACTTCTACTTTCTGAGGACAGGGTACTTTTGTGGCTTTGATGTTTCACAAGGATGGGACTTAATAATATTGACTGCTGAAAATTGCTGTAAAATACTGAATAACTTCACTTTGTAATTCAGTGTACCTTTAACCTTAGCTCATTCACTATATATCATAAAATATATGACATAAAATACGTCATTGGATGTGCAATGTTAGGTTTTTGAAATTCACTGCAAATAATAGACAAATTTGGCAGAAAAAGGTATATCAAGTCTTTATTCTCAAATAAAAATCAGAACTCCAATTCCACTGGGAATTGCTGTGTCTTCAGAATTCTAAAACAGTAAATTAGATAAAACTAGACTTAAATTTCTAAGGGTAAATGAGGGTCCTTGTTTAGGATACTGCTTCTTGAAGAGAAGACTTTGCTCAGGTAAAGTATTATTTGAAGATGTAGATATGCTAAGGAAATTACTAGCAATTGTAATCACTGTAAGATTTTTCTGCTTTCTTTCACATGGCCATCTGTGTTTTGCAGGCAAATGAGCTACTTACATGGCAAGCTCATATTGTTTGAGTGTACGTTCTTTGGGGCAGAGTCTCCTCTGCGTGAGTAGTGTAAAGAGGCTTGGGATAAAGGCAATCTCGTGAGGGCTTTAAAATGATGTAATTGTCACATTATCAACTTATTTCTGAAATACAGCCTCCTCATAAACTTGTTTCTTTCAGCTTTCTTATTTGCTTTTCTCTTCTAATGAATTATCAGATCATCAGTATCTATTGATTAAAGACCTGGGGCTAAGTTCAGGGGAACTGCCCAAAGCATGTGAAAATATAATGCTTATAAGAAAGTGCATACTTAAATTTTATGATGCAACTTCATTTTACTTTAGACATTACACTTTTATTATAACATTTTTTGCTTATAAACTGCCATCCCTACTGAAAAAGATGGATTAGTCACATCATTATGTCCAGTCAGTGTATGAACAGTTCACCCTCTCACTGGGTATTGGCATGTCTTGGTACTACAGACACAGACAGTTTAACTCACTAAACATCTGGAAACATGTCTATTCAGTGTGAGCTTATAGTTTGTAATAAAAAAAATGTTCCACTGAGTTTGTGGAATGAGTTTTATTTTAAGATCATGATTTTTACATGTGCTTTTATAGCAATAAATTTATAAGAAATATGTGGGTGGAGTAGGACTTATAAAAGGCTGGTCTTTTTTGCCTGCTATCATAGCTACTCTCTCTAATCATAGAATGGCTTGAAGATTATCTAGTTCCAACCCCCCTAAAAATCACTTACCACCCAAAAATCTAATTCTAAAGCATGAGTGCTGTCTACCTCTAAATTAGTTTTCAGCTGAAATTCCTTTTAATAGACCATTTTCAGGCATGATGTTTTATTGCAATCAGGGGAAGAGCAAAATGTTAAACTCTTCTTTTTCATCTCCGTAATTGAAAGCAGACGTGTTAGTCAAATCCAAGATGAAAATCCATAAACTAACTTATCAAGTTACTGCAGTGTGTTTATATGATTATTTAAGATTTCAGGCAAAATCTGATAGCAGGTCAGTGGATTTTCAAAATCTATTTATTTATTGATATGTATAGCCTATTCTGCAAGCTTGATATCAACTCATGTACTGTCAATAAATAGCTTTGTCAAGACCAACTTGTTCAGCAGTGTTTTTATTAGCATTTTTGAAAAGGAAAGGTGAATCATAGCTCTTCTAGAACTTGCCTGAGATAGTTACCCAGGAACATAAAAGAATATAAACTTTTTTTCATGAGTTATGGATAGACCTAAAGAAGTAGGTGTCAAAATCAATTTGATAAGCAGAATAAGTGTCTACTGTCTTCAAAGAATACTTGTAAAGAACACAAGGGGAATGAGACAGAGAAGGTCAAGAAAGAGAAGATTGAAATCTAAATTAAAAAATCATGGTATGGGTAAGAATCTTCATGGTAGGATAAAATGGCTTCTTATGGAAAAGATAAATAAACCGAACTCTGTGAATACAAGTAGCAAACAGTGGTGCCTGCCAGTGACAAGGAATAAGGAAAATGGAAGAAGCTGAGGAAGGAAGAAAATAGCAGATAATTTTAGGCAGAATAGACAAATGTTTTTTGTAAAGCACTCGGGAAATGTCAGGCACATGTATTTACATGTGGATTAGATGAAAGGAAATAGGTCAGGAGCTGGGATTTTAATAGTTAAGTCATTACATGCAACTGGAAGATTGCATGACATTATTCCAAGATAAAATGTGTAAGTGGAGGCAGAAGACTAAGACTCTGCTGAGTCAGAAATGACAGAAAGGCTGTCCGCAAGGAAGTTAGTGAAGGAGTCAGTAGGAGCAAGAGGGAAGATATTGCAAGAGGTCACATGAAGCCAAAAGAATATGAAGTGGAGGAAGGGTCAATAAAGATCAATGAAGAGACCTAGAAGAATGTGAGGAATTCTTGGGCATAATATGGTGTTAGTAAAATGTAGCTTGGAAACGGGAATAGTCAAAGTAGTAACTACAAAGGCAGCATAGTGGGTATTTTTCATTGACAGGAACACGGCATACAATAAGGGAAAAATTACGATAGTAACTTGCCAGTTTATCAGACAAGATGATGATTCTTATCCTGCTACAGCCACCTCTGGCAAGACAGTAGGGCACTGCAGTGAGTTATGCTGAAATTACTAGTAAAAGTTGTGTTGAAATTCTTCTCTTGTTGACAGAACACAACAATCTTCAGTGCTAATGTTTTCCTCAGTGCACTGGCACATCTGCTAGTGCAGTTAATGAAACTACTTGCCTTCACTTTAAAATAAAAAGTAACACTTTTTTTCCCCAGCACTTGTGAGTCCCCTGTGCTTAGTATAACCTACTTTAGACTTTTTAAAGGTTTGAGAGATTGTCCTCTGGTTTTCAAGTCTGCAATGTTTGATCTTGAAAAGGAATTGAAGAAGAATTTCTAAATTCTCAGGAATTCTCACTTGAACTCGTTTCAGTTAATCCAATTTATTTAAAGTTTTCCTTCAGAAAGAGCTGACAGACACCTCTGATGAAGATTTACATATTTACTGCTGAAGTACAGGAGAGTCATGTTATTTTTGAGATTGCCAAATACAAGCCAATAGCTTGTAAGATGTTTTCTGATAAGAAGCTTTTAGTATTTACTAAGCTCTACACTGTACAAACGATACCAGCACTACATTTGAAACAGAACAGACTATCAGTCTGCTCTGAAGCTCTTTTACTGGCTGAGTTCTGGGTTCAGAGTACAGAGTACCTTTACTGTCAGTACTTCCAAAGAAAATCTCAAAGAGCTACATAGCAACTTGTGGTTCAATATACGTAATTTGACTAATGAGGAAAATCTCATATAAGACAGTTTTAATGTCTCTAAGAGAACCTTTCCTAACTCATTGCTGTATAACTATATTAAAAAAATCTTTCCTAACTCATTGCTGTATAACTATATTAAAAAAATGGATCTTTATTTTCTACAGGTTCCTTCCATATTCGTTAGTTACTTGAACCTTGTCCCATCGTGCTGTACATTTTATACAGTCAGTATAGTCTTCAGACTATTCCTTAAATGTAGCAATAGAAGAAAATCAGAATCATTCATCTTTGTCCATTGATATTTTCAATAACCATGCTTACAGAGTAGGCGTATGTCATTTAAACAGTATATAGTAACATTATTATTGTTATTATTATTGCTGATTCTCTGGTCAGATGAAAATAGAGAGATCCCAGTATGAAACGGACAACAATTTTACAAAATTGAGAAGGTGTGGGAATGTTAGAGCATGAATTTGTTTTAAGCTCTGAGATGTGCTGCTCAGTCATATTTTCACATACTTCCTATTTCAATTGCTTTAATTTAAATATATATGTTCACTTGGACTTGCTCCAAAGCTATTTGAGGTCTGTCTGTTATTTATTACAGTACATTTTGGATCGTGGCCTTTATACAAACGAGCAGGACTAATAATAAATAACTTATAACATCTTATATAAAACTTCTCAATGACGTATTCTCTGAAGATTTGAAATGAGAAATCAAGAGAAGATAAAAAATTGTTCTTAAATGAGAAAGGAAAATACACTGCTTAGGATTATCAGCACTCTGTGAAGTAATTTTATTTTAAAAGTTCAGGGTTGGGAAAGCAGCCTTTCTTGATATTGTTGTGAGCAACTAAAAAGAGGTCTGCCTACAACTGCCAAATTTTATTATTTCTGCTAGAGTTGTGGATACAACAAGGTAACCTCTCATAGGCTCTTTTATCCTTGTTTTCTATGGCATTCTGGTATGCATTTGGGTTGCCTTATGGTTTTCCTGCAATAGATGGAGTCTTTTCTCATTTTTTGAGTAGGCAATTGCCTTCTTTTTTGAAAGATTTTTTTTTATTAGTATTTAGACAATTTTTTTTTTTAAAAACACACTTAGTATTTACTTTCTCCATCAGAAGAAATAAGGCATGTTACAAAAAAGCATTGCATCCCTTATCACCAAACACATCAGCTACTTCATCCCCAGCTGCCACCATCAACAGTTTTAAGAGCTTCATTTTATAGACTGCAAACAGACACACCTCATAAATTGAGGTTTGGCCATATTTGAAAAATCCCCTTAATTGTGTGATGGCCACTGCTGGTGCTACCAGAGCCACATTCCCCATAAATGAGTGTTCTCCAGACCTAAAAAAATTTCCAGTAAAATGCTGGCTGTTTTAAAACCAACCACAAAACACTCTAACATACCAGGCATTTCCTTTAGGGTGCTGCTACTTTAGTTAGTATGCTAGCTGGGTTTTCTCAGTAATCTCAGCTGTCCTGAAATAATCACACTCAGATGAGAAATCATCTGAAGGTAGAAACTGAAACCATTAAGGGTGCTTGTGGAGAATATTCCCTTTTTAAGCAACATGTGAACCGTGAGTGATTAGCTGTCAGTCCGTAACTTTTAAGCCCTCCCTGATTGGAGAGAGGCACCGTTTTCACAGGTTCCCTCAGAGTAGCCTTGAGCAGCACTGGGGAGGACCAGTGGGTGGTGAAGCTGGGCCTTGTAGGATGCAGTAGATCCACTGCTTTGTGTTTTTGTCAGGAGGGCATCCTGGCTTCAGGTTTTGTGTTGTATGTGTTATAAAGCTTGAGCTGGTATCATAGGATGGGTTGAGTTGAAAGGGATCTCAAAGATCGTATATTTCTAGACCCCCTGCCATGGGCAGAGCTGCTACTGGTAGGTCAGGTTGCCCAGGGCCCTGTCCAACCTGAGCCTGAGTGCCTCCAGGGATGGAACATCTGCAATTTCTCTGGGCAGCTTGTGACAGTGCTTCACCACCTTCTGAGTAAATAATTTTTTCCTTGCATCTAATCTAAAATCTTGCCTCTTTTAACTTAAAATAATTCTCTCCTGTCCTGTCGCTATCATACTGTGTAGAAAGTCAGTCTCCCTCCTGCTTTATAAGCTTCCTTCAAGTACTGTTAGGCCCAATGAAATCTCCCCAGAGTCTTCTCTTCTCCAGGCAGAACCAGTCCCACTCCCCCAGCCTTTCTTTACAGAAGAGGTGCTCCAGCCCTCTGATCATTTCTGTGGCCCTCCTTTGCGCCCTCTCCGACAGCACCATATCTTTCTTGTGTTGGGGGCCCCAAGCTTGGATGCAGTACTTGTGTATTTGTTAGGAAAACTGTCAGAGAAATTTAATGGAAGGACTAAGAATAGCTAACTGTCCAAAAAAGACAATGTTTACAACCTGCTTCTCCTTCCAATCCCCAGATCACTCCAGATTGCTCCCTTATTTACCCACTCAATTTTTTTTTTTTTTTTTTTGGCTTGATACTTCCCTCACAGAGGTGTGGAGAAGATTCTTTGAAAGGAGGAAAAGTAACCATTTGCTATACTTCTTTCTCTAGATGCGTAAGGGAGGAAGAACTTAATTCCAGTTTAATTCTGAAGAAATCCAGCAAATACACCATCTCATGCTGAGGGATGCTGTGCTTTCCTTCATTGCTCCATTACTCTCAGTTCAAAGTGTTTGTTTCAGGAACTTGTGAGGCCAAGTTTTTCTTTGTATGTTGTTCTCTTTCATCACTTCTTCCTCTCTGTGTGCCTAATCCCTAGGTTTACCCACAAGATTGGGTGCAACAAGGCAGTCTTATCCTGTTTCTGTTACTAGTTGGACTTTCGAAATCAGCTTTCTTCCCTTGTCTAAACGTGTCTCTGTGTCTATTTGATCCTGTATGTTGCCAGCTAGTATTTGCGTTGCCAGAAAGAGCTTTTCTACAGTTTGTAGAATGGATAACCAAAAAATTGAAACTGGAAATTCTAGCCACCAGTACTTCACTGCCATCCTTGCTACAAAGGCAGCTGACCTGTCTACCTAATATTAGTCAGGTATCATAGTTTCGTGAACAATTAGTATGGCAGTGGCAGAGCTGGCCAAGCACAGTTAGTCTGCACTGAACCTACATCACAGCGAAGCCTTGGCCAGAAGGATATGCAGTTTCTCCGAATTCATCAGAAGAATATAATTTTAGAGGGAGGCTGGGAGACAAAAAACATGACCCTGATGAAAACAGGATTGCCAGCTTGTCATTTTGAGGATCTAATAATGTCTATAGATTTGCATTATTCTTTTCAGCTAGGAATTATATGAGTACTACTAGTAAGAGAGTTTTCTTGACAAGAAAGATAGGCTGTAAAAGTTGAAAATATTTTTTCTAATTGGAAACCTAAACCAATGCGTGTCTGTTGTAAGCAAGAGTTCCAGAAATTCAGGATGACGTACTGTTGCTGAAACTTGGACTGGTTGGACTGGTGTTGAGCTTTCACAGAGTCTGCCTGCTGTCTATATCGGCATATGCTGAGAAGTGATAATCATGTTCTGTTCTCTTGCATTCCATTAGTGCTGAGTCTCTTACAGTGTAAATCAATGTGCTTAAAAGATTAAAAACATCTTAGTAAGAAGTTGTGACCTTAACCCCTTGCCCTGGACTTATTTCCAAATCTGTACCCTACTACAGCTGGTTGTGTGTGCTGGGGAGTCAATGAATATCATGGTCACTTCACTTGTCGTGAGGAACTAGAAGGCTTGAATAGCACTAGCTTGGTAAGTCCACCTGTGCTTAGGTGTAGCTTTGGTCTGATAGTATGAACTGATAGCAGTTTATAAGTTATCCATAGATCAGCACTGAGTGATGAACAGCTATCTTAATCCTGTGTTGTGCATAGGCTTTTCCATCAGCTGTGCAGCTGTACGGAATAGCTGCTATTGTAGGTTGTTAATTAAAAAATCTGACCTTTTTTGATCTAGGTGGAAAGCTAGCACCATGAGAATTATCCAATCCATTTTAGTCCTGCTTACTTCTTCCATGATTCCCAGCAGGAATTCAGGGTTTCTCATTCCAGGAATCATGCTTTTGGATAACAATCTTAAGCTTATCTTTCTTTTACAGAAATTATTAACTGTAGCAGCTGAATAAGCAGTTATTACATCATAGAAGTCTAAAGTTATAGAAATTTTTACAGAATTTGACCACATTTTTTGCTTTGAACTCCTTCAGAGTATGGCAGTCCTTTTAAGATTAGGAAACTACTTTTTTTAAAACAACCATATGCTGCAGCATGTTTTGCCAATGTCAGCATAATTCGTAGCTAGCAGATGAATACATCATGTGCACAAAATGTTTTAATTACTGTGACCTTTAACCACTTGTTATCTGATAAGTGCCTTCACGACAGCTTTTATAAAATTAGATATCTGAGTTCCAGCTGTGTTTCTTCTGTTCTTTTCCTTGAAGAGGACTCCTGGAAGTTCTCTCAGAATACTGCACAAACCACCTTAACATCAAGATAGGGATCCCAGCTGTTCCTATATTAACATGTAGAGTTTTTACAACTCATGTTCTCATTGCTGCCCTTCTGCACATACTTTTTTACTGGGATAAGGTAGTGAGGGAGATGCATCTGATTTTATCCAAATTAGGCTTGAATTTTCTCCTGAATTGGTCAAGTAACCTGCAAAATCTGAATGAGAAGTAAATGTTACCATCTTAACAGATCTTGGTTTTATCATCATGTCTTTGTCTCATGACATCAGAAAGCTGAACAATTGCTTCAAAAGCTCACACAATGGACCACACAGTGTATTCCTGCATATTACAACTTTCCTGTAGAGTTCTTCTTTCCAAATAAAAATACATATTTTATCTGAATGCAAACAATATAATCAGCTTTTTCCCAGAAATGTTTTGTTTCTCAGACGCCTGAGATTTCTTTGTCTGAATTGCATATAACATTAAGCACTTGGCTAAACGGTTTTAGGGGCACTAAGTTCAGAAGAGCAGTACTGTAATGTGTATTTAATCTCTAGCATTCCAGCACAGAGGGGTGCTATGAGCCACTCAGCTGCAATAAAAGCCATGTAGTTATATTCAGAAGGAAAAAAAAGAATCATTACTTTTTACACAGTAAGTGAGAATCCTTGAGATGTTGTTGTCAAGGTAGTTTCTATTGTCTGCTTTCCACTACCCCTTCTTTCCAGGTCCTATATATGAGGAACTTCTTGTTATTAGAAGTGAGACATGCCATAGCTGCCCCATGCTGTTGGTCCCCTGAAGAGGATGAAAAAAGCACAAATGGTCTGAGTACAAACTGCTTGCCCAAAGACTTCCAACTGGAAGCCACATGAATATACACATTTACAGTTCAGTCCACAACACTGGAAAAATGAAGTTACAAGGCACTAAGTCTATCCTGTTTCTAAATAATCGTTAGTAACTCTTAATGCCAAAAATATCAGAATAAATTCCAGTGCAGTCAGGAGATGAACCTTGAGGTGAGACAAGCACTTTTAGAGATTTTGCAAGAATAGAGTTTTATCCATGAAATACCATTTTAAAAGGCAAACTGTGAAGCAAAGCTAGAGAAAGTGTTTTCCACTCTTTTATTGTTATGTATGAGAAGAATGGCCTTGAGGGTGGAGTCCTTTTTTTTCTGCTTGTTTTCCACTTCCCCCTGTTCTCCAGAGAGTTCTAGCAGGATCTTTGGAGGATCTGAATTCTGATGTCACAAAAGAAATAAAAAAAAGAAAAAGAAAAAAAAAGAAAGAAGGGATATTGGACCACAGTTGTCCCTCAACAATCTATCTGAAAGCCTTCTTTTTCTGGACACACTTCTACAGAGGAAGTTGCTTAGCTTGGCCTGCTTTGAATTCTTGAGTTATTTGGTTGGAGTAGAGGTGTATTGCCAGAGCTGGGAGGAAGAATCTGTATCCAGAGCCAGGGATTGTCCTTCTGGAGAGGAATTTGGCTAAAGACCCATTTGTACAAAGCCATGCAAAAGCCTGCAGCCAGCTCTGCGCTTCAATTAAATGTGTATCATTTTTCAGCATGAGTAAGATTAATTGCAGTCAACAGCACTAAAAAATACAATTATTTGTAACACATTGTATGAAATTCAATGCATGAAATGTTTGTTAGCAGTATACTGGCAGACAGAGAGCAGCAGACAGGATCCCCTATTCCCAAAGAAAAGATCAGACACAAATGTATGTCTTTCACCACAGGCGGATATTTATTCACAGGACAGATTTTCCCGGTATCATTATTAGCTGCAATTAGCTTTCAGACGCTGGCATAAATTTTGGACACAGTGAGGAATTCAAGAGAAATATTGCCTGGAATTCAGAGTTACAGTTTTGATCAGTATTTTGGATATGCAAGTAAGGCTAGAAGAATGACCTGGGTCATTGAGTACAAAGCTCTCTTATAAGCTAACATTAAATGCAATTCCATTTAAAAATATGATGATTTTCTTATTAAAGAATGTTTGGCTTACTTGATCCCATCATTCTGATTTCTGTTTACCTCTGTAATATTTGTTGACAGAAACCACATTCTTTCACAAGCTTTACTTATCTAGGCTTAAAATAGTCTGTTTGTTTGGTTGGTTGTTTTTTCCGGCCTCCCCTCGTATACCTAGGCTTTGATTCCTCTGTCCATCCTCCCAGCCTTTCTTCACATGTTTTCTATTTTGATTTAATCTTTCCTAAAGAGAGATAGCAGAATTATTCTCAGTGGTTGAGAAATTTGCACAGTAGGAGTAGTAGCATCCTTAAGGGTACCGACCCTTAGATGACTGGTACATCCTAAAATCTTATCTAACGTTTTTTCTTGGAATCGTTAGGTTATAATCACTTATCAGGAATACAGGTTATTCTCTGAAAGCAACTATGTTACTGGAGAGGGTTATCTTCTGGCTTTCAGCTGCTCTTTACTGCTCTGTGAATGAAAGTCTGCCACTTGAGGAACTCATCTAAGTTCCTTCTGGTCTTTGTCAAAATAAATGTGATCATGAACAGGTTAAATGATTGCAACAGGTTCGGAGGTGGGTGGGTCTGCAGACAGGTGGAAGGAGGCTATAAACCTCAGACAGCAGGAGCACTTGGAGAATAACCTCATTACTAGTACAGGGAGAACCAGAGGAACTTCTCTAATCACTTTCATATCCTCCTGTTCTGAAATGGTTTCTAGGAGAATTTTCTCCCATCAGCTTCCCAGGCTGTGAGATGACACTGACAGATTTGTACTTTCCCCAATGTTCTCTCTTGCCCTTTTGGAAGATGGGGGGATGTTTTTTCAGTTCTTCAGGAACTTTTTTCAGAGCAAAGATAATCGAGGGTAGTTTCACACTGGCATCAGCCAGTCACCTCAGCACTCCTGGGTGCAACCCATGAGGTCAATTAGTCAAAAAGAGATGAAACAAAGGTTGCATATTTGTTATACAAGGAGCTGTTCAGTGTGTGGACTGCAAAATAATTAATAGGAAAATGTGACTCATGTTTTATTCCAAGTTCTGATACACCTGCTGTGCAGTGAACTTTTGCACTTGAAATATGAAACAAACATGTAGTGATTGTCAGTTCATTATTTAGTTTTCTTCAATTGGAGATTTCAGCAAAAATAATGCTCTGCATGGATAATTATCTTAAGTATGCTTTTGCTCTGAGTTTCAGGTATCAATTGATTTCTGTATAATTTTTCTTTCATATGTTAAGTGTACAATATTTTTGCATTACAGACATAGTTTTGGGTCACACAGATTAATTTGATGATAACCTCAGGAAAAAAAAACAAACAGTTCTGTAAATTACTTTATAATGAGAATCACTCATCTTTCATATCACTCAGTTATTTGATTTATCCTGTTTTCTTCTGGATTTTGATGGTTCTTTTTGATACCTTTGATAATAAAGAAGTGCAGTGAGGCATACCTCTTTATTATGCAATCTCTGTCTAAACTGGTTTCTGCTGGAGTATCAGTCCATGGTCTGTGTCTTTATTTGGAAGGATAAACGAAACTGTAGTTCACAGATGAAGGAATACCTTGAGCTTATTGCAAGGTATTAAAGGATATCTCATTGGGCCTTGGCTGCCTTTCTGTGTATGTGCATTGTGCACATTAGGGAGGGAAAATGAACTATCCTTCTTTCTTTACACTGACAGATATGGTGCTATTTATTAAGACTGTAATAAATATATTGTTGTGTTTTTCTTTCTTTTTTCATTTCTGCAGATCTTTCAATGGAAGAATGCTGTGACAAGGGTGTTGAATGGGCAAACAAAAACAGAATATGTACTTCTCTACCATTAATTTCTGAGTCCAGAGAATGCAGGTATACAGTTATGCATTATACATTACATGAAAATATACTCTTGTATAAAACCAGGGAAATGGAAGGTATAAAAGCTGATTATAAGGTGAAAAATCTAGCTCTTAAGTAAGAGTTTTTGATATCTGTGTTCTCCAGCCTTGAAGAAACCTGAGAACCAAATTCACTTCCATTAAGTATTTTAAATTTCTGCTGTTGGTCTGGTGCAGTCACCCTGCTCTAACCTGTTCGTTGTGCACCGTGTCTCTTAGAAGGTTTTCTACTGATATCTACTGACAGGGCTTGAATTCAGCCTACAGTCAGTGTATCTCAGCATGGCTTTTGTGATGTCAGCAGAGCATCTTCACTTTATGCTGACTGAAAATATAGCCCAAGTACAAATTTTTGTGCAGATGTTTTTGAAGAAACAGCGGATCGTGTACATGAATAGTATATAGACTCTGTACATATGTATGTATTTAAGACAGTCTCTTAAAACTGCTTCTCTATGATGCCACACAGATAATTGTCTGCAGCTCTTAGTTGTATTTCTTGAAGGGAGAGCTTTAAACTTCAATCAGGGGGGACTGCTAGTTACTTAGAGCGTCTGACTTCTATCAAATATATTCTATTGTGTAGAAGAGTAACCTTTACTTAATAAATACATTTCTTAATTCAAATTAGACTTTATATGATACTAATTTATTTTATGCTATCTAGCAAATGAAATAACAAAGTTAAACTTTAAAATTAATTGCACAGTAGTATTTTGGTTATACTGAATGTCTTATATGATCGGAGACATACGTATTTTTTCTCTCAGTTTACGTTGTTTTTGCCATTAAATACACTTGTTACACTTTATTTGGGAAGCTAACAGTTTGTGGTTGGTAATTTGAGGGACAGCTTCATAGGCAGTTTTATAAACATTGGTTTGCCTCTTCTATCTCCTCAAGTGCACTGCAAAATAATTTAACATCAGTAACTGTAGAAGTGTTGGATTGATCTTTATTATGGAAAGAATGTTTCTCACAGTCCAGTCTGTTCATGTTTTCTGACTTCTGCATTTGTATTGGCATTGAAAGCAGTCTCTTACGCAGAAGAATTGACAGATAACACTTAAATCCGAGTTTAGAAAATACGTGAAGTATCTGAAGAGTTACAGACAAAACATGAGGGAAAAACAGGAAACCAAGTTTATTGAGCGATCTGGGAACAAGAGTCTTTATGATTATCATTTAATTACTCTAATGTGTGATTCTGCTGTAAATGTAATTCATTTTCAAAGACCGCCATTTTAAAGAGTTTCTACGTCTTCATAGGAAAACTGAAAAAAACCTTATTACTACTTTGCCTAACTTTTGTGTATAAATGGCATAGTAAGTGAATTATAGTGATGTGATAGTAAGTCAGAAATGGGTAAACTCGCGTATTCTGTGGGAAGTATGAGTGCTCAGTTGACAAAAATAGAAGTGTATAAATTCAGTTGCATCTATTCATGGCTGTGGCATAAATAAACATAACTCCCCTTGAAGCTTGGCTCCACTCTAAAAAATGGCTAAATAAAATTGGCACTCTTAACTACTTTCTTATTTTACTCTAGTTATGGTTGCAGATTGGCATATCTGTGAAAAATACAAGAGAATCACTTTATGATGCCATTTCAGACACAAAAGTAAGAGCCAAATTCTACCCTTTTTATTATTGTAACTGGAGCCATAATGAACGATGAGGGAACATGATTCCCTTTGCAAGCATGCTTGGGTAACAGCACTGATTTTGCATACACATTCCTATTGCACAGAGATGTGAGCAAAACCAAAACCAGATTCAATACGTTTACTGACATCTAGGCAGGGAGAATATGGCACAGGATATCTTATTGGTTACAGATTTCAAAAAGAGCTTCAGATTTCAAAGCTTGCTTTCTATTTAGACACGTACGCAACAGGAGCTGCTGGGGGCCAGTCTGTCTGATGTCTGTCGTTTATTTAGTTGTTTAAAGCACAGCTGGGATCTTCTGAGTATTTACTGCATCATGATGTTGAACAAACAGTCTAAAGTCTAAAAAGCCCCTTGTTTAAAAAGCCATGACCTCCTGGGTGTAGAATCCATTAATACATTATGCCAGAGGGTGCTTGGTTTGTCCCACATGTGCAAAACAGTGCCATGTTCACTGGTTGTATGAGGAAAAAGCTGCCTTATTGAATTACATTGCACCCGCTTGACCTTTTTTCCAATCACTTAAAGCACATTTATAGGAATCCAGAAGGATTTCCATGCAAACACTGCCATTCTAGTAACTGCTGTGCTTCCTAGAAACAAGCAGATAGTTGTGGGCTTCTCTTTAGGATCCATCCCATGAAGTCACTTGTGGTTGCTGAGGGACTTGCCATTTGTGTGAGCGTCACTGAATATAGAACAATTCATAATGCAGGTGTACATGCTACACCAAAGGTGAGCCAACTGAAGTTCACATGAATTCCTAGGATCTATTTGTTACTTGGTTGCATTTAGCTTGAAACACAGCTCCTAGCCTAAAGTCTTTCTTGTCTACAAAGTAGTATAACTTCTTATATTATCACTCTTTAAAATGACAGGGTTTTTTTGTATGCTCTTGTAACTCAGAAAGAGTGAACGTAGAGTTTTGATGAATGATGAATTTGGCTGTCATAACAGCAGCTTTTTGCCCATTCATCCATTTTCTTATAATGTGGTCAAACTCACAGCAGCTGGAAACAGCTGCTTTTTTTTTTTCTTTTCTTTTTTTCTTTTCTTTTTTTTTTTTTTTGGAAACTCAGTCTGACCAATAAATCTTCCTTTCAAAATGTAGAGTTTCCCCCGCTCAGAACTTTTAGCAAATGAACATAATTCCTGTGCCAGAAATAGCATATCTTCATTTGACAATTGCTTGCCTTTAGCATTGCGTAAAGTTTTTTGGAATTACATTTGGAATAATATTATTCACAAGCAGTTTTGCAAGAATGCATTAAAAATAAAATAAAATTAAAAAATAAAAAGATACACAACAGACTGCTATTTGCTGTGCACAAACAGAGCAAAAAGGTGATCCATGTTCCCAAGCAGAGACCAGCAGCAGCATTTGAATTCAAACCCAAATAGGAACACAAGGAAGTAATAAGGCATGACTGCTTGGAGTGATAGGAACCAGATGTTTAAGTGCTGGTAGATGGTTGTTGATTTATGCCATTGAAATCCTGGAAGAGCCTGAGACTTCAGACATCAAAATCATGACAGTTTTGTGTCTGAGAAAGCTGTTTACTTCTTGAGAAATTTGTCATCTCTTCTCGTTAGCTTTCTAAGTGTGCCTCAGTCATTTTTTGCTTTGCAATCAGATGGATAGAAGAACAATGTTATGCTGTCAGAGTTTCATTGCCACTCATGTAGGATGATTTGCTTAATTCATCACATGAATAAAGGCAGAATCAGTCCTTTTTCTGCCACAAAGTTATCAGTATCATTTCTCTAATTAATATATGGCATCAAGTATAATTTTACCTCTTTCCTTCAAGAAAACTTTTATGAAGTAAATTACAAAATTTAGATATGGATTACAGCTGATTAATTTTGAGGCTTGTTAAATCAATGACTTTTCAGTCCCTTGCTAACCTGCAACATATGATCAAACATATTTTTAATTGTTGTGGAACCCTTTACTTACACCTGTCGTGTACCATTCATAATATCAGATCTTGCTCTTGCTTGTGTAGCATGTTAAACTTTTAGCTGAAAGGATGAAAGGTGGAAGATTCAGCTTGTATTTGCAAAATAATTCTAGAATGGGATCAGTTTGGTTTACTTTCAGATTGTTTTTTTCAAAGGCCTTTCATTATGTAAGCTATATAGATGTATGTCTAGCACCTACATATTTTGAAGGCCAACAGGCAAGAGAGATGGAGAGGTTAATGAACAGATTTTGTTGCTTAAGTGAGGGTGACAATAATTCAGTGCAAAATTGTTATAATGTTTTTATGGAAAGAAATAGAAAAATAAGTAATTAGGAAATCTACACTGGTTTAGGTGTGTATCATCTAATCTAAAATCTTGCCTCTTTTAATTTAAAATCATTCCTCCTTATCCTGTCACTATAAGACTGTGTAAAAAGACAGTCTGCCTCCAGCTTTTAAGCTTCCCTCAAGTACTGGAGCCTTCTCTTCTGAGCTTTCTCTTTTGCAAGCTGAACCATCCCAGCTCTTCTCAACCTGTCTTCAGAGAAGAGGTACTTCTGCTCTCTGATCATCTTCTTGGCCTTCTCCTGGACCAGCTCCAACAGTTCTGCATCTTTCTTTTGCTGAGTACCCAAAACCTAGATGCAGTACTCAATCCAGGTCAGGCCTCCTGGAGGCAGAGTAGAAGGAGACGATCACCATCCTGTCCCTGCTGACCAGCCTTCTTTTGATGCAACCCAGGATACGATTGGCTTTCTGAGCTAAAGGCACACACTGCAGGCTCAAGTCCAGCTTTTCATCCACCAGGACCCAAAAGTCCTTTTTGTCAGGGCTCCTGTCTGCGAAAGTTCTCCTCTTCTGGATGGCATTCCTTCCTTCTATTGTGTCAACTGTACCACACATCTTGGTGTCATATGCAAACTTGCTGAGGATACACTCAATCCCCCTGTCTGTATCACTGATGAAGATGCTGAAGAGCACCGGTCCTAAGATGGACTCCTGGAGTGTACCACTTGTAACTGGCCACCACTTGTAACTGGCCTCCACTTGAAAAGAGAGTTACTGACAACAGTCCTCTGGTTATGACCACCCAACCAATTCTTTATTCACCAAATAGTCCAGCTTTCAAATCCGCATCTCTCCAATTTAGAGAACAGTTTATTTTGTGCAGAACCACGTCAAGGGCCTTGCAGAAGTTCGTGTAGATGTCATCAGCTACACTTCCTTTGTTCACTGATGCTGTCACTTCATCGTAGAAGACCTTCAGATTGGTCTGGCATGATCTCCCTTTGATAATACCATCCTGGCTGTCTCAGATGACCTCTTTATCATGTATGTGCCTTTATGTTGCTTCCAGGAGGATCTACTCCATTACTTCCCCAGGCACAGAGGTGAGGCTTACTAGCCTATAGTTCCCTTGGTCTTCCTTTCTCCCTTTCTTGAAAATGAGAGTGATGTTTTCCTTTTTCCACTCACCAAAGGCTTCACCTGAGAGCCATGATTTTTTTAAATATGATGGAGAATGGCTTGGCAACCACATCAGCCAATTCTTTCAGGACCCTGGGATGCATATCATCTGCCCGATAGACTGGTACACATTTAGTCTCATGAGGCAATTTTGGATTTGCTCTGCTCTTACAGTGGGAGGGGTTTTGCTCCCCCAAACCCCACCTAAGGTTCAGGATAATGAGAGGTGTGGGAAGACTGACTGCCAGCCTTCTCCATCTCTGTTGTAGCCAGTTTTCGCTCCTCATTTATCAGAGTGGGTACATTCTCCTTTGCCTGTCTCTTCTGATCAACGTTTCTACAGAAACCCTTTTTGTTATTTTTCACGTCCCGTGCCAGGTCTTGTTCCTCCTGCAACTTGGCTTTCCTGATCCCCTCTCTGCATGTCCAGACAGCATTCCTATATTCTTCCTAGGCCACCCATCTCTGCTTCTGCTGCTTATGCTTTACCTACATGTGCTCCTGATCCCTTCAACATCAGCATAATTTCTTAACTTTATTTATAATCTAATTATCTTATAATGGAATAAATTAAATTTTAAATGAATATCTATTCTACAGAGAATATGTATTTTCTAAAGATCCAAGTAATATCTGTTAGTGATCCATCTTTCAGAGACTAGAATATGCATTATATTAGCTGAAATATCCTGAGTGAGTATTAGTTATGATGCCACATGGTCCTAGATATCCCATATGTAATGCTTCCCATCCTAGTAAGATTTCAGCCACATTGTAACTGCACATTATAAGAATCTAATTCAGTAAAGTTTATTTATGCTGTTTTAACTGAAAATCAGAATAAAGCAGAGGAGGAAGTAGGTTTTTTTTAATCACTAGGAGTAATTAAAAACAAAACAAAAGAAAACAAACAAAACAAAAAACAAAACCAGGAAAGTACTTCCCTAATTTATTTTTTCAGAAGTACTGAACAGGATAAGTTTTTTTTTTCCTTGCAGACAGACAAATCTGGATGTCCTACTGACCATTACAGTTGGTTCCTTTACTGTGAAGTAGAAAGTGAGTGTGGATCATACTAGGGTCTAAGCTAGGGGAATACATAGCTTAGCAAAGGTAAGGAGGAAGAATCTTCAGCTCTGAAGTGTTGAGTCTAATTTGCTTCTGGTGACATGCTGTAGACACCAAAGAATGACGTGGGTTGGGAGGGACCTTAAGGATCATATAGGGAGGGACCATAAAGATCACCAGCATGGGAGCTGCTGAGCAGAGGAAGAAGGCTGGTCAGCTGGACTGAGCAAATCAAGGTTAAGACCAGTAATGTACAATTTCTGTAACATTTTTCTCTGCCATCTTTCAAGGGTTTGTGCCTCTATTATAGCCACGCAAGTGTTTACAGTCTCAAGCAATATTTGTTACCAATGTAGCTTCACTGTAGGATTCGGGCAATTAAGTGTAATTTTATTGTTGTTGTTTTGAGAATGAATAAATGGCATTTTAATCTAGTATTTCCATTCAATTGGAAATTCCTTGTTACAGTTGGGGTGGGCCACATGACTTGCGAATACAGCTGTGGGAAACATTTTGAGAAACTTTTTTGTTTGGGTTGCAATTGCCAATTTGTCAGGGATTTCAAAGAGATGTCTTGTATTTGAAAAAGAAAAAAAGAGAAAAAAAATGCTACACTGGAAATCAAACAGATCTACTGAAAGACTGCTGCTGATTGTTTATTTGTTTGTTTGTCTGCGGCCAACATCTCTAGCTCCTCAACAGGACTAAAAGGATCTGTAAAGTCTCAGCTCCCCCACTCTTAGGCCTGAAGCTCAGGTTTTACAGTCCTGCAGAGCCCTGACAGGCAGACCACCTCGGAGCTGGGCAGGGACTGGAAATTCTGCTTCAGAGGGAATCGCAGCAACAAAAAAGCTGCATGTTCTTCCAGACTGGAACTAAATCAAATATCAAAAACTTCATATATTCTGCCAATAAAGTTACCGTACTGGGCATAACTTCTAGCTATGACTTTAGAGTCTATTTTTGAATAATTTGTTCATGAAGTTTGCCTTTTGTTCCTATGCCTTGAAATTCCATAGCTGTTTTTGTCCATGTGAGAACTGCACTGTCAGACCATTACAGAATCCAGTAAATAAGAATTAGAAATCTCCAGGAATGCAGCTTGATATCCTTGCCTTACCAGCATGCACAGCAAAGCAGTCTAAGCATCATATGAATGTATTCAATGCCATTGATCTGTAAGATATGCAGAGCTTCCCATGCTGTATATTTTTTATAGAGCTTTAATATACCTGGGCATGCCTTTTACGTGCTTCTGTTGGACTAGGAATAGAATTATTTTAGAGGCTTGGATTACTTTGGGAAAGTTTCCTTTCTCCTTAGAAAATCCTGCAACTTTATTCACAGTGAACGGCATTTTCAGAAAACTGATGGGTATGTTTATGTCTTGTGTTTATATCTTGTGTGTAGTCTGATTTGTTTCTCTTCTTTTTTTTTTTTTTTTTTTTCCTGTTCTCTGCTGTTTGTTACAGGTGGTAGTGGTGGGAGGGCATTAAGCCTCAAGCTCTACTGACAGTGCTAGCCCATAGAACAGAGCTGCACAGCTCTGCTAGCACAGCACAGCTAGCACATAGAACAGAGGAGTGATGACAGGGGACCTGTCTCCTTGAGTGGGTGACAGAATCACAGAATCACACACAGAATCACAAGGTTGGAAACGACCTGCAAGATCATCCAGTCCAACCACCCTCCCATTCCTATCAGTGCCACAAGCTACTAAACCATCTCTCGTAGCTCCTCATCCAGGAGCATCTTGAACACTGCCAGGGATGGCGACTCCACCACCTCCCTGGGCAGCCATTCCAGTGCCTGACCACCCTCTGAGAGAAAAAGTTTCTCCTAATATCCAACCTAAACCTCCTCTGGTATAACTTCTTGCCATTTCCTCGGGTCCTACTATTTGCCTGGGAGAAGAGGCCAGACCCTTTTGCACCACAACCTCCCTTCAGGAAGTTGTAGAGTGCAATGAGGATATAGTAGACAGATATAGTAGAATTTAAAGTCTGCTTGCTCAGAATTTTTCTGCAGGAAGGAGGAGACATTTTTTTCAGCTCATTCAATGAAATGGAGAGGAAATGATTTTATGAGCAGCAGAACTACCAAAACTGAGTTTCCTTCTTCAATGTCTTTCTTCTCCTCTTTATTGCAGTACACCCTGTTTCTCACTGTCCTCAGTATCTTGAGTCCATGCCATATTTTCATTTCTCCCACAGCATGACTCTCTGAGCCTCCTTCAGTATGTTGGACTTGTTTGAGCAATGGTCAGCAAATGCTGATGTCGATTGGCCATAGGATTGTGGGTTCTTAGCGTCCAGAGCCTGACTTCCCTTTTCCATTAGTGGGAGGTGCTGACTGGATTCTTATCATTCTCTGTTTAGTCTCCAGCTGTGATAATGCTTACCAGATTGAGTACTGTGGCAAATGTAGTTGAAGTTATGCATTTACTTCAAAAACTGTTGTAAGAAACTGCGAGGTAGACAGAGAGTTTAATTGTATTATACATATTACCTTAACTATTAAACAAGTCACCTAGACATTCTGCCTATGCCTAAAGAATATTTTCACTCTGTGAAATTTCATGAATGTCCACAGGAACCTCTTTCCACGTGATTAGTACAAGTGCTAATTGCCAAACCCAGCTGTACTATCTGTTCTTAACTTACGTGTGACATTCTTCTCCCATGCTTCTGTCAGCATGACTCAGGTGCAGTGTTGTCGCAGCAAACTGGAGGAGCACTACTGTTCAGATGGGATTGAATTTGCCAGCGTGCGTGAGGAGTGTGACTCACACATTGATGAAAATTCCACCTGTGAAGCTGAGTACTTTAAGGTGAGATATCAGAGCTAATCCTGTTCATCTCTTCGGAAATTATATTAACTAGATTAGTATTAAGGTTGATCCCACAGGTCACTGTACTCAGTCCTGATGCATGTAAACAGTTCTTCCCCACCTACGCCTCTTGTCTCAGTTAAGACAGTGAGCTTTGTGCTTCTTTGAGAGAACAGTCCCTCTTTGGGCAAAGCAGTCTACTTAATTATATTTTAGCGAAGACAGATGGTAAATACAAAAGGGTGGAAAGTCTCAAATGGATAATTGGCTAGGAAACTACTTTTGCATCAACACAGTGTAGGAAGGGATGGGTATGAAACTCAGACTCATATCAGCTTCAGCTTTCATTAGTTTCATTGCCTAAGATGGTGGTCCTGGGGGCAGGACTGAGTAAATCCTCAAAGTGCACTTTATAATTTTAATTAGTGTACATATCTTTAGATAGCTGACTTTGATTTACAATATGAGACATCTGTAAGCTTGTGATAACAATATTTGATACTAGAATAAAAATGCCCATCAGTGGCATCTTTATGTGTTCTATCTCTACCTTTATTACTGTCTCTCCTTTTTTTAAAGAAAAGAAAGTAATCATAGTCTTACCATTCTGTAGAATGTTTTTGGAAGAAAGTTCTATCAGTAAGTCTGAAACTTTGACCATGACCCAGTCCCGGACAGTCTGGTCCTATTATAGATTTCGTTCAGTGATGGTGAAAATGTGAGAGTGATTTTACTACTTCAGACTACTCAAAAATGCTGAATGTTTTGGTATCATAGAATCATTGAATCAACGAGATTGGAGAAGACCTCCAAGATCATCCAGTCCAATTGTCCTCCCACCACTCACTGAACCATGTCCCTTAGTGCAACATCTAAACATTAGTGAACACCTCCAGGGACGGTGACTCAACTGCTTCCCTGGGCAGCCCCTTCCAGTGCTTGACCACTTTGTGAGAAGAAGTTTTTCCTAATACCCAAACTGAACCACCCCTGGTGCAACTTGAGGCCATTCCCTCTTGTCCTATTGCTGCTTATGGGGAAGAAGAGGCTGATCCCCACCTCACCACAACCTCCTGTCCTGTAGCTGTAGAGAGCTATAAGATCTCCCTTGAGCCTCCTCTTCTCCAGACTAAACAATCCCAGTTCCCTGAGCTACTCCTTGTAAGATTTGTGCTCCAGACCCCTCACAGCTCTGTTGCCCTTCTCTGCTCAGAAGGGCCTGAAAATGAACACAGTTCTCAAGATGCAGCCTCATCAGTGCCGAATACAGGAGGAGAATCACTTCCTTGCTGCTGCTGGCAACACTATTTCTGATACAAGCCAGGATGCTGCTGGCCTTCTTGGCTACCTAGGCATACTGCTGGCTCATGTTCAGCTGAGCACCAACCAATATCCCCAAAGTCCATTTCTTCCACACAGTCTTCTAGCCGCTCTGCCCAAAGCCTGTAGTGTTGCCTAGGGTTTTTGTGGCTCAGGTGCAGGACCTGGCACTTGGACTTGTTGATCTTCATCCCACTTGCAGCAGCCCAGCAATGCAGCCTGTCCAGATCCCTCTGGAGGGCCTCCCTTTGGTGTCATCTGCAAATTTGACTGCAAACTGAGGGTGCAGTCAATCCTTCTGTCCAGGTCATCAATAAAGATATTAAATAGGACTGGCCTCAATACCTACCCACGGGGAAGTCCAGCTCCCCAGCTGCATTTAACTCCCTTCACTGCCACTCTCTAGGCCCAGCCTTCCTGCCAGTTCCTTACCCAGCAAAGAGTGTACCAAGCCACAGGCTGCCAGCTTCTCCAGGAGAATACTGTGGGAAACACTGTCAAAGGCTTTGCTGAAGTCTAGGTAGGCGACATTGACAGCCTGTCCCTCATCCACCAGATGGGTCACTCTATCACAGAAGGAGATCATATTGGTCAAGGAGGACCTGCCTTTCATGAACCCACACTGGCTAATTATTCAGTTTAAACAAAACCCATCTATTATATAGAGGATGGCAGAAAATGTCTAACTCAAAAATAGCATTGCTGTCTGAATGGACTGAATGGACCATGTTCCTGGCAGTAAGACCCCACTGATGGTGGGGTTGTGAAGTAATTCACATTCTCTTTGTGAGTAGAAGAATCATAACATATTCTGTTGAGCCTGGCAATGGCTCGCCACAGACTTTTTTGCACATACATCACGATTTCTTATTCATGAGATAACAGAACCACAGAGGGGACATCTCTCACTTGTTGACCATGAGCAGGATACGCCCTGCTCTGTCAAGGGCAGGTACATAGAGATTCTTGTACCATTAAGAAGCTTGTCCGTATGAACATGGACAATATGGAAAACCTTTGGAATATGGAAAAAATGTTTAGCCCTCTATTTCATCACACTGAGAGACAAGGAATGAATGAACAAGGACTGGGGTGGCAAGTACTCCGCTGATTCAAGTGCTTGCTGTTAGAGATATGTTTATAATAGCAGTACAATTGTAAACACATGACAAAGCACAACTCTAAAACAGAATACAACTGTTCAAGGAAAGTCACTTTCCTATCTATTGATTGGTGTTTCCGTATGTTGGCTTGTCAGCATGAGGAAGAAGTATTAGTGATTGTTTTTTTGATAAGTACAGGCTTCTTTAAAGATGTCAGGTTTTTATGTTGACAGCTGTGTTATTAAATAAAATGGACTAAAATGAGCTGGGCCTTGATCTTTAGCCCTGGGAATAAATAACTCAGCATAGCTCATGTCACATAAGTGAAGTCTTCCCCCAGCAAAATGCATGTGTATAGGCAGTTGTGAACATTTTCTGACCTTTGTTAAACCCCAAAATATGCTTCAGGGCTGTCCAAGAGAACGTCAGTAGTCACTAGAGCTTGCTAATACTTAAATGGTAGAGAAGATTGTGGGCTAATGTCTGAGCCCATGTTCTGTCCCTTTTTAATTTGGTTGTATAAACATTATCAGTGATATGTAACATTTGTGAGCCACATTCTGTTTTCTGTTCCCTCATACAAATATCAACATGCACATGTCTAGCTGTAGTACTAATATTGTAAATAATCTATTTAATCCAGGATGGTAAATTTTTTGCTGATATTATTTTGCACCTGATTATCTGGGTTCAGTCAGTATTTTTGGTTATTATACTCTGCTGTGGTAAACTGACATTCACATCAAGCTTATCTCACAGGGATTTGGATCTCGTTTTGCCTAGGATGGTCCATTTTAGTTTAGTTTAAATAGCACAGGAATTCTTTTGGGTCTTTTGTCTCCTTCAAAAAAACAGAAAGAGTGGTTTGGTATTTCATTTATTAGAATCAAAGAATCATAGAATCACAAGATTGGAAAGGACATACAAGATCCTCTAATCCAACCGTCCATCCATTATCATTGCTACCACAAGCACTAAACCATATCTCGTAGCTCCTCATCCAGATGCCTCTTGAACACTGCCAGGATCACTAATCACTGTTAGGATTACTGGATCAAATGAGGCAGCTAGTTTTGTTTTGAATCAAAAACTTGCCACTGGAAAGAAGATAAAAAGACCATGTTGTGAAAACATTTCCCTCAAGTTTTATACTTTGGCTGTAGGCATAGGTTATAATGGACATAATTCTGCTTCTTCAGGTTTTTGGTATTACAACTTCTCTTGCCTTAAAAAAATGAATGCAAAATTAATAATAAATCTTTAAAATATTCCTCAAAAGATTGTGAACAAATGCAGGTTTTACTGCTGATAGAGGTGATTTAGAAATGAAGTTAGGAAAGCTTCTACCTGTGCAGCTCCTTGAAAGGAGAGAAATTTGTAGATATTTCACGTTCTTTAAGATGCTTAGATATGTTCTCCAAATCATAGGTGCTTTCTTTTTCCAAAGATCAAGGTTCATTTTTCTCAAATTTTGACAAAAATATTTTATTTCTATATATGAGTTGAGCTTAGCATTTTCATTACTTTGGCCTGCTGAACATAGTTATAATTTCTGTTCATCTCTTCAAAAATTCTGCAAAATTCCACTGAATTGCATGTATTTTTTCTGACCATTTCTCATAGCCATCTACAGATTAGTCCAGATTTCAGCAAGTGAGAGACCTCTTGTGGACAGACATAAAAAAAAAAGCAGTGTTAGTATACAGTTTACTCTTCAAGTTTTGGTACCTTAAACAATGACATAAATAGTAAAGATTATTATCAAATGTAACTAATCAAGAAAGCTTATCAGAGACAGAAATTTCAGATTTCTAATCAAATGAAAATAAAACTTCAGACTTTTCGTAAGCAACTGTTGCTGGACTTAAATATATATGCAACTTCATTTTCATGTTCTTAGACACTGGTTATTTTTCACTCAATGCAGTCAACACGAGCTATCAGGACAGTACAGTAAATGCTCATTTCTAAAACAAGTAGCATTGCAGCATGTACTTGTTCCTTTTGGTGAGAGGGCAAAATATGAGAGCAGTGGAGGGATCATAGGAATAAAGGTGGGACACAGCTTTCAATCACAGAAAGTATAAGGTTGAAAGGGGCCTCTGGAGGTCATCTGGTCCAATCCTAGCGTGAAGATCAAGTCATGTCTTTGATGCTGCATGGGCTTTTACAGTTGAGAGGCAAAGCAAAAATCTTTGAGACTATTATTAGGATCACTTAAAATGCAAAAACTTAAGAGGCAGAGAAAATGTGGCATGCAGTGGTTCTAGCAAATTAGTAAATGCCTCTAGACAGCTGGCAGCCTTTGGAAAAAAGCTGCAAATACATTAAGAACAGAACTAATACTGACTCTAGGCTGCATTTCAGTCTAAAGGATTAAAGACTATAAAAATAAATTAACAACCGTGGAAAAAATTAGTGTGAAAAAGAAAATATTGAAATTAATTTTATCAGGGTAGTGCTATAATGACATAATGTGTGTTTTAGTGACATAATGCCTTGCGTCTTGGTGTAACGGAGTGCTCAATTAATATCAATTAAACAAGCTTTATTGCTGCTATCTTACCATTCCATGATGGAAGAACTGAAAGAAAAAAGGAAAATTAAATGACTTTTTGAGTTTGCAGATGATGTCTGTAGAGGATTATGAAAGTATACAGGGTTCTGATTGTGCTCTGAGTATGAGGCCATCCATCATCTTACTTCTGTAGCTGAACAAGGAATCTTAGGCTTTAGAACTTCCAGTACAAAATATTCTTGGGTCAGTAATAAAAGCCACCTACATTAAACATCAGTTAAGAAAATGTTTGACTCTTATCATGTCTAGATAATTTTGCCATGGTACATGAACCTAAATTATTATTATTATCAAGATTTTAAATCAAGATGGATAGTGTTCAGTTAAAATAAATATAGGCTTGAACAAATGTTTCAATGCATGCAATTATTTTAAATGAGGATTCCATTTCTCACAGACACTGCAAGACATAGCAGGCTCCACAGTTGAAGTTCACATTAGCTGGAGACAGAGATTTTTTAAGTAGGTGCTGTCTCAGCCTGAAGGAGATAAAGAACATAAGGTTATTCAGCACTTCAAGAACTGCAAGATAAATGATCACTCCCTACAAAAACATCCAGAGGAACTCTTCCCAGTTTGAGCATTCTGTGACAAGACAAATAATTAGATGTGAGTTACTTCATACACCTAACATTAGAAGCCAGTGAGGATATCCAGAAGGATGTAATAGGACAGTTTGGCAAATTATCAGCAGTAATTCAACATTTGGTTGTCAAAAATACATAATCTTAAACCAAGCAATCTTCAGCTCAGTTTGAATTTCTGTATTTTAAAAAATGTTTGCAAAAATTGGAAATCCACCAAAATTTTAGACATGTTTAAAACTTCGAGAAGGATGCCTCAGGAAATTATTGGACAAGTTAGGCAAAATAAATATTCAGAAATGTGGGAATTCTTGAAAAAACAGATCAAGTCTTTATTTCTAACATAATCCAGAATATGAAAATATCCCAGACATGTTGGTGATGAAGAAGAGCATCTGCCCCTGAAAAAACAAAAAACAAAAACAAAAACAAAAACAAACAAACAAAAAACAACGAAAAACCAACAAGAAAAACCAAGAGAAACCAAGAAAAAACAAGGAAAAATTTTTAAATTATTTTACCTTCATGGTACTCTGTGCTTTAAATGAGCATTTTACTGTCATGTAATGAGAGAAACATACATACAATGCCCTCTATGGGAAAACTGAGAATATAGGCAGGTCCAAAGTAGTGAAAGTAATGCAGTGTAATGTAATGGTTAACTTCTTTTCAGTAAGTGAGGTGCTTAAATTTACAGAAATCTGGTTTGCTGTTTATTTGTTTATTCCATCTGCTCTGTTATTGTTGCAGGCCACTCTTCTTTTTTCAAGGGAAAAAAGAGTCTGGAAGAATAATAAAGTTGATAATAAGAGATTAAATCTGCTTTTCACATGACAGTAGCAGTTAGCAGATAACAATTCCAAAGAACCAAATATTTTTGCCACTTTCTAACAGCTAGAAAGAACAGCAAATAAGTTAGCAGTGTCTCCTCAATAAAAAAAAAAAATAAATAAGTAAATAAATGTACAGAGGAGTAACTTCCCCTGTGTTCACTTCTGTGGTGTATTCCTGGGCTGTAGTTCAGCAAGTCTGGAAGGTGTGGGTCATGTTTAATTGCTGGAAGTCATGTCAGTACTTAATGCTCTTAAATGATATTAGACAATGTGGTTTGTTTTTCAGAGCTGAGTAGCTTCTTTTTCTGACCAGTTAACTCTAGCTTTGGATGAATCATGCTTGCTTGCTTGTCTGTTAGCTTTGAGAAGGACGCACTTTATTGATTGTGCCCCAATTTAAGGAACTAGATACAAAAGGGACACGGAGGGTTCCAGCTGTTCACTGGCGTTTGCAACTAGGGGTATGCAGGCAGAGAACCATGTAATTCCATATACACGGGTAGACAGTTCTGGTCCTCCACAACACCATACTGGTGTATTTGTGTAAAACATTCACATATACACATTATTTTATGAGATCTAGATCCAAGTACTAAGTTTGGCTCTATGTAAGCAGATCCGGAGCTCGCTGAATTCAACTACAGATTAATATATCTGAGGCTAAGTATAACAGAAATTGTTGAAGAATTTGCAGAAAAATTTTGATCAGTTTGCCAAGGTGAGATAACACTATTTATACTACTGAGAGAACTTCCAGTGATTTGTTTGGGGCTAAGATGTGACTCTCTTATATTTTTAAAATAGAAATGTTGTTACTGTTGTCTACTGGGAAAGACTGCCCAAGTTCAAGGCCAGAGCTGTGAACCCAACCTGAAGATAGGATACCAGTGTGGAATTGTCTTCAGAGCTTGTTGTGTGAAGGGTCAAGAAGGCACAGATGTGTCCATCAGTGATGATGCTCCTAAAAAGGAACAAGGTATTTTATATTGCAAATTATAAAAGACTGAGACAGAAAATTATATGGGATAGAAAGAGCACTTGTATTTGAAAGAATTTCTGCTGCAATTCCTCTAATTTGAGATCTCTTTTAACAATTTAATGATGCATGTATATTGGAACTCATTTTTTGTCTAGTGGTGGCTGAAATGTATATTCCAAGAAGCTAAACAATTGCCATATGTGTGGAATTCAAATGTTGCTTTTTGTGTGAGACATGTGCCCACAGATTTGAAATGCTGGGAGGACTGATCATTTCTAGACAACATTGTATCTGCATTTATTTGATGTTGTCTGAGGAGGAGGAGATCTAGACAGCAGCATTTCTTGACATACCTCTCCATACCTAGTCCACAGATCTGAAGAGAATCAGCACGGACATACTCATCCTAACAGACCTATTTTTGTCTTTTTTTTAATCTTTCACTCAACAGACTTAACTGAAACTGCAGAAAAATCATGCTGTCCTTCATGGACAGCTGAGCACTGAAAATATGTGCTCTAGCCTGTAGATCATCAGTAGCAAATTATAAAAATGGACTACTTAAGCCCCACTGCAACAACTTGCACTGGTGTGCCTGAGCCAGTGTGTTATCAGACTTGTTTCAGATCTTTGAAATTTTGCTAATGTCATTGTACATCCTTATCAAGTAACCTTTAGAAATAGCCTGCCAATTTCTTTGTGTACTGCTCTCACAGCAGGGAAATTGCCCTTGTCCATTTGTTCTGGCTGGAGGGTATGTAACTGCAGGGTAGATACCTTGCACCTAGTTTACTGTGTCTATACTAAGAATTTGCAGACTCGAATTATTTGCATGTCAGAAGAAATGTATCAGTACATGAAAATGCAGAATTGCAAAATACAATGTGCAGTATTTCCCCACTTAATTCTGTGGGCAATTGGCACTTACAAAGACCCTCAATGTGAAGATATCAGCAAGCAGGGCAGGACAAAATTCTCATCACTAAGCTAAGAGACAGCCATGTGGTTGAACATATGTCAGATATCCTGTAAGTCAAAGAATCTATGTCAAAGAAAGGCAGTGCAAACAACAAGAATAGACACCTTTCTTTTGTTTTGTAATACAGCACCTTGTGATTGTATTGTGCAATAGCAAGACACACAGGGGTTATGCTGCACAGGATAAGACAGAGTGACTCCATGTATGATACCTTCTTGGTCACATAAAGGCAAATCTCTGGTACTGTGTCCCAAAAGTACTCTATCAAGTCAGACCAGACTTGAGCAAACTATTTACAATAGCTTCTATGTGATCAAAATGCACCCTTATGGCTTGAGGGGTCTGTGTATCAACTCAACCTTCTGCACACAAACTTGCTTCCACATCCATGATGTTGTATTTTCTTGTAAGTGACCATGGGTTGAAAGGTATGTGGAAAAGTATTGAAATGTGACTAAGCTTCCTATTCAATAACCAGAGAATTTTGAGATTGTGTTTTTACACACACATCACTACCAGCCTACCATTCCCAAAGTATTCAAATTAGTGAGGACTGGGGAAATCCATTAACTAATTCTTTGGCCAAGGAAGGGGATTCAGAGAGTGGATGTATCCAGCCCTTTTATGCCTTTCATATAGGGGAAAATAACGCTCAAGACACATGTATGAAGCAAACATATTGCTGATCATAAAGTATATTTGAAAGAATGCTATAATTAGGTTCCCAAATGTTGGGTGTGGATTTTTTTTGGAATGGAGTCTAAATAAATAACTGAGGTTAATCTGATTTTCATTAAAACTGTAAGTACCCCAAGCTAATATATAGTCAGTGGAAATCAAGCATGCCTCAACAACATGTTTTATGAAAATCAGGTTAAGCTCTGGTTAAAAGCCTAATGGTAAGAACTTGCATTTGAAAATCTCAGCCCATATATAATCTATGATCACAGCATGACTTTCATACTGAATCGGTCAGATGGAAATTGCCCCATGGGCATATGCATTTGAATGTCAAATTTAAGTATGAAATAGCTGTAAAATATGTAAATAATGGTTTTTAATTTTGTCCCGTTGTATCCCAAAGCTCTGTTCTGAACCCCATCCCAAGCAGGCAGCTTTTTAGAAGAAAAGTGCTTTCTCTTCTATTGCCTCTCTCTCCTCTTTTTAGTTGAAATTTCAAAGGAGGAACTAGACCAAGAAGATCCTTATCTGCATGATGGCTGCAGAGGTAAGTCACATGACTAGTCCTGTTAGCCAGGTCTTTTATGATTGCCTCCAATAAAGTTTAGTAGGCTTAGATCTAGTGATTAGTCAAAACCTTTTGCCTAAGCTAGTTTTGAGTAAAAATAACAGACTGAGAATCCTTTTAAAGAAATAGTAGATCATTATGAGATGCCTCCGTTGTCTTAAAGGAGGGCATTGTCTATCATGATGAAGTTAAATCTTACCCAGCTGAAGCTTGGCCAATACGTTTAACTTTCATTTAACTTCTAGTTGATAATACCTCTGTTGTGTTACTTATTGAATGCATGGAGTACTCTGGATTCTTCAGACTATATGGATGCTATATTAAATATGAGTGTTTTTCTCTTGGGATAATCAGAGTGATTGGATATAAAATGGGACTTGTTTCCTTTTGAGATGCATCTCCTGAAAAAATGGAAGAAAAGTGTCTAGTGTCCTCATTAATTGAACAGTTCTGTCTCGTGGGAAGAATGTGTTGTTAGGGTATTGTTCTGCTAAGTATTCTGATTTACTGCTTGTCACATGTGATTTATATGTCTATAAACTTAAAACAGCAATGATGTATTATGTTCTACAAGCATTTCAGAACTAAAAAATGTATTCAGGTTAAAATCAATTTAATGGACTTCAATTCCAGTGGAGAGATGATTTACTGTGCTGCATGTTGGATTGCTATTAAATTCTAGAGAGGTTGGAAATGTGTATTAGGTCATTAGCTAGTCAGAGCCAACAAAAGTGCTAACTCTTGTCTCTAGTTGCCAGTGATGTACAAGAGATGACATAAAAAATGTGTTACATATTTTCCTAGCATTATTTCTTGATGTAATCTGTTGTTGCATTTGTCAGTTATTCAGCTGTCTTCAAGAGATGTATTGTTGTGACTAATTATAAATGAGAGTTTCTGTCTGCAGTATATTTTCTGATAAACTTGGCAAGCTAAAATTACTCGTGATTTTCCAAGCTTCACCAGGGGGAAACTTAAATGTCTTAGGAAGTAGAACTTCCAACAGTTTGTTTTGGAGCACTGTCATGACACACGAAGAAATAAATTCTATTATGCCAGCACCTCAACAATAGATTTTACTTTGCTTAACTGGAGCTCACATTTTTAGCAGAGGTTCGAAAAGCAGTTGCTGGCCATCTCAGCTCAAGACTATTCCATGTAGTGTCGTTGCCTTTGCCAGTGCTTTGTCTGAAGAACAAATTTCCTAGTTTCTGTTAATACCTTTCATTAGAAACTGTGATAATTTTAAAAATTGTTTTCCTTAATTCACTTGAAAGTTTTAGTTAATGATAGCTGCATTTGCCCACATTGGTTGTGCTTATCTCATACTTTTTGTTCAATGCCTATCCAACCATTCCCTTGAAAAACAGAAGAAGATAGATTTGTACTGACAGTTTGTTCTAATATCATCAATACTGTTAAAACAAATAGTAAGATAGGAAGATTGTAACCCTTTTTCTATCCTGAGAATATTAAAAGAAGAAGCACCTTGGTCCCCGGTGACTCACAAAAATAGGTCTCTGCTTCAGTCCCTACCCTCCAGCTTCAGATATGAAGCTTTTACATCTATAGACAGTCGTGATACCAATGACCAGAACCTGCAACAAGAAACCATACCAGCAGCTTGCAGTGGATATTATAAGAAGAAACACTGTGTGTTTGTAGTGAATAACTTCCTGTTAAAAGGCACTGAAGCTCCCCTCTGCTGGCCTGACAGGGAGTCTCAGGAGTTCTGCTGCCTCCCAGCAGCCAAGATCTGGGATGCTGCCATCCTAGCATGATAAGCATGACAAAATCAAAGAAGATTATAAAGCCATGGGAACACAAAAGAAGAATGCTGATGCCAACTCTTCAATTTTTCCAGTTGGAGGGAAAGAGGAAAAGCTAGAAATAGATATATACTGTACATCAAGTCCTATCAAATGTTGGCTGATGCTGGCATGAGAGTTTGGGGTTTAATGACAATAAGACTTTCTGTGAACATTATAACATGTAAGGGAGGTATGGGATCTACCTGTCTAGAAGATGCAGGGCAATCTTTGGCAGTAGGCTGACTGACTTAGCAAAGTGGGTTTTAATCTGAAGGGGAACACATTACAAACATCTGGAACTCAGCCAGGCCAACCAGAACAGTGACAAATTTTCTGTAGCAGCATCCTGTGACATTAGCAGAAGGCCAGCCTCCTCAAGGGTTTGTATAGCTATGGAGGATCCTCTTGCATCCCTCTAGGGAAATGTGCATCCTAGACTGTTTTCTTCTCTGAAGTGCCTGTGTACCAATGCATGCAGCATGGGGAATAGACAGGAAGAATTAGAAATCTCTGCATGATCACAGGGCCATAATTTCATTGTGATTGCAGAGACATGGTGAGACAGCTTGCATGACTGAAATGTCATGGATGGCTATGTACGCTTTAGGAAAGACAGACCAGCAAGACGGTGGTAGAGTGGCTCCTCATGTGAGAGAACAACTGGAATACATCAAGCTCTGCCTAGGGATTTGTGTTGAATGAGTGGAGAACTTAAGGGTAAGAATTAAGTGGCAGGCTATTATGGGTGATATTATTACAGGTGTTTACTACAGGCTGCCTGATCAGGTGGACAAAGTTGGCCTTCTACAGATAGCTGAAATTAGCTTCATGATCAGAGGCATTGGTTCTCATGGGGAACTTCAGTCACACTATTGTTTGCTGGAAAAACAATACTTCGAGGCACACACACAGTCCAGCAGATTCCTGCAGTGTGTGGACAATAACCTTCTGATGCAGGTAGTGGAAGAGCCAGTGAGGAGAGGTGTGCTGCTAGACATTTCTCTTTAAAACAAGGAAGGACTGGTTGGGAGTATAAAGGTTGGGGCAGCCTTGAATACAGCAATCATCAGATACTGGAGTTCAGGATTTTATATGAAAGAGGAGAGGCAATAAGTAGGATTGCAACCCTGGATTTCAGGAGAGCCAATTTTGACCTCTGAACACCTTCTTTGCTTCAGTCTGTATTTCTAAAACTGTCTTTAGGGAATCCCAAACTCTGGAGATAAGAAAGAGAGTCTGGGGAAAGAAAGACTTCTCCTTGGTTGAGGAGTTTCTAGTTAGAAATCATTGAGGCAAACTCTGCATACACAAATCCAGGGGCCCTCATTGAAAGCACCCATGAATATTGAGGTAGCTGGCAGAAGTGATTGCCAGGCTGGTCTCTTGGAAGGTCATAGTGAATGAGAGAGGTGCCTTACCTCCATCCCTAGGAAGACGATGGAACAGCTTATTCTGGATGTCATCTCCAAGCAAGTGGAAGAAAAGGAGGTTATCAAGAGTAATCAACATGAATTCACCAAGGGAAAATCATGCTTGACCAGCATGGTAGACTTCCGTGATGTCGTCACCAGCTGGGTAGATGAGGGGAGAGCAGTAAATGTTGCGTACCTTGACTTCAGCAACATTTTTGGCACTGTCTCTCACAGCATCCTTGTAGGTAAGCTTAGGAAATGTGGGATAGAGGCATGGACAGCGAGGTGGGTTGAGAACTGGCTGACTGGCAGACGGTTGTGATCAATGACACAGAGTCTGATAGTAAGCCTGTAGCTACTGGTGGTCCCCAGGGGTTGGTCCTGGGTCTGGTCTTGTTCAGCATCTTTATCAATTATCTGAATTAAAGGATAGAGTGCACGCTCAGCAAGATTGCTGATACAAAGCTGGGAAGAATTACTGACACACCAGAAAGCTGGGCAGGCTGGAGCTTCAGGCAGAGAGGAACCTTATGAGGTACAACAAGAACAAGTGCAGAGTCCTGCACATGGGGTAATAATTGAAAACATCAGTGCAGGTTAGAGGCTGATGGTGTCTTGGGATGCATTAAAAAGAGAGCTGACAGCAGGTTAAGAGAAGTTCTCCCCATCTACTCTGCCTTCGTGAGGCCACATCTGTGTCCTGTTCTTGACTCTTCAGTTCAAGAAAGACAGGGAACTTCCAGGGAGTGTCCAGCGGAGGGCATCAAAGCTGATCAGGCAGCTGGTGCATTTTCCTTTTGAGGAAAAGCGGAAAGACCTGGGACTCTAGGACTCTTCAGCCTGGAGAAGTCTGAGAAGGGATCTTATCAATGCTTATAAATACCTAAAGCGTGGGAATCAAGTATGTGAGGCCAGGCTCTTTTAGGTGGTGCCTAGCAACAGAAAAGAAAAAAAAAACCAAACAAAAACAAAAACAAAAAAACGAAGAGGGCAATGGGCACAAACTAGGGCATAAGAAGTTCCATACAGACATGAGGAAAAACTTTTTTACTATGAGGGTGACAGAACACTGGAACAGGCGCCCCAGAGCAGTTGTGGATTCTTCTTGTCTGGAGATATTCAGAACCCACCTGGATGCTTTCCTGTGTGACCTACTATAGAGAACCTGCTTTAGCAGGGGAGTTGGACTAAATGATCTCCATAGGCCCCTTCTAACTCCTACAATTCTGTGATCAATATATTTCTGAACAAGATCAGAAAAAATAAGTTTTCTTCACGATAAGCCAAATTTTGTGTAAATTTTGTAGTGTCCTCTTACTGTTGCCAGAACAAACGCAGCTCTCTTCCACATCCTTTGTGACTCCTGCACATACCTCACTAAGTCCTTAGTATCTCAGTAAGAAGTCTTCATTTTTTTATGTTCTCTAAACCTTTCATCACCTACAATACTCTCTTCTCTCCTTCATATTTCCTGCCAGCTGAATAGGAAAGAGCACATGTTTTAGCTAACTCAGGGATGTGATTCTAATACTGATAGGCTGAAAATAAAGCCTAATGCATGTAACAGTGAAAATGCTTCATTAATTAATGCAGTGCATCTTGTCATCCCTATTGTACAGTAGCAATCATATAAAGCCCAGACAAAATTTTAGGAGGTATCTGAGCTCCCATCATTTTTACTTCAGGTTCTAAAAATGATGAGTTATGGGCAACTGGTTAATTTATTTCCTCCTTGTATTCTTTAGTGATAAAAAGAATCAGTAATTTCAAATACTTCTTCCAGTGTTTAGCCCTTTCCTTCTTTTTTATATGTGTATGTTTAGTTACTTTCAAAATAAGTCAGTAAGCAACATGTAAACAAGTGGTTTGTTTCAGTTCCTGTAAAGAGCCTCCTAATTTTATAAGACTTCTTAAAATCTAAATAGGTGGTGGTCCCTGCTCTCAGCAATGCAGAGACACGGGATCCAGTTATGTCTGCTCGTGCTTTGTTGGATATCAGCTTCAACCAGATGGTGTCAACTGTGAAGGTAAAAGAACTGAAAACATTTCCTTGATGATTATCAATAAATTTATTTTAAAAGAGCAAGAATAGATTTAAAGAAAAAAAAAAAATCCAGTTGGAAGAGATCAGAATATTCTTACTTATCCCAGATGGGGAAGGATGTGAGATCTTAAAAACGTCTGTTTAAATAGAATGGTGGAAGTAGTGAAAAGGTGAAATGTTATATCAATAGAACAAGTGGAGGATTCAGAGTAGAAAAGACCCAGGAGATCTTGAGCTTCTTATTGTGAGTAACAAAAACCTGTTTGTTTGTTTGTTTTTTTACTGTAGTATATAGTAAATGATAAGACAGATGAAAAAGAGTAGAATTGTTCAGCTTGCTGACAGAAAGTTTGAAAGTTGTTGATACTATTAATCACAGGGGAATACGTGAGTATTCAAAAATAAAAGGTGTTACTCATCAAGAGTGCCTTTTTCTCTCATTAACTGAAGATGGAGTTTGAGTAAGTAGATCTGATACAACATTCAGATTATAAATTAGATACTGATTGGTCAGATTAACACTAGTCTAGTGCGAAATACCAGAAGGAAGAATTTTTACATTTGACACACATGGGTGCCAAATACTCTTATAAATACAAAGAGAAAATGAAACAATCCCAAAATGAATGTTTTTCAATATTGAGAAAGTAGGAAGTGGATAGTTGCAGTCTGTGGGTTGAGTGGTCCCTGGGCCATGTGTGTGTGAGATCCAGAACAAAGTCAATGTTTCTGAAAGTTTGCCTCATTCATGAAGTCGCTCTAGTTGTCTGCTGCTGGACACAGACAGATAGTTGTTGGTCCTTTGCTCTCATCTAGTACAACTTCTTTCCATTCTTAAATACACTGAGCCAGCAGTCGTTGGTCCTGTTAACATTGGGGTCAAAATGTCTTTACTGAGTAGCACCCTGAGAACATAGATGAGCAGCCATGTTGTGAGCTTGACTTTGAGGCCAAATCCACACAATTCTTTGCATCCTTATGCTCAAAATAATGACTGCTTGAAGGTATGCCCTCTACTGACCTTTGGCCTGATCTTTTCTCAGGGATTTCTTTCTTTTTTTTTCTTTTAATTTACTCTCATTTTTTTTGTTTGTTTGTCTCTCATTTTGCATATTCTAGATATTAACGAGTGTATCACTGGGACACACAGCTGTGGGATTGGACAAACTTGTGTCAATACATTAGGATCTTTTCGTTGTCAGCGGGACACGAGCTGTGGAACTGGTTATGAGCTAACTGATGACAGTCGTTGCAAAGGTATGTCCTGGGCAGAGAAACTGATGTCTTCCAGATTTGTGTAAAAAGAAATAAAGAGTGACCAGGTGTTTCAGTTTCAAAATGCTAAGGTAGATGCAGGCTTTGTCTTCAGAAAGTTTAAATTTGTTACAGAGGGATTCAGTTCTTAAGCAAAATATTCTTAAGGATGTAAAACTTCAAAAGAAAAAAAAAGAAAAGGTTAAAACTGGTGTTGTTGACTAGCTATGTTTGAAAAAAAAAAGGGGGTTAAAAAATGTTTTTATTTATTCAGTAAATGACTCCAAGTTGCATCTAACTCAAAGTGTAGTTATGCAGTTAGCAAACTCCATTTGTTGTAGAATTGATTTTCACCATGAAGAAGTATGTTCCTCTAGAGCTTAGAATTGTTTAAAAACAGACTATAATTACACTGCACTGAGTAAGTGAACTTAGCCAAAATTCTGGGTAAGGCTTTATTATAGGAGCTCATCAGTGAAGTGTAGTAGAGTGCAGGGATGGGCGAGAACAGAAATAAAAAGAACTGATGAACAAACTCCAACAGAAACCCCCCCAAATATGCAGAAAATAATTTTCAAAGTATTATGGTTTAACTTTGCTCCCTTTCAAGTAAAATTTCTACTGATGTAAATTACATCAGTTTTAGGCCAACAAATTTCTTACCAGCAAGTATTAACAATATTTCTCTGATGGAAAAGTGGGAGTACAGCCATTAAATTATGCATGCTGTTAGCTTTAGAAATTTCCTATCTGGATAAGATATGTTAATAATGTTAATTATTAACATCATGCTAATAGTAATGAAAACAGAAGAGGAATGATATTAGAATATAATTTTTAAAAGCCTCGTAAAATGACATGGAAAATACTTGTCTCATTGCTGAATTGAGCAACATGTAAAACTCTGCTGATTTATCGCAATTCAGTATTAAACCATCACAAATTTAAAGCAGGCTCCATAATTATTTCCCGAATCTCACAGGATTTGGCAGTTTGCCTCACCTGTTTTGTCCACTGTATCAATGGGAAAGATAAGGCATCCTATAGCTAGGAATTGCCTTCATTTTAATAATTTCAGGAGATTTCTTCCCATCGTGCCTGCAAGGTGGCAGACACAAAATTTTAGTTATTTGCATGTGGACTAGGCTACATTCCTGGATAAAGCCTTGTTGCTCCTTATCTGTTTTGTCTGAATAAAAATTTATTCACAAATATTTGTTTTCTATGATGAAGTAGAATGGAATATTAAAGCACACAGAAATCACATGCATTTTAAAGCAAAATAATTTAAGGAGAGCTTAGTAGGGATGAGAATCAAGGCCAACTAATTCCCTTTTGAAAGAAATGAACCAAGTCCACGTTGAGTTTAATGTTAAAATTAACTTTTGGACATGTAATTAAGTTGCACTGACTTCAAAGTTAAGCCTATGTGCTTAAGCACAGTGCTGAAGCAACACTGAACACTGCTGAACATGGTGCTTCAGTTGCTGTATAGTAATTTTGAACCTTTTGGTTGTGAGAATGTGCAGTGCTACAGTAAACACATACACACACATGCATGTTTTTTCCTGAGATTCTGTGTTAGGCAATAGTTCAGATTGATTCTGGTTCGCTGCACTGAATTGCACAAGATGTGCTGTGGGTTTAATCTGACATTTTTTAACTGTGCGTTGTATTTTGAATGTGTTGAAAATGTTTGTCAAACTCCTAACAATTTTTTTTTGTGATGTACCAGATATTGACGAATGTGAGACTGGTACTCATAACTGCCCCCCCGATTTTATCTGTCAGAATACTCCAGGATCTTTCCGTTGCCGACCCAAGCTACAGTGCATGAATGGGTTTATACAAGATGCTCTAGGCAACTGTATTGGTAAGATATTCTCTTATCTCAGCGAATGCTTAAGTGCTGCTTATGAGATAAATTATAGCTTCACTGGGTAAGTTCTGAGCTTCTCAAGTCATTCTTCATGTGCATATGTATTTTTCTATTATGTGTTTTTTCTCTTTTTTAAAGATATAGGTTGGTCTTGCAGGTAAAATTTACAGACAAAAGCCTTCTAAATACGACTTAAATACTGAAACTGTGAAATTGAAGTACTTAAATTACATGGCTGTGTTTGAGTTTTCGTTAAATCTTTGGGGATTTTATCAGGAAAAGGAAAATCGGGAAAAAATGGTGATGTGTATGATCTCCCACCATCCAAAAGATTTTAGCTAAAGCTTAGTTTTTATACTAAGCTTTAAGTTATATATAGCTTATAACTTAACTAAGTTATGATATCCTCTGTAACAACTTTGTTTATACTAGCATGCAAAAGTTCTACAGGTATATATGTATATGTAGGTCTTAGCAGACCTATCCCCCTTTAGTTATGGCTTATGAAGAATCTTACTGTGTACAGGTGATGGGCTGGTTATAATACACTGTAGAGAAAAGTTTTATTTTAATGAGTGCTTATAAACTGTTCTGCTAGTGCATTGTTTCCAAGACCTGTCAAATTATTGTGAGGCTTCTACAAAATAGAATTAGAACCTTATTGTAAATAAGTTACAATTACTGCTTTCCAGCAGACTCTAAATGAAATTGTCTTGTGACCTACCAATCTATCGGTTACTCCCTTAAGTATTATTTTCAAGTCTCAACCTAACTAAATTACCCCAGCGGCAAAGCATGTTTTGAACTTGTGGAACTGGCTGAGCAGCAGCAGCTGCCAGTTCTAGCTCACTGCCATGTTCTCCTGACCATCTCATACTCTGCAGTACTGAAATCTGACACTGGCAGCACTGATGCTGAAAACAAAATTGAAGCCTTTAAAATGAAGGCAGCTGATGACTGTGACAATAAACTCTTTGAAGACATACATCTGCCACAGGTCACACTAGATCTATAGCTGTAGGAGTTAGCATTCCCACACTGACATTAGTAAAACCACACCAATTTGCAGCAGTAATAGTTACATCCCCTGAAATAAAATAATCACCAAAACAATTTTACAGGTGGATTGTACAAAATATGAATCAAAGGCTGCCCTATGTGGTAGTAGGAGGGAAAAAGAATGAAAAATGTCCAGCAAAGGAATACTTTGCTTAATACCATACCAACTGGAAAACAGTAACTCTTCAGCAGGTAGCAGTGCCACAGTACAAAATGTCTCAGTGATGTAGGAAGAAAAATTTTAGGCTAAGTACACGCATGAAGCTGGACATTGCTGAAGGTTATGAGACACAGGCTCATACGCTCACCAGCAGCAACTGCTCCTACAGACTTCCAGATCACAGATACATTAACATTTCTGTTTGATGAAGGTTGTCTCTCGTAGCCACTGATTTCTCACTCTGAAACTCCTTTTCCCCAAACTAATAGCATGTTGCTAACCTTGGTTAACAGCAAGTTTCCTGTTTTCTTAATTAGATACATTGCACTACATCATACTCTAGTATAGATTAGTTTCATCTCATTGCATGTTCTGTGGTTTTACTTCTTAGGCTTTGTTTTTAATAGGTAAAGGGTATCTGTGTCACAAACTGATATGATGTCTAGTTTGTAAAAAGATAAATAGTGGAGGGATGCATAGTCTTTTGGATACATACAAGAGCTCTTCAAGTTCTTACATGTTTATATGGATAGCCTATTATGAGAAAAGGCAAAGTATCTATGGTGAATACCTCGTTGAGCTGATAAACTGAGTTCTTGATCATCTCTATGCGTTTAGGGGAGACTTTCAGAAGTTTTTAAATAAATACAAATTCTATACCCAATTTCCACTGCTTTTCCATACTTCTCCCAGTCTTAATCACATAGGCTAAATTACATAAATTTGTGCTTTCCCATGAGTAGAGCCTTTCAGACCATGAAGGATGTAAGAAACACATTCAGGGAGTAGATTATTACATTAACTTGTTGTGCTCTTGCAGATATCAATGAATGCTTGAGTACCAACATGCCATGTCCAGCTGGTCAGATATGTATCAACACTGATGGCTCATATACCTGTCAGCGAATCTCACCCAGCTGTGGCCGAGGTTATCATCTCAATGAAGATGGAACGAGATGTGTAGGTAAGTAACAGTTCTGAAAAATAAAACAGTTTAAAGAAAATGAACTACACCTGTTTATATTAGTATGTTTCTTGAAGTCTACCCGAAGTTTTTCTTGTTTCTACAATCAATTCTTGACCCTGTTCTTTCCATCATAACAGTCCCAGCACATAAACAGTGACAAAGATCCTCTCTGTCCTTCAAATAACTCATAAAACTCTATATGCTGAGAAGAATTAAGGTGATGATCACCCCTGCAAAATGGCATTATCAGTGGCCCACCTGCCAGTTGATGTCTCTCAGAAGATAGTCAAGTACAGTTGAAAGGCATACGTGCCTTGATCTGGCATTTAGCTAAAGTGGTTTTTTCAAAGAGAGGTGTTCTGCATGTTTTTAATTATTGTAAATGCTTATCAAAGCACAACTGACTGTGGTCCTCTGAGATCTTACCTCAGCTGAAGAATTGTTCCATGAATATTGAGCATCCCTAATAAAATAATTTTGTACCTGATTTCCTCCAAAAATTACTTATTTTCCTGATTATTTTTACCTTGCAAGCTTATCAATATTTGCAGCACACGTGCTGGTTGTTTACCTGGTTCAGTAAAAATTTTGCATTGTAAAGTTTGCAATTATTACTCTGATCTTCTTATTGAAGGTCGTAGTTTGATCAGTCTTCCTTTCTGTTTCAAAACACTACACAAGTACCACTGAAGAAAGCTTGTGACACGATTGTAAGGCAACAAGAATTTATGCTTTATTTTATAGATGAAAGGGGCACACAAGTATGCATCTGAAATAAGGGTTAACATATTGCTCTTTTCTCCACTTGCATGCTCATAAGTATACTTCCAATCACTTCTCTTTTTTTAGATGTGGATGAATGCTCATCTTCTAATCAGCCATGTGGTGAAGGACATGTTTGTATAAATGGACCAGGCAATTACCGTTGTGAGTGCAAGTCTGGATATTCTTTTGATGTCATCAGTAGAACTTGTGTTGGTAAGTTGCACCTATTAACAATGGCATTTTATAAAATGAGCCTGTGTAAAAAACGTTGTTGCTCTCTGCATAATCTTTTTCATCTGAAAGTAAAATTGACTGCTATATTGTTTATATAAATCTACTACCATACTGAAAAGATACTGATACTTTAAAGGGAGATGTGTTAGTATTGCCAACATGTACTCAATTATATTGTTATAAGATTATGAGAGTGCATGTAATTATTTTCTGTGATATTTTAACATGCACTTACAGCAAAATATTCCTATGAAAGATCAAATGATTTTCTTCTTTATACAGTTAATTCAGTTGTGTACCAGGATTCTTCTTAATTAGTATTTTGAGCAATTCCTTCCCTTTCTGTCAAGAAAATTGACATCTGGAAAATAAAAATCAAACTCAAGACCACATTCCCATCCAGAGTGCTACTGGAGGGAAGCCGGACAATCCATAGATCTCTGTATATATTTATCATTGCAGATGTCAATGAATGCAGACGCTATCCAGGTCGCCTTTGTGCTCACAAGTGTGAGAATACTCCTGGTTCCTACTACTGCACTTGTACCATGGGATTCAAACTTTCGTCTGATGGCAGGTCATGTGAAGGTACTGCTGCTGTATGTACTGACCATGTAGTGTGAGATGGAGCTGTTGTCGTTCAGCTATTTTTGTTTGATTTTAGCTCACAAGACTGCACTGGAATAGCGTGATAAATAACCCATTTGGTGCCTTTGATTACATGAAGGCTGTTATGATTAAACAAAGCCACTGCAGTCCACAGTTCCAATATATTGCTCTCTGGCTAGGTGACGTGACCAGTTCTTCACAATCCCAGAAGTAAATATGATACCCAGAAGTAAAAATGCAAGTGTGTTACTAATGACTCCCTCCAAGTCACATGCCTTGAAGGACAGTGGGAAACAGATAGCACATAGTAGCTTATACTGCCAGACTCTGTTGAGAGTAACACATCCAAAGCCCAGTACTTCTAGTTATTTTTTCAAAGTTTTGCTTCAGTCTGGTAACAGGAGTGACAAATATATCAAGAAATTTGAGTATCACATATTTAATTTTGTGTTTCAGATTTAAATGAGTGTGAGAGCAGCCCCTGTAGTCAAGAGTGTGCCAATGTGTATGGCTCTTATCAGTGTTATTGCCGACGTGGCTTTCAGCTTAGTGACATAGATGGAATTTCATGTGAAGGTAAGAACTGTCTTTGCAGATAAAGGATGAGTTCGCATTTTTTGTTCACACCAAAGCATACATAAACAGTTCCATTCAATCTTAGTTGTTGCATTTGATCATCTGATTCTTCTTGGTATTTTCCTGTGAAACACTGAAACTGTACTTAATGAAGATCTTCCATCTAGGTCTTAGTCTAGAAGTGCCTGTGCTTGCAAGGTATCATTTTGTTGTTTAAAATGAACTTTGTCGTTGCATACTTTTCTATCTTATCAGAAATGTTATTTTTTTTCTTTTTTTTCTGATCAACAAACTATTATTGTCTTCAGGAAGTGAAGATACAGCCATGTTTGTGTATTACATTATATTACTATGTAGTATTTTATATATCTTCTTTTTCTGGCTTGCTCTAAATAAATGTTGAAGTAGGCTTTGCTCAAATACTAGGAAGATGTGGTTGGCACCCAGCTGACAAGATCTTGAAAACACAAATCAGATGTCTAGGATTTACTAGACAGTAAGACCTTGGGCAAAACATCTAATTTTCCCTTTTATAAAAGTACAGATAATACTTCTCTCTCTCCCTATGGTAAAGTTGTTCAATAATGCGTCAATGTAAGGTGTCACTACACATATACAGAACAAAATCAAAATGCCTCTTAGACATTTATATTGATTTTAATTTTCACTCCTCCATTTATTCCTGACACCCTTTATTGACTAGAACCACCCTTATTTGATTTTTTTTTTCCTTACTCCAAACGAGAATAGTGTTTGAACCTCACAGCATGAATACCACACGTGTGTTCTTGGTTGAACGTGATACAGACATAGTACATTAATGCTGTTTTCTTCTTGCAGATATTGATGAATGTGCTTTACCTACTGGAGGTCATATCTGTTCTTTTCGGTGTATTAATATTCCTGGGAGCTTTCAGTGTACTTGTCCCTCCACGGGTTACAGGTTGGCACCCAATGCACGCAACTGCCAAGGTGCGTCCCTATAGCAGCAGGGAAACTTAATTGTAGGGTTCTGAAAAGTTTTGAGAAGGTTTTAAATTTTAAAACATGCCTTTTCTACATGTTTATAGGCAAAGTAATCAATACCAATTTGAAATCTGCAGAGACTATTGTTTTATAAAAAATAAATAAAAGCCTATAAAAATTTCTATAGGATTCCTATAGTGCGGATTAAATATTTTCTAACTATATTAAAGAATTCTAACCAACTCAATGAAGACTCCCACTGTGAAATGAAGTAAATAAGTTTAACTGTCAAAAGGAAATGTCATCATGCTATGGACATTTCATCAAATATTTAGGTCTTGTCCACTTAGTGGCACTGCTGCTCTTCCTTTTCATGTTCTTGCCTGTTGTTTGGGTTAGTTTTCTTCTTTTTTGTTCTCCTGCCCTTGCTACCCAATCCTGTAATAGTGCTTAATTGCACTCTATATTCTGTTGTACATAATATGATACTTTCATCATCTGGCACCAGCAAATAGAGGAAAAGCGTGTATTTAACCCACTCTTCTTTTTCCATTTGGCAGATATTGATGAATGTGTTACAGAAACTCACAACTGCTCTTTCAATGAGACCTGCTTTAACATCCAGGGAGGGTTTCGCTGTCTGTCTTTGGAATGTCCAGAAAACTACCGCAAGTCTGGAGATACGTAAGTACTTTCCTTTTCAAAGTACAATCTTCTGGGGTGACTCTCCTTAATGTCACACTAATGCTGACTGAATATGTAGGGGATTCTGGCAGATGTTATTGGTAGGCTTACATTATACTTTGCACACACTCGTACCTCTTTTTCATAGTCCTGTTTCAGCCCCTTTAAAAGTTGCCACATGTCAATTGTTTGCATTGTAATGATCTCTAGAGGCATAAAATGATGCTCTCTCTCTAGCTGCCTTGTCTGTTAGGAGATTTATGTTCAGCTACAAAATTCTGTCTTCTTTCACCCTCAGTTTTTGCTTACTATTACACTCCAGTGACAGTCATCTTTTATACTGTCTCTTAATCTAGGTTAGTGAAAATCTATGCATTCTGGTTTCTAAAATAGGAGAAATAGATATGGGAGGAGGGGCAGCTGGCAGCAGCTAGCAATGTGGAGAAGTTGCAAAATATCAGTAGCATAACTGTATGGCTGATGCAGATGGCTATTTTTCCACCTGTCCCGTGGCTTTATGGCCACACTGTACTCCAGATGTTTTTTAGAAGGCTGCCCAACATTCTTCTAATGTGCACCATACCCAGGTAAGTGTATGCATCAGCTGGAGAGGAAGGCTGATAAATCACATTGATCATCAGCCTGCTATTGCTCTTCACAGTGTTCATATATCCACAGTCCCTTTGGGGAAGTTGAGTATTCTGTACTTTCACTGTAGAGTAAAACTGGTGCTTATCTCACTCTGAGAGATTTTGTGGAGTTATTTAGTTTCCATTTAAACCCTAAGCTGTAAAATGCCATGTAAGTAGTTTAGTATTTGATAAGAATGTTATAGAAATTCATTGTATAAAAACAGGTTTTTATGGAATATGCTTGTATTTTAAAAGGCATCAACGGTAATTAAGTTTTAAATTACTTTTGTCACGTCAGTAAACAAGAATTGTCTCATGACGTGAATGGACTGTTTATTATCAATATCATGTAACCTAATTCAAAAAAAGTCATTTGCAATGGGCCACTAAGCAAAATTAGCAGATTTTCACTCTTACAGAGGTCCTAGAGCTAAAAGGTTCATTCTATGAAATGGATGTAAATACACACTCCATTTTCATCTTGTTGGGGTTTTTTCTGTATTTTTAAGTATTGAAAGTGTTGAAAGTAATGGCTATTTGAGAAGTTAAGGATCTTTTTTGGAAGTAATAGAATGTCTGAATTGCTTTTCTGTCTGGGTTGTTACAGCTCTGTAATGGCTTACTCTGCCTAACTCAAACAGATTAATAGGGAGAGATCCTTCTGATGTGCCAAGACTATAATTAGGCAGTGAGTCAGACACAAATCCTGTAGCTGCTCAGTAAAGTTCTAATTATTTTAATTATTTTAATTATTAACTTCTTGGATTTATTAGGCTTCCCCCTCACAGCAGCTGCAGACACAGATCCTAAATGTATTGTCAAAAAATGTCATTTCATCAATGAAAGAGAATACAAGTATATTATCCTTATTGCAAGTAGTCCAGGTTAGTTTAGTGGACAAATAGATATTCTTCTGGTAAGCCAGAATGAGATTATTATACCAGCATGCCTGAATCAAGGTGTATATATCGGGTTATCTTGTTCCCACTGGAGATTAGTTTCTTAGCATAGCTCTTTACCACCTTTTCTACATCCAAACTAGTTTATACATTCTTGAATCATTTATTTTTTAGCATATGAGGCAACATACCTGATAGCTAACTGATCCTTGTTAGCCTTCGCATGATAATGACATTAAATCACATTTGCACTTAACCTTGTGCCAAGACTCTAAAATCAAAATGTTTTGCTTCTTGTAACACCTACATATTATCAATACTAGTTTCCTCTCTTTCATTCAAAACACATTCCAGTTTCACTAATTTGGCATATCATAAGAAAGACAACGCATTTTTCCTTCCTATCAAGTTGGCACCTTACAAGATTTTTTACTCTATATCCCTAATTTTCTTTCGATCAGCTATAATTTAATGAGTCTCAGTCCTTCAAACAGCAGTTTTTTGAATCTGATTTTTCCTTGAAGTCGTTATTTACAGTTGTCAGTCATCTAAAAATTCCATACCTAATACCTTTAAAGCGGAGATTTTTGCATGGTGGCTATAGCAGAGATGTTTGCCACTGGGTGATGTAATTGCAGGATTGTCAGAAGCTACAGGCTGAAAGCTCAGAATGGTGTACAGATATGCTCTGCTTTGTGAGCAAACACCCTGTGTAAGCTTCCCTGGAGACCAGCAAAGTGCCTGGTATGGTGTGGTCCATAATCTAATAACTTTTAACTTTTTGAAGGTCATAAGACTTTTGCTTAAATTCTGTCTGGTTGGTTTTTTTTTTCCTTAGAAACCCATAGGGTTGGTAATTTTCCAAGGATAATTATGACTTACTACTCCTCACAATAGGACTTAACGTGCTGCACTGCCCTTGCCAAACACTTCTTGTTATCAAATTGCATAACAATTAAATTCCCTTTATGTGACACTGAAGTCAAACATTTGTAGTATTTAAGCCAAGAAAAATAGTAGTAAAGATAAAGAAGCAGTTATGGTGGTGTGTGAAAAAAAAGTATCTGCACTGAGCCAGATTGGGAAATATTTTCATATTTTAAACCTGCCTGTGTATTACTAAGATTGTCTGTCTCTTCTCATTATTAGGACCGGCTTTTAATTGCTTAGAAAGATGCCAAAATGTAACCAACGTCTGAGATTTTAAATGCTAGGTGTCTGATGCAGGCTCAGGTTTTGGCAAATTTCTTCCAAAGCAATTCAGTTATTTTCAGGAACAGGAAAGATAGGCAGAAACAAGTTGTTTCGTGTGCATGAGAAGGTTGTTTTTTTGTTTTTTTTTTGTTTGTTTTTCTTTTCTTTTTAATTTAACTGTTTGGAGCAGAAACCTGAAATTGTCAGATTACTTTTGCACCTATCTTCGTGCTTACCAAAAGCCTCTGAAATTTTTGAAGTAAAAAAAATTTTGCATAATAGCAGCTAGCTTTTTTCGTAATCCTTAGAAAATAAGGACCTTGATGTTAATCAGCCCTTATGTACCAAGATAGGGTCAGGTCTACCAGAGTATTTCTGAAAGGTATTTAACTTTTGCTGCAAATTCTTCAGTGATAAAGATTTCTCAGCATAACAGAGTTATAGAAAGGGACCTCAAAGATCATTAAGTTCCAATGGCAATTGTTCTCTGTGTCTGACCATCCTTCTCAGTGCAATTTAAATTCTCTTGTCTGTAGAAAAGTCTTTCTATTTTAGGAGCACACAATTCTCTTCTCATTCAGAAGACATGATCTTCTTACAGCCCTTAAAGCAGTCTAAAATGTGCATATACCAAGACTGTCTTAGCCTGTTCCCACATATAAAGCAGCCAGATCTTCCCTGAAGTGTTAGCTCCTAGCTGTCCTGGGCCCAACACTGCCAACCTTGACAGCTCCTCAGCATCTTTCTTTTGAGCTTTTACAAGCTAGGCTTAATGAAAGGTGTTTCTAGTACAAGTAAGGGAAGAGCCAACTCACTAAGAAGGAAAGGCATACTTAGGGCTGAGGCTGAATGTAAGGAGGGCCAGATCTGTAGTTGTGATCAGGAGAGGAGAATTAATCTGGGAGGTGCCTGAAGAATGGAAAGTAAAATCGGGCAAAACAATACAGAGACAAGGGGGAAAGAAACCGTGGAAATCAGTGCAGAGTCAGCACTCAGCTCATCTGGACCTTAAGGTGCGGTGCAAACTGCTGATATAAGTGAATGCCTTTGTAGTGGAGTATGTTGTAGGAGGTACAAAAGATAGTTGCAGCTCTGAAAATCTACAGTGACAGATTTTGGAAATGCATAGTGTGTAATTTGGTGATAATACTTGGTTTGTCATTCAGCAAGTTGAGATAGTTTCCCTATATGAGGTAAATTCCAAAGCCATAAACCCTGCTAAAAAAGTTCTTTTCAGTGTATGAGCAGTTGTTGTATACCACTCAGCTTCTTTTGGTACAATATAATAAACTGCCTCTATATCATGTGAAAACCAGACTCAGAACTTAACAAGAACAAAGGCAAAATATTTTCTTATGTAGGAAATGTAAGGCACTGTACACTTATTTTTCTAGCCCGTGCTCCTCATTGCACAGATGTACAAGGATGCATTTATAACTTCCTCACTGCCTAGTGGTGTGCATTCTGGCAGCATACCTGTGCCTCCTCCAGCCCATCCCTTCTCCTGCAGGTTTCCCTATGATCCTGGGCACAGTATCCGCAGTATGATGGTCAGGCATAGAGACTGCATGGCCACTTCATCCTTCTTGAGATGTCAGAGAGCTGGGACAGCACCCGGGGTCTCAGGCTGCTCATTCACTAGCTACTGAATACTCCTGCTGTATGATTTTCTTCTGCCCATGAAAGGTGGCATTTACATAAGATCTAGAGAATACACCATGACTTAAATGCTTGTTGCTTATTACGTTTGTGGTGCATGACCCCAGAATGAACTCTGGCTCTTGAAAGCAATAATATTTGCTATCTCTTCTTTGTGGTTATTTGAAGGAACAATTAGCACACATTAACTAAACCTAGAGTGAAGTGTGCAGTGTGTAAGTGTGTACCACAAAAGAATAAGATAAAAGATGATGAATTTTGAATAATTCTTAACTCCTAGCCCCAGGCACATCTGTCTCCACAGATACCTTTCTGAATCAGCACAGTGTCCTTTTCCAAATCTTATGGAGGTTTTTTTTGTTGTTGCTGTTGTTGTTCTTTAAAAAAATCTGGCTATTGCAAAACATTTTACATTTATAAAAGAGAGTAGGTTGTGGCACTTTCATGAATATACATGGGCTTCCAAACAGATTTACATGGAGAAAACAATTTCAACTAAGAAATTAACTGTGTTTTCTTGTTTCATTATTTCAAACAAACCAAATAGCCTCTGGCATAATTTGCTAAAGCTGAGTAATTCTCTTTTGTGGAGTTAGTGATGACATTTCAGAAAAGATTGCAGATCTTACTATACCTGAAAATATTCCTAGAGAATCCACACTTAATTAGATAGCCATCCTGTGAAGACTTGTGTTTGCTCTTCACACGTATGAATAAAATTAAAAATGCATTTAAGCCTTCAAAGAATTGCTTTGTACTTTGGTTTGCAAGTGATGTTAAAAGAAAACATACAACTCATTAACTGAAGAACTGAGGGTGCTTTTAACTACTCTTTTTGAAAATGCATATTTTGCATATAATGAGCCACAGTTCTTTTGATACCAGATATTCCTGATAAAAGCTTAATTTTATATATCAAAATAAAATAAATGAAATAGGCAGTCAGATTTCTTAATACATTGTGAGGGAATAAGAAGCAAACTGTCCTTTCTGGCTGGAGCATTCCTTTGTAAAGAAATGAATAAGCATGTTAGGTTCCAAAATCTTAGCATGTGGACTGAATATTGTACTAAGATTCTTGTATATACTTTCATTGATTCATAGCTATTGTGAGGCAGATTTGGAGCCGTGCTCATAACCTGATCTTCCTGAAATTTTTTGAAGTCAACATCCAGCTTAACTGTCTGTCTACCTCTACTTCCATTATTTATCAGAGAGCATATTTGGATACCAATTTTAATTTGATGAATTGGGCGTATTTTTCATCTGAAATTCATATAATCTTTTCTTTTATGGAATATTCTAAACGCTTCTCAAATCCAACTTTACTTCTTTCAGTAGCAGGAAAGGATGAGACTTTTTTCCTTCCTTTCATGAAGATCTGAATTTCTGGTGCTGACACTGGGACTGAGTTCAATGTTTGCCAGCCTGTATGGGTGATCTCTTTTACTAAGATGGATTTGTTGCTATAATATAGTGCTCAGCAACAGCATTAGCAGACCAGTATTTCCTCACTCATGAGTATCATTCCTGTGATTTGATCCTGCCTAAGAGTGTACTGAATGTAGTGTATATGCTGGAGACATCAGGCTGTTGGATTTTTTCAGTTCTTGCTTAGGAGTGTGTTAAAATGACTTACTTAGGTTGATTCTGTTCATGACACAGAGAAACTCTGCCATCTCAGGAGAAGGAAGAAAGTTTGTTTTTAAAGCAAGTAAACTTGAACATATAGCAAGGGATCAATTTTTATGTTCTCCTGAATGCTGTCAGATAATGAATGTACACAGTGCAGTATCTATAGTGCCTCTTCTCTAATAAATATCAATGCCTTCTACAGCTCTACTTCTAAACCTACACTGTTGTTTTCAGAATACTTTGATCAGCCTTAAAAGCCAACCCTAAAAGGACATCCAAACACAGCCAACTCACCAGTCACCTAGGATCATCTCCTTTATTTAATGTATACCCAATCAAAAAGATAGTAAAACTTAAAGGTGAAAAAACCTGATGTTCTTCTTAAAAAGTATAGTCTGAGGTGTCAGACCCAGTCCATCTGTGTTTGAAAAGAAAGAGCAGCACTTCCGAAAATGGCAGCCCTCCTTCAAAAGCACTAACTACAGACAAGTTCATCCTTATTTAATAAATGTCCATTTGCTGTATAACTGAGCGGCCAGGCTGAAGAATGGATACAGTATGCAAGTCAACATATCTTTTCCCATCCCCACTGCCCTTGCTTTCCTATCACGCTTGCTGAATGTACGCTAATCTTCCTCTTGTCTTGTGTTCTCACTTTTCTTGCAGTCGCTGTGAGCGCTTGCCTTGTAATGAAAATAAGGAGTGCCAGAGCCTGCCTCTGAGAATAACCTACTATCACCTCTCTTTTCCTACCAACATTCAAGTACCCACCGACATTTTCCGCATGGGCCCTTCCAATGCTGTCCCTGGGGATAAAATACTGCTGTCCATCATCAGCGGGAACCAGGAGGGTTTTTTCACCACAAAAAAAGTGAACAACCACAGTGGCATTGTGGTCATGCAGCGGCAAATCACAGAGCCCAGAGACCTTCTTCTGACAATTCAAATGCAACTTACCCGCCATGGAACTGTCAACACATTTATTGCCAAACTTTTTGTCTTTGTCTCTGCACAGCTTTGATCTCTAACTTACAGGCATAAGTGACTACATTTCTTCTCTTGAGAGTAGCTTGTTTTTTTTCCCTCCAATTTTAATAAAGTTTTAGTTCATCTGTTGCATGCTGCACTTGCATTTTATTTACCACGATCATTATAGTTCTTCACTTTCCCCCATCACTGAACATCCCAATTTTGAGACATTTTCTGTCTACTGAGCATCATTATAAAAAGCAAAAATAAGTGCACATGAAGTAATAATCTGAATATTCTGAAGACTGAAAGTATTAAGTTGCTTCACTCAATAGTGGAATTGGTGTCATCTGAAAAGACACAACTCCATATGCTTAGGTCTAAATATTACAAACAAAATAGATACATAATTTGCTGAAACAAATTTAAAGAGTTTCATCATATGGGATATATATATATAATCAAAGTGAATCAAAATGGCACAAATTAGGGCTTTGGCATCTCAGAGATGCCCCAGCACAGAAGTTGCTGTGAAAGCATGGAGCCAGATTCTCAAGTTGCACCAGTTGTCACTGCTCTGTTGTAGCTAGTGCACCTGTGACGATACACACCAGGTGCAAATCTCACTTCTGTCTTATCAGGATGATATAAAAAAGAATCTCCTCAAAATAAGATGTATTTTAGACATTTTTTCATCCTCTTTTCTGTAGAATTTCCATTTAATTGTACAACTAATGATGACAAAATAGCAATGTACTCCTAGCAACATTAAGTTAGTAGCAGGGATTCACAGGTTATGTCCTGAGAAGTATCAACAGGAATATTTGAAGAAGATATTAATCTCATAATGTTTTAATTTCTCTGACATTCAAATGAAAGCTGGTAAATTTGAAACTCTAAAGACTTTACCTGACAAAGTAGCAGCCTTCAAAAGTCAGCTAGAATTCTAATATCCAAATCTTTCTTGCCTTAATTCTATGATATCAAGAGCTGCATAGACAATACAACTGGAATTTTTTTAAATCCTTTTGTACTTTGACTTGGAAGAGGAATTATTTTACTCTTCAGTTCTTGTATTGATACATATCAAAAGCTCAGTCCCAGATGATCTACAAATCAGTGTTCATTGACACCATCCTGGGCTCAATTTCTCTACACAGACAGAACAGTCAGTTGACAGATGAATGAGGAATAATCAGGGTCAAAATACATATTGAAAACATCTACCTATGTAAATACAAAGAGCCGGCAAGATACAAGGTTAGAAACTGGAAACCTCCTAAATCAAGTTCACAAATCTTATTCACCTGAACCCAGGAATTTCTTGATTTGAGATCTTGGGCAGCCTGATCCAGTGCCTGATTTAGTGGTTGGCAGCCCTGCCCTGCCAGGGTTAGAATTAGATGATCTTTCAGGTTCCTCCAACCCAAGCCATTCTATGATTGAAATGATTATGATTAGCTGCAAGCTGTTGGCTCTTAGGCTCATTGTAAACCATGGACTGGACTGGGACATGATTGCAGCACTCTGCCAAATAATTACATATTCCCCACATTAAAGCTGGGATAAGCTTTATCCCAGCTGGCTCACAGGAGTTCAATTTCAGCAAGGAATGCCAATGTTTAATGAGTGTTGATGCATACTTATAAAGCTTCCGGAAGTTGCCAGTGAGGATAGAGTCCCCACATTAAATACTGAAAGCACAATCCCATTATACTTCAGCTAATGGGATTTCTTGCTGCCCCAGAAGATGCTTGCATATAAAAGTCCTCTGGCTGCCAGTTCATTATGAGGCCATAATTAAGTAGGATAAAGATTCAAAAATAACATTTGTTTTAGCAAGCATCAGTTTATATTTATTTGGCAGGAAAAGAAGAGAGTGTAAGAATCTGATCCTCAGTGTTGTAAAATTCTACCATATTCTGTCATTTCATTGCATTCAGCAGTTAACTCAAGAATACAGAGATGCTGCAGCATAGATGGAACTTCCAGGAAGATGTAATCATATAGCGCAACTTATGTGTGTGGGTCTTTCCAAATGAAATCAGGGCTCCTGTTCCAAAGAACTTATTCACTGAATCCAGAAGAGAATATGAAAATGAAAGACGCCAGACCTCAAGAAGAAAGGAAAAAAAACTGTATTCAGGAAATCATATTATGTAAAACAATCAATGCAACTGAGCTATTTCTTATTTTTTTTCTTTTCTAAGTAAAAAAAAATCTGGAGGAAATAGCTGTTCCAACATTCCAATTTGTGACAGAGAACACAACTTCAAGGAAAGATTTGAATAAATAAAGCATATAGAAATAAATTTTGCCAATCATAGCACCCACATGTAGATTGGAGGGTATGGACATCTTCAGCTAGCTAAAATATCAAATTTTGTGTAAGGGCAGAGCACATCATTAGTAGTAAATATTCCGAATTTGGAATGAACAAAGACATTGTTCAAGAAGATTCCTAAATATGTGCAGTCAAACCATTGCAAGAGCAAAGTGTTACCAAGTGCATTCTGGATAAACTGAGTGCAAAAGAAAGGACACCAGAGAAGGACAATTTAGGCAGTAGAAAATGAAAGCACAAACTCAAGTTCATCAGTGTGGATGGAGCACACACACAAAAGTTGAGCGATTTCTAAGAAAAGAGAGAAAAGATGCAAATAAATAGAGAGGACATAAAAACCTTGCCATGTATATAATTACAAGCTGGATGGATCTATGCACTGGCTTTAGTTAGTTGCTAACAAGATCACTTCTTTTCATTGTGATCTTCTGTTTCCTAGGTACACACAGGGTACCTAATTCATGTCAGAATACTTTATTCCAGTGAATCAGAAGGTAGAATTATGAACGCATATATTACTTAAGGCTTAATTGTAAACAAATTAATGACTTTTTTGGATGAGAATTTCAGAAACATTTTCATTTGTCAAATGCTCAAGCTGAGGTTGAGGGTAAAGCTTCCTTTCCTTTCCAGGAAGAAGCAAAAGTACTGTGACACTGAAAACTTCATACACTCCCACCAGAATGGTTTTGCATACAAATCCTCATATCTAACAATAGCTTTGAAAATTTAAAATTCTGTATGTATTGTACCAGTACTTCATTAGTTGTAAAAGCCTAAAATGAATTACACAAGCCATTGGATAATGGTGCCCCTCAAACCTTTAGAAGACCCCATTGTTATTCCTTATATGTTATGTAAAGCAAAGAGTACTTTCAGTTAAATGTTTCAGGATTCTTAAGCATGCTGTTGGAAGTAAAACTAGCCTGACTTAGCTGTTATGACCCCTGCACAGTAAAGACTCTCTATTTGTTGTATGTCTGTGCATGTGTAAACATCCACTAAACTCCCATATACACAGTAGGAAAAAAAAGAGAAAGAGAGGGAAATACACTTGGTTGATGCACATTTCCTCTGTTCTATTTCTTATGTATTTTGAAATAGACCACTGGAAGTAGTCTGTACAATTTATCTCTTCTTTATTGCAGAGATGTAGGGTCATTTGGCTGCTGGAAATTCTTTCCTAATTTGGCAGCTGGGTTTTAAAATAAGAGAGTACAATCTGCTGTTGTAGGATAGACAATGTCCATATATGCAGAATTAATGCCATGAGGCATTTCAGCAGAAAGCCTTGTTCTATTCTAATGTTTAGGAAATCCTGAAATTTTGTACCTGAATAAGGATAGGAAGTAAAGGATCTCTCTTGATCTGTATCTCCATTCTCTAGCTTCACTTCTCACTCTCAACTACGGAATGAGAATAACAAACCAGCAGACGTAAATTAATCGAGCTTCATTCCCGTCTCTTGGAATATGCCAGTTCACATCTGTTGAAGCATGATTTCCTTTTATTATTAATAAAACCATAAAGGCCCTTGAAACACTTTAAAAAGATGGCTTCTGGGTGTGGGCTTGGGTAACGCATTTTGAAAAGAGCAAGAACCATTTGTTTCCAGAGGCTTCCATTTTTGTTTCCCATTTTCTCAGTGAATTTTTCTTTCTTTTAATCTTTTAATTCCCTCACTCTGACACTGCAGTCTTTTCTTTCTTTTACTTAGAAATATGAAGAAATGGGCAGGTCAAAGTTGAGATCATTTGTGGGGCTTAGCCACATTGTAAGTCCCAGCACAGCCCTTTCATCTTTCATGAACACAGACTGGGTATTGTGTGAAGTTCTTGAACTGTAAGTGACTTTAAATTCACTCTGGTGGACAAGGGTGAGAAGAAGTCATTTAACTTTTAATAGACTTTCAAGGCCGAGTGAGCAGCTGGTTGAGATAGAATATGGAATGACCCTTTCCATTTCCCCAAACTTAGAATTCAATCTTTGAGGTTTTGAATAACGTGGTTAACTTTTACCTCCTCCAGTTTCCATTTCTCTGTATTTTCTCAGTTTAGATGGAAAGGGTTGTGTATGAAAAAGACTGAAGAGAGGTTTTTCTGTTTCTTGCTGCACAAAATATTGGGAAAAAAAAAAAAAAAAAAAAAAAAGTGGAACTTTCTGAGATATCCTGCCAGATTTCCAGAATGGGAACAATTGTTTCTGCTTTATATGACTGATATAAAATTGAATACAAGGAGGCTTATGTAAGTAATTGTAGGTCTACTGAAATTGGTGAGACCATACCAAAGCAATGCATGTGAGGACCTCGTTCTGTTGTAAGGCGACTTTACATGGTGTCTTATACTACAGTTCTCCCACATTTTACACACCTGACTTGATGAAATGGGTTTGAGGTGATTTTGACTGGAACTCTTAGTCAGTATTCTTTTCTTGTTTCTGTTGTTTTGTTTTGTTTTGTTTTTTGTTTTTTGTTTTTTTGGTGTGTGTGTGTGCTTTTTTTTCCCCGTGGACTAGCAATTCTGCTAATCTGCTTTTGTCAATGCTTTTGAGGAGCTGGATGAGTATTTGCATCCAGTTTCTAGCTCCCTGGATTGCAAAACACACAAAAAAACAATTTTCAGAACGAATATGCATCTCTCTCTTGTTTCTCTTAGTGTCAGACTTGAAAAGACAGATACTATCCGTTGCATTAAATCTTGTCGACCAAATGATGTCAACTGTGTGCTGGATCCAGTCCACACAATTTCCCACACTGTCATTTCACTACCCACATTCAGAGAATTTACAAGACCTGAAGGTAAGCGGTTTGTTCCTTGCTCCATTTAATAGACTACAGCGTATAAAACCTCCACCGGAAATCCTTGCCTAAAGCCAGACTAACTACCAGTGCAGTAAAATGTTTGCACAGTTCAAAATTATAGTGTACTATTCATTTAATTAAAACCTTCAATATCCAGGAGTTTTAATTTTATGGGGCAAAAAAAGTAAATCTGAGCTCTAACTCATACAACATATCAGTCTAAGGAAATACTGAGTCTGAAGTCCAATTTACCACATTTACTCACATAATAGCAGTGTGCCCCATTGCTTTTTCTTCCCTCTTGCAGATTTTACTGTAGGAAGTAGGTACTTCTTATACTTTTCTCATCTGTTTACAGTCTGTTGCAAGCTATTGGCAAGTGTCTTGTTCCAAGGATATGACCTTTGTCTCCATGTAGGTCCTAAATCAGAAAATGTAGTATGCATTTATACATCAAGAACTGTGATTTGCTGACTTTTGACCTCTGAAAAATTAGTGTACATTTTCTAGATATAAAATGAAGGGAAAATTCTATAAAATAAAGAAAGGGAAGGATTGGCCAGAAAGCTTTCTAAGCTAAGATTTTCAAAAAACATCCCAGTGAACAAAAAGAGTTTTCCATTCCCATGTGATGCACTTTAGTGGGTATTTCTTTGATTCCTTCATTTTCCATGGTACCTGAAAGCCTTTATGTCCTGTAGTTCCAGAAGGATTACACTCTGCTTAATTCACATATAAAGAATCAATCTTTTGCTGCTTGCCATTTGTATTCATTTTCATGCATCAAGAGGTGTAATGACTGCCTTCATCTCAGCTTCTTTATAGGATGAACCACTCGTCAATTTACTGTGTGATGAAGACACAGGGAGAAAAGAAAGGGAGGGAGAATAGGAAGATCATTCTTAAATTTCTATTTCTTATCCACCCATAGTCTCAACCTTGATTCTTCAGGAAACTGTCCTAAACGAAAGCCAAGGCTGATTCTTCATGTCTCTATCAGTCACTCTCAGTCCCTTCCAGGTAGGGACTGAGAGCAGGGCAAGAGACATCCCAATCCCTGTTCAATTTAGACACCAATAACATTGATGCAGAGGTCTGCTCTAAAGAGTACTGGGCATGCTGCCTGCCTTAGCTGGCCCTACTTTGCAGAAAATGGAGGAATGCTCCGTAGCCACCTTTATTACCATACACACTCCATCTGTTTTACCAGGTGTACTGGCAGCAGAGCTAAGGATTTAGCCCAGGACTCTTCCCAAGCAGTTTGCTCAGTAGTCCATCATGATTTAATAACAAGATATAAGACTTAGCAATCTAAGAGTAATACCAGAGCCCAGAAGACAATCCTGAGCCGTAATTCACTGCATGGCCTTAGGTGAATTATTACAGATCCATGCTTTGGTTTTATCTTCTGTAGAGCAAGGATAATAATGTGAATAATAAAATTTATCTCCCTCATGTAAGGCTTGAAAAATAGTTTATTAATTTATTTATTTATTTGGACCTAAATTCCTCCTCCAATTCTTAAAAAGACTCTACAGTTTGTAATACCGATACCTTGTGTAACTGCCTAAGATAATGAGAGTTTGAAGGTCTACCTGTTTGGTCCCTCTTCTCCCCACCTTGTGGATCCTTAGCACTGTCCTTTTTATGTACATGCTAGAGGTCTGATGCACTTCTAAGAGTGATCTTTCTGGACTCTAAAGTAAAAGTGTTTTGGCTTCAGGGCTTTTTGGATGGTACAGAGGGAGAAAATAAATCCATCTGAATGTTCTCATCCCCACAGAAACTCTTTCTTTCCGTTTTAAAAGACAAATGAGAAGGAAAGAGAGAGGGATATTAGTCTTCCACTGGCTTTGAGAATAAGTCATTTTGTTTCAAATGCTGTTGGGTTTCTCAGTGATATTTTCATTACTTCTCAGTATATTCTGTGATACCTTTTATTTGCAGAGATTATTTTTCTTCGTGCCATTACACCTACATATCCGGCCAACCAGGCAGATATCATATTTGACATAACAGAAGGAAATTTAAGAGAATCCTTTGATATCATCAAGCGTTACATGGATGGTATGACAGTGGGTGAGTAGTCATTTCTACGTACAATACAGTTTCATATTTCAATAATATTGTAGAACAATGTCAGAGATTTGAGTAATTCCTTCACACCTTGATTCTCAAGGCTCCACTGGTTTAATGTTCTCTTTCTCCAGTCCAGTCTGACTGATTTGTACTCATATAACCTTTTAAAAAAAAAAAACAAAAACAACTGTTCTTAACATAAGTGGCCTAAACCATAATTTCAGAAGCATTTTAGATTTTTTTTTTTTTCAGAATTAACTCTAACTGCATATGCAAATGACTTAGCTTTAAAATTATGGGATTTGGCTATTATCAGCAACCCAAATGTAAAGCGGATAGTCTGTCAGCAGAGAGACTGTAAATTTAATTAACTCTTCTTTCTTGTTTAAACAGCATAGCATCAAGGTTTTTTTGGATAATAATTAAATTTTTATTGCCAGAATAAATTTTCTGAATCTGTTCCCTATTTTAATGTTAAATAACAGGCTAGTTCAAGTGTAAATTAATATCACTTTCTGTTGAAGGTAAAATTGATCTGTCAAATGCCGTGCTTTACAATAAATTTGAAAACCAGAATGAATCATAGACATTTGATTTCCAGCCTCATTTTGGAAGAGGGGAGGTTTACCAGTGTGTGTGTAGTCATGTGCTAGACCTGCAACTCATCACATAGGAGAGAGAGGCTGCAGGACAACGTGGGATTGCATATTATGAAAGGTTTCTTCCAGAGCAGAGCTCCTTAGGATGAGAGAATGAATATACGAGGGCTGCTCTGAAGGTAATGCCTCCAGTTTTATTATGTTGGCCCACAGTGTCAGAAGCAGATGTTGGAGGCATGGCAACAAGGGTTGAACATTTCCACCATTATTCCGTTACATTTTGTTGCCATACAACAGATGGCAGCAGAGGGGCAGTCCGGAAAAATGGCGTCTGATGTGGAAGGTGTCATTGAATTCCACCACGTGGAAAAAATGGGACCTGTTGGCATTCATTAACACTTGCTGAACTTTTGTGGAGACCAAACAGTGGATGTGAGCACAGTGAGGCGGTGGATGGTGCATTTCAGCAGTAGTGACTGGTACAGTGGGTCACCTCCATGGGTGCAGATTTTTACAAGTGCAACATGCAGGTTCTTGTTCATTGCTCGCAAAAAAATGCATAATTAATGGTGGTGACTGCATTGAAAAATAGTGTTTTGCAGTTGAGAATTTGTTCTATCAAATGCTGCTACTGTGCTCTTTGTATTTGCTGTAGCTTCCGTGGAAATAAACAGGAGGCATCAATTTTGGAGCAATCTAGGTAGCAGGTGTGCTTTATTAAAAAGTAATATTTGATTCCACTATATTAATGCTTATTTATGAAAATAAAGGATGACAGTTCCCAGTGAACATTTGTGCTTCAGCATGTGAATGTGCAAGTTTTGCTCTGCTTTAGACACATGCTTCTAGGCATGCTAGCAGTGTTTGTCTGGATGGACACAAAAATCATTGTTCTTCCACAAATTTTGCGATAAGCCATATTCAGTATGATCTGAAGGTGGCACTGTTGCATTTCAGAAGCATGATAGCACAGTGTCAGCTGTACAAAGGTATTATGAACTGTAGATAAAACAAGTCATTAGGTTTATATTTCTTTCTTTATCAAACAGAGGTATACATGTGAATGCTGAGAAAGAGGGAGAGTCTGTTAAAGCAGGACGATAAGATTACAGATTTCAAGAACTGGGTTGATTCTTTAAAACAGTATAAATGTTATCAGATCCCGCAATAGTTACAGTAGTTTGCTTTTTGTGCTATGTGCTTCTTTCTGTCTGAAATAAGAAAGAGGGATGTGTTTAGAAACTTGACTGGCTAAGGCATTTGCCTGAGGGAAATGTTTCCATTTTGAATAATAGGACTGCATGTCAATGGTATTTTACTTGGTAAACTGGATATATGCCTCACAATGAGAGATATTCCCTGTTGAAAGGATATGATATATGCCCAAATACAGCTCTACTGAAGAATTGGGCAACAGTTTCATCACCTCAGTTCCCCCATGTGCAAAATGGAGATGATATAACATGCCTACTGTCTTAATTAATTCTTGTATGTAAGAATCTTAATTAATTCCTCTATGTAAAAGTACTTCAAGATTAATGGATGGAAGCTGCAAAGTAAACTGCCTGCAGCAGAATTGGAAAAGAAAAATTAAGCCCTGCCCCTGGAGGGCTAGGGGCTCAGGACAGCATGTTGTCTGGTGGAATTAGGATTGCAAATAATTGTGCCATCAGCAGTTCTGCTGTTCCCATCATAATATCACTTTTCTTGTTAATAAGAATCAGAATGTAGAAGTCTGCTAGACAAATAAATAAGACTGCATCCTAGTCTACAGGAATTAACTATGCTAACTCCCTTTTTAAAAAAGGGGGAAGATTTTGCATAATGATGGAATAAGAGGAAAGATGTAGGTGATATCAGAAAGATTTATTGGTTATCCCATTAAATTAAAAGAATGTAAAAACTATGGGAATGTAAAATACGGAATTTAGCAGAGCAAATGCCAAACTAGCTGTGTATACAGCGTCCAATGGTATAACAGATGAGTATTGAGGAATTTTTCTCCAAAAATAATGACTCAACTATTCTAATCATCAGTTCATATGCTTCTGATTTCTGGGTGAGCACATCTGAACTTCTTAATGACCACCAATGGACAATCTGTTCAGGTTCTTTTAAAACTTTTCTTTGCTTCTTAAAATACGGAGGAAAGAATGCATGTACCCTGATAATGTGTTATAGATGCATGGGTAAAAATACTAAGGTTCATCTTTCATTCTGTTGTAATATTTCAGGAGAAATTATCAGAATATCAAAGCTATTTTATCTTACAATGGAAAGTAGGTCACCATTAGATCACCATTTTCTACAAGAGTAAGCATAGAAAACCTCTACAGGAGTAGCTGCATTTAAGCCGTGTTTGTGTTAATGGAAACGAACAATATGGTCTTATAAGTGTAACATTAAAAAATGAAAACATGCAGCTTTCTTTTGGAAAAATGCTTAGAGAGAGGGAGGGTCTGTGAAAGATGGATTTTCAGAAGGAAAGCGAGGACGTAGGCATTGACAGAAAATTATGGCCTGAAGAGAGTCAGATCATCAGTTTTAGTCATTATCCCATTAAGTTGACACTGAGCCATCAAAGAGAAGATGTAAAGAAGCTGAGAAATATGTAGGATTGGATGGAGAATGACTGATCAGTCCGGTTTGTGATTTGCTGATGAAGAGATGGGAGCTGAGGTCATAGGAGGAGTGTAGGAGCAGGTTGTGAGGAAGGAAAAAGAGCGCTGGAAACAAAGGAAGGATTTAGGTTAGAAGAATAAAGTACAAGCTTTCCCAAAGTAGCTGTAGGAGGAGCCACCACCAAGATAGGAGATGAAGGAGACAAGGACACTATTGCAAAGTGAAAGAAAACGGGAATCAATGACCAGCAGTAGCAGAGGAGCCAAAATAAGTAAGCACTGACTGCAACAACTCGCTATTCTGCCCTACAGAAAGTATCTTCCAATGGAACAAAAAGTATCTTCCAATGGAACAGAGGGAACAAAAGCCAGCCTGCTGGGATGGCAGTACATAGACTTCATGAAATTTGAGAAAAAAAAAAAAAAAAAAAAAAAAAAAAAAAGAATTGTGCTCACAGTTACCTGCAATATTTCTACCCAATTGTATTAGAATGCCAGACTCCTTTCTTTCCTTGTACCAAAAGTGCTAAGCTCTCTGTTGCCTGGTGTCATTACAGGCCAAGGGGCCACTGAATCCAAAAGATTCAGCTTGAAGTTAACAACTGCACATCACTTGTTAGCATGGGTGGGAGAAAAAAAGAAGCTCAGACCTATCCAGTTTTGTTGTTTTTTTTTAAAGCTTTTATAGATTTCTCTCTGCATTCCTCCTTTAACCAGCTGTCAGTGAAAAATGAAGAATGCATTTTCAACCTGTACAAAAATGTCCTATTAAGGCCTAAGGTATTATCAGATACTATAAAACGTTTTTGCCCACAGCTATGCATTCATTTCCTTAGGTGACTGTAATACCACCTTGTAGTCTGGTAAACATCAGGAAAGTTTTAAAACTTCTTAATACAACTAAAAGTACTGTTGGCAGGATGAAATCTTCCCCACCACATTTGATGGCAACATAAGCCTATATTTTTTTGCTTGTTAAGCAGAATGATACTATTCTTAGCAAAATCCAGAGCCAATACAATTAGGAGAGCTTCCCAGGGGTGTTGTGCTGGTGCTTGAATGTGCTGATATCATCAGTTGCTTATAATTTTACAGATATGCACTACTACTCTCCATAGTGATTGGTGTATACATGCATTCATATTTTTCAAATGATACTGTTACTGGAGGTATCATTTATATTGTGCTACTGAATGTGTTTTTCAGCTTGCAATGAGATCTAGGATTTGTTCTATGGTTTGCTTAAAACAATTATTTGAGGAAGTTTAATTTATCATCGTTCCTGTCATTTATATTCTTCTCTGCCACCAAATAGCAAGAGACAATGATGTCAGTTACATTTGCAAGGGTTCCACTGCCGAACTCTGTCCCCTTTCCAGGCTCTTTTCCATGTGTGATAGCTCATGATATTACTGTCGAACCATTGCAGAGAGTGTCTTAACTACCGGTGTTGCAACACTGGATTTATTGGTAGTCTAATTTTCACTATAATACCATGATCCTTTAGTATATTCCAGAGTCTGGAATATACGTTTTAAAAATGAGTCAAAGGTAAACCAAAATAGATGGCAAATGTAATTGTGCTTGCAGGATCCCATACTGGTTGGATGTGGAAGTAGGAAACTGAACGCTTTTTTTCCTTTTGGGCAAACCTGCCCTTAGCACAAAGACACTTCAGTATCTCACAAGCAATTTGTCCATTCCCAGTTACAGCAAAGTGTTTTCACAGTCAGCATGTGCATGTTTGTGTGGCCTGTTAAATTCAGTAGTTGGGCTACTAAACATGGGTTTTGACCTTTGATAGGGGACACTGAAGTGCCAGGCACATTTCTCTCTGCTTCTGTATGCTGTTTCTCTGCTCTCTTTACCTTTCAGCCAGAAGCTGGCTGGCTCTTGCCGTGCCTTTGTACAGTATTTAGCATAATGAGATCCTTGGACTGATTTGGGCTTTCTGGCAGGGAAGTAATGCTGAAAGTAGCAACTCACCTACAGCTGCTTTGCTGCACTGAAATTGAGCCCAGGCGAAGGCAGAGCCGGAGTGTCCAGCAGAGATGCAGTGTTTGCAGGGGCAAGGATTTCAGCACATACGTTATCTTCCCTTGTGGATACTCTTACTGGAAAGTAAGCAACAATAGCCAACTTTTGTCATGACTATAATGTCATTAGCATGAAACAACAATGGTGTCTGGCAATACAAAAACGATGCTGTCCAGTCATTCACAAATAGCACACAGAGCAGTGACATAATTCAGCAGGTTTTTAGACAGGCTCTTGCAGCCTTACATTAAAAAAGACACAAGCCCTTTCAGTATTTTTGTTCTAATTGTAGCCAGGCTTGCCCCTTTCACAATAGGAGCCCCTCTGCACAGAATATCTTGCGAGTTTTTTTCTATACCCGCTTGCCCTCTCAAAATTAGTAGCTACGCATTTGCAACTTGGGTGCCCAGAAGCTATTTGGTAAATGGGATCCTAGATTTATTGCCTGAACCTGCCCTTCTCGGATGCTGCTGACTGCACTGTGCTGTAGTCAGATCTCTCAAAACCCTCCCTTCCCTCCAGAAAAAATGGTAGGCTGCAGAGCTCTTCTGGAGACAAGCAGGCAACTCTAGCAGGAGGTGAATTTTCATTTCACAGCTGAGAATTGCTGAAAGTTCTTTTCTGGTGAGAATGAGTCTCGTGCTGGAACCAAATGTCATTCCTAGGGCCAGATTTTGCTTCCAGTACATTGTAAGTATCTGCTTAATCCCACTTTTCTGTGATCAATATTCATTTCATCCATTGGGTAGGAAGATGTAATGTATTACAAAAGCATTAATCCAGTCCTCCTTTGATTACAGTTTTCATAATCCAGACAAATAAATAATAATACTGCAACTCTGACAAAGTTTTGTGAGCTGCTGCATGAAGCATAGATCCTGCCAGCTTGGGAGAGAAAGTGACTGAGTCAGAGAAGAGCTAAAGGGACTGCTGAAGGTTGTTGGCTCACATTGCGTAGCGTGCATTTTTTGGTATTAATTTCAAACTCTGGGCAGAAATATTATATGAATGAGTGAATAAAGCCACATTTGTAATCCAGTACCAAGAAACATATTATAGAATTCCTCTTGCTTTGACCCAGTTTAAAGAGTACTGGAAAACCTGCTTTTCTGAGGATCTCCAAGTGTGAAATATTTGTTTAGCACATTAAGCTACTTTAGCTGCTGCTCCTGAGTTTGTGTGTTCATAGTAGGAATTTCATTCTTGCAGTAGTTCCTACACCCTATAAAAGCTGGAGACAGAAGATAAGAAACTCAAAGTATATCGTAAATCTTTCCCTACATGATGCAAAAATGCATGGCACATATAAAAAGAACAATTTTATTTTTAAAGGGGCCAAATGTTGTGGTGACCTCTTATTTCAGCCTTATTTTCTGAATTTAGTCAGGGATTAATCCACATTTACATTCAGAAATTATCTTTTATGAAAAATTCTGCAAATAATTCCAGTAGAGCTGTTGCCTCTACATGATGACTGAGCAGCTATCTAAAGGCTTTCATGGCAAATCCTCAGGATTAGGTACATTTTCTTCCTTGATAGATGGAATCACAGAGCTATAGCATGCTGTATGCCATAATGTGGCTCTTTGCCGAGAAATGTTTAGGATTACAAAAATTAGTTGCCCAGATGCCATGGTTATATTACTGTATCACAACTTGGCTGAAACTGAATAATGCAGTAATGGGATGAGGTTGGGTAAACCCAGCCACTCTCCCTTAATGGACTAACTACACACATGTTAAGCACTTAGGTGTTACTTTGATGGGCATTAAACCTCGAGTAAAAAGGACTGTGAAAATAAAGTATCAGGAAGCTGATATATGTAATTTTGAATAGTTTCAAAGTCTGATTTTCAATTCAGCCTTAACGTTTCTCCACCTGTTTTTGTAATACATAAGATTCTTATGCTACACAAAGTGTGATGCATTCTCCAAGGAGGAATAGGAAGGATTAAAATATTTATGGTGGAAACTATTTTTTAATGAGACTACCTCAAGTACAGTTATTGCATTTTAGGCGTGAGTGATTTCACAGCATTGTCAACATTAAAAGCCATTGCAAGTTTTGGCTGGAAGGCAAACCAGAGATCTAAAAGCACTCTGAGTTTGCCAAACCAAGTTAAGAGCGCATCTCTCTGAAGTTATTTGGTATCCTTAATAAAGATCATAGTATTTGTAAACTAGCCAAACCTCAGTAAAATCAAAGGTTGTTTTTAATTCTTTCATAATACCAAGGCTCCATGTGATCCAACATGACAGATAATAGCTTTGAAAACATTTACCATTTGTTTCTGGCCAAAAATAAATTAATACCATGAGGCCCTCTTTATTGCCTCTTTATTTGATGCATTTCAGCAATCAAGGCTTTCTAGAGAAGCCCAAGTGTTAATGAAACAACTTTGTCGAGTAGTTGAAGGATACAGTTCATAATAAATTGAATCCCAAATTTCTAATCTGCTGAAGAAGGCAAAAAGATTCTGTTTTCTTAGGTACAAGCTGAAATGCAACTCATTTACTGTAATTTCTTTCTTAATTTTCCTTTATTCAGAGATAAAATGAAAGACAAAAAAAGAAGCAGGTAAAAAATTTAAGCTAAACTAAAGGAAGACCTCTACAGTAGGTGAGAATTTCAGAGATCATGAGTACTTGTAGAGTGTTAGACACAATTATGAGATCAGATTTTAAATGAGAACCTTGTCTTTACACGGTTCCTAAATGATCACTCTGTCCAAGAGACACTGTGTACATATTAGGCATGTGAGCAATAGCTATCAATGATACATGCTCTTCTTTTCTGAGGGGTGTCTTCCTCTAGATCTGATACTCCTTTACATCTTTCGGAAAAGGATCCAGTATGTCTCTGAGCTGTGCTGTTAAACTGTTGAACAGACCTGAGGACAGACATTTTGCTTGATTCAGAAATAATGTGCCACTACAGTCAATGCTGCGCCAACTGACCCACATCATTAGGAGTCATGTTCATGCTATTGGTGCAGTATTCACTGTTTCAAAACCTGAATTGCTGTTGCCTTTTTGTTCCCCAGTAGGAAAAACTGATGTTGTAATAAGGGATCTGAAGTTCTGCTGATGCTCAAAAGGGAAATCTCCAGTCTACATTTGCAAAAATACTCTGGCCTTTTCCCTTCTGTCAGCATTAGTGCTTCTATAGCAAATTTCATTTCTGTTTATCTTTCAGGTATTGATCCAAGAGAAGGGGTGGAGGATATAGGACTACTATTTTTTATCTTAAGCCAACAGAGAAATGTGGCTTATGAAAATGTAATTGTACATCTCCAAACTTACTTCTATAGCACTTTATAAGCACTTGTTTTCTCAACAGTTGAAAGTTCTTAGGAATTTGAACAAAGATCTGGGAGAACAATATTTCTAAAGCACATGTTTTTCAAAATCTTGTCCCAGATACTTCAGCAAAGATTTGTACAGCAGTTACACTCCTATGAAGCAGCTCTGCATTAGCATGGAAACCTTGAAAACGTTGGGCTCTAAACTTCATTCTCCTAATCTATTCTTTTATGAAATGCTTACCATCAAACTTGAATGAAGGTCTAATTCACAATGTTGTGAGGGCAATATACTTCAAAGCAAGAGGAAATCTATTTCAGTACTAGCATTTTGATTAATGAGTTTTCTGAATCCTTTAACCGTATTTATGTTTGTCAGGTGTGACAGTTCCAGGATTAATGATATCTTCAGAGCTATTTTTCTGTGTATGGTTTGATGCCTGCAGTGATGATTATCATGAAATATTTCATTTTCCAAAGAACATCCACTTATTAATAAAGCAGATTATATAAAAAGCTATAGAATGCCACATAGCAAGAGTCTGCATTGTTATTGTCACAAATAATTGAGAGAAATATACATAGCTTTCACATACACATACACAAAAGTGATAAAAAAAAAACAATGAAAAGGTCTGTTAAGCTTTTGAAAGATGGAGGAATCTAAGGTGTGCATTAACCTTCTGAAGTAAGCAGACATCTGGTGGACTGGGAAATACCTGCAATTTGACAGCTAGATTGTGCCTTTAGGCACAGTCATGAACTAGGGGAGTGGAGGAACATACTGCGTGTAAGACTGCCTACATGTGCACAGCCTTCTGTGCTGAAGTGCAACAAGAAGGGCTTCTACAAGTTCATCAGTAGTAAAATGAAGACTGCCCCAGTTGGGGCAGAAAATCTTGTGACAAAAGACATAGGGAAAGTTTAAGTATTCAACGCCTTCTTTTCTCATTCTTTACTGATAAGACTGGTCTTCAGGAGTCACAAGACTCTCAGAACAATTGGAAGGTTTGTAGCAAGAAACCCTTGTTCTTGTTGAAGGGGGATTATGGTAGGGAGCATTCAAACAAACTAGACTTACCAAGGGTCTGTGAGACCTGTTGGGGTACGCGCACAAATACTGAAGGAACTGATTGATGTCACTGCAAAACCATCCTCAACTGTTTTTAAAAGACTGTGCTGATCAACAGTTCCTGAGGACTGGAAGAGAGCAAATATCACTTCAGTCTTCTAGAATGGCAAAAGGAGGTTCTGTGGAACTACAGCTCAGTCAGCCTCACCTCAACCTCTGGGAAGGTGATGGAGCAAATCCACATGGAAGCTATTTTCAAATATACTGTGGACAAGAAGGCAACTGGGAGTAGTCAGCAAGTGTTTATGAAGGGAAAACAGTTCCTGATCAATCTACAAGCTGTCTACATAGAGATTATTGGATGAGTGAAAGAGAGGAAGAGAGCAGATGTTGCTTTAAAAACTTTAGCAAGACTTTGAACATTATCTCCTTCAACAGCTTCACAGGCAACCTGAGGAAATGTGGACTATATATGTGGATAGTGAGGTGGTCTGAAAAAGAGCTAAACTACAAGGCTTAGAGTGTTGTGAACAACAGCATAAAGTCCAGCCGGCAGCCAGTCACTAGTGGTGTATCTGAGGGATCAACCAATACTGTTTAACATCTTCTTTAATGACCTGGATGAAGTGTCAACAGTGCACCTTAAGAGGTTTGTAGAGAACACAGAATTGTGAGGAGTGGCTGATATGCCAGAGGATTGGACTACTGCCCAGAGAGACCTTTGCAGGTTGGGGAAAATGGGCTAATAGGAATCTCATGAAGTTTGGTAAAGGGAAGTGCAAAGTTTTTTCCCTGGGCAGGAATAATCTCATACTCTAGCACAAACTGGAAGCTGACAAGCTGCAAAGTAGCTCTGGAGAAAAAGACCTTTGTGTCTTGGTGGACACTCTGTTATCATGAGTCAAAGGCAGGCAATAGCCTCCTGGTCTGCATTAGGAATGGTGTTGTCAGCAGATTGATTAAAGGATGTGATCCTCTTCTCTGGTAAGACACATCTGAAGTGCTGTGTCCTGGTACAAGACAGATGTGGGTATAATCCAGAAATACGTGCTGAAGAGGATCAAGGCACTGGAGCATCTGCTGTATGAGGAAACTCTGAAAGCTGGAACTGTCCTCCCTGAATAAGAGAAGGCTCAGGGAGAATCTTATTGATGTGATGAGGGGAATAAGGAAGGTAGAGTTAGAGTCTTCATGGTAGTCTCAATGAAATGGCAAGTCAAAGGGTATAAATGGAAATACTATAATTTCCATTTACACATAAGAAAAAAATGTTGGTTTTTTTGTTTGTTTTGTTTTGTTTTGTTACTATGAAGGTAGTTGAACATTTGAACAAGTTGTGTCTTGAAGTCTCCATGATTGGAGATATTCAAAACCTGACTGGACACAGCCAAGAGGAACATGCTGTAGGTGACTGCTTTGAGAAAGAAATTGTAGGAGGCAGTCTTCAGAAGTGTCTTCCATTCTCAGCTACTCTGTTATTTTGACTGTGGTTTTGTTGAAAGCATGACAAGATTGCTACAGAAACATTTTGTACCGTTTACTCTATGAAATGCAGTAGGACATTCTCTAACGTGCGACACCTGAAGTGTTAGATTTTCAAATTGGAATTGTCAAGGAATCAAGGAATTATCCAATATCAAGGAATTATACAAGAGGATGTTCACTTATCTTCTACTCAGGCATGGTATAGGAGTTGGTAACTACTCCAGTAACTAGCTGACAGAAGTAATTTAAGGATTGGAAATCATTACATTGACACAAACTTTTAGAATAAAGAGAAGCTACTAGGAATGGAATTTAATTAAGCTTTAATTCATGCAGAGCTTTAAACATTTTGACAGAAAAAAAAAATGGATAAAATAGCTCAAACTATATGTTTTCTGTTTGCAGCCGGTCTGTCAGTTGTTTTTCAACCTTATTGATGAGGTTTGTGTGTTTGTAATGAATACTGAAGAAGAAATAACCCTTTCCATATAAATCTCAACATGAATTCTTTGAATTGAGGTCTACAGAGCCAAAAAAAAAAAAACCCTAAAAAAAAAAAAACCTTAAAAATTGACCTGTATAGTTTTTGCTTCACACAGTAGATATGTATTTACATGTTGTAGACTGATATAGTCTGGTATTCAAGCCTAACCTGCAACTTGTCTGTGTTGTCTGTGGTTTGATCCAAAGAAGCATTTACTCATGGCTGGATTTTTTTCCTGCTCATTTCTGGAATGATCCTATCACCACTGCCTTTTAAAATAGCCACTGCAATATTCATTTCCCTAACCATAAACTTCCTAATTGCCTGAACATCTCTTCTGAAACGATGACTAGGCTGTTAAGTAACACTGATGCATCTGAGGTGTTACTCTTAATTTTGAAAATCTTGGCCAGCAGTATAAAGCAAGAGGCCTTGAGGATAAAAGCAAATTTCAAATTATAGTTCAGATCTTGCATTAACATGAGGAGAACGGCCTTCTTGTATTGCTTAAGGGAAGCTTATAAGCATGCTTTTCACCTACAAAAAGTTCATTGCACATTACAACTACTGTGCAGATGTTTGAGGCTAGTTTCCTTTAACAGCCAAACAATAGCCTTAAATTCCAGGAGGCTGCAATGCTTCATTTTTGTAGACTTCATGTTTGCAAAGCTGTAAAAAAGACCAGAGAGCTTCTTGTGGGGAAACAGAAATAGAGATCTAGGAACAGCCAAACATGGGACTTCATAACATAGGTAGAGATTATTTGGAAGTTACTATAAAGCCCAATAAAATAATCATTTCATGTTCTAAATGTTCATTCCAAGGACGAGGAAAACAGGTAGAGAAATGGTCTCTCTTGTAGGTGTAATTCATCTGAGATGTTCCATCTGAACAAAAAAGACAGCACTAACTCTCACCGTATAATAGCACATTTTCTTTCTGTGAAGAACCTTTCTGTGATATTTTTCAAAAGGGCCACAAATTGTGATGGACTTCAGCTTTCACTTACAATCACATCTGTATTCTCATATCCTGAAGATTAGGAAATATGGGGGGGAAATGGATTTCATTGTGCTCTTAAGCATCTCACGCAAAATTGTATGATTTTATTTATCTCATTCATAATCTCTGGAATAGAAATGAATATATTGCTACCAAAACATCACATTCTGCATGAGAAATCTTACTTTTTTTTTTTTCTTTTCTTTTCTTTTTCTTCTAGTATGTATTTCTACCTTTCTCTTGTTAACCCTTATACCCTGCTCAGATTTTCAGCCCAGCTCTCCTGCTTGCCTCACTGGCTTGTACTTGATTAGGAATTGCCTGGGAATCTCAGAGTGAGAGACCTAATAAAACAGGCTGTGCATCAGCCTGGTGAAGCTTCACCACACACAGAATTACCATGTGGATCCTGGGAGATTCTGTAGTTTTCACAGTCCTTAGAACCTTTGCCATCTATGACTGTATTTTCTAATGGAGCCATATTCCACACAGAGTTCATGTCATATTTAATATATTAAATTTCAGTTAATTCTAAGTAATGCAAAATATTCTTTTTTTTCTTTAATATAGTCAGTATGTCCACTTTCATTAGAGTGAATGAAGACTAGCTCTCAATTGTGCTGCTAGATTCTGCTTTGTGGAAGTTGATTTTAATAATACATGGCCAGGATGCAAATGCAAATGCAAATGCAAAAAAAAAAAAAAAGTACTAGCTGTGAGTGGTTATTTTGAAGGAAAAGTGAACAACGAAATATGCTCAGACTTGTTTGTCTACCTATAGTATTTCAAAAATCTCATCCTTGCTATTTAGGTAACTTTTTACGCAGTGTTTATTTTAAAACAAAATGAACCAAAAGGTGTGTTTTGTTCTATTTAGGGTTGGATTAATGTGTTCAGTACAGAATGCAGATTCAGAAAAGCAAATTGGTTCTTTTTTTCCACTAGTTCAAGCTCCTTCAGGACTTTCACACCATCCATCCCAAGTTCAGTCATTTTGTGGTCAGTTTTTAGTTGACCACAAATCATACAAGTAAACAATGTAAAAAAAACCTAGAAATTTTTCTTAAGTAAATCATTTATTGCCAGAAAAGATGGCTAAGCTAATACTTGCCTGTAATGTCAAGTGTGAAGTTTGGTACTAATGAGAAAAGAGCAATGCTTTGTATACAACTGATAGTAAAAGCTGAGTCAACTTGCCACCTGAGAAGAATCACAGGAAGGAGACTGTGTGTGTGTTATGAGCGCAAAGAATACCAGCCTTCAGCATGTGATGACCAGAACAGAACAATGTAACTGTAACACAGCGTAGAGAAAAAGATGGGAAGGTGGTAAAAAGAAAAGAGAATCCGTGCTTGTTCCTTAACATAAGGCTTGTTCCTTAATATAAGGCTTGCAGTGCTGTTGAGGGGATTGATGACATTTTTGATAAGTGTGTTTATTGTACTTCCCAGAGAGTAGCTCACAGGTTATTGGGAAGAACAGCATTTGATTTGGAGGTAGTGTGCACTGTTTATATATACACAAAAACGCAGGCCTGTATACACATATTCAGGTATGAGGAGATTTACTTCAGCAGATCCCCCCTCCCAGCAGCCAACAAGTACAGCTCCCCAGTCATCAGCTGCACCCATTGCCTCTCTCTCCAGCCCCTGATCCCTTGCCCACTCATCTAACACTTCTCCAATTGATTCTGTGGGGGGATCTGAGGATTTCTTTCTGAAGAAGAGTACTTTTAAAAGGATGCAATTTATATTTGCGCTGTTCTTGTGTAATTACAAATATAAACATTTGAATAGAATCAGGAATCTCCCCTGTGGAAAATCTTTTCAACCTTTGCCTCCAGAACAGAAAACATGATTAATTCTCTCTGCCAACCCTAAACAGCCTTTTCTAGTGGCAATGTGAAAATAAGCTTCATGCTCACTGTTTCTGCTTTGCTTTCTGTCTAGCCACGAAATCCTGTTAGAGGAGATTTCTCTAGAGAAAATGCAAATGCAGTGTTCTGCAAACAGTGTAAGGAACACAATGACCCAGATTCAGTGCAAGTGTCATTGCTGCAGATTTTTTGGTTAGTAGTGAGAAGAGAAGAGAAGAGAAGAGAAGAGAAGAGAAGAGAAGAGAAGAGAAGAGAAGAGAAGAGAAGAGAAGAGAAGAGAAGAGAAGAGAAGAAAAGAAAAGAAAAGAAAAGAAAAGAAAAGAAAAGAAAAGAAAAGAAAAGAAAAGAAAAGAAAAGAAAAGAAAAGAAAAGAAAAGAAAAGAAAAGAAAAGAAAAGAAAAGAAAAGTTAAGTTTTAAAGTGAAGTATTTTAAAGATTTTTGCAAGAGCTCCTTTGGCATATTGGGCAGGAAACAGTGCAAAAATCAGAACCAGGAGTTAGGATTTCTGGAAACCAAGTGCTAATGTGTGATGACACAGGAACTTGTCATCCAGAATGGGTTAATGTGTTATAAAACAGCAGTGTTTCTTCTGAGTTCAAAATGGAGCTTCTTAGCAAATTGGCTGCATAATGCAAAAATACAAGCAGAAACCAGACACAGAAGTGAATTGCCTGAGGGTCCCACATATTTCAAAGCAGAGAAGTGTAACGATATCTTAAAGAGGTATGGACAAGCCAAGGAATACCTGTGTCATCTGATTACAATAATAGAAATTCTGCTGAAAGGCTTAGGAAGATTAACAATATTAACCTTGCTGTCTCGTTTATCCCATATTCTTTGATAAGCAGAACTTCAGTAATCCAGTGATGGTATCTCTAAGATATTGTCATTATTTTCACTTGAAAATAAATGTTACATATTATTCAGAGTAATGTCTTCACTACACACGATGCTTTACGAGAAGAATCTCTTCCTTAAAAGTGACATGCTTTTGCCTTAGACAAAGTTGAAATGCAATACATAAAAGGAGAAGACAGAACAGGAGAACAGCTCAATGTGTTAATTGCAGAGCTTTAAAGTTTGGACTGTGGAGTGACAATCACTGCAGAAGTAACTGTGACATCCAAGAGCTTGCTGCATGTCAGGCTGAAGCTGTTGCTCAAACAAGACAGCAAATGGAAATGATTGGCATAGATCCTATTTACAGTATGGGCAAAATGTGCAAGAAAAAGAAGGTTGTAATGTTGTTTTCTAAAAGGAGTTCATCAAACCATGAAAATTTGGGACAAGTAATAGCATCTCTGATCAGTTAACAAAAAAGCAAAAACAAATAAAATGGAGCTGATGGAAAGTCATCTACCTGGCTTGTGACACGTGGGATTTTCTGTAGATCGAGTCAGTTTGGATCAGATTGTGAACTGAAGAGGATGAACAGCATCAGCAGCATACCAGATTTATGCATAACAGCACTTGCTTTGGTATGCCTGTAGAAAGATACTCAAGACTGTATGGCACATGGGATTCAGTAGCAGTGAGGATCCCCTCGACTCTTGTCACTGAGCCATTGAGATGTTAACAGTGGCATCCCATAATAGTTAGATCTGTAGAAGCAAAATGGTGAGCTGTTGTGATATGTAAATGTTATCAGGAAGAGCATGCTCAGGAGGTGCATGCAAATATATTGAGCATGTATGTTAGCTGTGATACCCCTGCAATAACAGTGAGTGCACTGAATAATGCACCTGAATCTTCACGATTCCATATCAGCAGAACTGTTTTATTCATTTATTATCAGTGATTCACCCTGCTTTATATATAAACTTTTTTATTTTATTGGCAAAAATTAACCTGGCTCTTATTTTATGCAAAACTCTAGCTGAGATCTAATGTTTTGGAAAAGAATCTGTGTGAACTTGCTTAAATAAATTCAGCTTGTTTACCTACTGTTGAGTTTGCAGATTTGCTCCCAGTGAACATCAGTTGATCTCAGTGTCTGAGAGCATTCTGTTTTCAGATCACATCGTAAGCTTCACTGTTACTCTTCTGGCATTCTACAGACAGTGACTCATGGGACTGTGTGTACTGTTACAGTAATCCAGAACCATATCCCATTCTGCATCTATCCCCATGTCACCTCTGACTGGCTGCATCCAGCTCCTTTGGTTTTAGATTGGTAAAAAAAACTCTGAACGGTCCCATATCTGTCAGCCTTTACTAGTGGGAGAGATGCTCTAGTCTCTTAACTGTCTTCATGGCCTTATGTTGGACTCTTTCCAATTACTCCATACTCAGGAACCCCTTACAGGAACACAGCGCCAGCACTGCTGGATAGAAGGGATCACCTCCGAGCTGCTGGCAGTCTTTGCTCAATGCAGCCCAGGATTCCATTAGCCTTCTTTGCAGCAAGGGCACGCTGCTGGCTCGTGTTCAACTTTGTGTCTCTCAGTGCCTCAATGGCTTTTTCTGCCAAGCTGCTTTCTGACATGGCAACTGCCTGGATGTACATTTGCATGGGGTTGTTCTCCCCCACAGACAGGACTCTGCACTACTTGTTCCACTCATTAAACCTCAGGTTCCTGTCAGCCCAGCGTAAAGGCCTTGAGTACGCCATAGGTTCCTGGCCTCCAACTGGATTTTGTGTCATACTCACCAACCTTCGAGCCCTTTCAGCTAGTTTTCTGTACATCTCACTTTCTGCTCATACAGCCCATACATCAGCAGCTTATCTATGTGTTCTTCCCACATCTACCAGGCCAGTCATTACATTATAGAAGATTATCAAGTGGATCAAGCAGAACTTCCTCTTGGTCAAATTCTGTTGGCTATTCCTGATGATTTTCTTGTTAGTACATTTAAAAACTGTAGCACTCCTATTACTATAAAGTTAAGTTTTAATACTGAAAGTTCAGCTAAAATTGCTGAGGGATGCCAGATTACAAATCTGGACCCAGCATTGCTCTGTGAAAGGCATAGTGAAACAGCATGTTTATGCGAATGTTGCAGTAATTGAAAGATCCACTGAACTTAAAAACATCCAGAATTATTACATCTGCCATCTTCAAACGGATCCTCTAAATGCTTTAGAAGATACTTGCTAATTCTTTTAGCAGTATATGGGAATTACATGGACTAGGCCTGAATTATATAAACTTTAAGCTCTTGTTTGTGAAATGAGGCACAAGGCACTACTGGGTTTGTTTAGGTCTGGGCAAGCTATAGAACCCTAGTACCTGACATGGTACTAGGAATCACAGAATCAGACAAAGGTGGCATTAAAAGGCAGTGCCGTATCATAGCAGTGACCTTCAACAGCATTTCTGAGACCTAGGACAAATGTCATAGGATCAGTGGGAACTAGTTAAATGCGTAGCAAGATGTCAGGCTCTGAGCAGCTTTGTTGTTGCATGGTTTCCATCTGCATTTATACTTGAGTTGGGCTGAGGGAGGAGAAAAAAAAAAAAAAGAAAAGCTCAGGCTTTTCATTACGGTCTTTGCCACAAAAAATTTGAAAATGTAGGTTCTCAATGAGTCTATCTTCCAAGAGCTGAAAATCATGTATTCTTGTCACATGCCTTTGTCCTGCAGATATTTCAGGGTATTTCTCGCTTGCTTGCTGTCTTTCTTTCTTTCTTTCTTTCTAGCTTGGCTTCTTGCTTGCTTTCTCATTTGCTGTCTTGCTTTCTTTTTTTTCAATTGCTTTCTTTCCTACTTGCTTGCTTGCTTGCTTTTGCTCTTTCTCTCATTCTTTTCCTTCCCTCGTTCCTTTCTCCTTTCCTTCCTTCTATTTCTTGGGAAACTTCTTAATGTTTGGAATGTCTGCAGTTTTATATATGTCGTGTAGCACATATGTGACTGCATCATCCTCTTTATTTAATAGGAGAGGAAGGGAAATAGTTGTTTTGCACTAACTTCATTTTGTGACAGTCTAGGACAATGAAATGCATAAATCAGTACTGCGATAATATTTTGTTTCACAGAATCACAGAATGGCCAGGGTTGGAAGGGACCTCAAGGTTCATGAATCTCCAACCCCCCGCCACATACAGGGCCACCAACCTCCACATTTAATCCTAGACCAGGCTGCCCAGGGCTCCATCCAACCTGGCCTTGAACACCTCTAGCGACAGGTCATGTTCCCTTATATATTCCTTAAGTTTCCAAGTATTAGTATTAAGTATTAAGTATTCCATCTGCAGCATTTACTTTTGAAACTATCAATATGCTTGATTTTAAAACTTCAGCAGCACTATGTAGAAACCTACTCCCCAAGGATCATGGCATTCTACCTGGAAAATAAAGAGCACTTTTTTTTTTTTTTTTTCTTTTTGGTCTGCCTACTAGCTGAGGATATCCAAATACTGTGAAAGTTACTAATTGCTTTGAACGCCATGTCAATAATGTATGGATAAATGCTACACTGTAATATAGATCAGCTTGAGGAGAATTGCATCACATCAGGAAAAACCAGCACAATTTGATATCACACTTCTGGACAAAGTAGAGCAAGGAAGTGTAGAGCATTATCGAAAGATTACTAAATGGAAACAGCAGCCTTTGTCATCTGATGCTTGGTGATTGCTGCATTAGACCTTAACTGTGTGGGTTAAACAACTTGCCAGTATTGAGTGATTCCAATGCTATGCGTTTCCGTGGTTGTCAGTTAAATTGTTGCCTGCAATAATGTGATGTGTTGTTAGTAAAATGCTTTAAATGCTACCCTAAAGGGAGGGCAATTTAAACAAGGCTTTTCTTCTTCTATGTTACATCTGCCAAGCCCAGTAATTTTTATAAGGTGCAGGAGAGTGGCCAAGAAAACTAAAAAATGTATATATACATTAATATGTATGTGTGTGTAAGTATGTACATCTAAATTATGGGGGGAAGAATGCTTAAAAAGCATATTCATGAAATAAGGCAAGCAAAGTGAATGTGGTGAAAAGTTTGCAATTTTACTGGATGCTGAAGATATTAGTTGGTATTCAAACAAGACAAAATTGTAATGTCATCACTGCCTTGAAAAAAGGTGCTGACAGCCTACATAAGCAAACATTTATCTCTCCCATCAGATCTTGAGCCAGTGTGTTTGTCGGGCAGTGCTGTAGGAGTTCGGCTGGGACTCCAGGAAGATCTGGTGTGCCTGCTTGTGAAACATAACCCCCAGCATGCAGAAAGAATATGTCTTAAATAACTGTTTCATAAACTGCACATCTCCTTCTGAATCCAACACCACATCAGATAGGTCTGTTGTCAGAAGGAAGCATCTGAGGAAGGGTCTCCACCAGGCTTCAGCTGCTGCAGCCTTACCTTAGGTTCACAGGATTTTGATCTTTTCTGATACATAGAGTTTGGTAGCTCTTTAATAACAGCAGGCTTCAAAAATAAATGTGAAGTGAGAACATGCCTGAAGTTCTGATCCTGAGCCAGTTGGAGTCTATGGCAAAACTCTTGATGACTTTCTTTTGCGTAGGTCCAAAGCTTTAATGCTATTCTTTTTAGCCATGTCATGTCAAGATCCTGAGGGCATTGATACACCCTTGTGGCCCAGAAAGGCTTACCCTATACTGTGGGTGTCCAACTTTTTGGCTTTCCTGGGCCTCGTTCATTGAACAGGCCACATATAAAATATACAATAAACTTAATCTATATAAGTAACAAAACTTATTTTTTTTATTTATTTGTTTGTTTGTTTGTTTATTGTTAAAACATAAAAACCAGGGAGCAACAAAAACATAAAACTAGGGGGATGTTTGTTTTTGTGAAACTAATGCATTAGGCTGATTCAATGGAAGTTGGTGCCATTCCTGGTGAGTTCTCAAGGAGTTCATCAGAGATTTTTGATGACATATTACTTTTCCTGTACTTCATCCTTGACAGTAACTGCTCACAAATGTATGTACTGTGAAAAAGTGATGACATGGATAAGGTGTGACTGTGAAGCAAGGGATATTCTTCTCTGTTAAAAGAGGTCTTATGAAAGTCTGTTTAAGAGACATGACCAAAAGTTTCTTTGAGTTGAAAATCTGATTCCAACTCTATAGACTCCATGTAAAAATTTTCAAGTAACTTTGACTGAGAATGGAGTTGCAAATATTAAAAAAAAATATGATTTTTAAAATTCCTTTCTCAAAATAGAAAGCAAGGCTGCATATTTTTCACTGTTCGTAAGACTGTGTTTAGCCAGTATCAAAATACATGAGATTATTTGCTATAACTTCACCTTGTCATGGTAAGAATTTCATTTCAGATGTTGTTGTTGTGTGAAACATAGCACAGATAAGGTGATTTTCACGTTGAAGACTCACATTAATTCATTTAAATGAGTGGACAAGTCCACCAAAAATGATAAATCTGTGAGCCATGCTTAATCTTCACATTCTGGCACAAATTTTCCTTTTGATGCAGCCATACTTATAATAAACTCCTCAAATTAGAGGTGATTCAGTCCCCTTGACTTTATGAAATTCACAGCTCTGATGACATTACCCATTTTTAAAGCTTTTGCACATAATTTTTCTTGATTTCTACTGCAGTGATATTTCATAAAATGTGGGTTACCACTGGTAGTTGCATCATTTTCTATTAATTTTACATGTCCCTCCTTTTTCCCAACCATCACTGTGGCACCATCAGTAGCTACATCAGATAGGTTGACAAAGGATATAGAAAATTGTTTTTTTCTTTTTGCTGCTTCATACAAATCAAGAGATTTAGTTGTGTATTTCACTGGCATCAAAGAATGCATTTCTTCAGTGGCATTATATTCATTATCAATACTGCTAATGAAAATGGCAAGTCGAGCCGTGTCTGCAGCATCAATACTTTCAACTATCACCACTGCATAAAATTTGAAATTAGCAACTTTCCAACATCTTTTTTTCAGTCGATTTCCCTTTTTTCTTCATTTCATCTGACTATACTTCAGTGAGACAAACTGTTTTCAGAAAAATCAATTATTTTTTTTTATCAGGGCATATTATGTCTGCCATGTTTTCCATACATTGCTTAACAAACTCACTATTATGAAATAGTTTTGATTTTTTTTTGCAATCAGATTTGCTATCACATAACTAGTGTTTTTAGCAGAGTCCACTTGAGTTTTCAACAGAGTCCAACTTGAGTTTTTTCTTGCTTATGCAGACTTTGTCTCTGAATAAAGAATAAAATTTAAGCTAATTTCAGAACACTGCCATTAGCAGCATTTTAGTGCTATTTCTGAACCTTTTGCAAGGTATTTTGAACAAAACTTTTTATTTTATTCTTACATTGCAAGCTTTCTTGAAAACTATTTACTGATCCTGTTGGTAACTTTCTTTCGGCTATATCGAAAATGAAGGGGAGCTTTTCTCTTGCAGGAACAAAGCAGGTTCTATAACTCATAAAAGCCCATTCGATTCCCGTTAATCTCAGCAACCTCTCTCTGTCCCAACAGGTGTGGTGCGCCAAGTGAGACCCATTGTTGGACCTTTCCATGCCATCCTGAAACTGGAGATGAACTATGTCATGGGTGGAGTGGTATCTCATCGTAACATTGTCAACGTTCACATCTTCGTCTCCGAGTACTGGTTCTGAGAGAGCTTTTAAGGTCCCAGACAAGCAAGCTGCTCCAACCTAAGTCATTACAACAAACTACTATGTCATATACTTGTTCGTAAAACCCAGTAGAGGTTTTTGCTGTTGTTGTTGTATTTTTAAATATTTGTTTCTTGGTTTAAGCAAAATAACAAGCTGTTACGGTGATTAGACATAGAGTGGGGCAAATTAAGTGAGCTGATTTAGTTGTGTGTATAAATAAGTAGTGTGTGAAAGTGCTCAGCTGCCTAGTGAAATTTAAGACATTTATAAATGTTTATGCAGACTTAACTATTGCTCCTTGGCCTGATAACCAGAGCGACCGAGGATGTGGAACAAACTACGTATCAGAGTTCACTGGGATGAATATATGGTATCTTTGGATGGAAGAAATTCGGTAAGGATTAGTTATTTCAGCTCCACATAAATTACTTTGGAGGAGTTAGACTGTCAGAAAGTGTAAAAATATTCACTTTTGGGCTCCAGTAGAGTAATTCTGAATGGACACCCCAAATTACTAATCATTTCTGAAATGTTTAATCTACGTATTCGGGTATGATTACAAGAGAAAGTACAAAAAGAATTAGAAATAGTAGGAGACTAACAAGCTATTGCACATATTAAAAAATTACTTTTTTTGTTACTTGTTATTTGATTGTAAAGTTATGTTTGATTCTAATTAAACAAATACCTCTCAGTGAAATTATTCATTACGAAGGTAATGAATATTGCTTAAATTCCAGTCTCATCTGTGCTCAGCAATACATGGAAACTCAAACCTGTAACTCCTGTCTATCTTGACACCTTTTTAAAATCGGTATTCAGATCAGCATGTTAAACTATACACCTCCTATGCACCAAATCAAGGCATATGTACTAATACAATGAAACGTACATAAATAAATGGATTTTTAATGTAATTTTTTGGGATCAAAGTAATGTATCGTTTTTATTACAGAACAGAATATAACTAGCTCCATGTTTCATTTGTCACATTTGTTAAGATACGAAAAAATAAAGTCAAATGGGAAATACTCAGAAGTGTGCTATGGTTTCCATTCACCAGAATAACAGTATAATATACAAAAATACATACCCAGTAAGGAAATTAATTATATGTGTATATTATGCATTTGCCTCTTTATACAAAAGCCCCTCAAGCTAAAGGGAATCATTCTATTGAGCTGAATGATCTTTTAAGTTAAACTAGAAGAGTCCACTCTGATCTACTGCAAATAAATGACCACAGCGACTTTACTGTGAACATACAGAAGCTTTTGTGCAGTTCTCCATGGTAGGGAAAGTTCTCTGCCTGCAGCTGTCTCATTCTATAAATTCAGATTCTATGATAACACATTTTCATAAATATGTGTCGAGTAAAGGTCACCCTCTCGGCAGTGTTTGGTTCTCTCCCTGCCTTTATAGAGAATCTCAGCCCCATACCAAACCTGCTTTTTAGGATGACTTCAGCTGAATATATTGTAAGTATTTTCAGTGGCTGCCTCTACAGTCCAACTTCACTAAATCGTTATTATATTTGAGTAGCAAAATGCTGTGAAACAGACATATTTGTAGCAGATATATTTGCAGTGTTTATCATTTAGCTACCTTAAGGGGATTTTGGAAAACTCCAAATTGTGAGAGTTGATTTCAGTGATTACCAGCATAGGTAATTCTGATTTCGATTGGAAATAAAAAAATGTTTTATTATCTTCTGCTCCAAGAAAAAGAGGATAGAAGACTCCAGCTATGTTGTCAAGTTTTTTCTTGCCAGAGTAAGGAACTAAGTAGCCTTTAGTACCAAAAACACAAAAACTCTTTCCATCTAATTTTCTAAACTGTAATTTTATTTCCTTTATTTCCTCTGTACGTGGTATTTACTTGCAGTGGAAAGAAATTTGGGACAGCAGAAATCTAATTTTAGGATCAATCTGATGAACAATCAAATTTACACACTTATTTTTGTAAAGGAGAAACCACACAGCTACATGCACCTCTCCCTTTCTTCTCTCTGCATTTTTGAGTAAAAATAGGGTAGAAAAAGGATTGACGCTACTTCTTGGAAAACTGTTTTCCTACAGTGTCCCAAATAACATTTATAGATTTGCAGCCAGCTTTTCAAATAGTTTTGCTGTCATATGAGAATGTTAATCCAGTGGACAATTTTGTTCTGTGTATAATCAAAAGTGGAGTGAGTGCTTAGTGCTGTGGTCACTTTGACACGTCCTAACTTTTAGTAGACCAGCATGGAATATCTGGAAGATTCCATAGGATAAATTAAGCATTTGTGTCTTCTAAACTTGTTGCAATAAACTATAATTTGTTATAAATGGGACAAAATAAACCCATTTCTATTTTTATTGGAAAATCATTAGAACTGTTCAAGTAGAAGAACATGCTTAGAAGTAGTCACTGAGATCCCCTTACTTCAAGGGCTTTTCTTTTGCTTGGCTCCATTTGGATTGATTAAATACATTTTAATCCTGGGGACACTGAGAATCACATGTAAATGAGCATTTAGCAGAAAAGAAAAGAGTAAGTACACACTTCCAACTGTTTATTGGTCTGCTTTTTAAGACTCACACACTGAATGATGTCACATGCCCCAGAAAAATAAGCGTACACCACTAAAAGAATGAGTAATAACAACAAACAAGTACAGATATTTCTGAGTTATTTCTAGGGGGATTAGGTTTGGCTGAAAAATTATGCAGTGTACAGAGCTGTCCCTGAGCAAGCAGGGCTGTAGCCTTAGTCTTATTCAAATAAATAAAATGATGAATAACAGAACAGGAATATTTCAGATCATTTTGCTGATAAGCCAGTCTACTTTTTACTTCATCAGTTAAAAAAGCACTTCTTGATGCATCTGTAATTTATTAGCAGGCAGGGAAGACAAAATAACATAGTATATGTAATTGTAGCACAGCTACTACTTTTACAAATGGCTTTGAAGCCAAGGACAATAGAAATAAAGAGCAAACGCTTCATAATATTGCCCAGATGAGTATGTTCCATGTATGATAGCTGTTGCAGTGATGACAAAAGATGTTTTGTGATTTGAGAGAAATGCTGTGTGTCATTCCAGGTTAACTTTCTTAACTGCAATGTGTGGTAACACTTGGAAGCCAATGGTGACTGACTGTAATGATGCAGCGTGGCAAATAGCTTGTCATCACTGTGAATATGTATGTTATTTAGAGATTGTGCACCATTAATGTGTTTCTGTCTCAACCACAAAATCACACTATGCACATGAAAAATATTATAGCATCCATTTTGTCTATCCTGTTCAGGACTGCTTCAGTGACTGAACAAATGCAGTCAATCAGTGCTGCAAACATGACCCACGTGAAATCCCCTGTGAGAGAGCTTACCTTGTGCGAGGCAGGGTGGAGTGAAAAACTTGGTGCAAGCTGACTTCTGAGCAGGTTGATGTCTGTTCAGTTCACGTCTAGTTCTGAAGACAGGCCACCAAGCCAAGTGCGCTGCTCAGCTTGGTGTCATCAGCAAACCTGCTGAGGGTACACTCAATCCCAATGTCCACGTCATTGATAAAGATGTTGAAGAGTACCAGCTCCAAGACTGACCCCTAAGGGACACCACTTGTGACTGGCCTCCACCTGGACATAGAGCCATTGACAACAGCCCTCTGCCTACAGCCATCTAACCTATTCTTTATCCACCTCTCAGTCCAGCCTTTCAATCAATCTCTCTCCAATTCAGAGATAAGGATATGGTGCAGAGCCGTGTCAAAGGCCTTGCACAAGTCCAGATAGATGACATCAGGTGCTCTTTCTTTGTCCACCAATGCCAATGCTCCATCATAGAAGTCCACTACCTTGATTCACTGTGAACCCCCAAAACTAAATTCTTCATCTATCCTTAGCCTTGTTTGCTTGCAATGTACCATTCATTATCATTATCAAAACTTTCCCATTATTCCTGCTATTCTTACAAACAGTATCCTAAGAATTTTTTAGGAAAAAAAAAAAGTTAACTGAAGAAGATATAGGAAAAAAAAACAAACAAACACAATCACAATGAATTTTCACAATAATTTTCTATATTATTAACTCTTATTTCTGCACTGGTTATACCAGCTAATTTATGTCAACCAGTGTTGAACTCATTGAGATCAGCCCTGTGCAGAAGGACCTTGGGGTCCTGATGGACGAGAAGTTGAACATGAGTCAGCAGTGTGTGCTTACAGCACAGAAGGCCAAAAGTATGCTGGATTGCATCAAAAGAGAAGTGGCCAGAAGGAAGAGAGAGATGATTGTCTCCCTCTACTCTGCCCTTGTCAGGCCCCATTGGAGTACTGTGTCCAGGCCTGGAGCCCCCAGTACAGGAAGGATGCAGAGTTGTTGGAGAGTGGTCCAGAGGAGGGCCATGAGGATGATCCATGAACTGGAGCACCTCTCTTTTTGAAGAAACATTGAAGGAGTTGTGTTTGTTCAGACTGGAGAAGAGAATGGTTTGAAAAGATCTCATTGCAGCCTTCAAGTGCTTGAAGGAAGCTTACAGGCAGGAGCGGGACTATCTTTTTATATGATCTGATACAGATAGGACAAGAAGAAATGGCTGGAAATTAAGAGGGGAGATTTAGGTTAGATGTCAAGAAGAAATTTTTCACGCAGAGTGGTGAGGCACTGGAACAGGTTGCCCAGAGAAGTTGTGGATGCTGCATTCGTGGAAGCGTTCGAGGCCAGAATGGATGGATGGATCTTGGGCAGCCTGATTTAGCACTGGCAATCTTGCCATAGTAGTGGGGATGGAACTAGATGATATTTAAGATCCCCTCTAACATAAGCCATTATATGACTCCATTATATGATTCTAAGTGAATTTGAAACAACGTTACTGGAATTCAGGAGAATCAAAATGTATAATATTTTATTAAAAAAAGAAATAAAAATCTGCTTATAGAGCATTCTGCAATTTCTTATCTGCAGGCATACCTACTGTCTTGCTACTATGTGTACCCCTTTGAAAGGTGTTTTCAATAGCAAGGTTCAAGTTTGGGTCCATTGGCTGCAGATCTGTTTTTGTTTTTCAGCAGGTTTAAGACGCAGTCAGAGCTAATTAAACGTACTCCTCTTGATTTGTGGAATAGGCCATTCCGTCTGAAAGGGAAAAAAGAAAATCGCTCTTTCCGTCCGCCGGGATTTCTGCTGGATCTTTAAAAGATGTCAGCTGAGGACTCCTCCAGACGCTCGTTCCAAGGGCTGCAGTCAGTCGCCCTCGCAAACAGCGCTTGATTGTTCTGTCTTGGCTGAGCCTGAAGTGAGCACAGTTTTGATAATAATGCCAGAGCCACTTCTGGTTGGCCGGCGCGCGCTTAGCCAGTGAACAAATGCTGCTTTTTCCAGAAGGGCCCAGAGCTTGATTTAATGCCTCACGCCCCGGCTCTGCCTGAGGTTTCTGACACACACGCAGGCCTACCACACCCTCGCTGCCCTCTGCACCTCTGGCCCTGCCCGCCATGGCCAGGCTGCTGGGCCTCACCGCGTGCCTGTGGAGGCTCTTTCCTCAAATTACCCGTGCGGCCGGGCGCTGAGCGCTCCTCTGCTCCGCGACTGCACGGAATTCCACAGCCGTTCCCAGGATCGTTTCTGAGTGTCTTTGTTCCCTGCTGCCTGCGGTGAGCGCAGGAGGTGTGAGGCTGTGTAGAAATTGCTGCTCCCAGACAAGAGAGACATAAAGTACACCCACCAAGTCTCCAAAATCATTGATCTGATGAAAGATTTTTCATTCCTGCTGGGGCTAATAATGCACTATCTGTTCTGTAATAAGCCCCTTTTTTGCTTTCACCTTATCCTATTTCATCTTCTCCAACCCTTTCAATTTAGTGTACTCTCTTCTCCCTTTTCTTATTCTTACTCCCCACTCTACTTTTTCTTCTATCACTGTCTGAGCGTTTACTTGAAACTAAGCAATTGGAGTTAAACATGTCCACCAGACCCACGGGAGAGACCTTGAAGAGCTGCAGAAAGACAACCCACCCTGGGATCCTGGTAGATAGCCAGAGGCACATCTTGGTTTCATACCCCAAAGATTTTATTGTGGCATTTCCAGATTATGCCAGGATGGACACCTACATCAGACAGTTGATGCCCACTCTCTCTCTTCTTTTTTTTTTTTTTTCCTAACAATTAAATCAACATACTTCTTCCTTTTAAGGTGGAATAGCCAATGTGGGGCAACAGAGAAGATTCAGAAGCCCTTTTCTGTAGGGTTTTCCCATTTGGGATGTTACTTTGTCACTCTCTGTTGGAAGACAGGCCACAGAGGGAATCACTGAGCTTCCAGATTTGTGGCAAACAATGTTTTTGAGTGCACCATGCTTCGTCCACAGTGTGTCACAGGGTCCAGCTAAAACCCCTGCATGCAGCCCTGGGAGCATGTCTGTATGGGCAGATTCCAGAGAAAATGCTGGGACCAGAATTGACTGTTTGTATGGGTTGTTAGTGATAGGAGAAGGGGGAATGGTTTTTAACTAAGACTGGAAAGGTTTAGGTTGGATATTAGGAGAAAGTTTTTCACTCAGGGGGTGGTGACACACTGGAACAGGTTGCCCAAGGAGGCTGTGGATGCCCATCCCTGTAGGCATTCAAGGCCAGGCTGGGCAGCCTGGTCTGGTGGTTGGCGACCCTGCACATAGCAAGGGGGTTAAAATTACATGATCACTGTGGTCCTTTTCAACCCAGGCCATTCTATAATTCTGATTCTCTGAATTTGCTCCACAGATGAAGACAGGAATATTATGCAAAATAATACATTCATATGGAGATATAAATACACTTTCTTCCTGCTGCTTCCAGATCTCTTTCTGAGGGTTTCTCTGTGAGTACACGTGATAGAAGTGGGTCGTTGGTCTGGTGGAAATGGATTCCCTCAACTCCTTTATACTAAAGAAATCAAATGAAAGAAAAACAGTTGTGTCTTGCCTGATACCTGGTGATAGATGTTTTGGGCTGGCAATTAGCACAACATGATTGGTGCAGGTTGATCTGCAGGATGGTGATTAGCTCTTTTGATGTGCCAGGAGCTGATGTTTCTTACATGGGTGAGATATGGCGCAGGTCACACGGTGCTGATGAGAGGGAGCTGAGAAAAGGGGCTTGGTTCCCCCAGTCATACTGACCCTGAAAAAGGCAAAAGTGACTTTCTCCGAATCTGCCCCATCTATGACCTTGAACCTGATCTGAAGGACCACCCTCATCTCTGGACGCAAAGCAAGTTAAATTATATGCTACTGGATTGTTCTAATATTGCCAGCGTTCTGGGCAGAAGTTGTAATAATGATAAAAAAGCACCAGTGTAATGGATACCATCATAACTCCATAACTACAGTTTAGGTTTTGAAAATTACAAATATGTGTTTAAGTAAGGCTAACCAGAAAGTACTAGATGGTGTTTTAACTGCGGCCAGCTGTCTAGTATTTAGAAATTAGTAAAGAATGCTTTTCCCTTCTAAAGTGGAAAAATTGCTGTACGTTTGTGCATACTGAGCTGGTGACCATTTGTCCAGTCCACCAGGAAGCATCAGGCTATCGGCTGTATGCACACAGCCAACAGATGACAAAGTACGTTGTAAGCAGCCGCACACAATATAAGCAGAAAGGGTCTCCATAGCCTTGACTTCACAATGCAATTCATCTCTTTTGGATTAAAGACCTGATTCATAGTCACTAATTTTTGCTGGCTTTTCATCAGTCCTTATCAGTTCACTTTCTATAGTAATTTTGAGGTTCATTTTGTCATGAGTTGCATATGAGAGACTTATTTCAGTGATATTTCTTCAGCTCATCCAGGCAGTTGGATTCTTTCTAACTCACGTACTTCTGCCTGCTCACCTTTCTATGAATGTATAATTCCCTTATAATTCCATTTGATCCTTACCTCAAGTAAGCTTCACACCTGATCCCCTTCATCTGCTGATGTTTGTGCCAATTAAACTGAAATGAGCTGGTTTGCCCCTTCAAGCCAACGTGCTTGTACAGCTTCTCGATCCATGTCAGGAAAAGACCCGTAGATGAAGAAGACTATGTGGACATGATGTGCAACAAAGCACGCTCTTAGCCAGCCAAATAGTGGGCATCAATGCTGTTTGACAACATGTAGGTTTCCCTGAATTCCTCTTAGGTGAAGGTTAGGCCGAATTCATCGCTGGTTCAGGCTTGACTTTGTTTTTAATGTCTGGCCAGAGTTAGCTGATAGGTGTGGGTGACTGAAAGATTGCTCTTACTGAAAGACCTTCACAGAATGTGATTAATTTATTATTATTTCTTCACAAAACCCAGATTTGCAAGCAAACAGCCTACTGAGAGAGAAGATAAAACTGACTTGTCATAATATATGATGGAGGAGTTCAAGGAGACACGCTCCCTTCTGTGAGTGGGTGGAGATCGGGGCATCCAGGGTGTCACTAAGTGGTTTTACCATGTTAGCCTCATTCCTATTTCCCTTCTGTCTGATAGGCAAGAGCTGTGGTTAATCATGTAGAGCTGGAGCCATTCATTGGTAGCAACAGGGATTTGACCATCAAATTCAGCAGAGTAACTGCTGGCAGGGATCCGTACGGGTGGGCTTTCATAACTGTATGTTGGCAAAACGCTGTAAAAGAGGAAAATGAGGCTTGATCTAACAGAGATAACAGAAAAATAAAGAGTTGTGTAGACAAAAAAGTTGTTTTCTGTCATCCCACCATGCTTGTCAGAGAGGATAAGCAAAAGCAGATGCTATCAATAGGGGAAGGTGTCTGCAAGCAATGAAACAAGACAGGAAGGGAAGAATGTTCAGTATGATCTTAATCATCTGAAACATGCAGACCAGGAAGGAACTGGGACAATAAATATTAAAGCCAAGACTGATCAAAATGGCACAGCAATGTAGGCAGAAAGAAAGATTTAACACAGAGATAGGGAGAACTGACAGTTCATCTATTTGCTTCTTCCCTTTTCATCTGATTAAAGTAATTTTGGTGCAGTGGGTTCACAGCTGGGTTTTTTGAGTGGCTGCCAGGTACTATCAGTGTAACTGCTCAGATGAGAGAAGAGCATGTGATTGATGCTACCTGTATGTCGATCAGATAAGTTCTGTATAGACCACAAACTGATACAGATGAGAAGTGCTATTGCTGGTTATTTACAGAAACAGCATCACACCTCCCAGTCTGCCCAAAGCTGTGCTCAGGGAGACCTCTGCATGAAGTACTTCCATCTTTAGGGATCTATCAGTAGGAATGACCAGCAGCAATCTAGGAAGCTTAAATCCCATTATTATTCCATTATATATGAAAGAGTTGTATGAATATTTTTCCCTGTTCACAGGCAACACACTGAGATATGTTCAGGATGATTTAGTGGTGGGGCAGGAATGAAACTATTCTCCACCCTATTTTAAGTCATACTGTATTAGTCTCCATTAATTTTCATGTTATATTAAAATATGTATTTGTAAACATACATATGAGTTTTACAAAATCAAGTTAATATAATAACACAGGAAACTACATCAACTCTATACCGAAAGGCCATCAATGTTTTGTCAGAGGAAAATGTCACTGGAGGAACTCAGTTCTACCCATAATCTTCATTGCCCAGTGAATGCTACCACAAGGCCAGTGAGGGTCTGCAGCTGAATCCTTTTAAAAAGCTGTTTAACTGAATTAACTTTTATATCACAAACTTCTTACTAAACTGGTGTGGGCTTTAAATGCAAAACTCTAAATTACACTCTATTCTGCCCCATTTGATTGGAATTTGAGTTCAGTCAAAGAAGGGTGCAGCAGAATAACCTTATTACACCAACAGATCCCTAGAGTGGGAGGGATGCCACACAATCTTGAAACTGTTACAAGTGATTTTTCCTGTTTTAGTTGGTATGGTTGGGAAATGACTGGAAGTCAAAATGGCTCTCTGGTTACATGTGCTCACAGCTCAAGTTAAGAGGACAGGATTCAGTTCTGCTGTAGATAATCAGCATTTGAAAAAAGTCCACACGGATAGGGTAGCTGCAGTCAGGATAATGCATAACAAAGAGATGTCATAATAAAGTGTATAGGTAAAGCATAGATATAACCAAATTAGCTATCAGTAACTTAAAATGCAATATCAGGAACTATCAGATGCAAGTAAGTTCAACAAATCATCTTCAAACCACATCCCACACATGTGAGATTAAAGGAAATATAAGAATGTAATTAGTTGCAATATGCTAAGGAGTTTACTTTTTTTTTTTAAGGGCTCTGTAAAAGCAGGCATATAACAACTTGGTAATTATGTTCAGCTTATTTAATTTCCTTTGCAAGACTAATTATGTACATAAGTCATCTTATCCCATACACTGTACAGCTCTTTGGTACCTGCCATACTCTCTAGTAACTCTTTGAAATATCATATAAGCCACTGTGTCAATGTCAACTCTGTTCTGCAGCCAGTAAACACTGTATGAAACATCATTCATATTCAGATAAGAAGTGCTCAGATAAGCAACATGGTAAAATGGCCGAGTAGCATCCATCTGTGAACTTACACTTCACCACGATCTTGTCCAGACACTGCTTCTAATCTCTTCTTCCATTTATGTTTCAATGCCTATGATGGCTTTCCCGGAGTCAGTGGAGCTTTTGCATTAGTTTTGACTAGAGAAGACTCACAATTCCATTAATAACTGAATCTCTCTCTGCCTCCCTTTCACCTCACTTTTTTGTCTTTTTCTTTTTACTCTTTTACAGTCCTAAATGCAATAAATCCTTTATAATAATTCAACATTCTTTTTAGTGCACTATAAAGGAAACTCCTGGGGAGAAAAAAGAATGAAGATTTGATAGGTTCTGTGGACTCAAAGCCATTTACCACATCACCAGGCTTCTGAAGGTCTGCAGGTACCTAGTGAAGTTGTCGTAAGAGTCAAGGCAGATCGGTGGCTTTTTTAATCTAGTCAATAAACTCCTGAGAAAAGCTGGCAGTATTAGAAATAAGTAAATACAAGCCAAAATATGTACAGAAATGCATTTTTAAAAATATCAGTCTCTTGACAAAAAAGACATAATACCAAAAATATATTTGACTTCCTATAAAGTTGCATTTTCCTGCTGCCCAGCCTTACAATTAAACCAGTTTACATACATAAAATTCTAAACAATGACAATGGTATTGGCCCTTGAACTGGGACAGAGGAATAGAAACTGGCTGACAGGCATAGAAAAGTTAATATTACATAGGTGAACTATGAATCAACTGACTGTAAGCCACCTACAGAGTAGAGAAAATAGTCACTTGTTATACAGTGGGCGAAAGTCTACTGGTAGAAAGACTTGCAGCCTCTTCACCTTCAGCTCATGGTCAATAAATCTCATTTGAAAAGCAGCACTGGCAATTTATTCTTTCAGCACCAACAGCCTGTCATCACCATGTTATATTTTTTCTGGCCTCACAGTATGTGCACTGCTGACTTATTATTAGTCATGCTATATCATCATCCGCAACTAATTTGGTTTGTCAGAAGTCAGTGGGTAGAATTGTCCCATTTCACTGTGGTACTCACTGATGGAAGGAAAGGCACTTTACTGTGGAAAAGAAAGATGTGAGGGATAGGGCCATGTGAAGGGGGGGCATCTGGTCTGACCACAGCTGGTGGCAGAGCAGATGTGCATCCTGACATGAGGTTATATCTAGCCTGAGCTGTTTCGATGCAATAGGTTATATATAGCTGCACATGTGATTGAGTTGAATGTCTTGAAGAGATGAAAAGAAACTCAGTAGGGCTGAGCAGTCTTCCCAGTGCTGTTGACATATACTCCATGGCCTTGAGCAAATTGTTTAGGCTTTGTCTACACTAGCAAGTAGTGAAATGGAACGATTAGAGCTAGAGATCAAAACAACTGAGGATAAGGAGTTGACACTCACGTCCATCCATCCTACAGAGATTTCTTTCCCTTTGGTGAAGTCAAGTCTGATCCTTTGCAGTAAGTGTCCATGAGGCTAGAGCACAGTGGTGTGCCTCTCTGGTTTAGTTTCATCCAAGTTGAATCCATCTTTTTAATGACTTCTCCAAAGGGCAAAACAAAGCATAGCAGGTGAGGAAAATCAGGAGATAATTTCAGAAGCGCAGTAACAGTGCAAACTTAAAATGCTAAAGCGAATAACAATTTCACTCCTCTTGTTTCATAAAGATATTTCTGTGGTAAGCTCATTGAGATGCAAGCTGTGTTTAGCTTTTATGATAATGACGGTCATGTAGGAACCTAACAGTAAATAAGATAGCATATACTATTTGAGTCCACTTAGCAATATCTATGCAAAGATCAATAATGTTTAGCAGGTGTATGATAAGCAGAGGTTAGACTGAGAATGCACAAAAAAGTGTTTTTTTCCACACAGTGGGTAATTGAGCTGTGGGGTTCCTTGCCACAGAATATTGTAGATACTAGAAGTTCACTAAGTTACAAAAGTGCTGCTTGGATTTTGGAAGAAGAATAATTCATGGAGGGATATTTCTCCTACATCTCAGGAACACTGAACTGCAAACTCCTGGAGGATGATCATCATGTGCTCAACCCAGTTACCCAGTACTGGCTGCTCCCAGAGAGAGGGTAATGGGACAAGGTGCCCCTGTGATCTAAAATGCCAGAACAACTCCCGAATTGTTCATTTCCATAAAATCCTTCAGAAGCTTCCAAATCTAATTCATATAACTAAACTCAAATCAAATTAGTTTCAACGATTGGAGTTTTTAATTAATTATATTTGAAATACACCTCTTTGGAAAAAGATGATGGAAAAAGGAAACGGCAGAGCTCGTTCTGCAGACTGTCAGTCACAAAGTAACGCCACATGTCTCCCCATCTCAATAGAGGATGATCCGTGATGAGAAACAGCCTCTCTTGAGCATAGGATATAAACTTTGGCTCCTCAGCGTTATGGTGAATTACTGAAAATCGAACATTTCTATTTCAGCCTCAGCATCCGGGGGACTGGGCATTCATATTTACACAGAATGGTCATTTCCCCTGAAACCAGACTCTCGTTATGAAAATGAATCTTGTACAGTTGGAAGAGTAGAGCAGTCACGATGGTACTTTACAGATGTTATAGTTGGAAAAAGTATCATGGTGAGAAAGAAGCTATCAAGGAAGAAATGCTTAACTGTATCTGAGGATCTAGGCTCACAGTGGAAAACTCCAAAAAGGAGGGATTTCCAGAAAGAGATCCTTCCCCAGTGTCAGTCCCAGACCTTAAATGAGGTCTAGGAGGGGTGCAACCAGGCTCCACTCCTTTCAGCCACACCGCTGAGTTGCCTTCACCTGTGCCCCAAGGCTGACCCAGTCCTTTCCCCAGGTGCTCAGTTGGTGATTCAGCCTGGGACTCAACAGTTCCCATACAAATCTGTTCCATGAAAATCTTCTGAATCTATCAAAAGGGCAAAAGTCCCCTATTGTTCACACCAAAGCTCTTAATCTGCTACTGGAGGAAAGCCTCAGCTCACACATATGATGCAGGATGCACCTACAGCTGATACTGGTTATGTGCTCCTGACAGCTTTTCTTCTCAACACCAATTTCAGAAGCTCCTACTACTCAGAAGACTTTTCAAACCCTGCATTCTATTTCCCTATCCTAGCAGTGTGGTTAATGCTAACCTTGTATCATTTGTGCTGTAAACCAAGTCTTTTTTGTATTTTAAAAATAAATACATCTCTCTTCTCTGGTAGGTATTTTAACCCAGACACATTTAGCTGCACACTATATTACACTAAAAGATTGCATAAGCACTACAAAGGAGCTACCAATAACTACACAGGGATTTTAAAAAAAAATTGAAAAAATATTCTGGTTTTGCAATAGAATTAAGTTACATATTGTTTGTTGTACTTATGCTTGTAGTGACTCTTATTTATTTGTCCAGATTTTGGCCTCAAAACCATCAGTTTTTCTTCACAGACCCACACAAACAGCTATGTTCTTTGTGCAGTGCAAAATGTGGACTTTTTATCAATCAGTCGATACAACCTGGGTGACACTACAGGAAATAAAGTTTAACCTCTTACCCATAGACTAGGTGAGGTCTGGCTTTGTTGTCTTTTTTTTCCCCCTTTTGGATCTGTCATTCCTAAGCCATAAAAATTTTTTCTAGGTGTTGGGGATAAGGAAGTCCCAGCCCTAGCAGTGAGCCAGCTGGTACTGATCTATTGCTTCCTAGCAATTAATCACTTTAAAAAATACATATACGTTGTCAGCCTCCTAGTTTATAAAGCCCAGGTATTTTTTCTTTTTAAACCTAACCCCATCCTTTCAGAGTACCCAATTACCGCAAGAAATTCAGAGACAGGCCAAACCAGGTTCCAAAGCTACTTGAAAGCACATGGATTTTCTTGAATAGAAGCATGGTGTGCAGAGAACACTGCACACTATGTGCTGCAAAGACGTTAAGCTGTGGAATGGAAAATGCACTTAGACGGAGAAACACCTGCAGCAGTGGGGTAAACATACTGATGACATTAATTCTTTGTGTTTCAAGAAAAAGCTTTTATTTACATAAAATTTCCCAAACTCAAGGCAATTCTCAGTCCCCAACCTTGTGTCATGTAATCATGATGTAGCACTCAGGCTGTTCTGTTGCAGGAGTCCTCTTCAGCTCTAACGCTTGCCAAGGATTAAAGGTTATGCTATCTAGTGGCTGCAGAACAGAGCTGTGACTGTAAACTTTAGCTTAAGTGATCACATTTTGAAGGGAGAATCATGTATTCAGTGTAGAACTAGAGAAAGCTTTATGGTAACATTAATTACTGAGTCATAGCTGTGTAAATGGCTTTAAACGTCTTTGCAGAATAGTAGCACTGTACTTGCCATCTCAATTTTTCTTCCTTAGAAGGTTTTCCATTTCTTCGTCTGCTTACTCTTTTCCTTCTGATAAGATTCAGCATGCAAGTTGGGTTGGGTTAGGTAACATTTCAACAGTATCTGAATTAGTTCATTTTTCTTTTTGCCTTTTATGTTACATTGATGTATACAATGCAAGACACCAAAAGCATGACTCTAAAAGCATAATATGTGTCCTTTTTAGCAGCAGAACCGTCATAAAAGCAGGATAGTGTGCATAAGAGCTGCTTGTAGAGATGTGTAAAGACAGCTGTTTGCAATGCGTAGCAGGAAGTTTGATCTGTTCCATGAGAAATAACTAGAATCTACTGGGATTTTATCCATTGGCAATTAGCATGTCTATACACACATCTGCCATTCAGGATATATCAGTATGCTCATCTTTATTGTTAGGTTTAAACCTCCTGAAATAAAGTTGTGTAGTAGTAGCAGAAATGGCAGGACGGTAACCCAGGAGGGCAGAAGAGATAGATGATACAGTAGTTTTGTTGAGTTTGACTCCTATGCTGGAGTATATTTATCCATGCATTAATGTACTTCATCTCAACAACATCCAGGGGCATGCAAATGAAGGGCGGAAGCAAGGAACAGCTGTCCAGCCCAGTGCCTTGCAGACAACACACTGGTTATCAAGGAAATGCAGTCTTACTCAGCCAAAGCAGGTAATGGAAACCAGGGTAGCCAGGCAATCTTCTCTGCTTTTGCTTTTTATATCCCAGCTGCTTTTCTGCTTTGTATCTTTTGGTCCACAATGGAGAGCTAGACCCTTGGTCCGACCAATGGCTGTTGTATTTGTTGCTGTTGTTGAGATTCTGAGCTATCCCTAAAAGAAAGTGGGATGCTAATGCATGAAGAAGGGCTCTTGGCTAGGAGCATGAGGCAGGTGCAGTCAGGAGTCTTGGTTCAGCCAAATTTCTCTAAGGAGAAATTTCTCTTGCATACAAATGAAGTGTAGCAAAGGCTAGAGTTCTCAATAAACCAAGATTGGAAAGAATCCCAAAATCAAAATAATTCATAGAAGGAAGCTTCAGTTTCTCTTCTAGGCAGTCCAACCCAGAGACCAACAGATTAAGTTGACAAAAGGACTGGAAAAATATGGTAAAAAAAAAAAAATGTGTAAGACAGATGAAATAGTTACCTGTAAACACTAGGCTTACAATACAAGCATACTGATTCCCATCTTACAAGGGTAGGGATGCCAGTGCAGAACTAAAATGCTGGTTTTTATACCATCATGAAATAATCCATTATTGACACTTGATAATGTATGGGGCAAACTTGTGTAGAGCATTCAGCTAATGAGCTGAGAAACAATCTGCCCCTCTAACTGTGTGGTGTCTCCTGGAGGTTCTGAAGAAATGATTCAGGTGTTTGAAATTAGTTGAGATGTTTGAGATTACCATAACCCTCCTTGTCTCTGTCTGCCTCTCCGGAAAGCTGCGTCTTCCATAGTTCCTATAGCCCTATGTGGGCACCTCAGCTAGCCTAAATCATCCCAAATGGCACTACACATCTGTGTTCAGGCACCTGGATTGCTCCCATAGGGAGCTCTGCTGGAACCTGTATTTGGATAGAATTATAGCCAGGCGATGGTTGATTTTCACCATTTGGAAGACCCACACACTGTGGAAGGAAGAAAAAAATTATAATAGATTACATAGGGATTGCATGACTAAAATGCTACCAGCTGTGCACAGAAGCATGGAATTATGTTGCTGCAAGCAAGAAAAGGAGTAAAATGCCCACTTTGTTAGCTGGGGGAGACCCAATTTGTAAAGTTCAAATTGCATTCAGACCAAAGTCCAGGGTTACTTTCATCAAAGAAGTGAGCATAGTCTGCTACAGAGGGAAAAAAAAACAAAAAACAAAAAAAAAAAACAAAAAAAAACAACCCAAAAGCCAGACCAGACCAGCAGAGCAAGCTGAAGTTTTCATGCAGAAGCTTCACATTTTCATTGAGCACTGAACCTGGACACAGCTGCCCAAGAGTGAATTAATTCAGAAAAAAGCTGCACTTGAGAACACTGAAGTTATCTTATATAGGTAATGCATCAGAGGTGGACTATATTGCATAATCAGTGTGCTAAGGAAAATCTAGTTTGGAGAACACAAAAAGTAAAAGCGAGAATATAACATGCAGAAGCTAATTTTTCATGGTATTGACAACTTTGTTTGCTCTTCAGCTTTGATACTCACTGATTGTTTCTTCATTTTTCCATTCCTCAGTGGAGAACTTCCTGTTTCTCAATGCTGGCAAGATGTTCTTGCAGGAGGTCCCAGGTGTTGCACATAATGGAAACTGCAGTTGAGAGGGGCCAATTCAATGTCGACACATGATTTAAGGTGGTGAATCACACAGAGTTTACGATGTTGTATAAGAAGCATCTGCATTGCTCAGGGATAGTCAAGAACTTTATTGAAACACCCATCAGAATAGCAGCATGGATTTAACAGCATCAACCCTTTCTGTTCTTCTCCTTTCTCTCTGCACAGTGCTCTTCTGCCATGAAAAAATAAACATAAAACTGGTCCTGACAACAGTCACTTCAAGAAATAAAAATGCTGACAGAAGAGCAGCAGATATGAATTTTATGCTTCCAGTTGCAGAAACTACAGAGAGCCCTGAGAGCTGCGTTCCCAGTGAGGAATATATAACTGATTTTTTGTTCATAAGTTCACCTGTCTCTCACTGATAGATGACTGCTTATTTTGGTCGCTAGAAAACAGTTCTGCACAATAACATAGGTGCACTGAATGCTCCAAAGGTCAAGCAGCTTGAGCATGGGAAAATATTTGTGAATGAGGCCAAAAAAACGTACTGAAAGAACTGATTTCTGGCTCAAAGATTAGTCTTCATTTAGAGACTGAGAATTTATTGCTGCCAAAACCAGCATTATCAGCTTTCTGTCAGCAACAATCATCAGGATTTCCTTTCCCAATCAACATGAGCTGTGACCTCATCGTTGCAAAGGTGAAACCCTGACAGGGATTAAAGGCTAATAGAGAGAAATGAGGTAGCAGGGCTAAACAAAGGGGAGATTGTTACGTGGCAAGAGTGAGCTGAGGCCGAATGTTACAGCTGAAATTTGAACTGGGAGATGGAGGGAAAAGCCCAGTATTTTTAAGGAGAGTCAAAGTAACACTGGGTCTCTCGGCCTTTGGTGGAGCAGTAAGGCAGGCTGCCATCCTGAGCGTCAGGGTGTTTTGAAGCGGGATTAAGATAGTCTTGTGGTTTGTCAAGTGTTTAATTACAATTCTTCAGGGACGCAGCCTGAAAGACACTGGAAACCAATTTAACAATTGTGCCTATCATTATATGCACCAAATTGCTCCTGTGCACATATAATATTTAGCAGTATGAAACAGAGGCTGAGTCTGGGGGCAAGGTTTAGAAATCGAAAAGTGATGAAAGGCAAATGTGTGCTTTATATTCATCAAAGCAATGTAAACCATGGCTGGATAATAAAAAGAGGTAAAAAGGGCTCTATGTTGTTGATCTGTGAGTTATTAGCTTTTTTCACTCATCCTTCCCCTTGTGGAACCTACAAGTGAGGAGATTTATTTTGTGGGGATGCTCTTCTCCTGAAGGTCGCTCTTGGCTGCTGCAGAGCCTTCTGATCTTGAATCTCACCACAGACTTGAACACGGTCCCAGCAGAAGCAGTGTTTGTCATGCTGTGCAGTGGGCTTTTAGGTTAGGACCTTCTGCAGCCTCCTGCACAGCCCTATTTTTTTCCAGCAGAGGTAGACTTCTGCTGCAGTGCAATTCCAGATGTCTGGTAGCTCCTGGCATCCAGGTTTCCTTCTGCATAGGCTTTAAATACCTTTATCCCACTAATCTGATATCCTTTCTGCCATGTACTGGGCCCTTTTAAAAGGCACCACACAACCTGAATTCTTGCTGGAGCATAGAAGTTACTCAGTGGTGTGAAAGAACTCAGCACCTTCCAGTATGATGATGATTAGAAGCATATATGCCAGTGTCCCTACTGATCCTGAGTGGCCTTCGTGTGCACCCAGCAGAACACATTTCAGGGCCTTCTGTGAGGAACGTTTAAGACTTTCACTGCACATTACTGTTTATATTCTAGACATGATCATCAGCCATAAGTACAAGGTTAAGTCCCTCTCCACTAAAAAATAATCAGTTCAAGCAATCTGATTGCTCCTCAGCTCCCAAAAGGTGGAGCTGCTGGAACAACCTTTGGCTTCTTTTGAACAGTTTTCAAGCTTGTTCTGAAAGCTGAAGTCACACGCAGATAATCCCTCGCCCCCAGGGAAGCATTCAGATTTAAGGTTCCTATCTGTGGAAGGTAGCCAGGCTGAAGTTTTACCTCTTGACTAATGATAAAAGCACACAGCAGCTTTGAGAGGTTGGGAGAAGCTTGTGTGCTTTCTGGGCTGAACTGCGTTTCTGTGGAATGGCTCATACATTAAAATATTTAATTGCATGAAAATACTGGAAGTATTAGGATTTAGAAACACTATGATTTAAGCCCTATTTTTTAGTGCAGTGAGGCTAAGAAATATGAAACTTAACAGTGTAGAGGCATAAAGAATCTTGTAACAAAACCTGAAACTATCTACCATCAAAAGACAAGTGGCAGGCTTTAGATTTGTTAGACAACAGTTTTTTGGAGAGGAAGACACATATATCATGCTGAACTGAAGGGGAAATTTAAGTAGGCACGATGTAATTACCTTATCTGGAATCCAGCCAGAAAGCCAGACTAGGATCCTTTATTCTCAATAAGAACTTCATGGATTTATGCTTGACAAACTAATTGCCATGAATAGTTTATTAATCTATATGGTGTCTTTTATTTTTAATTTAATTTTTGTGACCTACCACCTGCAAACAAAGTTAATTTTTCTCTTCTTTCTAACTTGAGTTGTAATCAAACACTGGTCTGAATCCATTTCAGTTGCAGCAGTTCTTGCAAAGTTCTTGTTTTACTTCCATTTGCTCTATTTTCATGAAGGGATCCTAAGACACAGGAAAAATAAATAGATCTGAAGATGTCAGCCTGCTTGAATGTTGGCTTTGATAATTTTTACGAAGTGCTGAGTTTGGGGAAGATGATTTTGCAGACTTTTACAATATTCTGAAAACAAAGTCAACGAATATCATGACACTTGTTACTACATCTTTGCCAGGAATGAAGCCTGGAAGTTTCACACTGGAGTGGGGCATGAAGTCTTGCTTTCTCTCTGAAACTACATGGAGTACAGGTACCTTAATTCCCACTAAGCCCTGTGCAAATTCTTATCCTAAAGAATAATAGCACTTTACTTTGAGATCCTTGGTCTACTGCTTTTGAGCGTGTTTTATTTGTATTACAATCAACTCCATAGTATGACAGCTAGAGGAAATAGCTGTGCCTTCCACAACATAAACTATTTAAGAGCCAAATTCAGCATAACTCTGCAACTACTATCACAGCCCTCTTCATTTCACTGCTCCCTCTCTTTGCATGCACATTCTAATTTGAAGCAATCTGGAACTATTATTTATTTTTCACTCTATATATGGAAGACAGACTTGATGTTTGCATTGGCTTTGGGCCTCATATGGCATTTTTGAGGATGAACCACATGTGTATGTGGTATTCCAGCTAAATTGAACTGAGAAAATGTGCACACCAACCAGAAACTCCTTCCTGCTCCACTCCACAGTTTCCAAACTGATAACAGGAAAGTGCATGTCAAGCTTCTGCTGGCTAATGTGCAGCCACAGCTTCCTCTCACCTCCCTCTACTCTTCTGAAAGGCACACATTGAAACCATTTTGTAACAACAGGTGTGGCCAGAGCTGTTTGAGAGAGATTGGTGGGACAGATTTCGGAGAGGTGGGAGGGGAGGAACATGGAGGTGGTCATAAATGGGTGAAATTTTTGCTTTTTTCCTATAATTTGTGAGTGTTCATGGAGAAGAAGACCTAATTTGAGTACTAAACAAGAAAGTTCCCAACTGGAGCAAGGGAAAAAGAATGCACCAGGGAGGATGTCAGAACTTGATATCCTGGTTTACCAGTGGGCTCTTGTAAGCTCTTCTACGGCCTCAAGCTGGCTAACACATATCTATGCATTGCAGCCAGCAGTATTTTGCTGTGTGATACAAAGAAAAGTTCTGTAATAAGATGAATCTTAAGTGGTGGGTTGGAGAGGCTTGACGTGTGAAGCAACTAATGAATTGCAGAACCCTTGGCTTGACGGCCATTGGTTCAAATCTCACCCCCTTGGTAACAGCCAAACTCTCTGAGACAGACATTCCCCTGTTCTTAGGCATCCTTCACAGTCAGTCATGGCCTTCTAACCACTTCCACAACACCCAGTACAAATAACACCTCTCTGTCTGGAAGCTTGCCGGACATGGATTGGTGCTATGCCAACAGCAGGTATTGATCGTGTTTGAATGCGTACCATCTTTTGGTCACCATGGAAAGGGCTTCAAATTCAATACAAACTGAAATGCAAGCTGTTTGTATCTTTACTGGAGTACTGTGGGAACAGCCATAGTACTGCACTGCTGGTATTTGGGCTGAACTTGCTTCAGGGGCAGACCTTGGTAATTTTTCCAATAAGTTCACAGACTGATATGATAGGAAGGAGATGAAATTTGTGTTAATATTTATAAATCAAACCTGACATGTATGTGTTAGGTTTTTCCATCTAACACAGAGCAAACCAGCCAAGGTTCATTGACTGTGCACTGACAATGATGCTCAGAGCTCAGGAAGTGAGCAGTAAGGGAGAAACAACTGTGCACAGTAATTGCAGTTTGCTCTTTGTTGTATCAGTCCAGTGGAAGCTTCTAAATTCCTGAGCAACTTCCATTTCCAAAGCAATTTACTTTCCATATGTGCTCAGCTGAAGGTGGTTCATTTTAATGAACAATTCAGATTTTTAAGATTGTCCACAATTTGGAAAACTTCGATCAGCTCAAAGACAGGTAGACTTAAAAACGTTCACAAATGGAACAAAGCCTGATGTTTGGGGACTTTTTATTGTTTTTTCCTTTATGATTGAAATAGGAAAGAAACACCTTATTATCTGTACATTTAATATTAGCAACAGCTAACTCAGTCCACATTAACAACTCATCTAAGTGAATTATTAAGAATTCAAAGGTAGACACATTGATAAACTGCCGTTAATATGTTTCCCTGATAGATTCCTCAGTCATTTACACATTCTCTTTTTGTTTAATCATTAAATTGATCAATATTTTCTCCTTCATGGGATTCTCACTTATATTGTTTTGCAGGGAGCTGAGATATTTTTCCCCTCAGAGAAATCATACAGGAAGTAAGAAGACATTTTTATAAGTTAAAGGAACAAACAAAACAAAACAGAACAAGAAAATCTCCTCTTTATATAAGCAAGTTGGCTTTGCTTCTTTGGAATGTTTCTCTTTAATTCATGTTTAAAAGACCTACCTACCTAACTCACTGTGAAGTCCTCTTAGCAAGATTCTTAAATGCAAAAAACAAGTAGAATGGTGTTTTGAAGAGAGATTTTTGGACACAGTGCCTGTGGAAGTTAACATACAAGTTTAAAAAGAAGGTATTTCTGAGAAACTTGGCTTGAGAAAGGAAGTTGGAAGCTGCTGTCAGCTCAACTCTTTGTTTGTCAGAGGTCAATGAGTGATGAGAAAAGATTATGCGGCAAGTAAAGAATATTGAGCTTTGAAGCTCTTCTGAAGCATCAAGCTTGCATTTCTTTCTTTCATTTCTTTTCCATCAGTATGAATAAATCCCCTTAATTTTTTTTCTTTCTTTCTTTCTTTTTTTTTAAATCAACATCTGGAACAAACTTTGATTTATCATGTAAACCGCAGTGCTCAACAAGTCATCTTGTTTTTTTCTGGATTCAGCACAGTGTGGTGGCTGAGCGCATGGCTGCTGTACCTGAGCTGTACCTGCTCCTTGGATGGATGCTGTAGGATTTTGTCCACCCTCTCCTTCTCAGCACTGAATGGGCAAGCCCTGGACAGTGAGAGGGGCAGACACATGCCCCAGTTAATGATCCCCCTGTAAAATCGCAGTGTAGCAGAGCAGAGCTTCATTGCCCTTGCTAAAATTAATTTATGAGGGGCCAGATTGTTGAGAATCGAAGTATCCTCTAAAACAAGGAGAGAAATTTCTCAGAAAGGCTCTTCAAGTCATATCGTGATGCATCAGTATGGGAGTAAAGCACCGCGACTCATTTAAGTATCGGAAAACTGTTAAAATGTGAACCCAGTGGCTGAGTTTGTGGCTGTGTTTAAATCTCAGGTATCATTAGTGGGACAGGAGAGGGGTGGAAAAAAGACAGAAATGGCCCATTCAGGACAAAACAAGTCATTATTTCTTCCTTTGCAAACAATGGGGAAAAAAGTAAAAGTGCTCTCATGAGAACCTGTATGAATTTCCTTAAGAGGGTGTACTTTAGATGGAGAATAGGCTAATTGTGTGAGATATTGGGGCTACTAAGGCAACAATGCAACTTTCTGAATATGAAAGCAAACAGATGTAAAAACCCAAAGTAAATCATTAATGTGCATCAGTATTTTGAGATGAGTTGGAGTGACTTATATATTGTAGTCCCTCTTTATTTAATATTTCAAAAGTGTTCTTTGATTTAAAAGCAAACACTTAATAGGGCTCTTTTCAGACAATTATGCTCTTTTCTATACAGCACTCTGAGAAGAGACTGGTTATTGATGCCCTCTAATAGAACAAACACATAAATCTGATGGAGTTAAATTAAACAGGAAGGCCTTGATACCTCAAGAAACTTAAACATAGGCATAATGGTAAGGCTGTGAATCCTCCCAGCCTTGGTGAATACTCGGCTTCTTGCAAACTTGCAAGGGCTTCAGCATGCTGCTGAAGTAAGCCTTACTCAGCCAGTCTGCACTGTACTTTCAGTTGCAACAAACATCTTTCTGTAACAGTATTTTTTAACCAAGCCTTTCTATAACAAAGGAAGATAGTTTGGGACTGGGTGTTATTTCTCAGAATAAAGAAACGCACACTGTGTCTAGCATTATGAAATGGAATTAAACTACGATTTGCAGCTTGAAAATCTTTCTAATTGCTTTCTAGTCCAGCAGAGAAATAAAATTCTTCTCTGATATATGAAGTGTTAAATCTGTGGTAATTTATCCAATGCTGGAGTTTTTCCAGTTCATAATGTATGTGAATGATTACACAAATAAGTTCTTAAGAATTTAAGTAGCGCTTCTTCCCACAGTTGTTTTTGGCACATCACATTTGCTGTATGCTATTCATGTTTCTTCTGTCTTCAAATGTAAGTGACTGAGTTTTAAGAAGTTTCTGTTGCAGGCCTGGAGAAGGACTTGGGCACATGAGAACTCATCTGGTGTTTTTTGAGAGGGATTTAGTTAATGGTCTAACAAAACGTACTATTTCTTGCAAATTTTGCTTCTTGTAGGCTATCCCAGCTGCAGCAAACTTCCATCACACAGAGGACACAGGCGTAGAGGACAGCCAGGAACTCAGAGCAAGTTTCTCTGCCAAACAAGACACTTTACTGGGAGACTTCCCTTCCAGGACATTTTGCTGACTGCGCCATGAAGTGACACAGCCATACAGGGCTGAGAGGGAAGAGTGCTAAGGCATGGCACAACAAGCAGGGAAACTCCCTCGATCTCCCTGTGGAAGCTCCAGCCCAATGATTATGCCACACCACATCACTACTGACAGTTCCCCGAACAGATTCCTTCTATGGCTAATTAGTCTTCACGAAGCATGAATGGACTCGTTTTCTATCAGGAGACTGAATTTTAGCTGACAAATTAGACAGATTCCCTGAGGCCAGAGTTATGCAGCTTTGCCAGTCTCACTAAAAATGTGATTTATAATAGATTCCTAGTTGCAGGCACTCCTTTCTTCAGGAATGAAAGCACGCACCATACTTTGCCTAACACGACGGTCTTACAAACCTTTGTCCTTTGTTAATGAAAGCTGACTCCATTGCTTGCTTTCATCCTAACAAGTGACTCCTCTTTTTCCCTATTGAGCATGATGCTATTGGGAAATTTCAGTCTTTATGCAGAAGTCATATGTGTGCAGGCGAAAACAGAATGGTAGGTGGCAAGTGTATATGTTAGCTCGATACATCAAACCAGATGGAGCTTCTAGCCGGAAAAACAGCTCAGGAGATTTTGACCAAATTCTTACTTTGTGAGGCTACACCTTCAGCACACCACTGTGTTTTCCTCTTATTTACCCCTCCAGTGAAACTGGCATTTGTATTCAGCAAATATCAGCACTTGCTTAGATCAAAAAGCAGGCTTGCCCATCCCCAACAGTGTCTAGAACATGTCTGTATTTGCATGGTATTAATAGTTAATAGTTGTTTAAATTATTAATTTATACTATTTAATAACTGCTCGCAGCATTATTAAGGTACCATCAGACTGAAAAATTATGTGAGAAGAGGCTAATAAAAATATACATTCTGGATCTAGTAAGTAGATAATATGAGGCAGATGGATAGAGATCCAGGAGGTTGGTTTCATTTGTATGAGTTTTAGAGGACTCTGCACAGGTGAACAGCCAGACAGCCCCTCTGTTAGAACTTCCTTTTATCTGCTGTTCCATAGCATTATTATACTCAGGCATTAAGAAGTGTGTTTTGGTTTTTTTTTTAAACTTAAAAAAAAAAAAAAAAAAAAGTTAAAGAAAGTTAAACTTAAAGAAAATCAGAATCCTGTCATTTAATTTTATTGACTCCTGTTGTGGCTGAATCTTACAATCAGCACATGCAAAAACGAAACTATGTGACTTAATTTATATCTGTGGCTGCTTAAGAAAGTTAAGATGTGATGTAAAAATCACAATAATTTATAGATCACTTAACCTTCATCTACTGATGCAATCTTGTAGGAAACAAATCATACGAAACACGATGGATCAAAGATCCATTTCAGCCTCGAAATTAGATGCACTTTGTGGACAGTCTTTGAATACTTGTTTAAAAGAAATACAGTTTTCTTCTTTTCAGGTCCACAAGGATAACAGCAAAGTTTCAGCAAATTTCTCTTGTGTTTTCAAATTAAAGGCAGTAAAACATCCCCAAATCTACAGCTCTTCTGAAAATGTTACTTTGGTAACAATTGTTCCCTTTTATAAAGTTTTGGTTGCATGCTTCTCTCAAAGGAAAAAAAAAAAGCCAATATACACAATTACTAAGAAATTAGTAAAAACTGAGATTTTTAACTAGACCTTCATGTGCTTCAGAGTATTATATCAAAATAAACATTCATTAGTTTTCACTGCCCTTTTCTCATAATATTAAGATCTTCTCAATTAAATAATTGAGAGAGCCCCAAAAAGAAGATTCTGGAGAACTGATGTTTGAACCCTTTTATTTCTCTGTTCTGTATCTGTTCATCAGTCTAATAGGTCTCCTTTCTCTTTTAGAGAGATAAAGAATGTATATAGCAACTTCTGAGTTATCAACAGAGTCCTCAAAAGTAATATTTCTTAGTGGTGATATAAAACTGGCTTTCAGAAATGCTCCAAAATCAAATGTTTTTCATAACAGATACCATATGAATCCTAGTTCTGTTGCCCCACCTTATAAAGACAATGTGCTGGTAAAGCACTGTTAGATGGGCTTTAGATGGGAGACCTACATTCTTGTTCTTATGGGATTTATTTAGATCCTAATCTGTCTGTGTAGGCTAAATGAAATGCTGTAAATATAACTGTGTCCTGCTACTTTAGTTTATAATAAGTATTCATAGATAGGCTAATTAAATTATTTTATATTTCATAAATTGAATTAATAAATGAAGTAAACTGAACATCCACAATAAATGCATTCAATCTATAGGACTGAGGAGATGAGAATTTCAGTTCTGCAGTCCACGTTTTACGTCCACTAGATGTCAGTCTGTGGATGGACCTTGAGGGGTTTGAGCCCAATTCCACAGTTAAAAACGTTCTCAGATTCACACCCTTCCTTGCCAGTCACTAGCAGTAACCCCAAATAACAGATACTCTGAGTCACGATATTGGGTGTTGTTTTTTTTTGTTGTTGTTCTAGCCCCTATCTTTTCCCTCCAGCAAATACCTCAGCACTGACAGTGTGCACTGATGCTGATAAATGGGAGTAGCGCTGTGTATTGCAGGCTTCCCCACGGGCATTTCTCTTCACTCATCCATTCATAAAGGGCCAAACATGACACATCTACTCTTGAGGACTACCTTGCTTGCAAGCTCGTTGAAAATATTTGAGTGCATGCCTTTAATCACTGACAGTGGCCAGGTGATGAGAAGGTTTTTGTTTATTTCCATTCTGTAAGAGGGATATTTGTTATTGTTTTCTGTGAAGAAAATCTATTTTCAGAAAGTATTCTGACCAGTCCAACAGTATCTTTACAGGACAGCCAAAGGCAGTGAACTATTTGGAGATTCAGCAGGTGAATTGAATTTCTCAAGCAGCAGAAAATCAGAGTCATATTTCCAGGATTGCTCACAGGACTTCTGGAGGTGCTGTGCATGAATGCTGATGGCTTCTGCAGCCTCTACAAGGTAAGTGTCTCACATGCAGCTCTGTGAACATAATGTGACCCTAGCACACAGGGTTTGACGTGCCTGTGTTACTGCACACACAGGCTGAGATTCTGGATGAGCTATCTGCCTGAGAAGCACCGATGCTCTGGGAATGCACAAAAGCCTGGTGAGCTCAGGGTTGGATGTAAGTGCACGTACTTTGTAGTTAGTTACTGCATGCTCAGCTATCTGTACTGCTGCAATCCAGAAATATTGTTGCTGCTATCAAAACACAGGAAAAGCCAAGAATTTCATGAGAGATGAGATCCAATTGTATGCATATATGAAATCCGTATTATATGGCACAATTCTCAAACTTAGCACTACTCTTGGCAGTATTTTCACACAGGAGTTGAGAACTTAAAGTAACACTGGATAGCTGAAAAGGTCACAAGAGGCAAATTGTAACTGCATGGTCTCACCTTCACAGTCTTTCTCAAGAATCCTTCTTTCCTGCAAAACCTTAAACAAAATGCTTGCAACTTGCATCAGATATGCCTCTGCACAGCCCAATCCATCCGTGGGCATGCCTTTCTGTAGACCTATATCTTCCTGTCACCTTCCCCACATCCATCTTTTTTCTCATGACCAGTGCCAATGACAACCTCCCCTGCAAAGGGAGATGTCCTTCCCTGCTTTCTGTACTGCCTGGAATATCACCATCCTTCCCTATAGGCATTAAACTGTGGGAATTAATATTTTTTTCCCTGAAACCCTGGGTAATTCTCTATCCATGAGAATAAATTGCAGAACAGAAGGATACACCACCCTGGCCGTAATTTTTGCTTTGCTTGCTTGCTCTTCGGTGGCATGAGAATTGCTTCTTGTCACCACTAAATCAAAATGGACTGGATGGAGGAGGTTGTGAAGCAGACAAGAGAGCCAGGAGAAGGCACAAAGAAAGGGGGCGAGAGTACCTTGTTAGCAGCTAGCATTTGCGATTAAGCAGCTAGAGATATTTTCAGATCAGTACGGGAGAGGCCGCAGCTGTGCAATGTGTGGAATGTGACCTGTTGGGAAGGTGTGGGCAGAGCAGCAGGAAGCAGATCAGGGTGGAAAGGGGGAAAGGGAGCAGGTGGCAGAGCAGAACTGGATTTTCCTCCATTCTCTGAGGGAGCTGTTGCCAAGGACAAAGCTATAAGCAACCAGATTAAAACATATTACTCTTCCCTGAGTGTTTCCTGGTTGATAACCTCACTGTTTAACATCAGGGTGATGGAGAACTTCAGAGATGATGATCCAGCGCTGGACACAGGCTGACACACACTCTTGGTGTGTATGACAACCTATGTCCCTTAAAAAAATTGCAGGATTCTGTGTTAGAGTACATAGAGTTTCCTTTTATATAACACCAATCCTCCTGTGATTTAGATGTGTTTCTTGCTGTATCAGACCAAAATGTAAAGTCAAACTGTACATTATATAAATCAGCTCATCCATGAATGAGGTGAAAATTCCTGAGGTTGCCACAGAACTATATTTCAGTTAACAGCTATCCTAAGTAGCATGTCTCTCTTCTTGTTGAAATATGCTTGTACAATTGCCCAGCAGGATGATGACAATGCTGATCCTGATGAAAAAACTCCATGCAGATATGATATAAAAACTTTGTCAAGATAAGTGTTAAGAAGTCCCCTATTTGCTCTGGAAGCCAGACGGCATCAAACAAATGAGTCGAGCATATCTGCAGTGACTCAGAGCCTGAAAACTGAACAGAAGATAAAATTCATTCCTATTTACACCATACATTTTTGCGACAAATGGCAAGTGCTTTGAAGATCTCTGGGACATAGCGGGTTTTTTTCCTACCCAGATCTCTTATTCATGAAGGACTGATTTGTGCTATTATAGAACAAATGAGTGACACATACACCTCAACATTAAATGGATCCACTCTTATGTGGATCCTCCTACATATGTGCAATAACTTATCTGAAAGCAAATAAACTCTTGAGTTTTTGGTTTTGGACAGCAATAACTAATTCTGGTATTAAGACAGTCTGCAGAATCTATTTCATATAGATTCTTCATTGCTTGCAAATACCCCCAAAAACTCATAAAAGCTGTTTTTGTTCCACCCTGGTTGTTAAGATAGTTCTTCTTCTACTATTAGGTGTGCTTCTAGTCATAATAATGTTCAAAATTCTTAAGCCAATTTCCATAATTTGCCCAATGTAAGTGGGAAACTGAGGTTCTGGATGTGGGTATACTCCATGGCACCGCATGGTGAATCTGCAGTGGAATTCACTGCTCAGCAACAAAGGCTAATCAAAAGCATTTTCCTAAGTGCATCAATCAGTTTCACTGGATCCTATTAAATACTAGACCAAAAATAAAATCTTTGGTCTATAGCTTCAAAGCTCTGTGGCCAAATACGTACTTAATCTAATACAGGCCCGAATAAGAGACAGAAAACTAATGTTTGTGCCGGAAAGAAAACATACTGAGAGATTTGTTTCCTTAGTGTAAAGTAACTTTTTCCAGAACCTACATTTTATTTTCTGATGGAAGTACTTTCAATAAAAAAAGGCCAAGCTAACATACATGTTTTGATTAAAATTAATAATCAGCTCTCAGCATTTGAGACATGAGGATTCAAAGTCTGTGACCTGCTTTGTTCTGACCATCCTGTAGAGCTACCATTTGTCAAGCAGGGGAACTCTCTCCCTTCAGAGTCTCAGCTGTGACAGTTCCTTCTCACTTCCAATGTTTTTCTCCAGCTTCAAATGTCAGTGTCTCAAAAGACAGTTCTACATCTTAATTTCATACAGAATTCTTAAAAGTAGGGCTTGAATTGTTTATTCTCAGGTAGAACAGCCAGCTTTGGGTGGATTGTTTTCATTCCGGTAGTCCTCTAAATCTGTGCTAAGACAAACTGACATTATTTAGACAGTATGCTATTTCAGGGAAAGACTGGATTTTTCAGGGATCTGTCTGATTTCACAAAATTGGCCACAGCATAGGCCTATTCTGTAATATAGCTGCTACATACCTTCCTAATAAAAACAAATAGAAAACAATGGAAAGATCCTAAATGATTACTTTGGTCTCCTTTTGCTCAATTCAGTAGTTCAGAACTAAACTTAAAACTCCACTGATTGGTTTTGGTCTCAGACACTGAAAATAAATGAAATATTACGTGACTTAGCTGTTAGAGGCTAGAAATAAATTAAAAAAAAAATGAAGTGTGAAACACAGTAGTAAAGGTGAGTTCAAGAAATAACATCTGTGAGTAATGTCATAAAAATTACTACAACCTCAAAAGAGATCAAATACATAGGCAAGACTACTTTCACATGGATCCACAAGTAATAATCAGTAATACTGATTGTGGAAGCATTTGACAAAACAGGCAATCTGAACTCTCATTAGAGAAATTCCCCATCTTAATGCTTAGGACTTCTATGGTCTAGTTGGTATTCTCAGATATTTGAACTACAATACTTGGCAACGTAATTCATCAGTCACTATAAACCTTCATACTTAATGGAATAAAAGCTGGTTAACTTTCACATTAAAACATCAAATGTCATTGAAAAAGAATCCCTGAAAAGAAATGTTTATAAGGGATGAACAAAGATTTGATGCTTACAAGATACATGTTTTGTAAAAGACAGGCAAAATGGCAAGTGAAAGGCAGTGATAGTGAATAGAACTGGACTGCTGGCCAAACTGTGCCCCTTTCCTAACAGTGTAGAATCATAGAATCAAGGTTGGAAAAGACCTCCAAAATCCACTCACCACCAATATCTCCCCTCGAAACTGTGTCTCTCAGTACAACACCTAAATGTTTCTTCAATACCTCCAGGGATGGTGACTCAACCACCTCCCTGGGCAGCCCATTCCAGCGCCTGACCATTCTTTTGGCAATTTTTTCTTTCATCCAAATGGAATCTCCCCAGTTGCAAATTAAGGCCATTCCCTTTAGTCCTATCACTGGTTACATGGGAGAAGAGGCCGAACCCCACCTTTTCTCAGGTAGTTGTAGAGAGCAGTAACGGCTCCCCTGAGCCTCCTCTTCTCCAGACTGAACAATCCCAGTTCCCTCAGCCATAAGACTTGTGCTCCAGACTCCTCACCAGCTTTGTTGCCTGTCTCTGGACACGCTCCAGAGCCTTGATGTTTTTCTTGTAGGGAGGTGCCCAAATCTGAACACAGTACTTGAGATGCAGCCTCACCAGAGCTGAATACAGAGGGATAATCACCTCCCTGCTTCTGCTTGCTACACTATTTCTGATACAAGCCAGGATGTCACTGGCCGTCTAGGCCACCTAAACACACTGCTGGCTCATGTTCAGCTGAGTGCCAGTCAATAGCCCCAGGTCCATTTCTTCCATACAGTCTTCCAGCCACCCTGCCCCAAGCTTGTAGAGTTGTCTGGGGCTGCTGTGGCCAAAGCACAGGACCTGGCACTGGTCTTGTTGAATGTATGGTAACTATTGAGTCACGGCCTGAACCTGAGGAAAGGGCCCAGTCTTCCCTGGGAGCACAGACAAAGGCAATTCAACTGTGTGACTAGAAGGCGTGGAGCCTGGCTGAACCTCTTTTAGACCCCATTTAAGGGCTGACTGCCACTCAGGAAGGATCTGTTGTTGGAAATCTCTCTCTTGTGGTTTTCCCTTGCAAGCCTTGATCTCTGGTGTCAGGTGAGCACTTTTCTTTTGTAATCCCCTTCTATTTGTGCTAGTCCCTTTGCTACTACATTTCTGTATCACCCTTCCACTAATGCTGACCTTTCTGATTGTGACGTTGAACCTCATCCCATTGGCACTAGCCTAGCAATCCAGCCTGTCTAGATCCTTCTATAGGCCCTTCCTACTCCCAGGTGGATGAACACTTCCTCCCAACTTGGTGATATTGGCAAACTTACTGAGGGTGCTCAATGCCCTCACCCAGGTCATCAACAAAGATACTGAATGGGAGAGGCCCCAACACTGACACCTGGGTAACACTACTCATTATCTGCTGCAAACTCAAGCTCCATCCACCACCAGATGTGAATGGTGGGGAACAGATAACCTGTGTTTTTTTGTATCACGCTTTCCTTCGGAAGCATTATTTTTGAATTCCTTGTAACATGTCTGGTGAACTAAGTTTGGTTCCTGTCTACTGAGGCCTTCTGTGGTATGTGGCTACAAGCAGTTATCTTATTTATTGGCCCTTATGGTTAAACTTAGACAAGGGTAAACTTTAATAGGTCTAAAGAAGGTGGAGAGGGAAAATGAAATATTCTGTAGCTCTTCTGGGCTTTGAAATGAAACTGGAATCCCCTTCTACTAAGTGAAATCGCTGGCAAAGTATGCCTCATTTATCATTCCAAAATGGAGAGAATCAGTTGTTGCTACAAGAGACTGTGTTTGTATAATAAAGATACATATATAGCTGAATATGCTCCAGTTACTCATGACTTTGATTATTTCTGTTTATGTTTTTCTTTCTTCTGACATTTGAAAGTATTGTGGTATATTTTAAAGTTGCAAGGCCAAATATTTAAAAACTAAGATGCTAGGAATTTCTTGAGGCGATGTGATATTGGAGGTGGGGCTCTAGTTTTGAGGGGTGGGCTTAGTGCTCTGCCTTGTACCACTGGCTTAGTACTCTTAGAAGACAGTTTGGTTAAGTTGTGGTTGGACTCGATGATCTTTAAGATCTTTTCCAACCTGAGCAATTCTATGATCTTATTCACTGAGAACTTCAATTCTTATCCCAGTGTAAATATATTTTGTATATATATTTAGAACACACAGTATTTAACATGTTTGGACCGTTTGGAGGCAGGCATGTGTGAAAGTATATAGGAAGAGAGGGAGGAAAACATTTGGGAAATGCTTGGGTGGCACGTGGCAAGCATTCGCCTTTCAGGATGTGCAGAAAGCCACAGGATGGTCCTGAGGGCCGGCGAACAGAAACTGAACGGGAAGATATCCCTACAGCTAGCTTGTCAAGGGCATTTCTGAGGAAAAGGCAATGTTTGCAGAGCACGGCCCAGAGTGACCGCTTTACCCCATGGGCCAGCCCAGCAGACACTGCTACAGACAGAAAACACGGAAAGCGGCGAACGGAGGAAAAACCAGCATCCCTTCAGCAACGCGGGCCTTGAGCAGCTCCGGGTGCCGCGCAACGCGCCGCCCGCTCACACGGCCCGCTGCCGGGGCCGGGCCGCCGCCATTTCCGCGCGGCGGGGGCGGAGCTGGGCCGCGCCGGGGCACGCGATGGCGGCGGCGAAAGCGGGAGCGCTGCCTGAGGCGGCGGAGCGACTGAAGCGATTCGTGGCGGCCGAGCCGTCGGCCCGCCTGGAGAGCGTGCGGGCGCTGACGGGTCTGTTCCGGGAGGCGCAGCCCAGGTAGCGTGGAGGAGGGCCCGCCTGCGGCCACGTGCGCCGGGGGAGGGAGCTCCGGCCGTGCCGCCGGGCCTGGGTGGTCCCCGCGGCTGCGAGCGATGTTTGTTGTCTGCCGCGATGTTCGGTCGTGAGCTCGAGGCGCTCGCCTCTGCTGGAGATATTGCTAAGGAGGCCTTGGAAAGCGGCCACCGGTGGCTGAGCGTCGCTTATTCATGTTGTTAAAGCTGTGGCTTACCTGGGAAGGCCCGGAGGTCACTTGTGGGGTGGGGACCAGTGGGGTGACCTCCCATGGGTGGGTCTTATGGGTACGGGGCAGGTGGCAGCGTTTTCCCTGCTAGGCAAGAAGTGAGTTCATGTGTATAACGAGCACACGTGGTGGTTTCTCGCTGTGTTGCTGCAGTCCGAGCAAAGCCTTGGGGATGGAAGTGGTTTGTTCGTGCTGGGCAGCAGAGAATGAGTGAGAGGAAGGGGGGATTAGTTTCAGTAAGTTAAAGACATGAAGAACAGAACATACAGTTACTGAAGAAAGCAAGCAGCTGACGTGGAGCATCCTTGTTCTGTAAGGTTAGAGGTGGATCTCTGCAGCACCACCTAATGCTGCTGGCTGCATCAGGGTGCTTTGAATATGCAGTGGTTCAGCTTTAGTTTTTCTTGGAGAGTAGGAGACAGTGTAGGTTGATGGGAAGCTGGTGCTCTGTCCTTGTAACAGTAGCTGAAGATTGTAACATCTAGGAAGTTTGATCTTTGCATAAAGTTATCTTGTTTTTAACTCCCAGTTCTGTTATGGCTAATTAAACCAACATTTTGAAGTTTGGAGGGGATATTCTCAGAAGTACTCCCTTCTGTGTATAGGAGAAATCTTTCTGGCTTTCTTTTTTCTCTGGGGAGGCCGAAGGACCTGAGCAAACATTAGATTTACACACTAAAGCATTCTCTTTCTTGCCTCCATCCCTGACGTTTCTGAAACCAGCTTGGACAGGGGAGCAGATATCCCCACAGTAACCAGTGTTCTTTGTGTATAGATGGTGAAGTGGAAGAGAGCATAATTCTTCCAAAAGGGAGAGGGTGTAGTGTGGGTTTACAGCCCATAGGGCATGACAGAATGAACAGGAGAGCAACTTCCAGAGTTGGCCAGCCATGAAAGTTAATGTTCCTTGGTGCTATTGAACCAGAAGAAATAACCCAGTGAGCACTTGATATTTAACTTGTGACATTCATTGATAATTATTTTGTCATTATGCAATTGATAAATCTGCAGTGCTTATGTTAACAAACGTAAAAAGGGAATGGTAGTGTTCTGTAATTCAGAAGCAAATAAGATTAGCAAAATAGGCCTAAAATAACTCAGTTATGTGGAGTTTAGCACAACTCAGGTTTCCCACATGTTTCAATTGAGACTTCAAGTGCCTTTGAGGAAATGAATTGATTTGTTCCTAATTTACACATGGAAGAAAGTAGCTTTATACTGTTCCAGGCAGTGCTGTACTCGCAGGAAGATAAGTACTTCAGTGCATGAGATGTATAAGTTTTTAAAACATAAAGTAAAAATAGGAAATCCCAACAAGTAGCATGATTTTTTTGAAGGTCTGGTCTTTTGAACAGTTGCATTAATGTTTATAAATCTGTGTTTGATAGGATGCCATCCTGTGTGGTTTCTTTTTTTAACAATCAAGCACTTAGGTCATACAAGGAGTGACAGTAATCTTTCTTTCGGCATGGATAAGTGAGTTCTAATGTGTTGTTTTGGCATAACAAGAAATTGTTTATCTCTGAAGGCTGGGCTGCTGTACCCTTTGCTTCTGCTTCTTTTGGTGCTCCTGCAGCGTGTTTTGTTTGATGCTGAAAACAAGTGGCAGTAGTGAACTGTGAAGATCTGGCTTAAGGAATAAAATGCAGGAAGAAGTTTCTGGAATACTGACGGAATGTTCTGAATGAATTTCAAGGCATGTTTAACACAAAGGTATCTTTTCACATAGAAGCTACTAAAAGGACTTATTGCTAATTTCGTAGAGTGATGCTAATTTTTCCTAAAGTAATGCTAATTTTTCCTAGTAAAAGATTAAGAAAATACTATGAAAGGGAAATATTTTCCTTTTCAAAAATACATTTTAAATGTTTGTAGCTGCTGCTTATATCTTTACGAAAATCTTTTGGCAAGAAAGATCTGGAAAGAGGAATACTTTAAAAACAAACAAACAAAAAAACTTCTTGAAAACATTTTTAACATTCTTTAATGTTAGCTATACATTCCCTGCTCTCCACGCTAGTTTGAAAATTGAGTTTTATGTCCATGGAGAAGATTTTAATTAAAATGTATTTGTAGCACACACTCAAATTGCAATGATGCATGAAAGTTTAAGTGTGAGAGTCATATTTTATATAGTTATTACCTGCTTTACTGAACAGCTTTTAAATCATTACTTCTTTGTTCAGGAGAAATTCTGTGTGTTCACAAAGTTTTTCATTTCTGTTGTAGAAAGAGATTTGACTTCTTCACAGAAACATCTGACTTGATTTCTTTCGCAATGTATGAGAGTCTTGAAGGGCTGTCTCTCCTTGCTGATATGTGGAAGTCCACATCTACTTCTGTGTTTATGGTGAAGACAGGCACTTCCTTGTGTATGCCACCTTTACTCTCATAAGTTAGGCAGAAATTTAGTCATCGTGTTTTACTGGAACATCTAATCTCTTACTATATTCATTGAATGATATTTTCCTCTCTGAGCTTCAGGGAAGTTTTCACAGGAGCTTGATATCTTTGCGATCCAGTGTCTGCTTCAGACTATCATTCTGCTATGTTACTCTAACAAGAGTGGAACAGAAACTTTTCCAGAATCAGAATTACTTTAAGGTGTTCTTTCAAGAGCAATAGAGCTGCTAGAACATGCACAGAAGTCCTTGTAGCTTTTTTTGTTTTACCTGTTTGTAAGTCTGTTTTATCAATTAAAATAATTGAATGTTGTATGCTAGTGCATGTCTTGCACTGACCACTGATTTTTTTTTCATTTTGAAGTTGACTGTGGAAAGGACCATTTGAAGTGATATCAACACATGGCATACACATATGTAAGGCAAACTGCAACCATAGAATCAGACTGAGAGGTTTCCTGTGATAGAATAATGTCTGTGTGTCATCTTTACAGAGAAAACATGCTTTCTCAATAGGGAAGACAGGGCCTAGTGGGTTATCCTTTGCCAGAATGTAGCTTGTGTCTGCATACGTTTGCCACATGCATGGTGGCATGTTGGCCACTTAATGTTTCTTTGGCATGCATATCTGTGTTGAAATGGCAGGAGCTGCAGCACTTATTGCAGGTGGAAGGTTTGAATCCTGTGAATGTCTTTTCTTGTTTTTTAAAACCAAATTCCAGACCTGCTTTCAGGTTATATGCGCTCTACTCTTTTCTTTATGAGTGAGGACCAGGTCTTTTGTTCTTTCTTGTCACTTCGTTTATTTCCCTTCATTTTATTCCTCTGGAAAACGTAGTTTTTCTTTCCCCTATAGATAATTCTCATTGATGATGCGTTGTGTTTTTCTTTTGTGTCTATTAAGTAGCTGGAAATAATGTTAGTGTATTGGCCTTGATCTACTATGAGGTATTAGCATAAAATCGTATTTCCTGAAGATCTGTAATCTCATGCTTTATTAATTTAACTATGTTTATAGTGGTTTGATTTATGGAAGAGTGATCACTTTTGGTAAAGAATGGGTAGCCCTGTTAGTTGTGCATATATTTGGATATTTGGGGGAGCGCAGGTAGTGCTATATCATCTTGTTTGACCAAGAACTTTCAATGCTCTTTTGGAAGAGGGTTTATGTGTATTACTTACATTTGGTATTACTTACCATTGTGTCTTACTTTCTCGAGACTTATTCCTTAATTTTGCATCTAATAGCTTAGAACCTACCTGTTTGATCTTAAATATGCTACAAGTCTGCTTAAGCTTCAGGGAAGTTGCATCTGTATTTCCCTTTCTTTCTTTAATCTAGTCAGAATTTTTGCATGAAGAAATTTATGGTACTGTACAGGAATGTTCAATAAACACTCTGTGGTGTTGCTTCTTTTCTTAGCATGGTGTATTAGTAGTTTTAATGCATTGTCATCACCTTGAACATAAAATCAGGGCAGTGTGTGTGAATAGCTGTGCTTGGGAAATGTTGTGCATATGTGGGTGATAGATCTGCAAATGTGCATGTTGGTCCTGGGAATCTGCTGAACGAAAGTGCTGTACCGTGCCCAACATCTTTCTGGTCAATTTGCATAATTATTTCCATGTTTGGGATTTTGCACTGTTCTTTTACTTACAGTACTGGTGTATTTGTCTGATAAAGAAGGCAGAGTGGACTGCTGAGACGATTAGCTCTGGTGCAGGTGTGTTGTGTCCCACAGTGAGGGATCATGGTGTGCTCCTCTTGGAACTGAGGAGCCCCCAAGGTGAGGAGTGAGCTGCTGGGAGCTGCCAGTATCCCACAGCCCTTAGGGGAGTGGCTGAGGAGGTGTGGACCTATTTGCTATCCGCGCAGATTCTCTAGAGAGGTTTCCTGTCTGCTGGGCGCCATCGTTCATGATATCGAGATGCTACTGGGCATGGTAAAGGTGAAGGACTGCTGCCCATTTTTGCTATTTCAATTCATTCATATAAGGCTGCAATAAAGAGATTACAAAATATTAAAGAGAATCTTTATGTCCTTTGGAAAGATGTTCAAGGTTGCATTCTCTATCCTCCCAGTTGGAGATTAGGACCTGAGAAGAGGGAAGATAGGTGAGTGATTGGTTGAGGGGCTGGTGCCATGCTCAGAGCTTTGGGCTTCATCACAGATGCACCTTTGAGATACCACAGTGTGTTGACATCAGGTGGGACACAACTGACCGCATCAGGCATGAATATTCTGGGCAGCAAGCTGGCTGGGCTGATTAACAGAGATCTAACCTAGATTTGAAGGGAGAAAGGGGGAATGAGAATAACTTCTTGGTCCAGATATTGGACAGCCCAAAGTGAAGAGCTTTTAGACCCTGTGCTCACCAGTGCAGATAAGTTCATCATAGATCTTAAGACAGGAGTCGGGCTGGGCTGCAGCAGCCATTGTACGATTGAGTTTGTGAACTCAAGGAATATAGGCTTGGGGTTAACATGAGGTCAGAACTTCAGAGAAGTGAAGTTATGGCTTTGTAAGAAATTATTGGATGAGATCCCCTTGGAAACTGTCTCAGGGCAAAGGAATGACTTAGAGCTGGCACCTGTTTAAGGATATCTTTCTGAGACTACAAGAGCCCTCCATCCCTCAGTGTAAGAGGAGGCAGGAAACGGGCATGGCTGAGCAAGGACCTGCTGGTTAATCTGAGGGATAAAAAGGCAGTGAAAGCAGTGGAGACTGATGATGAGTGGTGTTCCCCAGGGGTCTGCCTTGGGTCCCGTGCTCTTCAACATCTTTATTCATAACCTAGATAGTGAAATAGAAAGCGCCCTCTGCTGGTTTGCTGATGACACTAAGCGGAGTAGTGCAGTTGATAAAAGCAGAAGGAAGGGGTGCCATCCAAAGAGACCTGGGCAGGCCTGGAAAGTGATTCTGATGAGATTCAGCAAAGGTGCTGCACTTTACTCAGCATAATCCCAGACAGAAGTAAGACTGGAAGGAGAATTCATTGAGAGCAGACCTGCAGGGAAGGACTTGAAGATTCTGGTGGATGAAAATCTTGACATGAGTCGGCAGGGTGCTCTTGTAACTTTGGAATACCAACAGAATCCTGGGCTGCATCAAAAGAGGGGTGGCCAGCGGGTAGAGAGAGGTGATTGACCCCCTTTGCTCTGCCCTCATGAGGTCTCATCTGAACTAATGTGTGCTGGAGCCCCAGGCTTGAACAATGAAGATGTGGAGTGGGTTTGAAGGACATGAAGAACATGAAGATGATCAGAGGGCTGGAGTGTCTTGCTTATGAAGACAGGCTGAGGGAGTTGGGCATGTTCAGCCTGGAGAAGACATAGCTCAGGGGGGACCTCACTGTAGCCTTTGAGTATGTAAAGGGAGCAAATGAACAGAAGGAAGACTAACTTTTTATGCAATTGGGTAGTGATGGGAAGGGACAAGGGGGAATAGCTTTAGACTAAAAGAGGGGAAACTTAGGTTAGATACAAGGAGGAAACTCTCTACTTTGAAGGCTTGAGGCACTGGAACAGGTTGCCCAGAGAAGCAAGGTGTTCAAGGCCAGCTAGGTTGGGGCCTAACACATGTGTTAATATGTATTTAGTAGCCTTTTTATTTATTTATTTAAATGTTCTGAGGTGGTGTTGGAAAGCTGTAAGGAACATCAAGGCAGGGCGTAACTCCCTCACAGCTCTTTTCCTGAAAAGACTGGTGGGATGATTGTATGCACATATTTTGCGCTTTCTGCTTCAGGGATCTTGTATGCTAAGGACAGTTTCAGATTGTTGCTGAAAGATCTTAGGGGTAAAAATAAGTATAACTGACCTGATATGAGCTATCTTATTAACTGAGCTTTATTTATCTATCTATTTATTTATTTATTTTGTGATTTACCACAAATTTATTTATTTCAGAGAAATGGCAGAAGAAAGTCTATTCCGGGATCTCCTGGAAATCCTGATGAGAGCTTCAAATGAAATTGAACAGGCCTGTAAAGATTCCTCTGAACCACTGGATGTAGACACCTGTCTGGTGCTCATAGCAGAATGTTTCAGATGTCTGAGGAATGCCTGTGTTCAGTGTGCCAAGAATCAACATGTCATGAGGTGCAGTTTTGATCCATTTTAACTCATACAAAATTATAATCTTCTGGTGTTTGTGTGGTTTTATACAGAGATTCTTACTTTACACTGCTGTGTTGATTTATTAGCTGCTATTTCCTTTTTGATTCGGTCACTTGAAATGATGTATGCAAGTAGCAAAAATAGCTGGCCTGTCTGTAGGTCAGAGTTTGGGGCATTGATGAATGACATAAGGAAATTACAGTTTGTGTTCTTAGTATAGGTTTATTATGAAAATTGTACAAGCCTTTTGTAAGTTTGACTGTGGAATTAGACTTTTTTTTTTTTTTTTTTTTATATAATGTAATGAATGAGTAAACAGCCTTGACAGTTAGAAGATCAGTATTTTTCCTTAAAGTACATATAGATCTGCTTAGTAGTCCTGGCAGAGTATACTATCTAGACAGCATGTATAGATATATTTAGTTTAGTGCATTTCAACTCTGACATGTATGTTAAATCAGGCTCATTAAGTTATTTAGGCTTTTTTTTAACCTGTTATGACACTGAAGAGATGCTTGGGATAGAGCTAGCAGTTGTAACAGAAAACCTGGTAGTCTACCCTGCTGTTTAAAAGTAACTCCAGATCCAGCCAATCCAAACAAAAACCCCTAACTGAAAACCAGACCTGTTTCAAAGTTGTTAATTCTTCAAGAATTGAAATACAATCTTAAAATTTGGTTTCTTGGGACTTCTCAAACTTTATTGAACTAAATAAAATAGGGTCTGGGACAAAGTTCAACTCCTGTGCTGGGGCAGAATTTTTGTTAATAGCACAAAAGTTGCAGGGCTTTTTGTAGAAGTCATTGGTTTTAGAATAAGTTAAGTCTGCTTAACTCAGTCAGGCTCCTAAATGTTGTTTTCTTGACATTGCTAGCACTTGTAATTGTGTTGGGGTCAAGAAAATGATTTGACAGAAAACTTATTTATTATTTTTTGCTGAGTGAGTGTTCAAGCAGCCTGGGTTTCCTTATTTGTTACTTCTTGTCGCTTCTTAATTATTCAGCTTGACAAAAGGAAGGGAAGAGAATTGCATGACTGGGAGTTGGTAGAATTATTCCTCTTGGCAGCATGATAAAATATTACCTACTAATGGGTCTAATGTTTTTTTTTCTAATGGAATTCAGGTATTGAACCTACTTCTTAATGTGCTCTGCACAGCTTATGCTTGTGCTGTATGCTTACCCTTGGGATTATAGTTATTATAGTGTTATAACGTTGTTATAAGACGGCATAGAAAGCTGGGTGCTAATAATTGTAGTTCCCTGTAGATTGCAGGAGGTGGGGAACGCCTGTCTGAACAGAAAGTTCTGGCGATGTTTGTAACAGTAAATGACATTGTGAGTCACTCTGAGGGTGCTGGTTTTGCTCTGTAGCAACATGACGTTTTATGCCCTACAGTAGGTGCTTTGAGCTGTCTTTATACGAGTCATGTTTGTGTTGATTTTTAATCAGTTACAAATGCACAATTTATTTAGGAATTAAATATCTTGAATAATGAAAAGCTGTGAGAAGAAGAGAAGTTATGTCTTCGATTTTTTTTTTTTTTTTAAGCGTTCAATTTTCAGGTATTTAAAAAAAAAACCTACACTTTTTTTCTACCAAAATCAGAACTGTTTCTTTATAGGATAGAATGCAATGATTGTAAACACATGGGTTGTTTAATAACTTTGAAGCTACTGGGGAATATGAAATGTTGTACTTTCCAGCTTCTGTTCTGCATGCCATGAAGAAATTTGGGGTCTGAACAAATGGGAAATATATAAAATTTATTGAAACATACATGTGTATTATCTATTTATAAATGCATCTCTGGTTTCTTTTCTGTGTTAGAACATAATCAGGAAGATAATGTGTTTGTCTAAGAAACCGCTGCAGAAGAGAAATAATTAATGTTCATCTGCAATGATGTGATATTTTTGCAGTAACTTGTGCTTGGGTGTGGAGATTTAACATAAATGGTATTACAAGGTTTCAGCCACTCAGCTGATTTTAGCTGATCTCTTCTCAAACAGCTAAACTACTTAAACTGCAATTGAGTTGAAAGGTGAAGTTCATCTGTTTATAATGTATTCTTTGACTTATTGGGTTTTGGTTTTTAACTCCTGTTCCATTCATATCCTGGTACATATATTGTCTGCTTTCAAGATTGCTGATTTTTGGTGAAATAATTATATAATTATTTTGGCATTTTTGATGCCAACTTCACTTCTGATAGACTGTAAATTAGTGCATATTTACTGTCACTCTGACGTATTATTAGAACGAGAATGAATGAGTGCTTCATCTTCTTTGCTTCCTGCGAAGAATACTTTGAACCTTCCCTCCACCAGGTATTATTAGAATATGTCTTAGTGAGAGATAATACGTAACTTGGTTGCTTGCTGGTCCCACAGTGCAACCAGTAAATGAATATTATGTGGATTTTCTTGAAAGTTGCTGCTATAACAATGTAAAAAACTCATTGCTTTCTAGATATTATTTTTCTAATGTCTGTTTAGCATTTGCAAGGCATAAAGAAGTGTTAAGAACTGGGAAAGGGTACAGAGATGCACAAGATCACAAAATCACAGAATGGCCAGGGTTGGAAGGGACCTCAATGATCGTGAATCTCCAACCCCCCTGCCACATGCAGGGCCACCAACCTCCCCATTTAATGCTAAACCAAGGTGTTGAATGTCAAACTGTTGAAGTCTGAAACAAAATGTGTATCTGTTCCTTCTCCTTCTAATGGCATTAGTATGGCTGTTAGTCAGAAACAGTAAGAGAAACAACTTCTTATTTCAGGCTTTCTGAAAACATTGAAAGCATGCTATTAGCTGAAGTGAAAAGGCTTTTTGCTTTGTTTGGGAGTGTTTAATACAAGATTTTTTTTTTCCCCCAATTTCACAATAGGAACTTGGGTCTCATCACTACCTCTGTCCATTTGATCAATTTGCTTGATGGAATGCAGGTCAAAGAAGAACCATTACTGATTGGTAAGGATGTGGATTTTTTTCAAATGTATTGTCTGCACTGTATTTTTTATGTGGGAACTCATGTGGTGTATGATGTCACCTTCTTGATTTTTTTTTTTTTTTGGTACACAAACTTAATTGTTTCTGGAACTGCAACATGCTAATTCTGTTCTCCTTTCTTTCTAACTTGATGTGAATGGTGGGATAGAAGGGCAAAGGTAACTCTGCCTAGTTGGTGTTCCAAAAGTTGATTAAAAAGTTAAGAACTGTGGGCCTTCTGTTATGCTACTTGGAAAAAATCTTAGCTTCATTTTTTTTCCTCACTGCCTTTTTCCCCTGTTCTACCCCCTTTCTTTCCTTTTTTTTTTTTTTTTTTTTTTCCCTTCAAAATATGTTCTGCTGTTTTGCTGTCTCTTTTTTTGATCTGTGAACATACTGAGATGAAGGAACGCTCCCATTATTTTGAGTGCCGTTGAAATAAATTATTCTAATAAACAAATCTTGTCTATGAGGGTTTTTTGTTAACTTTTAATTTTTTTCATATATTGTTTTTGCTTGTTGGCTGGAGTAATAGCTGCCAGGAACTGCGTACTGATTTGAGTAATGTTCACATGTCTTTAGTTGTTTTTTCTTTTTCACTCCTTCAAATAGTGAAGAGGAAATCTGTCTTGAGTATTCTTCTTGTTTAATGCCAGTTATTACGACTGATCTTTACCAAATTCCTTTTAACCAAAAATTAAGGCATTTTCAGTAATTTTCTTCACATTCTGTGTGTGTGTGGAACTTGATACAGGGCAGTGGACCTCACTCTTTATTGTCTGTGGTTGCAGGGAATAGAGAATGTTTTGTTTCTCTTGCTGCTTTTATTTCTTTTCAGTTCTTTTACTTGAAATAAGTTTTTACTGAGTTCCTGTTGCTGCTTTTCTATAATTCTTGTGAAAGCAAATGAAACTACTGTCATTTGGTAACTTATTTTCAAACACCTTCATGAAACTGGAAGAATCAAGGATACTGCTTTTCCTTCTGATACTGTATTTGGCTCAAAATGAAGCCATTGAGGCATGTAAGGATGTTGTGCATAAACCATGTTCACTTCTTCATCCACTGCTGGAATCCTTCTAGAAAAAGATCAGTGATGCTAGTGCAGGTCTTCAGTGTGGGAGCACAAAGACTAAATCCCATGGATGACAAAAGGAAGGCTTGCTCAATGGTTGTTAGGAGGAGAAACTGACAGCAGGCAGGAATGACTTTTAAGACATTTCTCAGCCTAGAGAGACTGAAAAAATACCATTTAAAAACAAAATTAAGGACAAGTGCATATTGTTAATTCACAGAATGATGGAATTACAGGGTTTGGAAGGTACTTCAGGAGATCGTGGGGTCCAGAGTTCCTGCTAAAGGAGGTTCCCTACAGCAGGTCAGGAAAATGTCCAGATGGGTCTTGAATATCTCCAGGGAAGGAGACTCCACAACCTTGCAGGGCACCCTGTTTCAGTGCTCTGTAACTCTTACACTAGTTCTTCCTAGTGTTAATGAGGAAATTCTGATATTCCAGTTTCTGCCCATTGCCTCTTGCTCTATTGCTGCACACCATTGAGAAGTGTCCACCCCCATCAACTCGATTACCACACTTTAGATATTTATAAGCACTTATAAGATCCTCTCTCAGCCTTCTCTTATTCGGGCTGAACAGCTCCAGGTTTCTCAGCCTTTCCTTGTACAGGAGATGTTCCAGACCCCTAATCATTTTTGTGGCCTTCTGATGGACTCTTTCAAGGATATCCTTGTCATTTTTGAAATTAGAAGCTTGGAGCTGGACACAATATTCCAAGCGTGGACTCACTAGGACAGATTAGAGTGGGAGGATCACCTCCCTTGACCTGCTGGGAGCACTCTTTAATTCATCCCAGGATACTGTTGGCCTTTGTAGCCTCAAGGGCTGACTTATGGACCATCTACTGTCCACCAGGACACTGTCTCTGCAGAGCTCCTTGCTGAGTGATTTGGTGAACTTTGGTGCTTCATACACCCTTCCACATCAGACACCAATTTGTCAGATTGCCCTTCTGCTGCCATCTGCACAGCAACAAAAGGTAATAAAGTTTTGGTGGGAAGGTTCAACTTCTACTGTCACACTGCCAACATCCACCTCTGACATACTGGGCTAATGTAATAAAACACAAGGAATTACTTTCAGAGCAGCCCTTATATGTTGTTAAGGAGAATATTTCAAGTTCTTTGTTTGGATATGTCCTGCTTCCCCCTTTAAATTGGTGCTTGAATCTGATGATTATACTTAAATGCTTTTTTATGCCCTTAAGGTATTTTAAATACCTTCTTGTTGCTTCTATAGCAACAATCTTCGTAAAATACAAAGATAAAAAGGTAATACTGTATTGCAGGGAGAACAACACTATGTAATGTTTCAGTTCATGCTTTTCTTAAGGTTTTCCTGAACCATCTCTCTGTAAGATAAAAAGACAGTTGAACTTTCAACTTTATTGAACTTATGAAGAAAATAAATTGAAGATTTTGGTTCAATCTGAGAAAATCTTTTAATCTGATCTGTGATTTGTTTTCACTCTCAAATCTGTCCATGTTTATTAAGTCTCAGAAAGATGTGGTAAGTTTTGTATGAAAGTTCAGTGCACTTACAATTTGTAATGGATTAAAAAAAAAAAAAAAAAAGTGGAGGTATATATACCTGGGCCAGCACTGTAGTCAGTGTGGTGGTTTTCAAGGGGGAGAAGAACTACTGTTCTAATGATGTATTAATGATAGAAGCAAAAAAAAGATGCATGGGAAGCAGTGTGATCAAAACCAAGATTTCTTTGCATCTTTTCTGCAAGGAGTAGTAACCATATAAATAGTTTTTATGCTTGTCTGGGTCCTCACTTCATTACATTTACTGAATCTACTGCAAATTTTCAGCATTTCTCACTGTTCATTTTCAGTAAAAAGATAAATGTCAATAAGCTGCAGAAAAAGCTGTTGTTTTGAGTACATGTTATTCTACTAAGGCAGTGGACAAGAAAAGCTGGAGGTGAGTTAGTATGTCTGTCCTGGAATAGCTCTCTAAGACTTTAGAGAGTTTAAAAATAGCTAGTTAATTCCTACATATGGCACATAAAGATAGTCCTACCCCACCTGCAAGCCAGCCATCCCTTTAACAATTATTTTCTTTCTTTTTAATATGTACACTAGAAGAACATTTTTAGGCCTTCCAGTCACAGTGTTGCTTTCAAATAGCTGTTTGTCCCTGCTCTTCCTCTATTCCTCTATTCTTTCTTCCCTTCTTCTTAGTTTTAACTGCACTCTACTTATTTCTCTTGTATTTCTCTTATTTCTCTTGTATTTCCGTAAAATACATAGTGGCAATTTCCCTTGATCAATTAATATCTTGTAGCTTGTGGAGAAGGGGGCCTCCTTTAAGAAATGTTGGTGAAAGCCAACATTCAGGTGAGTGCTGGGGCTTGCTGAACAGTGATGCTAAACAACTGTTTAATGATTTGTAGCCCTTCCATGCAGAATCAAGACTGATCTATATCAGTGAGTTGCACGTAGTTGTAAATGTGCTGTTTTCTTACTACTCCCTCCTCCTTTGGAGAGCAAAGTTCCTAATCAAGCAGAGAAAATCATGATCTTCTAATAAACAAATAACTTATTCGAATTTTTACTAACAGTCTAGTGAAAAAAATGTGAATCTGCAAAATATAAGATTAGTGGAATTTTGTTAGTACTCTCTCTACATCCTTTTTCTTTTTCTTTTTTTTTTTCTTTTTTTTTTTTTTTTTTTTTGTAATTAAAAACAAAATAGCCAGTACAACATTTTTTTTTCTGCTGTGGGTACAAAGACCAAGAGCACTTGCCAGAGGAGCAGATGAAGCTGCTGGATGAACTTTAACTGAACTTGAAGCAGACCTAGATCTCCTAAGAACTGAGAAGTAGTTCAGTATGTTAGGGGTTGCAGCAGACATAGGAAATATCCTTGTCAAAAGCCCAAATAGAAAATCTGCACGTGATAGTGTGTGTCTTGGTTCGGTTTGGGGATTTTTTTCCCCTTTTTCCTATGGAAAATCTTAAAGCTTTCCAACAAATTTAGGAGACCTGTGAAAAGTTACATTTAACCTTGTTAGGATGATAGACCTTCTTCAGATTCCACAGTGGAAACTGGATGTAGGATTCATCTCTGAATTCTGGGGAAAAAATAGTTTTGTTTCTACTTGATAAATTACAATGTGGGCCGGCCTGTTTTAAAGCAAGCTGATGTTCATTAGTCTGATCCTTTCACTGACTACTTTTTTTTTTTTTACGTTTTGGACAGAAGGTGCTTTAATCTTGTTTGTAAATAGATCTCAAGCCTTTCACCGCTTCAAAATATTGCAGATGCTGAAGAATGTGCTCTGAATTCCAACATAATTGCTGAAAAGTATTTATCCACCAGTATACTTTGCTGTGCTGTGCTCTTGGATGAAAAGGCACTGAATGCCTGATAAGTGCTCTGTGAGGAACAGTTTGTTGTGCAGGTTCTCTGAATGAGCCGATTGTACTTTAAAGCAGACCTGAGTGCAACTGTGTCAGCTACTGAGAGGTACTGCACTGTGTGTGCCTGAGGGAGGTGCTCCAAGCTTTACACTGATGTTCCTCAGCTCCGTGCTGCTGGTGATACTTGAGCAAGCTTTAAACCTAGAAGCAGAACTAGATCTCCTAAGAACTGAGAAGTAGTTCAGTATGTTAGGGGTTATTATTGTTATGCCATCCTCATGCGTCAAAGTTCTTGTGGGTTTACACCAACCAGGGAAAGCTACATAAAAATGACTTAATAGGAGACTATTAACAACAAATGTCAGTGTCATGGGTACTCTGTCAATGTCCAGATGTGCTAGCTGCTGCATGGGGTTTTAGACTATTTGCTCATCATAACGTCGTGTCCAGAAATGGTGGCAAAATTGTAGTGGATAATAAGCTTGGATCCTTGAATAGGAATTTGACTTTGCTTCCAATTCTCTGTAAAGCACTCAGATATAGTTAAGCTGCTACAGATAGCGTATTCAAAACAGCACTTGAAACATTCCTTTAAAGACAGTGTTGAAGTGTAACTGTATGTAGGATTTTCATACTGCGCTGATTATAGTAATATGAGCATTTTCTGGTAGACTGTTTAGCAACATGACTATAAATTGTCTGACACTTGTTCACACTGCTTCTTCTGAAGGAAGATTTTTGGGGAAATAAAGCATGTCTTATCTTGAATCGCAGAACAGCCTGGGTTAAAAAGGACCACAATGATCATCTGGTTTCAACCCCCCTGCTATTTGTAGGGTCACTAACCTCCAGACCAGGCTGCCCAGAGCCATATCCAGCCTGGCCTTGGATGCCTCCAGGGATCCACAACCTCCTTGGGCAGAAGAGGAGAAGGCCTGCAGTGTTGTTCAGATAGAGAACTTGCTGAATCCAAAAAGTCTGTGTGTGGGGGGGAGGGTTGCTTGATTGGTTTTTTTTTTTTTTTTCGGTTGTTTTTTTTCCCCTCTACCTCAGCATTTATAATTTTTAGGGTTCATCTTCAGTCAGTGTTCTTTCAGTGTTCCAACTGATTTGGACATGATCTTCTATCATCATGTATTCTCTTTTAATTAACGAAAAGCAAAAAACGATTTCACTCACTGCTGCCTTTTGGGTTGGTTGTGATCTTTACTCCTTGAGTTATCTTTGCAAAACTTCCTGAAAATGAAAATGAATTGATATTAGGGATTTCTACTTCCTTAAGAAAGGCAAGGAGAGAGAAACTTTTCAGTTCTATTCTCTCTTGCAGTGAAAGTAAGCATGAAATGTTTTTTTTTTTTTTTTTTTTTATCTGACCTTTTCCTCAATGTGCATTCAGCTATTTGTAATTTGGAACTGCTTTGGAAAGCAGAGACTGATTGATGCTGAGGGTGGAAGGCGATGTTCTCAAACCTGGTGATGGATACTGAATTGATTATCTTTCCTAAATTTTTAAATAGATATTCCTTTATCTTTAACTTCCCTTAGATTTTTATCCATTTTTACTCACGTATTTCACGTATTTAGTTATTTTGTTCCCCTAAACAAGGCAATGGCCGCAGCAGCACTGCGGGGATGGAAGCGGGGTGGCTGCTGCACAGGGGTTGCAAGGAGTCGGTCAGCAGGGGGCGAGACCTCGCGTTGCTGGCAGCCGTGGTGGTGGTCCTATTCTGTTTCCAATTCTCTCCTTCATCCCACTGGGGGGGAGCGAGTGAACGGCTGTGTGGTACTGAGCTGCTGTTGGGTTAAACCACAACAGTATTTTAACAGGAAAAAGAACTGGAGTGGTCATATATGGAGCCTAAATATTCTTTACCAAATGCTAGTATTGTTTCTGTTTTATTTCCTGCTTTAAAAATTTGCATTCTGCTTTTCACTGCTTTTTTTGTATTTCTTTAAACACATTGCACTGAATGATTTCATTTCCTGTTTGCATTTTATATTGTATATGAAAAATAAATATTTTTAAAACATGCCTGGAAAGTGTGATAGAGCAGTAAAATTTTACTGGACAGTGCATTTGGGAAACCATTGTTAAATTTTATTGCCTGTAAGCCAAGACCATTTCTTTTCTTGTTGTTTGAAAACCAAGTATCTTCACACTGACTTGGTTATATGGATTTGATTGTAAGGTAACTACAGCTGGAGAAGATGCAACTTCCTAGTTATATCCTGGAGATTATATAACACAGTGGCTACTAAATTTAAACCAACAGGCTTGTCCTTTTTAAAGTTAATCCTTCCTCTCTTCCCACATCAGTTCTATCTATATTTATCTCCAGAGGAGGAAGCAAACTATATATGCGTGCAGTTTCTTGGGTTGTGGGTTTTTTCGGTCCTTTTTTTTTCTTTGAGTAAATATTATGAATTAATATATTGCAAATTTGTTGTGCAAGTCAGATGTATGCTGATTTACATGGAATGAAAGTAAATTCTTATAAAGCTTGAGCCATTTTACTCGTCATGCAGGATCAAAAATACTGTCTCTTATCACATTGAGTACGTATTCATGCTAGCTTTTCTTTCAAGGGAGAGGAAGCGGGAAAGAGAGATTCCTGAATGGATTCACAGTCCATGAGGTTAATTCCCAACAAGCACCATGAAGGAAGCATACATTAGTTACATTAGGAAAAGAGGATTTAAGTATCTTCATCTTCATTTTTGTTTATTTATTTTTATTTGAGGTATCCTTTTGCTTAGTCTTAGCAAAACTAAATAAACCAGGCACTAACTTAAATAGGCTTTTTTAGTCGTATAAATAAGGGGCGGCCCTGATCTCAAGAGTTGCCAGTTTCCATGTGTGATCTTTGCTTTATCTGTCTAGGCTTTTTGTGTAGGGGATTGGTGCCAGTACTTTGCTGCCACTGTTAAAGTAAAAACTATAATTACATTGTCAAAATAATATTTATAGTATTTTCAGGGAATAATTGCGGGAGTGTGACGAATATATTATACTCATCAAACTTTTATGTAAACATAAGCATGAGTTTTTTATTTGAGTTATTGGTGTTGTTTTTGGCCTTTGTGTGTTTCCAATTGGTAAAAATAATATTGGGATGTTCATGGTCTTTGTGAATTTGCAGAGTATGTGCCCTAACAATCAGTTGATATGCTGTCTGGTAGATGTAAACTGCTATTTGCACTTGTGTTGGGATTTTAGTCTCATGTTTCCATAGCTTTTAAAAATCCTGTGTTTTTAGAGTTTTGCGATCCCCTAATTATTATAGCACGTAGCATTTTACTACTTCACCAAAGAGGAAAGTTTTGAGCAATTTCTTTGTTCTCTTGGTATCATTTGGTTTTTTTGTTTTGTTTTGTTTTTCTTAAGCTTCTGTGAGTCTGAGTGCCTTTGAAAGGTGGCTGTGAATGTCTCCCAGAAACATCTATGCTAGCAAGCAAGTACAGGGTCCTATGCTTAGTTAATGGTATAGGGAGGATGTAAGTGTTCTTGCTGTTGGCTGATGGTAATTTACCAAAGAAACAGAAAAACAAAACTCAAAAATCTTCAGTCATGTCTATATCATAGTTTTAACTTTAGAGCTGCTCTCTGTGCTGTGTCTTTTGGTGAATATTTTCATGGCTTCATAGTGAAGTGTCTGTCTTTGGAACATCTGCAAAGAAGATGATGTTCCTGCAAGCTTCACTCTTCATATGTCACCCTGATATCACCTTTGCTGGATGAGAGGGGTCTCTGTCTTCACGATTTGGTCCAAAATCTTTAAAGGCAGTGGAGGGACTCTGACTTGGGTGAGCTTTGGTTCAAGTCCTTGTTCATTGACTTTTTTTAAATGAACTGCAAAATGGGGACCCAGTTTTTACAACTCCTTCAGCTGTCCGCAGAAGGGAAAGACCCGAACCTGGATTAAGACAAGTCAAAATTGTGATAAGTTCACAAATGCTGTCACTTTGGGTGAGTGATAGCATTATCGTTTTCAGCCTGATACATCTGTGTTCATGCATATAGCTTGCCTGTGACTTCTAATATTAATATGGAAACTTTGCATGTGTCTTAATTTCTTTCCCTTATTTCATAACATCTGGAGTGGAATGAGGTTCGAGGTGAGCAAGTTCAAATCCAGGTAATAATGACAAGTTTAGGATAAAGGATGCTATTTAAATGCATCATTTTCTCAATGATAAAAAAAGAAGAGGAGCGGAATGGAGCTTTGAACATGAAAATAGAAGCTTGAGGAGGGCCTGAATCATCATTTCTTGACCTGTGATACCACAGTAGTTGTTGGATCCTGTTTCTGAATATAGTAAACTCCAGCTTGCTGTACTTGTCCTTTGATAATGCTGTGGAATATTGTTACACTCACTCCCCTCATACTTAACCAAAAGAAAACCAAACAAACCTCCCAACTCCAAAAAGAAACCCCAGCCATCCAACCTTTTCCAAGTTCTGATCCTGATTTCCTTTTTTTTTTTTTTTTTCTTTTTTTCTCCTTTCCTGTCTTGGGCTTGATTCCCTGCTTGCTTCTGTGGTGATCGACTGGTTTAAGCAGTTCTAAGCTAAATTGTTTTATTTACAGTAGGCTGTAATCCAGATCCTGGCTAGAAAAGCTCACCTTTCTGACAGTTGAAGTAAATGGAATTGAAACCAGACCTTATAGCAGTAACAGAAGCATTAGTGCCTTCCAGCAGTGTGGTATTCATTGTACTGATGATCAAAACTGTCCATTCCATGTTGTTTGTGGAAATTCTTTTTAATTGGTGTACTGATAGACTGAGACAGTGGCTGTTTCAGATTATCTATGGATCATTCTTCTTCTTCTAAGAAAGACCAAACTGAGCTGATATCCTTAAATTGCAACAGTAAGTAGATTGATGGGCAATCTTGCAGAGTTCCCCTTTCTAGTTGCTGATACTGCTCTTAGGCAGTGTTTATTACTGATTCTTTGTTTGGTTGCTTCTTTTTGGTGGTTTTTTTTTTTTTTTTTTCTTTATTTCTTGCTCCTTCAATTTGGAGGCTTTCTGGTGCAGCCTGCCAAGATGTTGCTGATTTATGACACATGCATAGTGGTTTTATTATGTGGAATGATATCCACTTGAAGCGCAAAGGAAATGGGAGTTTGCTGATGTCTATTTAATTAGAATGGTTTCTGGTTACTTTGCTGTTCATTTCAAGTCTCAACCAATGTCTGTGTTTCTGTGGACCTTTAAACACAGTGTTTTGTAAGCCATTTCCTTCCTTCCTTCCTCTTTACTATCCCCCACCCTACCAGCAAGTGTGTCAGCAAGATTCATGAGGAGGCAAGGCAGAAGTAGATGTGAGTCAAAACCTATAGAAATATCTGTAGATGTAAAGTGATGACCACTGGTCGACTGTAAAGGTAAAGGTGTGTAAAAAGAAATAGTTTTGGTATTGTAGATGGAAAATGTTTTTGCTGTCTCCTTCTTTTGTTGGAAGGACTGTGGTTTTACTCTGCTCTGATGCTGTATGCCAAATCAGCAGCTGCATGGGCAGCTCTGGCATGAGCAGTACCATTGTAATCCTGATGGTCTGACCTCACGACTGCTGCTTGATGCCTGTGTTAGTAGCTGCCCTCTGCATCAAAGGCAGAACGAGGAACTAGTCTTTATCTCCTAATTTACTGCTGTGCATTGGAACAGGAAAGAAGGGTGTGCCAATTGTTTACTGTCCCTATAGATCCTGCGGTTATTTGCAATGATGGCCTAGTGCAGGCCACAGCTTCTTTTCTGTCTTGTGGCTGTAATGAAGGAGAAGCAGAAGAGATAAAGGATACATTTGTGCTATTGCAGGATATGGCCAGATTTATGTAGTTTTTCTTGTTAATTTTTGTTTTTGTAGGCTGGGACTTCAAGATGGTAAGATCAAGATAGAGAGAACAGGATAAACAAGTCATTTAGTGCAGACAGCTTCCTGGAGGCAGAGCATCTGAAACATAACATAGAGAGAAGTTTTCACTCGTACTAAGAGGAAGTGCCCTTTTTTAAGAGTCTTCCACAGACATCCAAGAGTGCTGTAGTTCTTCCTGCTGGGAAAGTGAAGATGGAGGGAGAATGGAAAGGAGCTAGAAAAGGTTCCATGGAAGAAAGAACAATGTGAGACACCCGCGTCTATTTGCGTAAATTGTTTCTGGTTTGAATCAAAATCCAAACAGTAAAAATTATGTAAAAGTTAGCCTTTTGGGCATCGTACCCAATCTCTTGATTGTCAGTATCATGTCACAGCTTCCATTTTGAAGTTATTTAGCATGGCTCTGATGGGACAAAGAGTGCATCTGTCTGTAACTGTGGCTTTCCAGACGTAAGCTATAAGATTCCTTTTCATTCTGCTGCATCCTATTTGTTAACAGCTTTGGGCTGACAGAGAAATTTTGCATGACTGTCCTTTTCTTCTCAGTGAGAATTCTAGGGAATGCCGCCAGCGCAGAAAGGAAAAGTGACAAGATTTGTGCCAGATTATATCAAATTCTTTCCCTTTATTCCATTCTGCATACTTAATAATGTGTGATATGGAAGGAAACATAACAAGGAGATTAGAGAAAACAAGCAACCTTTAAATGTATGTCACAATGGCAGTGCCCCAAAACGTGGGCGCCAAAACCATTGCTGTATAATAAAGTGGATATGGAACTAAATATACCAAATGTAAGTGTATTTGATCTCTGCCTGTTACAAACGGACCATGACAACCATGACACATTATTACCCAGATATAAATTGTCCAAGGCAGAAAAATTCTGATAACCTTTTCACAGATTTACAGAAAAAGATCATTTAACTTTTCTAAAGAAACACAAAGCACTTGAATGGAAAGTTTGCTTTAACATCTGCAGCATGCCATCGAAAATAACACTTATGGTAACATTAAATAATTGAAGCAAGATTGCTTGTAATCTTGGTTAGTATTTTAAATGTTAATCATTTCCTACTTTTTAGACCTGTGCAAGGTATCATGTAGTAGTAGCGTGTCATATGATTAGATACCATGAATAACGCACACTGGGTGGCCAGTCCTTATAGTTGGTTGTTGGTTTGGGTTTTTTTGTTTCCTGGCGTGGTTTAAGTCTGGGTTCAGACTCCCCAGTACTTCAAACTTGCTGATTTTGCTGGAGCAAGCTCTTTAAAGGGACATTAGATTAAGGTTCAACTTTTTGGGCTGACTCAAAAAAAAAAAAAGAAAAAAAAGAAAAAAGAAGAATTTTGTATCCTGATGTGTGTAAGAAGCTTATTAAAGCATTTTGGCAGTCTGCAAGCACTTACGCACTTTACATAGGAGAGTAATCTCAAGCATGTTTTTTTGCTGCTTTAGGGATTATAGCAGGATTCACATTTACTGTGCCTTTAGACTTTAATAGCTAATTTGCTACAGAAATGAACATACCTGTGATTGTTTCTTTCTAAAATTAAAAAACAATGCAATTAAAACACTAGAAGATAAAGCCCCATTACTATATTTAATAAGATTTTGCAAGTTCTGTATGAATGTTCTGTTTGAAACTGATTTCATGTCAGACAACACGCTGTCAAACTGATTCTTTTCCTAGTAAATGAACAAAAACTATTTTTGAAATCTACTATTATGAGGTCTTGTTGTAAGTTACTTTATATTAGAAACTCATTTGGTTGTCTACTGATTCAACCCGTCTCCATTCTAGTTCACTTATAACTTTACATTTTACATAACTTTTTTTTTTTTATTCTTCTGTTTTTGAGGCAAGTTCTCCTTTGTAGGAAAAAAAAAAAGAAGTGTTAAGATGTTGCCCAGACCCTTATCTCCCAGCACCAGAATGGTTGTCCAGTCACTGAATGTAATGTTCCGTTATTATTAGAGTTGTCATTTCTGAAGGAAAATTAAGAATTGCTTTCTTCTGGAGGTGAAGGAGTTGAAGAGTGGAAACAGAAAATTACTAAATACAACATTCTTGGTATTCCACAGATGGTAAAAACGGGTTATTAGTCTGCATTGCAGCAAGTGCAGTATGATCAATGCCAAAATATAATCAGTAGCTAGGCGTTCATTTTATTTACAGAAATAAAATACTAAGCACTATTTTAATAACTGTAAATGACAGAGCCCATATATGTATTGTACATTCAATTTGAATAGTCTAGACAGACTGTTCTCCAAGGAAAATACATTTTCATCAGTATTTGTGGTATGATTCATGGTGGTGAAGAGGCAAATAGCTCTTTTTATGACTGAAAGTTGCTTTAATTTGCAGCCACAAGGAAAGAAGTCCGTGACCGGATGATAGTGGTGGAAACTAAGGTTTTATAGTAATAGAGGTTTACACCTTATGCTGAGCTGAGGGTTTTATTTTTCCAGGGATGGCATCATCAAAAAGCATCTTGCACTTGTTTGCAAACAACCAGAAGAGGTCTATATAAAGTTTTCAGTTCACAACTCAGATTTGCAAAGCTCACAGTGACAGGCTGTTTAAAATGTGTGCTGGCTGTCAGTAGGTAGGGATTTGGCATAAATACTTGTAAACCTTTGTGTATGCACCCAGTGTAGAGGAGGTGCACCAACTCTGTCTTCCATGCCTAGTTAGTTGTCAGCAAAACATTAGAGAGAGATGCGAGTTTGCTAGTGTTATGTTCGCAATTTTGCAGTTGATGTTGCGTTTCTTTATACACGTTGGGATTGGATTTATTTTGTATCTTTAAGCAGTGCCTGCTTATGTTCAGACTAAACATTACGTAGATGGCCTTTCTGATAAGAGAGAAAAGCAAAAGGCTAAGTACATATTTATAGTTGTCTGTTCTGCCTACCTCAAAATAAAAATAATGGAAATCTCATGACTGTTGTAAGCTGGAACTTCAGTAACTTTTCTTTGGAAATACTACCACATGGAGGAGAACAAAAGTGTACTGCTTTTTCAAAATGCGGCGCTTTAAATCTTTGTCCTAATAACTTGAAGTATTTAATTTTTCATTTGATACACAGTCTGATTCTGCAATTGGCACTGAAATGACTTCTTTTGGACTGTAAGGAGCAATAGAGAGTCAGGCCTGTGAAATATTCGTGTCTATTTCAGTGTGTCTCAGTAGCACTGCAGTATAATGAAGTGAAAACTGTGTGTTAGAGTGTGGTTCCTTTTGGTTATGATCATGAATGATTGAAGGGAACATATGGAACTGTGTTCTTGAAGATACTGATGTTCTAGAGTACATTTAAACCACTGTCTTGGAGGGGCATAAAACAATAGCAGCTGCCTCATTTTTGCATGGGTAGTATTGAGTGATTCAAAAAGATCAGTTTATATGTAGTCAAACATGCTAAAATTCATTAGGAAAAATGTTCATTGTACATATTTTATACCAAGATTATTTTTGGAGTTTCTAGGAACTATTGGAATTTCAATTGGGCAAAAAGCTTCTTCAGCTCTAGGGTTGATCTGTGTATCAGAAGTTACATCTTAGTACATATAATTTCACAGTGGTTGACCATCAGGTTAAAAATAGTCTGGTTGACCACACACAGTGTAACTTTTTACTTTTTTTTTTTTTTTTTTAATTAAAATTTAGCTGTCCCTATACCCACAAAAACATTTGTTAAGGTCAGCACTGATGGACACCAAGATGAGGGGACAGAGTTAAGGGGTTCAATAAATCACTTCTATGGAAAAGACAAAGTGTTTCATAATTTTTATGGGGAGTGTTTTACAAATAATAGCTAATGCAGCTGAAACTAGTGGTTGGCAATCATTCTAGCTGCGTAAAGATCCTAAGTTTTCATAGAAAAAGGGAAGTAGTCTCCCTTTTTTAGACAATGTGTTACTGAATGGATAGCAGAGTTCTTTCAGCTGTGTAATGGAGTTGGACTCAATAATCCATTTCTAGATTTTTTTGTTGCTTTTCCTCCAAGTACAATGTGTTTTTGAAGAGGAGAAATTAGTATATGTTTTAGCGATTTGTAAGGACTACTGGAAGATGCGTTGTAGCAATGAAGTCTGATAGATATAAAACAAACAAAAGGAACCTGGAAGTTACATGCTAAGAGGCTTCCATGGTCTGTTATTTGTTTGTTTCCTTAACTCATCAGTACCCCTGGGTCTTGCTATGAATTAACAGATTCGTTGTTGTTGTTGTTGTTGTTAATCTGTGCTTTAAAAAACAAAAGCAAAAAAACTTAAATATCAATGTATAGATTTTCAATGCTTAAATCAAAATCCAGTGATACTTGGTATTGGTCATATGCTAGTATTTTTAATGTGGAATCCTTTTTGGATATAAATGCCATTTCTCTGATATGTGTTGCGGTAAGACAACCAAGTAGACCTCAGAGGTGTGTGAGTGTCCTAGTAGGTTTTTTGTGTTTTGTATTTTTAGTGCATAACTATGCAGACAGTGATGCAGAGCGTGTGCTCTGATGGGCTATTCTGGTTGTGGTGCTGTAATGTCTTATACCATCGTTCACACCTCTTCATCATTTGCTTTCCTTTGTGACTACTAAGTGTTGTACATAAATACATTCCAGTACACAAAGTGTATTTGCTATGTGCCGTTCACCTGACATCTCACTGAGTACTCTGTAATGAATTATATTTTTAATGTAATATTATTATATTTTTGAGGAGTAGGAAAAAGAAAAATCAAAAATTGTAAAAATATTGCAGCAGTTGCATTGTAACTGTGGCAGAGCATATGAATTGAGTTGACACATTCTGAGCAAAGATTTATACACTGATTTGTGTAATCTTTATTCCTGAAGTAGATCACTTGCCTCAGGTGCTTGTAGAATTACACCTTCCCTTTAAACTGCTTGAGATTTTTCACAAGATTACTTTTGTGAGGAAACCCTGCAATATTGAGATACGCTTAATGTGAGTAGATACTACTGCTTTTGTCTCACAGATTAACTGCTTGCCCATATATTGATTTGCTTCTTCAAAGTAAATGAAAAATATTAGCCTCTGTGGATTAAAAAGCACTTACAGATTAAACTGTTTCTTTTTTCATGGCATGGAAAGAGCCATGGTCTTCCCTGGATCCTTCTCATTTGTTCAGGGAATCAAGATGAAAGGAGAACTTTGATTGATTACTTTCACAAATACTAAGACTCTAATGTGTGATTAATAGGTAATTTCTGGATATTTATTATCATATTACAAACATATGCTTTTTATAGTTGTCACTGTAAGAATGTCAATAAGGATCTTTAACTTCTTTTTCCTTAGTTTGGTATTTTTTGACAGCCTAGTCTCTGAAGAGCTAAGTGTAATTGCTGCATAAAAAAGGTCAAGCAAATCTTAGTTAAAAAGTAGACTAAAACTAAATTGAGAGGTCTTTTCATAGTAGAATAGGTAAGGAGTACACATAGAGAAATAAAATCCTATTAGGATTTACCACCTTTTTAGGTTTTTTTCTAGCAGGGAACTGCAGCATAGGAAGTTCCGCACAAACATGCGCAAGAACTTCTGTACAGTGAGGTGACGGAGCACTGGAACAGGCTGCCCAGGGAGGTGGTGGAGTCTCCTTCTCTGGAGATGTTCAAGACCTGCCTGGATGCCTACCTGTGCGACCTACTGTAGGGAACCTGCTTTGGCAGGGGGGTTGGACTCGATGGTCTCTGGAGGTCCCTTCCAACCCCTACAATTCTGTGATTCTGTGATTTCCATAAGATGTCTGCTAGAAGAGTAGTGTGCCCATGATAGCTGTCCTGCAGAAAAACTCTTCAGTCAGCAGGATGGGAATCAGATGAATGGAAGAAATGGCAGCACGGTGATGGGCAAAGGGGGTAAAAAGAAAATAAAAAGGTGCAAATAGACCTTGCAGTGCAAGTAGACTAGTAGATTTGCAAGTAGAAAGAAGTAAAGTAGTAAAAACAAAGCCTAAACGAGGAGATGATTTGAAGTGCATTACGGAAGAGACATATATATTTTGGACTTAAATGAGATGCATGGGAAAAAAGTTAATATTCTTTAAAACCAATTTGCCTCATTTTTGACTCGCTTTCTTTTTTTTCCCAAGAGGACATATGCCCAACCCTTGGTAGGAGATGTGACTGCCAGCTGGCACAACACCTTTTAAAGAGATCTTATGTTTTCTGAATCTGACAACTTGTGTCACATCTGTATATAACAGACAACTATTTGTACTATCTGTTTAACTGCATTTTAATATTTGAGATTTTTCATCAACCTGTAAAAAATGATCAAGCTATTGAAAGCTGTCAGTAAGACCAAAAGTGTTTAATTTTGTGAGCTCTGTGGGTTCGTGCTTTTGATTTTTGTTAATTTACGTATTTATATTTTTTGTAGAATTGCTGAGATTGGAGGGGACGTCTAGTTCTAACTATTCTTCTATGGACAGGGTTGACACTCACTAGATCAAGCTGCCCAGGTCCCCATCCAGCCTGATCTTGAACACCTCTAGAGATGATGCATCCACAACTTCTTCTTGTTCCAGTGCCTCACCAGCCTCTGAGTAAAGAATTTCTTCCTAACATATAACCTAAATTTTCCCTCTGTTAGTTTAAAGCCATTCCCCTTTGTTTTATCACTATCAGACTGTGTAAAAAGTTGGTCTCTCTCCTTCATGTACTGGGAAGGAGGGGTTCTTTGATATTAACTCCATCAACATCTATGATTCATCTTACAGGTTGGAGAAATGGGCCCATGAAAACCCTAATGAGGTTCAACAAGGCCAAGTGCAAAGTGCTGCACTTGGGCCTGAGCAGTCGCAGGTGTTTGTACAACCTGTGGGGCTAGAACTCCTTGGGAGCAGATCTGTGGAGAAGGACTTGGGAGTCCTGGTAGATTAGAAGCTGGACGTGAGCCGGCAATGTGTGCCTGCAGCCCAGAAGGCCAACTGCGTTCTAAGCTGCATTAAAAAAGGGGTGGCCAGCAGGGAGAGGGAGGTGATTGTCCCCCTCTACTCGGCTCTTGTGAGGCCCCATCTGCAATACTGCATCCAGGCCTGGGGCCTCCAGTACAGGAATTATGGCGCTCTTGGAGCGGGTCCAGAGTAGGCCACTAAGATAATCAAAGAACTGGATCACCTCTCGTATGAGGAAAAGTTGAGGGAACTGGGATTGTTTAGCTTGGAGAAGAGAAGGCTCCAGGGAGACTTCATTGTGGCCTTCCAATACTTGAAGGAAGCATATAAACGTGAGGAGGAATGGCTGTTTACGAGGGTGGATAGTGATAGGATAAGGGGGAATGGTCTTAAACTGAGACAAAGGAAGTTTAAGTTAGATACTAGGAGGAAGTTTTTCACACAGAGGTTGGTGACACACTGGAACAGGTTGCCCAGGGAGGTTGTGGATGCCCCATCCCTGGATGCATTCAAAGCCAGGCTGGATGTGGCTCTGGGCAGCCTGGTCTGGTGGTTGGTGACCCTGCACATAGCAGGGCTGTTGAAACTAGACTAAATGTCTAGTTTTTACATCCTTTTCAACCCAGACCATTCTATGGTTCTATGACTCATCTTCTTCCTTTGTTTTAAAACTGTATTAAGAGGAGTTTGAAATAAATCCTTTGTGATAATAGTAGGAATACATCGTTAAATAGTGTTAAAATGAGAGGCAGTACTGCTCAGTGTACTGGCTCTAATTTTACTGCGGTAGAGACCTGAAATGGTTAACTACATTAACATACCATATTAAATATTTGTCCTACTACACAAAATTTAGTGTGGGTATCTTGGGAGTAGATTGGATTCTCCTGTTGTGTTTTTGCCTGCTGTAACGTATTTTTAAAGCTAACTTACGGAGAGCATCCGGGGAGCTCTTCTAGTAGCAGGCGGACCAGCTTTTGCAGAGTTTGAGTGATGGCAAGCAGCCTGTTTATGTTAATCCAGTGCTATAAAGAACCTCCTCTGATTAGAGGTAAAACGGCCGCTGCAATGTGGGAGCTACTGCTTCTGCATGGGTCTGTTTCAGTTTGCACCAACTGCAACTCTATGCTTTCATTCATTTCCACCTATCTTGCACTTTCACTGACTCAGTTAGTTTTTGTAATCATTAGCGGCCATTGCTTGATGTTAATGTAAGTCTCATTGGAGGTGGAAAGAAAAAAAGTTTTGTTCTGATTACAATTCCAGAATGTGGAAAATTAATTCCATTAGAGGAGAAAAAGCTAATATTAACATACAATAACAGTGAGAAACTGCACAGAAAGCCGAATTGAGATGTATTGTGTATGTGTGTGTGTGAGTAGATACATATATGTAATGTTGAAAAGTTTCATTTCTATGAAATTGATTAGTGTTTTGCTGAATTTCCAGTTAATATGTTTTCTGGGTTTTTTTTTTCTTTTTTTTTCTTTTTTTTTTTTCTTTTTCTTTTTTTCAGCTTTTCGATGTAGCCTCCAGTTTCTTGGAAACATTGCAGCAGGAAATGGAGATTCCCAGAATAGCATTTGGAAGTGTGCTTTCCCAGATCTCTTCTTGTAAGCATGGATGCGGCTTTTTTTATAATGTAATTTCTGTGGTTTTATTCAAATCTTTTGTACACGACAGTTGTGCTTCTTCTAGCACCATAAAGCTTTGAAAAATAACTTTGGGGAAAATAGAGCGGTTGAGACCATATCCTGTAGATGTTTTTTTTTGTTAGTCAACCACAGGGGTCAGGACCTTTGAAAACCTGTTTGTTATAAACTGACAGTAAATTGATTTTATTTGACACAAACTGGAAGAAAATTATGTTTAAATAATGAGCTTCAAGCATAAGCTTTATTTCAGAGGTATTTTCAAGTAGTTATACACTGCTTGTTTCCAAGAATGTGACTTCTCTTTCATTCACATTGCTTATGTATAGACCAGTCAGTTATTTGTGGATTAGATGGGATCTACAAAAAGTGGCTTAATATCTGTGTCTTCCGTTCCCTTTGCCATTCATCCTAGCCTTAATGAAATACGTTTCTGGAGATTGATGATGTGGCATGAAACATTACATAAACCATTTTGTGTGGACACATGACAATATTTTTGGTGTAGTTGGCCAAATCTTTCACAATAAGCTGCTGATAAAGGCATATTCGTTGAATTTGGTGCTCAGGATGAGTGTATGTTTGGAGTCCGCTTGTCAGAGGATTGTATGGTAATAGATACAGGTTATTATTATTATTTCATTCAATTCCTAAATTTCTAGTTAGTTCAGATATTGTACTAGTATTATAAATCACATCTTAAGTTTGACTTCCAGTTTCAGATTTTCTTCCTTTGCAGTTGACTTTATATCTCTTGAGCTACGGCAAACTCATGATTCTCTGAAAGACAGCAGACAAGAAACAAGCTGAATGTCCTTAAGTGTGTTTTTCCAGCATCAGTTTTAACTTACTGTCTTAACTATTCGTTTTCTCTTGAAGAACCTGCCTAACCTACAGTGATGAGAAAATTGTTGCCTACTGTTGTATGGTCTTATTTACCTGCCTTAATTCAGAGAAAGTGAAGGAACTGATGGATCCTGGGAACTTGTCTGTGGCTCTTCACATCATAAAAGTCTACAAAGAACGACTGGAGTCTGAGTGGTCGTATGTATCTTTTAGACATTTTTTCCTCTTAAATAAGTGTTTTAGTAGCATCAATCTCTCTGTGAAAGTGTCTGAATTTGTGGCTCTGAAAAGTAGTAAATGATGATCTGTATGTAAGTTACTAATTTGATCTCAATTTCTTCTCATGAGCTTATACTGACTCATTTCATTTCCCTTAAACTAAGACTGTCTTTGTTGAGGATGTAAACAGGAGTTGTAGACTCAGTGGAGTCTTCTAAATTTCATTTTCTTAAAACTAATCGGTGGGTTTATTCCATCAAGCTTTGAATTTTTTGCTAATGGCTATTTCTGTAAATATTTCTGTCACTTATGCATTTGAGAAATGCTGTGTTTGTCAACAAGGATATGCACAATAATTCAGGGTTTTTTTTTAATATGAGAAAAATACTGGATAAAAGAGGATTATTAAAACAAAACTCCATATACTTTTTTATTTTTCTCTTGAAGGACATGTTTAAAGTAAAAATTTAATTAGGAAAAATTATCAAGGTTTAAATAGATATTTAGAAACTCCGATTTCCTTGCATTAGTACTGAAAAAAAAATTACTTCATTTTTTTTTTTTTTGGGGGGGTGGTCTTTTTTCCTAACCAGGTCAGTTTGCATAGGACATAAGTAGTTTGCAGAAAGCAAACTTAGTTTTAGGATCAGGTGACTAGACTTCCATTTCAAAAGTGACAAACCGAATCATTAGTTTTAGCCACAGTCAGTAGAAGTACGCGTGAAACAGATGACTTTTCAGGTAATTATCTTGATTATCCTTTGTTTTCTTTATGTGCTGAAGGTAATGTTTTAACTAAGATATGAAAGCCAAGAAATCACCAAGATTAGAAAAGACCTCTAAGGTCATCCAGTCCAACCATCCACATTTCACCAATATTTCCTAGTAAAGCATATCCCTCAGTGCAGCATCTAAGTGTTTCTTGAACACCTCCAGGGTTGATGACTCCACTACCAGCCCATTTCACTGCCTGACCTCTCTCTCAGGGAAGGAGTAGTAATTCCTGACATCCAACCTGGATCTCTGTTAGTGCAACGTGAGGCCAGTTCCCTCTACTCCTATTACTAGTTGCATGGGAGAACAGGCCAACTCCTACCTCACCACAGCCTCATTTAGGGTAGCTGTAGAAAGCAATAAGGTCACCACCTGAGCTTCCTCTTCTCAAGATCTAAATAGTCTTACTCTTCTCCAGATTTTAAGTAGTTTCAACCACTCCTCATAAGGCTTGTGTTACTACTGGTTACTCACCAGCCTTGTTGCCCTTCTCTGAACTTTTTTTCTTACTCCACTTAGCCACTGTATGAACATTAATATCACGCTTTGATCTTACATCATACAGTGCAACATGTGGACATAAGTATGTGGCTATAAAAGTATCTCTGAAGACAGTATTCTGAGTACTGAAAGATGTGGGAAAGCCTAGCAAATTAGTATTCTCGTTTTGAGTAGTACAATTACTATATATATATATTATTATTTTTTTGCAATATCTGTATTGCAAACTAGCAAGAGGTATTTTTGTTTGTCTTTTTTTGGTAGTATTAACATAGAATGTTTCTCTTAGGCAACAAGTTGTTCTTTAGCTTTAAATACAGATGTTATTAACTTACTAATCTTATGAATCTGGATATTTTTTCACAAGAAAACAAGTTGTATTTTAGATTCTGCTTTACTTCCTGCCACTTTCTATAATTTTGCGATCTGTGAAGCGCATGGTACAAGAGCATTATTATACCTGATGTAATACAACCAAACTTTCTTGCCTAAAAATTTCTCTTTATTATCTAGAGTATGAGAATATTATTTGTCTTGAGGATAGTCCTAAGGTGGACCTGAAAGCCAGTTTCATTTTTTACTGCTGATTTTCCTCCTGTTAAAGAAATGTGAATGGATATATTCATATAATACTAAGATGATATCAGGTTAATTTTTTTCTTGCTTTCTTTTTCTTGCTCTTGTTGCTGAGCAAGAGGAGGTGCACCAGCCAGCACTTCTGCTGACTTTCTCATGCCTTGCATAGTCTAGCTGTTTTTTTCTCCAGTTCTCCAAACTTAGGGGAAAATTCTATTTCCAGCAATATCGAATCTGCTTTTTGTAGAAAACCTTTTGTGGACTAATCGGTGTTCTCTATTTACTAGGTTAAAATGCTGCTCCATTCTGTCACGCATAAGCTGGAATTCTTTTGAGGTGTAAGTGTCCTTCTGCTAGAGCTGTTATTTAGACTTTATTTGATAGCATCCAGAAATTTCTTCTTAAAGTGTTCTCTGCTCTGAAGAGAAAAGCTTAGCAGCAAAAAGGATTTCTAATTTTGATAGAAGTGATGTTATTTATGAGTTCTTTGGCTGAGGAAAGTTGAAGGTTCTTGTCTTGGCTCTCTAACTGTACTACAGAAAAAATATTTGGTCAGCAATTCATTGAACATTTTGGAGCTGTACTTTACCTCTCGCGGAAGTACGATCCTAGTGGTATGTTTAGATGAATTTGCATAGCTGCAGAATTTGCAACAAAGCTGATATACTTTGTTGTGAAGATTTGAGTCACTTACTCCACAGCTACCAGAGTGCACAGAAACCATTTTGAAGCAGCTGTTCTTGCATTATATAGCTGAGCTAAAATATAAACTAGTCATCTTCCAAGAGGTTATGCTCACTGCCAGACTCATATGTGACTGAATTTCGAATGTTCTTATTTTTAAAGTTAAAAATATTACTTAATTTCTGCCTACCTTCTTGTGTCTCAGTTTGAGCATCTGGTTTCTTATTACGCTGAATAAAAAGTGTATGCCACATGTGTTTATTCATCTTGGCTGTGCTTTCTTGCCGTCAAACATTGCTCTTACGTATTGAAAATCTTTCTTTGAATAACCAGATGAGTTTTGGTTGTAGGCAAACCATTTATTCACGATTGTATTCTATTTCATTTTATTACTTACTAAAGCTTATAAATTAATGTTCCTCTAGAGTTAGTATCCAATGAATTCTGAAAATAATCATGATGCTTAAGTTATTTTTCCATTTGCTGCTATGAATCATTAGAACAGAGAGAGGACAGCCAGGGCAAACATTTGGATTTAAAGCAATTGGCTGAACTATGGTCTCTCCCATGGGGTCCTTCCTGCTCCTTTCTGCTAAGCACATGTTTGGGTTTCCTACTGTAGCCCCATCACAGCAGGGGAAGCACATCTTGAAAATCTTTTTCTCATTCAGTTGACAATTCTTGCTCAGTTCTTGATCCCATTCATATTTAGAGTCTGGATTTCCATCTCCATGCTGGAAAAGTCCTCAGGGAGAGTTTAGGAGGAACCTCATTCCAGCCTTTGGCTTCTGACATTCCTCCCTCTAGTCTTGCAGCAATTTTCTAGGAAGAAGTCTTTGTCAGAGAAAATCTGAGATTATTCTAAGCAGTTCTTGAGAGCTTTCTTTTCTAGAAGTGGCTGTTGGTGGCAGAACTCCTGCAATTCCTGTGTTGACTGCAATAAGCTTCTTTTCCAATTAAAAAGGGTGAAGGAAGCGTCTCTGAAGACAGGGCATCGTTTTCTGGGTTCCCCTTCACTACTTCTTGCATCAAAAGCTATTCAGTAGAAAACAAGGATCTTCTGTTGGAGAAAAAAGAATATCTGGAGTGTTGCATGTTGGTGGCTGTGCTTTCTGAGAGGAGAAGGTTATGAGAGAGAAGACCTCAGATTAGCATCTGCTGAATCTATTCAGAGGTGGAAAGCATGCTGTCCATTTTTAAAAGCATTTTTTTGAATCCCAAAAGATCTGGTTTGGAGATAAGCATATTGAGATTTTTGAGACTAAGCACTGATGCATTTATATGAGATTTTTGTAGACTGATAACAGAAATTATCTCAGAACATGGAAAAAAAGGAGGTTCAATGATACATGCCTACATTTGTCTTTCTCAGTGACACACTTTTTATTGTTTTCTGTAGCATACACTGAGCTAACGAATAGTTAATAAATTTCAGAAGTAAATTGGTTCTATATGGAATGCCCTTATAGGATCAGGTACCTGTTTATCTATACCAGATGGTCTGAAAGCTCATTTCATTAAGCTTGTGGTTACTTGTAAGCTTCAGAAATGCCTCTATCTCTGAAATCTGTTAAGTTGCAAAATGTAATTCACACATTTTACTGATACCTTCTCTTTCTCTTTTAGAAGCTTGATCCTCTGAACAGCTCCAAGATATTTTTTTAATATTTCTTTCTTTGCCATCTTTAATATTGGATACAGAGCATTACTTCAAAATAGCTTTAATTAACATTTATTAGGCTCTGTATTTTTGAAATGCCTCTGAACTTTCAGTCAACGCAGCTTCTTAACTTGTTTTGTGGCAGCGATCCTGTAATCTTGAATACTAGGCAATATACTGAGATTGTTGCTGGTCTGACTCCCAAGGGCAGTGATCTGAGACAGGCATCTCTAACAGATTCTTCAGAATGTAGCCTGACTGGATGTATACTCCTTTGTTTTCTAGCCTTTAGCTAAAATGTTAGAACAAGACAAAACTAGAAGTTTTACGGACTGAAAGCTGTTGAAAATTACCTGTCTTGTCCTGAATGTTTGGATCTGTATTTTGGCCTGTAAAGAATGCCCAGAGCTTACTGCATTCAGAATGTTTAGAGGGGAATGATGTTAAAGAATGCGATTCAAAGCATAAGTCTTTGCAAAGACTGGCTCTGCAGAAACAAGTTAGTAAGTTTCTTTTCTTTGGTTTGATTTATGCCATAGTAATTAAATGATCCTATCTACTCAACAGTTCTTTGCAGTGTAGTTGTTCTCTGGAAAATGCAAGGACCTTTGTAATGTGCATTTACTGTCTAGGCTGTTAGCCTAAGAATACGTATCTGCTGACTTTGGTGGAAAATTTTTTAAGCTGCTACAGCTTGGTGTATGTTACTGTTCCTGTCCTGCCTTCAGTCCTGAAAACTTGTCCTTTAGGCAAGTAGGCTCTCCTTTGAGGTATTGGTTTTGATCTCTGTCTTGCAGTTTGCTCTGTTCATAGACACAGTTGTGGAATTAGCATTCCTTCTTGCAAGTGGAAAGGTTTTAAACCTCAATATTTTTTTTCTGTTGTTTCCACCTTCTTTTGAGGTTTTTGTTTGTTTGTTTGTTTTCATTTAATATTAGTTCTCTTTTATTTTATCTCTCACAACAGATCTGTCGGTTAAACTGTGATCGGTCTTTCTGCATTATTCATACTTAGATTTTACTTTTTCCAATGTGCAGTCTACCCACTTCCATTCAAAGGAATGAGCATGGTTTGCAAGCTCCTGTGAGACGATCCTTTATTTTCTGTGTATCCTCATCTTTCCAGTGTACCTCCATTATGGACGCTAATGCACTTCTGAAAAGTTGATAATTTGTTTTGACCATATTTTAAGCATGTAAGTGAATATGCTTAGTCTGTAAGGTTATGTTTCTTTTTATAATCCTGCTTTATTTTGGCAACTGTTGCCTGCCTAAGGATACTATCTGGGAATTGGACAGATCCTTCCCTTAGGAAACACAGCTGGAACACCCTGTTCAGTAACTGAAACATGTTTCCCACTCACTATTCCCATGTGGTTACTACCAAAATCTGAAGAATCTTCTAACAAGCTCCTCTGCAGCAGTTCCAAGGGAAGAAGAAAGCACAAGCAATATCCAGCATTACGTGTGCAATGTGATGAAAAGACTTGCCAAGCTCTGCCATTTTTTTCTACAAAAATGTTTTTGTTTTAAACATGCAGAAGCCTATGCTATTAGGCTCTGGAAAATTGTAGAGCCTTTAAAAAGTCATTCCTCTGTGTTTCACAACACATGCGTACCAACTCCCTTTCGGGTTTATATTAATCAGCAGCAGTGAAGTGTGTCACACAGTTTAGAAGCTGCTGTATTTAGAAGAGAAACCAGCATAGAATGCCACATGAAATCTATTTTAAAATATTGAACCTGCAAACATATGTGTTTTGTAAAATAATTAGGAAAAAGTAGTACAAAACTACATTATAATTTATCCTAACCGAGACCAGTGTGTAATCTAAAAGCTGTTTATTTTAGAAATAGTTTGGTGGTTCCATTAGAGATGAGAGTATAGCTTTGTCATCACTTTTTCCAAGTGTGTGCAACATGCAGTGCTGCTACTATGAAAAAACAGGTTGCATTTTTGATTCCTGAAAAGCGAGGAACAGAAATCCTCCATTTTAAATAAGAGGCATAATATGCCTTTTGGCTTCCAACAAAATGATATTAAGAGTATGGTCAGCTGTTTGGCATTAGAAATAAGTCTTTCTGAACATCTACTTTTTCTTTTTGAAACCACAGCTTGGTGATGACTGTAAAGATTAGGTTATGGGACTACGCCTCCCCATTTTTGCCTTTGGTTATTTTGTCCTGGCTTATGGAAAGAAGTGTGGACAGAAACTAGTTGCTCCTGTGGCAAGGAGTCTTGCCCATGGACACAGATTTGAAGGCAAAGATGGAACTCTGCAGTAGAGTGCTTGTTGCTTAATTAGTATGCATGCAGTGCAAAAACCAGAAAATGTTACTTTTTTTTCTTTTGGGGCTGGCAAATCTGTCTGTCCTCTCTGATAGTTTAGGGTTTCCCCTGCTCCTTTCTGCTCTTCAGAAGGTAATTCTTATTTTTAATTCCAGGAAAGTTCGAGTTATGTTGCAGGTTCCAAGTTCAACTGTGGTTTTAAATAGTACTGACAATTGGAAAAGTTTCCTTAATTGTAGAGATCTGAGTAGCTTCTACTTTCTATTTGCAGAAGCAGCATATTGGCACAGATCTCCCCAGTCTCTCAAAGCTCAGGTTCACGTGTTTATTTGTCCTTTCACCTCTTTCTTCTTGAGTATTTTACGAAGACAAAGGGGTAGAAAGTAATTTTTTACTTTGTAGCACTTCAGGAAAAAAAAAAAAGTGATTCAGAGTTTGCCCAAAAGTAAAAATAAATCTCCTTTCGGTGTCTTCCACATGTAGCTATTGAATTGAACAGGAGTGTATTCTAAATGTAAGAAATATTATAGGTAGTTTGAAGTTGGTCTTGTAGGCCTGAGAGTTGACTTAGTGGACCATATCATGGCCTGTGCAAGGAGGATTCATTCATTACAAGTAATAACTTTTGAAGATGGAAGGATATTCACTGTTGTGTTTTATTCCGTTCAGGAGAAGAGTATTGTTACTGTACTTGGGATTAAGCCTTAAATATAGAAATGGTTTCCCTTACTGTCCTTTTGAGCAAGAAGTGCTTTAATTCTGCTGTTTGAGTAATTACACGCACTCCAATTCTCGTTAGTTGTTTTTTGTTTGTTTATTTTTTGTCTTCTTTTAGTGGTTTAGATAGAATGCTTATGCTGTTGTGGAAGGCCAGAATACTTCTGTTTCTCAAGTGTGTTCTGGTCCCAAGTACATTGTTTTTTCCTGTTGTTCTTTTCTTTTGTTTTGTTTTAAAGGCTTGTGAGACAGCTTTAAAAAATTGGCTGCCTAAATTTTCTTTTCTTTTCTTCAAAACTTGCATTATTTGTCATGCTTGTTTGTTGTAGTAAAAATTAGTATTTCATTCTGATTAAGGAATGGGTGGCATGACTTTGTTTGAGATGGTGAAATATGCTTTTGGTTTTGAGATGAGAAATTTGCTGATCAAACAGAGAATTCCTATGTGTTTTTCTTCTTTCTCCTAAAAAAATTTTGTTGTCTTCTGAGACAAAGGATGCTGTCCTCCGGACTTGCTAATATAATCAAATCAACTTAATATGGAGCATAACATTTTGTGATCAAATTGATTGCTTACACTCAGCTTTGACTGGAGTATAATATGTTATAAATATATATTTGGGATATACTGAGTTCAAGTGTAGCTTATACTATTTTGTCTTGTCTGATGCTCTAGTTCCATTTGGAACAGTGAAACCCTTTGCTATTTTTAAATCTTTGAGCATCTCCTCCTGTAGTTACCTACTATGTAAGTGCCTGATATATATATTTTTAAGTTTTTACAAGATTTTTAGCCAAACAATTTTTAAATTTCAAGAACATTAGCATATTTAATAACACTGTTCATTTGTTACTTTGCAATGCTTGCATAACAACTTTAATTTTCACCAGTTCTTTCACTAAATTATAGTGGTACTGAGTTTATCCCAGTGGTTCTTGTGTTGGCCTCCAAAGAGATTTAAATCTATTATCAAAGCCTTTTTTGGGCATTTGTAATGCCATGTTAAGTCAATAACCTGAAACTAAGTGTCTTTCTTATTTCAAGGTTCTGGATTGTCTTACTTTCATTCTTCTTCTTCTCCCTTACCTAAATGAAAAACAAGAGAGCTGAAGACTGAAAATGGCAACTTTAATTTCTTGCACTCTTGTTTTACTACCACCAGAATTTTTGAACATGGTATCTAGAGAGAAGTGCTTTATCCCACTACTGATTTTTTTATGACATCTCCTGGCAATGCTCTTGAAAAATGTAATGCACCGTATTCTTTCATGGAGTAATGTAGGCAGTAGATAGGGTAAAAGAGAAAATCAAATATGGATTGTCTTCAAGTTAAAAGATGAAGAAGCACATATAGAAGTACATGCATCTTTATAAGCAAAAACTTTCCTCTAAAATACTTCAGACTTGTCTAGCTATGAAATTCTAATCCAATTCTAATTCTAGTGACAGATGCATGTGAATAAATACAAGAGTATAGTCCAAATAATGACTGAAAGACCAAACAATGACTGAAATACGGATCTTCCATTTAGCAGTAGTAATCACCAGTTTGCAATTATTAGCATTATATACATATATTTTGTGAGAAGTATTTAGTTTTTTTAACTGCACGACAAGTATCCAATAAGATTTCCCTAAAGCAATATTGATCATGAAAGGTAGAACACAAAATTTATAGTTCCAGTTGCCACATTGAAAAATCAAGCTTTGTATTGTTCTTTAAATGCAATATTAACATGCTTCATTGTCAGCTGAAATTTTTACATTGAGAAGCTACACAGGGCTGTGTTTTTCACAGCCGTAGATATGGATTTGGGGTTTGTTTGTTCACTTGTCCCTTTTATGACTGCAGATGGAAACCTTTGCTTCTACTCAAATTCTTAAGAAATGCAGTCAGTTATCATCTTATAGCTCTTATGCCATGGATAGCTCTTATGCCATGAATTGTTGGTTCAAGAACTGTGGAAGTATTCTTCTTGACTGCTGTGTCAATGGTTTGATGTAATTGTGGTGTTACATCTGAGTCGTTGCTGCTTAGTGTTGAAATATACAAGGGCTGCACTAAAAGTAGTACTGGCCAATGATAGCAGAGTCAGGTGTTTGCAGGATAGCAGTGAAGTTGAGCCTTCCCACCAACATTTCATTAAATTTTGTTGCCATGTGACAGATGACAGCAGAAGGACAGTGACAAAATGACATTTGAAATGGAAGTGCATATGAGGCAATGGTGTGTCAATGAATTCATTCATTTGGAAAAAATTGTATCCAGTGACATTCATCAACATTTGCTGAATGTTTAGGGAGACTAAATTGTGGATGTTAGCACAGTGAGATGGTGGGTTGTGCGTTCCAGCAGTGGTGACAGTGGTGGTGGGTCTCCTTGCTTAGCATGCAAGCTCCTGTTCATTGCTGGCAAAAAACTGCAGATGGAGACTGTTGAAAAGTTGTGCTTTATAGCTAAGGATTTGCCTTATCAAATAATGTTATTGTGCTCTTTGTATCTGTTGTAGCTTCCATGGGAACAAATAGGAGGCATTACTTTTGGAACAACATTTACATGTGTGCTGGTAATTGTGAGGAAGTCTATATATTCAAATTTGTGTTGAGAAACTCTTAGATTGATGTTAAAATGGTTTTAAGTTGAGGGAGGGAAGATTTAGGTTGGATGTCAGGGGGAAGTTCTTTACAGAGAGAGTGGTGAGGTGCTGGAACAGGCTGCCCAGAGAGGCTGTGGATGCCCCATCCCTGGAGGTGTTCAAGGCCAGATTGGATGGGGCCCTGGGCAGCCTGGTCTAGTATTAAATGTGAAAGTTGGTGGCCCTGCATGTGGCAGGGAGTTTAGAGATTAATGATCCTTGAGGTCCCTTCCAACCTGGGCCATTCTGTGATATGTCTATATATGTGTATGTACAAATATACATATACATTTATCCTTCTAAAATTTCCATATTAAAAAAACTGAACCAGGTGCTGGCTGAGTCTACATTTAGCATTGGAAACAATAATAGCTATTAACTTTCTGGACTTCTTGTTCTTTTATTCCCCAAATTGTTATTGATTTTTTTTCCTAAAAGTAATTTGTTAAATCTTTAGGCTTTCTATGTAATGTTTCTGTTGGCTATTAATGGATTTTTGATAAGCAAAAGGCTATTTGGAGAGTGGAATGTTGGCAGGAGATGGATGGAATATTTGAAATGCTTGGTTTTCATCATACTATGCCTATTCTTCACAGCAGCTTCATGAGCAGAGGATGTTCTGAGATTTGTTCAGTAATTAATTTATATTTTATAGGAATAAACATAGATTGAAAAATGCATAGTTTAATATTCGTATACCTATGCAGAATACATAACACTGTCACTACTTCTAGGTTCATAATTTAAGGATTTTTTTTTTAAATTATTTTTTTAAATGATGCTGAAAGAACATTGACTAGGTTGAAATTACAGGGCCAGTGTCTAATGTTGTGAATGATACTTTGGAGAAGTAGACTTCTCCAAAGATCATAGTACACAGTACTAGTACATAGTACAGATCATAGACTCTATTTCATCCCCTTACAGAGCAAGGAGTTGAATTTGGATATTGGCTTCAGTTTGTGTTAAAGAAGGGGAGTGTTTTTTTGGCAAGTTAAGAGAAGTTTTTTGCTTCCATGCATCTGACAATGCAGTTTCTGTTTATTTGGATGCTTTGTTTGATTTTATTTTATTATTTTATTGAGAATTTATTTGGATGCTTAAAATCAGTGTTGTGATGAATACCATAATAGTATTCAAGCCTAAACTTTGGCTTTTTGCTTAGATACCTAAAAATTGGATTAGTCATTTATTATTGGAATTGTGGCATTCCTTTTCTATAACTGGTGAAAGATCTTAACTAGCTTTCCTCCAAGCTTGTTTGGAAATGGGAAAATGTAGGGGAAACAATACACAATTAGCGAAGTAGTATTAGAAGTATGTCAAATGGTTCTTTACAAGTAAAATTAAGTAGCACCATTTGGAATAATGGAGAAGCTGTTTTCTTTGTACAACCAGTAATAAATATTTTTCTTTTTTTTTTCTTTAGGTTCTTAATTGTTACAGACTATTTGCTGCAATGTCCAGAGTTGGTAAAAGCCCTCTATGCCAAACTGAGCAATCAAGAAAGGTAACCCCAAAACCAATGTGGCTTTTAGTATTTAGCATTCCATATAGAGTATCCTGTTCACATGATTGAAAAACTGTGTGGTTTCGTAGTTGGCACAAAATCTCTAAATACATGTTTCTATGTCAGTAATGGTTTTAAATTGGTTGGTTAACATTACAGTTTAGCCACAACTGGCAGTGATTTATGTAGGGTTGCAGAATCCAGGTTGGCGCCATTACTTGGTAAAGAAATACTTCAGAAAAAAAACAAAAAAAAACACACAAGACTTCATGCCTGTGCCTTGATTTCATAAGAGCACCACACCCTGCAGTGTTTTACAGCTATATGTCAAATGTCTTCATCTGTTCATGCTCCCACTGTATTTGTAAGAAATGAAAAAAAAGACTTTACTGAACATGGAAGTATACCTAGTGCTGGTTAGTGGAACATAAAAACAAACAAAAGTAGATGTGCCGATGCTTGTAATAACTTAATCTTTTTAGTATTTCCAGAACTAAAAATAATAATAATATTAGAATATTCTCACATTATGTGATCCTATGTTTGTGTATTCAAAATAGCTACTTTCTTCCCCCTTTGCCTAGGGAAGTTGCAGGTAAAAGACAACACATTAAAAAAATCCCTGTGACTTATGTTTTTTTTCTGTAATTTTGATCTGTCTAAAACCAAAGTGTTATTACAAATGATCATTCAGACATAGGATAGAGGAACGAAAGAAATATGTTATAAATTGAGGTAAATAGCATAGATATACAGGTGAGAGATGGGAATAATGAGGGATATACTGTTCTTCTTTCTCCTTTCATCAGGTTAACCAACTGGAAACAAAAAATGAAGTGTGTGCTTACTGTGTCTGCTGATAGAGGTTCATTAACCCAGTGTAGAATTGCAAGGTTGGAAATGACCTGCAAGATCATCCAGTCCAACCATCCTCCCACTACCATTGCTATCACAAGCCTCTAAATATCTTGTAACTCCAAAGTGGTTAGTGGGAGAGGCTGTTTTTTTGTTTTAGTGATCCTCTTGAGGACAGCCAAGACTGGGTTAGGTTGTTTGTTTGTTTTATATCATAGAATCATATTGTAGAATCATAGAATGGCCTAGGTTGAAAAGGACCTCAAAGACCATCTAGTTTCAACCCCCCTGCTATGTGCAGGACCACCAACCACCAGACCAGGCTGCCCAGAGCCACATCCAGCCTGGCCTTGAATGCCTCCAGGGATGGGGCATCCACAACCTCCCTGGGCAACCTGTTCCAGTGTGTCACCAACCTCAGATTGAAAAACATCCTCCTAATATTTAACTTAAACTTCCCTTGTCTCAGTTTAAGACCATTCCCACTTGTCCTATCACTATCCACCCTCGTAAACAGCCATTTCCCCTCCTGTTTATATGCTTCCTTCAAGTATTGGAAGGCCACAATGAGGTCTCCCTGGAGCCTTCTTTTTTCCAAGCTTAACAATCCCAGTTCCCTCAACCTTTCCTCATTGGAGAGGTGCTCCAGCCCTCTCATCATCTTAGTGGCCCTCCTCTGGAAGAGTTCCGCGTCTTTCTTGTGCTGGAGACCCCAGGCCTGGATGCAGTATTGCAGATGGGGCCTCACAAGAGCCAAGTAGAGGGGGACAATCGCCTCCCTCTCCCTGCTGGGCACCCCTTTTTTAATGCAGCCCAGAACACAGTTGGCCTTCTGGGCTGCAAGCACTCACTGCTGGCTCATGTCCAGTTTCTAATCTACCAGGACCCCCAACTCATTCTCTGCAGGTCTGCTCTCAAGGAGCTCTTCTCCCAGTCTGTACACACACCTGGGATTGCTCAGGCCCAAGTGCAGCACCCTGCACTTGGCCTTACTGAACCTCATTAGGGTTTCATGGGCCCACTTCTCCAGCCTGTCCAGATCCCTCTGGATGGCTTCCCTTCCTTCCAATGTATCAACTGCACCACTCAGCATGGTGTCATCTGCGAACTTGCTGAGGGTGCACTTGAGGACATCGTCTATGTCATTGATGAAAACTGTTTTTTTTAATCTGAAATTCTTTTGATTTGTAACAATACTTGTAAGCACCTTATGTAGGTGTAACTGATCGTAAACTCAAATTCAGGATGGACTATAATCCCACAATTAACTCCAGCTATTTTGTGTCTGTAAATCTATAAACATTACCACAAATGAAAACCTGCCACTGGTCATCAGCAGTCCTGTAGCAGGAAGTGGTGCCAGTTACATTACTCAAGTACCAATTTCACTGCTGTTAATTAGTTCAATGAATACATCATCCACTGAGAACACTAATCCAAACCAAATCTAATAGTTCAGAGGCCTAAAAAATTTTAAACATTTGTTTTGTAATGTTGTTGCTGTTGATTAATGCAAGAAACCTTCTTAAAAATGACAGTAGATGTATGCATTTTAAAAGTTTTACAATGTAATTAAGACTTTCAAGGCATTAATTTAAACTGTCCACACTAGTGCCTAACTTGAGTAAGCTTTTTCTGCATTCTTCTGCCAAATACTTGCGTACATGTGCAGGGAAATCTCAAATCTGGCAAAGAATTCAAGTATCTGTACAGTCTTTTGGCTCAGTACTATGACCATGTTTCTGCTGTAATCACTTGCAAAGAAATAGAAGACTGTCACATCATCATACACTTTTCAGAGCAAGAGTATCATTAGAAGTGCTGATCACGTTTTCTCAGTACTTATTCCATGCAATTTGCAAACTCAGGCACGCAACATCAAATTGCTTAAATTTCTTAGGAAATGAAAAAGAAAATTGTTCAGAAGTCAGGAATTTGTCTTTTAATGGGAAATTCAGATTACAGAACCAGTTCTACAACAAGAGCTACTTATGGCACACATCATGGCCACAATATCACAAATATACTAGATTTCAATTACAGGAAATGCTTTGAATAGTGCAAATACTGCAAATAGTGCAAATATTGTGGTTATAAACTGCATATACTTGGTTATCTAAGGCAACTGCCAACTTTAAGAGTCACTACTAACGTATGTACTCACAAACTTTCTCAACATAGTTAATTCTTTTTGGTAAATATGTTTAAAGTAAGCGTATTTAATGTGTGTGATGGAAAACACTGTAACTGAGAGGTACCATTTATTCATGAGCTTAAGCTGCCTTCTCCAGACACCTCAATACCGCATCCGTCCTTTCTCCGTTTATTTGGCTCAGTCAGCCTTATTGGACACCAATGCGGCACTCTTGCGGTGAAGGCTCCTTGTCTCGTTTCGAAACAATGAATTCCCTATGCTTCGGTTTATACTGTCACTTTTTTTCCCTAGTTAATGACAGTCAAAATGTGTTTATCTGACCTGGTTTTGTCTTCTCATATATCTCAAAAAAATGCATTTTTAAATACTCTAGAATGTTACATAGAAAGATGCCATTGCTGGGTTGTTGTTTGTTTTTTTTTTTTAACTGAGACATGCAAGGACTTTCTACAACATGATTTCCATGTGTTTGACAGTAAATCAAGAGGCATCAAATTCACAACTGAACTGTGATTTTCTTTTTGAAAAGCATAGTAGAGTTTACATGATTTGTAGTAATAAATTCAGTGAAAATCCATAAACCTACACAAACATACTTCCTGTCAACATAGCTGATCACCATCTGTACAGTGCGTGAAATGAACTCAGCAGGGTCCTTTCTACAAACTGATTATGGAATTGAGTGCACCCTCAGCAAGTTTGCAGGTGATACCAAGCCGAGTGGTGCAGTTGATACACTGGAAGGAGGGGAAGCCATCCAGAGGGATCTGGACAGGCTGGAGAAGTGGGCCCATGAAACCCTAATGAGGTTCAGTAAGGCCAAGTGCAGGGTACTGCACTTGGGCCTGAGCAATCCCAGGTATTTGTACAGACTGGGAGAAGAGCTCCTTGAGAGCAGACCTGCAGAGAATGAGTTGGGGGTCCTGGTAGATTAGAAACTGGACATGAGCCAGCAGTGAGCGCTTGCAGCCCAGAAGGCCAACTGTGTTCTGGGCTGCATTAAAAGAAGGATGTGGCTGCAGGGGGAAGGAGGTGATTGTCCCCCTCTACTCAGCTCTTGTGACTCTTAGATGGTCTTTGAGGTCCTTTTCAAAACAGGCCATTCTATGAATTGAGGTATTTTGAGAAAGAGGTAAATTTGTCTTACAGAACCACTGTTAGTGGAGTGCTTCAATGCTGAGATATCCCAGTGTTATAGAAAGAATGTTACGATTGTCTGGCATTTTGGAAGGTATAAATGATTCGCATTTGCAGTAAAAATTGTTGAATTATAATAACATTATGAAATTGTATGTTACTGTTTTTAGTTGAGCTTAGCAAAACTTCACTGTACTTTGTAATAATGGGTTTCCAGGTACAAATTGTACATTAAGGTTGTAATTTGCTTGCAGATTCTGAGAAACAACAGCATGTTTATATGTGATTGCAAATACTTAATAGTAATTGTTCCAAGCTCCTGCTAATTTGATTAGATTTAGGAGGAATGAATTAAATTTGGTTGGGTGAGTGGGGAACATGAGATTGACAAAGGTCTTCCTATGTGGTGCCAAAAAAAAAAAAAAAAAAAAAAAAAAAAAAGGAAGATAACACTGCACTTACTGGCACAATCAACTCCAAATAAATGTAATAAACACATACGTTTGTATTCAGATATTGAATGAAAATTCATGGTGAGACATGCTAAAACTGGTACTTGCATTTGTCATGTTTTGTGGCACTTTATTGTTAACTGTTTGCATTTAGCTATCATCTGATGGCTAAACAACTGTGAGATCAGATAAAAGAAATTAGCAAGTTTTACTGTTTTGGAGAAATAACTTGGAAAAATTCTAGGGAGCCTTGGAGGAAAACAGGAACAGTAGAAGAAAGGAATGTAAGGGAACTTGCATTAGAACAAAAAGCATTGCTCTCAGGAAGTTTTGGCTGAATGCCAGACTTGCTGGAAATTCTGGGGAAAGATGGGCATGTCCTGAAATGACTGCCTGGAAGACAACTCAATAAAACAGTTCTTGACATATAAATACCTCAAGAGAACAGAAAATCTTCATATACTGCCTGCATGTAATTTCTTTTAAATATCACTGTTATTTCTCTCCAGAAAGATTATGGCTGCCTTACAAGGTACATGATTTTATTCCAAGAGTAAGAGTAATGCTAAAAATTTTCTTAGCAGTAATAATTTTGTATCACTAATGCAGTTTATGTAAATATAGGGTGACCCTCTAAATTCTTTACAAAAGAATTGCTTGTCTGTTTCAAACATGGCTTTTTGGTTTACTGGTGCAACAGTAGCTGACTGGTGTTCTGTTACACAGGAGATAATATTTTATGGGAATAATTCCAGTAATCATAAATTCTATGAGGAGCTTTTCTTTCATAGCTTAACGTACACTTGAAATGCTCAAAACCTGATAAAAACAGATGAGTAATATCTAGCCCTGTTTTGGGGATGAGTGAAATGTCAATGTAGTTAGCCTGATTTTAGTCTAGATTGTCAAAGCTGAAAGCCTAAGGTTGTTGGTTAATGGTAGGTTGTAGACAGGAAAGCTTGTGTTACCCAGTTTTAACCTGCCGAACAAACATGATGACTGTTCTGTGTTGTTATTCGATCATGTTTGTAAGTGAAGCCTGTGAGAGAGTTTACCAGTGTTTGGTAGACTTCTGACTTAAGTCTACCCTTCTGCAAATGTGTTGAGTACATTTCTGTGCTACCACATTGAAAAAGCATTTTGTACTCATTCAGATAATTGTTTAATGCAGCTATATTAATGACATTTAAGGCTAGGTTTAGCAAGAACTGATTAACTGTTACTTGATCAGTAGGGGTGAGGTTAATAAAGCAGTGACCATGCTGTTTCCACAGAAGACGACATTTTTCTTCCTCTTCTGACAATTGGCGTGGTGAATTTAAAAAAAAAAAAGAAAGAAAGAAAGAACGAAAAAACATCTGAATTGCTCCACTTATGTAAATGTCAGCCTTTCTATTTGAATTGCAAATATTTTAGTAAAATAGCCTACTGTTGAATTTGTTCAATAAATAGAGCTCTTTCAGATTGAGAGAATTACAGTTAACTCCACTAGCCCATGCTCTCTCTTCAGTGCTGGAGTTCAACAGCAAAGCTGTGGTAGAGCCTCTGCCACTTTAAAGTTCTCTTTCCTCAAAATACTCTGAGTTTGCCATGATGGCGTGAAGGGACATCAGAAGTAAAGCAGCATTAGAATTGTTAAATTAAGTGACCTGAGTACTTAGCTGAGCAGCTATGTTATGTATCCACTTTTAATAGGCTGAATTACTCTCCTTGGATATATGAATAATTAACTTGAATTTACAGTAATCCATCTAGTGACAATTGTAAAAGAGCCCAGTGTACATGCGAGGTCTGTTCCAAAAGTAATGCCTTCTATTTTATTATTTTGGCATATGATGTCAGGGATGAATGTTGGTGGTATGGCAGTAAAGGTTGAACCTTCTCAGCAACATTTCATTAAATTGTGCTGCCATGTGACAGATGACAGCAGAGATGCAGTCTGACAAATGATGTCTGAAATGAAAGTGCATATGAAGCAGAAGTGTGTGAATGAATTCCTTCATGTGGAAAAAATTGTGTCTAGTGACATTCATCAACACTTGCTGAATGTTTAGGGAGATCTAATTGTGGATGTTAGCACAGTGAAATGGTGGGTGTAGTGTTCCAGCAGTGACGACAGCATGTGAAGTACAAGCCATGTTCCAGATGGCCATGCACAACTGTCACACCACAAAATGAAGAGCGTCTCCATCAGTTGATCACAGGGAACTGTGTATGAAGCTGAATATTGGCTGCAGTACGTTGGAAACATTAATGGCAAAGTTGGAATATTGCAGAGTTTGTGCAAGGTGGGTCCCACAAATGCTGGGACAGAAAAAACACTGTCTGCAAGTTTTTCAGAGCCTATTGAGCCAATATGAGGTGACAGTGTCTTGGTTTGCATCCTCACTGATGATGAGACATGGTATCACCACTACAGGCTGGAGTCAAAATGACAGTCCTGGAGTGGTGACATGAGAATTCCCCTGCAAAGAATAAGTTCAAGGTGCAGACCTCTGTGGATAAAGTGATGCCTTTTGGGATAGGAAAGGAGTGATCCTTAAGAATTTACTAGAATCTAGACAAACTATCAGCCATTATCACTGACTACACTAAAGGCTTGAACTTCCTGATAAGTAGAAAATCTTTCTTTTGCAATATGATAACACCAGGCCTGATATAATTTTGAAGATCTTGGAGCATGTTGCCAATCTTACCTGGATTCTCCTTTCACATCTACTGTATAGTCTGCATTTGGCACCTGCTGATTTCCATCTGTTCAGGCTGATGAAAAATGGAATGCATTGCATGGACAATGTTTTCCTAGCAACAGTGCCATCACAGCAGCTTTGAAGCAATGGATCATCTCTGCTGGTGGAGATTTTTTACAAATGCAGCATGCAGAGTTCTTATTCATGGCTGGTGAAAATGCATAGTAAATGATGGTGATTATGTAAAAACAAGTGCTTTGTAGATGAAAATTTGCTCTAACAAATAGAGTTGTTGTTCTCTTTATATCAGTTGTAGTTTCCATGGAAATAAATAGAAGATATTACTTTTGGAGCAACCTACACATCAATTTTTATTTCCTCATTTTCTTCTCTGAACTGGTTTAGGGTTGGGGAGGAAGATTAGTGGAGGACTGTGGAAGGCGAGGGCCATATGGAAGCTGTCAAATAGTCTGTGTTTGCTTTGCTTAACTTAACAACAGTTTATAAAAGTTTTTTTGGTGGAAATTTTTGACATATATAATATACGTAATAACGTTGTGTTAGAGCATAAGAAATTGAAATAGACCTGACAAAAATATTGAACATCTGGCCAGATTGTATTCATCAGAGGATGAATTAAATTAATTGTGTGCAGAAATAAACCAACAAACAGGCAGTGATTGCCGGTGTTCTTTGTTTTTTAAAAATCCACTGTTAGTAGCACGCTCATTGTTTATATCATTTTAAGCAACTCTTTGCTTATTCAACTGATAATTCTGTAATGCTTAGTGAATATAATTAACAAGGTGTCTTCTGATTCTAGGGTTACTTTTTTAGAGCTGATAATGGCAAAAGTGAGTGAGAAGAACTCAGTTACCAGTGAAGAAATGCATGTGTTCATGAGACATGCTGATTTCCTTGCAGGCTGTTTCCAAGAGAAATGTGAAGCTGTGCTCAGGCTGACTTCTGCAGCAGATGCAGAAGATGAGGTATGACTAATTAAAACAAACATGTTACAGTATTAGAATGTGAAGTGGTGAATTACTACTTGACTGCATTCCCGAGCTTCCTTTGTATGGGGAAAGCAGTAATAAGTTCACAGTTAGGGCTGTCTGTTTGTTTTTATACAATAATTGATGGTTATTTCAATTAATATTTAATATGCCAGTAAGTTCCCCAGAACTGATTTTTTGGAAGTGCATTTGGCTGCTTGTTGGGCAGATGTCCCTGACTGTTCAGGACCTGGAACATAAGTTCTCTTCATGGAATGCACATGTAATGAGCTCAATGCAAGGTTGATGTCTGAAATGTATTGTGACCCACCATGGAATAGAGGGCTTTAATTGCTGACTCTTCCCTGTTTCTATGTGATCTGGGGCTCTTTGGTGGACCTTCATTCTTCACAAAAGGTGGCTCTCCTGGGGTTAGCTTGGGTCCTCAGTTTGAAGTTATGGAGTTTACTGGATTCTTAGTGGCAAATAGCTCTTGTCTCCTGAGCCCTCAGACACTTGCCTCAACTCCAGTCTGGTTGGAAGAAATTTATTATTGCTTCAGACTTAATGAAGTGTTTCTGTTGAGGACAGCCACAGTAAATTCCCTTTGCAGGCTAAATAGGAAAGATTTTATGGGTCACAAGTGGCTTGTGGGCTGCACTTTGGGAGCCTCAGATACAGAGCTGAGTTCTGGATGGTCTTATTTTATTTCCTTCTTATGAAGTATCCAAGAGTTGCTGGCAACTTGCCACACCATTTTGTACTCTAAGAAGATTTAGACCATCTAAGGGTAGAGGTCTTTTCAAATTATTTGGTGTCCAGTTTTTCCTTTGACTTTCAACAAGCTTCTCAAAGACCTAACCAATGCGTTTGAGAGCATAGAACAATTAACACCATATCTTGCAGTGAGCTTTTTTGTGTTGTGCTATAGATGATTGTATTCTAAGCAGGTAGGGACAGTAGTATCAGTCTCAATTCTTGATGTCTTTCATAGATTTTTAGTTTTTCAGCTCAACTGAAGATATGTTGTTCTTTTAAGACAATGAGACAGAATACTCAAAGCCTGAGAAAAGAAATACACCGAATTAGTTGAATATTAATGATTAATTATACTTAGTTTCAGAACTGTAATTAACAGATTTTCTTAATAATTAAAAGCTGTATTTAAGAAGAAGTCACAACTAGTTTCTGCCTTGACAGAGGGCCACTGTAGTACACTGTGTGTACTACACAAAATACTTGGAAGTATTTTATGGGTAAGCAAAATTAAGCTGTAATAATTTATTTTGTAGAAATACTTCTGAACAGCTGTCATAATTGTAATGTAAGTGGAACATAGTGATTTTTATATGTTTCTACATGATGTGTTGCACTTCCTTACTTACTGTGTTTTTCTAGTTTAAATTTTACTAGTATTTTACATGTATTTTGAGAAGTGCTATGAATGTACACCTAAAATCACGTTAGGAGAGGTGATAGCTGGGTGCATAAGAAAAAAAATCACTGGAATGCTTTCCTTATTTTCAAAGAAGGGGTTTTCACTTCTTGTGCTTCCCCTGAAACACTAGTGACTGCACCATCTAAGCTGCATTTCCAGACTTAATCGACTACTTCTGGAAAAGGTATCAGCTTGACATAAGAGGAAATACGCTGAGACAGTTCCATCTTTTTTTATTCTTCATTTTTTCCTTTTTATTCCTGTATGGTTCCGTTCCAAGTATTCAGTGGTTTCAGTTCTTGGAAAAAAAACATTTGTTTGCACCTAGCAGAAAGAGGCCTCTGTCCAGCTTGAATCTTTTGGGGCAGCAGTATTGAGAACAGTAATATTCTCAATATATAATGTCCAGCTGACACTGACTTTTTATCCTTTTCACAAGTATGGTATATGAGAGGCTCATTTAAGGATCACAAAGTAAGTCATAAAGAGCTTAATATAGTGAGATAAATGGCAATAGCTTGTTTTTTTAAAGTGTTTGTAGATTGACTGTATGCATTTATTCATGATACATGCTTGCCATAGGTAAAAAAACAAAAAAAAACAAAAAAAAACAGATAAATTCATTAAACTGTTTCTTGTCAGAAATGATGAAAAACTGTACCAATTTCTCTTTGCTTAGGTAAATATTTTAGGTTTTGCCTAAAAATGGTATTTAACTGGAGGGAAAAAAAAAGAGCAATTGTGTACAATGTCTGTCATTTAAAATGCTATATTCAGCATCTGTGATATTAAACTGAACTCTGCCTGGACTTCCATTTGGCCCTGAGGCTTAGTGCCTTTGTCAGGCAGTGCCTGCACTAGGAAGCTGACGTGGCCTCCACAGCTAGGAGGCCGCATTTGAAAACTGCCTTCTGGGAATAGTCATTGACCTGGCCCAGAATGCTGGCTCAGGGGTCAGGTCCACTGCTTAATTTATTATATGTAGATGCTGCTTTTTTTCCATAAGGAACATTAGGTCTTGTACCTTCTGTCTCAAATCAATGAGAAATTAATTCCGTGCTTCTGCAGTGTTCAAACCAATGTTTAAAATAGCTTTTCATTACAAGCTTGACTTCAACAGTAATTTGTTTTCACTAGTTTTCAGCTGTACTTGTAAAATAAAACACTTTCCTAGATTTCTCTCTATAAAGAACATCTTTTCTGTGTCTCTCTGAAAATATGTTCAAAAAACTTTTCAGTAATTTCACTGATTACTTCTCAGGTTATATCCAAATTGTGATGGCTGTCAGTTTTCAAAACATTTTGCAGTCTGAATAGCTTACTGTCTCTGAATTGCAAAGGAAATATCCTACCTTATTGCCTTTCTTTCGTGCAGCCATAGAGAAACCTGAAGAGGTTTGAAACACAGCTTTGAAAAAATATGTATGTGGATATGTGCAAAAATGTATGTGCATTCAAGCTTCATAAGTAGATAAGAATTTGTGACTTTATTTATGCTTTCTAAGCAATCTGTTCCTCTTTCCAAATCCAAGTGGAACAGTGGTGGACCTGAGACAAATCATGAGATAAAAGGAAGGAAGAGAAAGTAGTGCAGAGAAGTATGGAGAGAGCAGTGAACAAAGGTGTTTTCTTTTTTTCTATTCTATTTCTTTTATTTTATTTTCCTTTATTTATTTGTTTGTTTGTTTGTTTAAAGGAGAGGGCAATGGGGTTGTGGTAATGAAAAGTGAAAAAGCGTAAGACTGAGAAATAAGTAAGGTGTGGCTTTTCCCATTATTATCTGCTACAGAGCTTTATCACGTAACTGGGCAGAAAGTGAGGTACACATAGGCAGCAAGGTCTACTGTATCTACCTAGAGTGATTTATGGCTGCCATTGACACTTGTTTGCTTTGCAGATGTTAAGCAGGTAACTCAGTCTTGTCGCAAAGTGTAACTCTGTGCCCAGAGAAGTTGCTGATTTTACCTCTTTGGAGGTACTGAGAGGCTGCACGGATGTTGTCCTGGGTACCCTACACAGGGTGTCCTTTCTGGAGCAGGGGTTGGAGCAGGTGGACCCAGAGGACCCTGCCAACTTAAACCAGTCTGTGATTCTATGATAAATTTTTGTCGCACAAAGATCAGTGTTAAGTGTGCAAGCTGAAGAGGATGTTGGTTAAGCTACAGTCTTGTTACAGTGCAATGTGAGTTGAAAAATGGAAATACCTTATTGTTTTCTTTGAAATACAGTTGAGATAGGCTAATTTTATTCTAGTACAATGACCAATTTATTCAGAGACTGTTTCTGTGCTACAGAAAGCACTTTGTTGAATTAATTCAGGTCAAGTTGAGTTGTACACTTATGTTAAGAAGAAATTTTAGCATCTGGCCTCTAAACCCATTTCTGTTGTCAAAGGTTGTTGGAAGAAATAAAAAATGTTATATTCGTAGTCTTTAACATTAAACACCATTGCTGATTATTTAAATTATGATATATGGCTTATATTGATTCAAAAATATAATGATATTTGTTTGTAAAGGTATTATTTTCCTGGATGTGAAGAAAACAAGACAGAAATAGTTAATGTGGTCTGTGTATGAGTCTTTTTAAGGCTACTTTCAGTTTACATACCACACCTTGTGTGGCATCGTCTTGCAGTCACAATATGGTTGTTGAGTAATATGTGTGCTCAAAATTTTACTATTCACTCCTATAGAGGTGGATTGTCGTTCTAAACATGTGTCAATATAGCCTGTGAGAAAATATAGTTCTCTAGTTGAATAAATAATGCACAAATAAGATTGTGTCTCATACCTAACCAAAATGCTGCATCTGTGATCTGAATCCTATTTACCCAAGAATAATGTAAATTCTCGCAGCCAAAGTTCATTTGACCACAGAACTTTACAGAATTCCTGCGGATAACAAATTGGTGTCTTGCAGGCGGTGTTTGTGTCTTTAAAGTGGGATGGTCCTACTGAATAAAGTCAAAGAAAACATTTATACAGAAATAATTTTCTCAGCTAGTAATTTTCTGCTTTTCTGCTTGTGGAAGCTACTGTGTTTTTGTTAAAAACATCCGTTATGCCTCTGTTTTGTTTTCCCCATGATTTTTCAAGGCACGTATAACACTGTTAGACTGTAGGAAATAAATTATTTCAATGTGATACATTGTTGTATAAGGATCCCTTTCTTTACGCAAATTCTTAGTAGCTATCAAGAAGAGGAAAGGAGAAGGCAAAAAGAAACTGAGGTTCCAAGAGTTTTTGTCCTATAGAAGTTGAACTTCTGTATTCTTATGGTATTGTTCATAAAACATTTTCAGAAATGTAGCTTTCATTTATAGGAAGCCCTGGTTACAATTCGGCTTCTTGACATTCTTTGTGAAATGACATCAAACAATGGACAACTAGAGTATCTGCAGACCTTGCCTGATTTGCTTCGAACAGCCATAGGTAAGTGAAAGCCAAAGCGTTTATTAACTGTTGGCTTGCTCCAAATCATGTTGCTCTGTGAATGAAAACATGTTTTTCACAACTGGTAGCAATTTTGATTTTGACCTTCTAAAAAAAAATAAATAAGAGATTGAATTAATGTACATTTTCAAATATTTGATGTGTTCCTGGAATTTTTTTGCTGCTCAGCTTGCTCTGTTGGCTCCTATTACCCAACAGAGCCTTTATTCAACTCTCAGCACTGCACTATTTATACAGTAAAAGTTGTGCGAAAAGAAGTGCTTCCACTGTTCTTCCATGAACTGAATGTGTGAACAAGTACCTCAAAAAGTGGAAAAGATAATTCTCCAAGCCTGTTTCCTTCTTTTTCCTGAATTCACGAAACTAAGTACAGTTCAAGTTTTAGCCAAATTCTGTGACTTTGGAAGTTTAGTTTGAAGGAACCTTTCCTCTGCTAAGAAACAACAAACTGAGAGTTGCTCACAAATGAAATGAAGCCAAGATGGTCCATAGAGACTCTGTATACTCAGAGAGGAAGGAGAATGATATAACTGACATGACCTTCCTAAATTATACCACTGTCTCAGATTGACATGTAGTACCATTTTCTGAATAACTTGTGAAAATTTGATGGATGTTAAAGAGAAATATGTAATACTGAAGGAAAAAAATGTAACACTAAAATGTAATACTAAGAATGAATGAAACACATGTTAATTATGAATATTTTGAGGTATTCTAGAGCTCAGGATAAATTATAAAAACAACCTCTGTATTTGATTACAGGGGCATCTAGCAACTACCATAACATAAATTAGTATTTCCCAGTTTGCACAACTATGACAGTCAGTGTTTTGTAATGATAGGTCAGAGTGCAAGATGTTCAGGATATCTTTTCTCATACTACAGAGTTAGGAACAGATTGAAGAAGAGAGAAAAAAAGTAATTCCACAATTAATACATATTTATGTAAGAATTGTTAACTAAAATAAGTTTTTCTAGAAATTTTCTGTTTTAAACCAAAAATCAGATCATATTTACAATGCCACAAGTATCAGTAGCCTATAAATTGTGACTCTGAGAGCAGAGATAGTCAGAACTAGCCTTTGGACTTTATATATGAACTATGTAAGTGTGAAAAAAAGATTCAGAAGTACCTTCTGGCCTTGAGAACAGTCTTGTGTGGTTTACAGTAGCACAAATTGAGAAATAAAAATTTATAAAACTTTTGAGCTTATTTTGAGATAACGCTAAAAATACACAATTTCATTGCCTTTCTTGAACCTAACAACTAGAAATGGTAGTAAAGCTCTGTGCAAAGTAATGCTAATTTTTTGCGTGGAAAATAATTCAAGTGCTTTTGTTTTCTGTAGATACCCTGAGACTAACTCATCTTGCTGGAAAACAGACTGTAAATATTTTTACCACCACACATGCTATGACATGGCAAGAGGAAATTTCACATCCAGCTGTGGGTTTTAAAGCTCATCTCATTCGTTTGATTGGGAACTTGTGTTACAAAAATAAGGAAAACCAAGACAAGGTAAGTGTATTCTTATTTCTCACAAAACTCTCACATATGAGCAGATGTGTACCGTTATCGGTATTCCACATCATAACATCATGCAGTGCACTGGGAGTTAAGGAGTTAATGCTCCAGTTCCAGGTACCTGCTCCAGAAGAGAAGAAGAACCACATGCCCCATAGGACTGTTTGCTGTTCTCTTACATTTCTGCTCAGAGGGAAAAGATGTAAAGGCCCTTCGTAGGTCATTTGCCCTTCTCTTTTTGATCCTGGCAGTGTGTGAGCTCCCTAGATCATCTCACCTCAGCAGTAGAGTAAGGGCTTCAGCTTTTGGATATTCTCTCTCCATTGTTTTATGAGCTTCAATTCTAATTATATTGTATTATATTGTATTATAGTGTGTTACCTTACATTCCAGTATCTTATTTAGTAAATTAGTTTGTTTCCCCTCAGGTTGTTGCCGCTGTTTTGATTTTAGACCCATCTCTCTACCCTTTTTCCTTTCCTGGGGGTGGATCCATGGGTCCCCCTGCCCCGCTAGTCACAGAACCGGGCTGAACCAGCCTGTAAACCGTTGACACTTTTGATAAATCATTGACAATTACTGATAAAAATATTTTGTTGATCTATAGTTAGGAATTAAAATAGGTCTTGCAAAGTTTGAGGTTATTTTTGAGTGTTTTTGAGCTAATACAACAGATGTGTTAACTTTTGTACAGAAATGTAGTATGTCTGTCTACATTTTCACAGAATCACAGAACTATAAGGGTTAGAAGGGATCTCTGGGCACCATCTAGTCCAATTAGCCTGGCCTATACAGGCATTCTATAGCAGATTACACGTAAAAGCATCCAGGTGGGTTTTGAATATCTCCAAAGAAGGAGACATCTTCCAGTGTTCTGTCACCCTTACAGTAAAGAAGTTTTTCCTTATGTTCAGATGGAACTTCCTATGTTCGCTTCTGCCAACTGCTCCTTGCTCTTTCACTGGGCACTGTTGAAAAGAGCCTGGCCGCATGCACTTCACTCCCACACTTCAGATACTTATAAGCGTTGGTAAGATTCCCCGTCAGTCTTCTGTTCTCCAGGCTGAACTATCCCAGGTCTCTCAGCCTTTCCATGTAAGGGAGATGTTTCAGGCCCCTATTCATCTTTGTGGCCCCCTGCTGGACTCTCTCTAGAAGATCCCTGTCCTTCTTGAGCTAAAAAGCCCACAACTGGATACCGTGCTCCAGATGCAGCTTCTCCAAGGCAGAGTAGAGGAAGAGGAGAACCTCCCTGGACCTTCTGGCCACACTCTTTTTGATGTGCCCTAGGATACCATTAATCTTCTTGGCCACAAGAACACACTTCTGGCTCATGGTCAGCCTCTTGTCCACTGGGACACCTAAGTCCTTCTCTGCAGAACTCCTTTCCAGAAGCACTTAGTCCTTAACCTGCATGGAGTTATTTCTCCCAAGGTGTAGGACTCTGCACTTAGCCTCAGGAGGCCCATTTCTGCATATCCATGCCTCACTGAATTTGCCTCAGTCCTATAAACTGCTTACCAGTGCCCAATTTCTTTAGTATTTTCACATTTGCACTTCATTTAAAATGCCTGAAAATAGATCTCATTGTGAAGGAAAATTGAATTATTGTACAAAATTCTTTAATTTTTGAATTAGTATCACTGCTTTTTTTTTTTTTTTTTTTTTTTTCTTCCCCCCTTTGAATTTTTTCATGAAACTTCAAAAATATAGGTCTGCTTCTATCACATTACTTTGAACCTTTTATATTTGAAATTCCTGTGCGGAAAATAAAGGATTTTTTTTTTTTTTTCACAGTGAGGAAAACAGCAAAATGTTTTCAACTATGAAAATCTTCCCTCCAACTCTTGTTAGACTACTCTAATTTCAGCAGGAATTGTAGCTGCAGAAAAATGCTGTCATATGGTTTATTTGAATACTGAAAAGATCAAGTAGGTAATTGTGTACAAGGAAATATGGGGAGATTTTCCTTTATTCCTATAGGTTTTATTAACTCAAGTAAAAGTTCTTAATGAAACAGTTTTCAGACTAAAGAATGAAAAGCATGGAAGAAAGACTGTATCAAATTTGTAGGAAAGAATATAACAGTATTTTACCTTCCCTCTTACAGTGCTCAAATGAGACTAATTTCAGCAAGTACTAACAGTACAGCAGTTAATAGTGTTTACTCTGCAGGAAGTTGCATATGATGAGATACTCTTGGTTTAATTCTGTGTTGCTAAGGAGCTATTAAACAAGTGAATACTGAAAAATCAGTTAGCTTCTATTTACTAAATATTTTCTTTGTGATTTCTTCATTTTACAAATATGTTAGTTTCTTTTTTACATAAAGCCATTAAATGATTTGAAGAAACTGCAGCACTTGAAATTAGACATTTATAATTGTCAGCAGGGTGTGATCATAGTGTATGTCCTTTTTCCTTTATTTTTTTTCTCCAGGTGTATAGAAAGTTCAAAAATCTGACAAATGCTATACTGCTTCACAAGTGATAATAATGTGTGCACAGAGCATATGGATGGGAGATATGGTAATGATGATCCCTCTCCCTGTTCGTATTAATGTATTGAATGAAAGATTTTAATATTTCTGAAAAAAAATTAATAATTCTATTATTGGCTTTTGTACAGCTCCATCTCTGACTTTTTACAATGTAATAGGTGTTTATGAGAATGGAATATGTTTTTGTGGAATACCTGGAATATTCCAGGTGCAATATATGGAATATTTTGTGGAATTATGTTGAAGGATATGAGATGGAACTTCTCTAGGCAACCTGTTCCCACACCTTACCAGTAAAGAATTTCCTACTCATATCTAACTTAAATCTCTTCTTTTAGTATAAACTGTTCCTCCTTGTCTTGTCACTATTAGACCATGTAAAAAGTTGATCTCCTTCCTGTTAGAAGCTCCCTGTATGTACTGAAAATCTACAATAAGATCTCCCTAGAGCTATCTCTTCTCCAGGCTGAACGTGCCCAGCTCCTTCAGCCTGTGTTCATAGGCAAGACACTCCAATCCTCTGATCATCTCCATGGCTCTCCTTTGAACCCACTCCAGCAGTTCCACATCTTTATTGTTCAAGCCGGGAGCTTCAGCACACAGTACTTCACAGTACCTAATGAAGGCAGTCTGTACTTCTGTCTGGGATTATGCTGACTAAAGTGCAGCACCTTGTACTAGATCTTGTTGATTCTCACTAGGTTCACGTGAGGCAAACTTTTCAAGTTAGTGTAGGTCCTTCTGGATGGCATCCCTTCCTTCTGTTTTATCAACTGCAGCAGTGAACCTGTTGTCTGCAAACCTGCTGAGGATACACTCAATGCCACTATCTAGGTCATTGATGAAGATGTTGAAGAGCACTGGTCCCAAGACAGACTCCTGGGGGACACCACTTGTGACTGGCCTCCATTTAAATATAAAGCTGTTGACCACAACCCTCTGGCTGTAACCATCCAATCACTGGACTGACTTTGGCTTACTTTGGGAATTGTGTTCTCTTCAGTCAGTTCCACATGTTGCATGATATGAGAGGGTTATGCATGCCGTATCAAAGCCTCTTAAAAAGCACTGTTTGTATCGTGACTCATTAACAAGCCGAGGCTTTCATACTTACTTTTTCTAGTATTTCTATGTAACTTTCAGTCACAGTAGGCCTCATTTCCCAGTAATAGTGATAAATGATGTGTCTTAACATATGATAGAGCAGTGCTAACACGAGGAGCACTAGTAACAGAGGTAAAGGAACAGAGAAAGCCAGTAGTGGAAGGATAATGCTTCTGCAAAAGGCTACTTCTCTATCTCTAGTTATGACATCCCCCTTCTGTAAGAGCAAAAGTTGTAGGGGCTTTACATACTAGTTTGTTGGCAGTAGTGAAAAGTCTTGTAATTAAAAAAATATATCTTAGTGCTTTATTACTTCATTTTGTTTAAAAGCATTCTTTGTTTTTAGAAAGCATTCTTTGCCTCCTACTTTGTTAGTTTAGGAATGCATTCGTTCCAACTTAACTTCCTCATAGTTTTATTTACACTATTATGATCAGTTCTGAAGATATAAGGGAGCAGACAGATGTTTAAGCTGTTAACTGAGATGCATTTATTAAAATAGGCCTTGCCAGGCTTACTGCTGAATTACATGTTTTGATATGCTGAATGGATTGGTATTTATAAGAAGAATGTTTGATAAAATGATCGTTTTGGACTTCAAAAAGTTGCGTACGTGCTGGCAGCAGTATGTTCTGGCTTCTGTAGTGTGTCTTGTATAAACAAGAATTGTTATTACATGTTTTTTACTGAATTCTGTTATACTTAAGAATAAGCAACTAGTAATAGTAACTGATAACTTTATGATTATTACCTTTTCTATCAATCACTCCTGGATTTCGTACACTTTTGCATGAAGAGAAGAGAGCAAATAGAACTGCTGTTCTGAAAATACCAGTTGTTGAGTTAGTTGCATGTGAACTCGCCAGAATCCTACATTAGTTGTGCAGTTCTACAGTGCTTATTCTCACTATAGGAGGAGAAGGTGCTGAGAGTTATTGCTGTACATGGAAGGTGGTCCTGTAGCTTGTATTTCATGCTTCCTTCACAAATACACATTTTATTAACTCTACTGAAAGAAAGAAGGTGGATTCTCAGGCTCAGCGAGGAGTGGAATTTGGCTGTTGGCTGATGAATGCAATTAATCTATACTACAGCTATAGTAGAAAGGAAACAAATACAAGACAAGTCATTGCATTTAATTTGCACCCATGTTTCCCTGTCCATTTACAGGAGAATCTGCTGGAAGGTCAGATGACTGATTTTCTACCTTATTTTGACAATGTCACAACCTTGTTACTTTTCCCTAAAACTAAAATACTTAGATTAATTTAATTCTGTGTCATCAGTCCTCAAATAATCCACAGAACAATATAGACCTTGTTCTGTATTGTTTCAGTTGACTTTTCTATAAAGAGAGGAATTCTGTTGACCTTAATCATATTACCTTACTGGAGTTAGTAAATAGGGAAATGAAAGGAAGATTTGACAGCGTTTGGTTACAGTCTTTAATTATGATTCATTTTGGTTCACTACTACATTTGAGATCAAACAAGGAAATCTGTATTGTCTGGAGATTCTATCCTACGAATACCATCTTTGAAAGATGCAGAGTTGTTTGAAATAAACTATACATGAGACATCAGCTGTGTGTATTGCACAGAGGGAGCAGTCAGCTGTTGGAACATCAGCATGCTGAGATCACTATATAATGCTGCCTTTTGAGAGGGATCTTGAAGGAAAAATCATAACATTTCTGAATTCAGGGTTAAGGCTAATTTAGTGAGAACAAAATTTGGGTTTGGTGTTGTGATATTAATGTGTTGCCTTTGCTGCCTTCAGCTGATTGTCATTATTGATAGTTTATTGCTGCTTGTTACTTTGTGTAAAGTTGTGCAAAGTGTGTAAAGTTGATATTCTACGCCAGTCTGATGCCCATTCAGCACAGGACAAAGGTCTCTTAATGATGAATTTGCACAAGTATGCTGTTGAGATGTCTTTTCTAATTAAGAAAAGCTGATCTCAGAAGTAAAGAAAGGAATCCATATCCTTATGCCAAGAAGTTTTTGCATAATGGCGATGCTGATAAACCCAACTCTGGGTATTAATCTCAGAAAGCGTTTTACAGAAATGTTGTATTGTTTGTGTAGGGGGAAAAAAAAATAAGTATGAAGTTGCCTGTGGTACGTGTGACTATAATCTTCTTAGCTAAACGAGTTCACTCTGAGAAGGACAGTTCGTCAGGGAGATTTTTTGACATGCCTTTTCTTTATTTGAGTTGATAGAGGTGCTTGTACTGATGTAATTGCAGTACAGAGCTCAGTGAAATTTTTTCTGTGAGAAAAGGAAAAAGAAGAACAGCTTAAAAAGTCTAAACAAAAATAGCATATAAGGATGCTGTTTGATGCAACTTGTATTTTTTTATACACATTCGAGCTAAGTTGTTTTATCTAAGACTTACTCTTCCTAAATTGAAGACTCTTCTGCTTGCAGAATGAACAAGATTTGTTGTGTTTGGAATTCAGTTTTCCTTTCTCTCCTTCACTGGGAGAGAAACAAAAGACAACTTAGCCACTTGTTAAATAAAATATTTCTCACCTAAGTTTGTCAGAAAGATTGTGTGTGCTTGTCTGTTCTAACTGTTCAGTCTAACTTAACTATTTTAAGTAATTATATTCCTCCTGACATGGCATGAGAGGATCTGGAGTAACTTGCAATGAAAGCCAGTCCACTTTTATTTATGTATGGCTGTTGGGAGAGGGAGTAGAAAATTAGGGCTGCTGCTACATAAATTTCTGAAGGAAGGAAGCAATATGGTAATCATTTTTTTCCTAATGTTAAATGTAATATGCCTAAAATGTACAAGTTTCTTAGTTTAGACTTGAGCAAAAAGGAAGATCCTTTTGGATCTGATCACTGAAGGGGTGAAATCTTGCATGCTTAACTGTAAAAATAAGCACAGTTTCACTACATAAGATGTTTGGATGGGACTATTTTGGTATTGTAGGTATCGATATGTTTTAATGCTTTACTAGATAAGAGCAAGAACGTTCAGAGTGTTGAACCTTTTAATTGCTCTTTTGTCTAGCTCAGGTACTATAAAAGTCATCAGCAAAGCTTAAGAAGGATTCTCTCACAGAAGTGCTTTAAAAGTATAAGTTTTGCTGTGGAAATGAGATCACAACTCAGGTAATGTTGAGCTGCCACCTTTAGAAAAGTGCCTGGGAGAGTGTCTTTCAAAGTATCCATTGCAATATAGAGGATAACTTTCTAGTACTGGTCCTGTATGGATTTTATGTTAGTACTCTGCTCTTATTCCAACCATTAAAGGCCTAGTGAAGTACCACATCCACTAAAAATTTTAAACGTCTTTGTTTATAGAATGGCCTCATGTAATACTTACCTGGATTGTGCACTGTGTGGCAGTTGTCTCTGTAAAACTAAAATAAACTAGCATTACACCACCTGTGTAATGAGTGGGTTACAGGAAGCCCTTGTATATATCACAGGTGGTTCTTAAAAGTGCTTCATTGTGACACAAATGAATGTTTTCTTGGCATTTGCAGGTATAATCTCTCTTTGAGAAGATCTGTCAGCATCTTTTTGTCAAATGCCCTGCCTTTTTATGAAGACGTGTGTTACAGAATATGTTTATAAATGTGTTTTTATGCATCTGCATAAGATGTGTACAAAAGGACTCCTGTGGCAGCATGTCATCAATTTGGTAGAACTGTAATGTCTTCAGCCTAGCATTGCTATTTTAGAAAAGCAGCTTTCCCTGCTTGACTTCAATCAGTATACCTTCTGTTGCCAGTCCAGAAAATTGTTTGCTGAAAATCCTGTTGAAGCATGTGAGGCCAAATCACAGCACCATAATTTTAAAAAGAAACCTGGATGTGTTTTGTGTGCTGATGGAGGATCTGATTCAATGCTTTTTCTCTTCTCACCTTCTGACCCACTATTACTGTCAACCTACTCCTGCAGGCTTTTCTATAAAAGTGTCAAACTATTCCTTTGAAAATCAACTTCAAAGAAAACATTTTTAGTAATGCAGACGTACAGAAGTTTTCTTTGCTTGTAAGAAAAATGAATAGTGATTTTTAGATCTTAAAAATATTTTTTTCTTATTTGTGTTGGTGCTTTAAAAAAAAAAAATCCGGTATTGAGATGGACTCTTCATTCATGAGAGCTTTTTTTATGGACTTTGTTAGGAAGAGTTTCTGTGTGTATGTAGTTTCCATTTCAGGAAGTTTTAATGATTATGTTTTGTGTATATACATTTAATGTGCATTAATGTCCCTTGAAAGAAGAACTTCTTTCTAGATTTCAGATAGAATCTGCGGTCTTGATTTCATAGACACAAACCTGTAATCAAATTAATGATCTGTTGCACGAGAAGAAAGGAAATAAGAAAATAATTGAAATTATAGAGAATACTGAAATTGTTTTAAACATTTGGTTTTATGGCTGTGGCTATGTATATATATGCTCTTACATAATAATGTTTTAATGTAAATTTACTATTTGAAAGATGCATTTATTACAGACTTGTTAAAATAATTCCTTTGCAAATTTATGTGTAGAAAATTAGAATTCTGTTCAACATGGTTGAACTCATCCAGAAGCTGGGAATTTTACTTTCATGCTATCTGCACTTGTTATTACTAGACTGTAAGATATTTATAGACAGAAATACTAAAAAAAAATAAAATAAAATAAAAGCCTTTGATAGATGCAATTTAGAGATAAATTAAGAAACTAATATGCAGTCTACTTATGTTCAGCTTCATGTATCATCTTGTTCAAAAGCCTGAGGCATTAGCTAGCTTTCAGCATGAAATTTAGTGCTAGAGCATGCATACTTGAGTTATTGTATATCATACATACTAAATATATGATTTTTATAGACACATAAATCACAATGTCAGGGTTCATGTATTTTTTCAATGTAAAGTTGATTTTAATCTCAACAAAGTGGATAAATTTGTCTTAATAAGAGTCTGATCCTTAGCAAAGGTTATGCTTGCTGATTCATTAAAGGAAGATGCATTTTCTCAGAATTTCAGGTTAATTTAGAGAATAATTGCTGACAATCCTGCCTTGTGGAAGGCAGAGCAAAGAGATACAGTCAACATCATGTGAGGACTGGGCTGGTCCTTGTTGGCTACAGTAAATAAAAAATGTTGAGGGGAAGTAGCAGAATGCTGCATGGCTCTCGTTCACATGGTTTATCTCAGTTTGAGGCATCTTCACTTTCATCTTCCCACACCAAAATCAAATAACAGAATTACTTTTCCTATGCATCTTCTTGAGAGGAGCCCAAGACCAATGCTGTATACCCAATCAGTCCTAAATTATGTCAAGGAATGCTAGTTGTCTTGAGTCAACAGCTGCCAGGAGACATCTTAACACATTACAATGACTGAAAGGGCAACCACAAGCCAGTGCTGAAGCTGCTGTCCTCTAATATAATTAGAAGCTCTGCTGAAATGAGCTGTAGAAGCCAAGTTTGTTGCAGCCTTCAGACTGTACTAGTATATTGTTACTTAGGATGAGCTTTGCGAGTCTTTCCCTTGCTTCCACTCTGTCTTGCATCTCCTGTAAAGATTCTCGAACTTACTTTATTCACAGTAAGTGAAAGTAGACCTTGGGTCCCCTTGGCCTAAGCAATCAAAAATAAAGACACGCTCTTCAAGAAGTTATTTCTTAGTAAACATTTGGTAATTCCTTGCTTGTTCAATTGTAATTCTCTTGAATTACAAGGCACAGTTTTGAAGCTGCTGTACGTTGCTCCTGTATTATTAATGGTGGCATTCTGTAATTTCTAACCTTTTCAGTAGCTTGTTTTTCTTTAAAATGGTTCTCAGAACACAGAATAGTCTCAATCTACAGGAGGTTCATTAAGTATTACATTTATCTGTTTGTAAGAGGGTGCTTTGTGAGTTAACTATTAGGAGTTTGCAGTGGCTATTTAGTATGCAGTGGAACCAGGTTGTAAAGCAGGTGGACTGTGTGATTTGATAACAGGTTTCCTCAACTGTTGCAGGGTGTATTGGGACGTGTAAGGATTTTACTCTGCTTTGCTATATTACTTACAGAAGTGTTTCAGGTAACAGAACTACTGGAAGGAGCCAAGTGCTATTATACAGAGTGCAATTTAGTTTCTGAATCCTTCTGTGGTTGGCCATTCGTAATTTGGGACTTTCCAAAACTACAAGGGAAACGTTATAAAAACATACTGCAGCCAGTATCACACAGTGTAGTGACTATCAATGGAAAAACTTGCAGTTTAAAATATTGTTACTTTAGCAAAAGCGGTTGCACGTATCACAAACAATGAACAGTTACTAAAGGATCAACATTCAGATTTGTTTTTCAGTTAAAAATTTATTTATAATTTTCATTATGGGAAAAGTCCTGGAGTCAAGGATCTGTTTGTAAAAAAGCTGCAGAGAAAAGACCTCAAACCAACGCATAACTCTCTTGCTCAAAAATATGAGGAACAATAAATGCCTGAATAGTAAGCACAAACAGGGGTTTATCCCATTTATTTAGTCAAGCTGGTAAAGAATAACACTCCAATTAAACTATTTCTGTTTTACAAAACAGAGGTTAATGTTTTTCTCTAAATGATGGAAAAGTCTTGCTCGTCATCTTCGTGTACGTTGATATTTTCTGTTTCTCATTGGCTGCTAGCCACTCCATAATTGGTTGGTAAATCAAGACACTTTTATGAGTATTTCCCTTCTTTTTATTAAAATAGCTATCTTATATAATACACAACTGATGGAAAATAAATGCTAAAAATCAAATTTACAAAATATTTGTTCAAAGCTACTGTCTTTTCACAGCACGCCATACCATGGGAAGAATGTACACATCGTGTTAGTGATTGTTAACTTGACTAAAGCCTCTCAGTGTGTTTAAACTCTTTTTGTGTAGTATTTCTTTAGTGCCTCAGCTTCCCTTGCATTAAAACCGTGAAATCTCTTAAATGTTTCAGTGCAAATTTTCTGTTTTCTTTTAATGTTTGATTTCAGTGTGTGAGAAATCATTTAGATTCTGTGGAATATTCTGCTTCCAGGAGACTGTTTTCTTCAGCAATGTTTTTGAACACAAGGGTTTTTTATCCATAAAACATATGACTGTAGTTGTCCCAGTAAAAATGTTGCTGAAATAGTTCATGGCATTCTTTCAGTGAAGAAAAATAAATTGTCTGCTTCATAAACAGTGGGACACTGCACTAAAGAGGTCACTCCATTTATAGTTACTTAGTTTATGATAATATAATACTTCTTATTTTTGACTTGCTTACAAGCAGTTTGTTTTACTTTTCAGTAGGTACTTTCTACAAAAGCATAGTAGCAGAAAAAGGCATTAAAAATAGATACATGAACTCCCAACACTTATCAGTCTGCTATTGTTACGTGTGAAGCAAATATGATGCATTTCAGTTGCCTCTTTTCTAGGTCATGTGGGGGAAGAAACCAATAGCTGCTTGTGAAAGAGGATTGAAGGGAGAGCAGCATGTTGGATCATCCTTAAACAATAACCTAGTTCTCATCATGCAGTTAATCAAATATTTCAGTCTTTTCCTGAATACTCCAGTGAAAGTTGTTGGGATTTGTGTACTAAGCACTGAATAAAGATAATAATTATTATTATTATTTAACAGTATTTGATTATAAAATTACTTGCAGGAAGAAATGAAAGGCCCTTAGAGGAAAGTGCTAAGGCTAGAGTTGATATTTTGTAGTGGTTTATAAGATTAAAAAAAAAAAAAAAAAAAAAAAAAAAGGAAGCCCATACTTATTTTTGAAAAATGGAAGAAAATGGAAGAAAATATACTTGCCTTGCTTTGTTTGAAATCACGCACCACCTGTTCTGTTTTGGATGAAGAATATGCTGTGACTTGAAAATATCATAAGACAAAAAGTTGATCATAGGGAAGAAGATACAAAAGATTCTTAAATTTTCCTTCATCCCAAGTTTAGACTTCATGCATTAACCTAATTGGTAGCTATCTTCAGTATGCTGTTACTGCCTTGCAGTGAGTGTGAGGCTACATCTTCAAGTCCTTAAACAAAGCAATTATTGTAATTGCAAGACGTCTCTTTTTTCTTTCTGAAAGACCATAATTCAGCTGTTTGTATGTTTATTGGAAAACGTAACATTTCATATAAAATGAAGAATAGGATTAGCATTGTTCATTTAGAAGTATTCTGTCCTGCACTGTTAAAAAAAAATGGAGTTGTGTGGCAGTCTGCAGACTTCTAAAGACTTCCCTGACTGGTCTCATTTAAAACACAAACACCAAACACCATTAAACTGTCTTCTGGCTTTAATAGTCAGTTCAGTTCTGCAGTCTGCTACTTACAGTTCCCTAGAGTTCTAAAAAGATATTTCATAGTCCTTTCCTGAAACACTTGCTTTATTTTACTATGCTAAAAAAAAAGTATCATAAAAGATAGCTTCATACTTAATGTGTAATAGGGTGCGCATCCTTTACACACACAGTAGAAAATTAATGGTTTGTTCTTTGACCCATCACTAAAATCTCGGAAGCCCTGCATACAAGGGAACATGGAAACAGAGAATAGTGAATGCCATTAATAGTGTCTGTGTGCTGTTTCCAATTTTCAAGCCTACTAGCTTTCTGCTTTTTACTTTAACCCTCCTTGGCTGCAAGGTTTGAGATGATATAAATATACTCAATAACTTATTCTTTACAGTTCCTTAAAACATTTTATTGCTACTAAAGTCACTTCAGAATTGCAATAGGATACTCTGGGGTGTGTCATTATGGGAAACTGCCACCACTTGGGTGGTTGTGCTACTTTACTTTTTGTCATAAGTCAGTGCTCTCCAAGCAGTGCAATTGAGTATGACATGCTCTTGTATTTAGCTGCAGAAATTTACCATGAAATGCATCAATCACAAGCACAGATTGTAATGTCTTGAAGTAATCCTACAGCATTTCTCACATTATTTTTGTTATTTGAGTATTGTGTTGGTATCTTTGCCACAGATTAATTTGTATGCATGGCACTGAATTTTTTCAAACCTTTGATTCAATCTGAAGTAAAAGGAGAGTGCTAAGTAAAGCTGAACACAACAGTACTCATCGTTGGAGTATACCATATCAGATTCATATTTATTTTCCTTGCTGAATTCATAGGTTTCTGAGGAAGTTTTATAGGCATGCCTGAATGACTTGGAACTTCCCATTGCAGTAAGAATTATAGTAGCTGAAATGAATCATCTGACTTTCCCAACTTTTATCTCAGTATTTTTTCATAACTCCGGAGTAGCTGGAAATCTTCACTTATTGCTCTTATTTGGAACAAAATTCAATTTTGAAATTTCAGTGGTCTCTTATAAAAAGTGTCCTCAGCCCAGTTCAAGTCATATGGTTGATTTTTGCATTTAATTTCCTTTAACTTTATAATTTTTATTCCAGTGATAAAGAAGAGTATGAGAACCACTTTTATGACAGTGTTTTGAAAGCCAACAAACGAAGACCATTTGATGACTGTCTTTAGTGGACTGAGAATAAGATAGCAAGTGACTAAAAATAGAAAACATACACTATGTTGTTGATGCAAATTTGTACAAATTCAACTGTCCAAATAAATCACAGGATGGGGAGGTTGGTGGCCCTGTATATTGCAGGGGGATTGGAGATTCATGATCCTTGAGGTCCCTTCCAACCCTGGCCATTCTGTGATTCTGTGATGTTTAACATTATTATGTGTGGATTTTTTTTCTTACTCCTACTACAGGGATAGGCAAAGACCATTCTAGAAAATACTTGGTATTTCAAGTGAAATCCATCTGTGTTGGACCTTAATTTATCCATATTAAGTAGCAGATCTAGCCCTTAAAAAAGCTAGGATACTGCTCCTTGTGGCAGCATCTATTTGTTCATGAAAAGTGGTTTCTGTTTCAGGAACCGTAAGCGAATGATGAAAGCTGAATTGTTTAAAAATAAATGAACCAATTGTGTTACTGTCTTGCGGGAACCTATTCTGAATTCTCAAGTGTTTATATTATCATCTCAATGGCTGGAAACTACTGTGTTTTGCTTTGGAAAGACTAGTGGAAAAAATTATTCAGCAACTGAGATGGCTTGTTATCCTATTCTAGTGGCTGGACACTTCAGCTACTGCTCGTTTTCGCTCAGTCTTGATGAAGTGCAAAGTACCTTCTTGCTGTCTTCCCTTCTGCCTCAGTAAGGTCAAAATCCAGCTTCTCAACCAGTTCTCTTCAGAGAGTTTCAGAATATCATAAAGAAATTCCACTTTTATATTCTAATTATTTTTTTTCTTCCCAGAGAGATGCAAGGGTCATCTCTCTGGGGGGAGCTGAAAACAACCTCATGTCTATCCAAGAAATAATACTGAAGTGGGAGAATATACTAGAAGTTAATGCAGCAGGAGCAGTAAGTATCATTGCCACAATTTCTGAATTTCAGATTTAAGAACAGTTGGCCAATTTTGTCATACAAGCTTACCTAAGTATATATCTACAGGAAGGTAAGGGGAAGAGTATTCTGGGGTCACTACCTTCGCTGAAATGGACTTAAAGATATTTCTTAGCTATCAAAGTAATTCACACCAGTACAAGTTGCTCTCAGACCAGCCAGGCAAGTCTGCTGGAGAAAGGAGCCTCTGTCCACAAATATTTCAGTAGATCTGCAGGATGTGGTGAACTCCAATAATAGACTTGATTGCCACAAGCCACAGCTGCCTCTATTCTAAGCCAAAGTGCCTGTAGTCTGCAGTAGACCTAGGAATTCACTAGTACTAGGATTAGAGGATTAGTGTTCTTTTCTCCTTTGAGTTAGAACATCCCATTATCTCCTATCACTTCCACTGTTTAGAAAAATAAAAACAATAAAAAAAAAACCCTAATAAATAAGGTAAAATTTTATTTTCTGCACTATCATAAGTGTGAAGAAACCTGGTAAGTAGGTTTATTTCTTTTCCTATTAAGCTGCTCTGTTGCTCAAATCTGAACGCTGGATTCTGTCCAGATTTTCAATTCCTATTAGTTATTATCTATGTTCTTGAGCAGGTCTTAGGAGAAAATCTGCACCTGTTTGTCAGCTTGTCTGGTTGCAGGACCTCGAGTATATTTTTCTCATTACATAGTCATTATGTAGTTTTCATGAGGTACATTCAGAAGGAATAAGTTTTTAAACATATCTTTAATGTTGACTGAAGATTGCTTGCAAATCTTCAGTGTTCATTTCATGGGGTTGCTTTTCTTTGGCGTGTCCTAATCCAGTGTGATTTTCTGACTGGAGAAGTCCTGCATACTTGCCGAAAGAAGGGTCTCAATGAATCACCCTAATTTGCATTTCCAGAGCAGGACTGGTTAGAGTATTCATGGTTAAGATTTGGCAGCTCATTTGTGAAAACCTGCAGTATTGGACACTGCTTCAGCATTCTTTGAGTCTCATGTTCCAGCATATTGCAGTGTTTGACTCATCATTGCCACTATAGCTATTTTCTGTGTTTGTAATATGAATGTTCTCTACTTTAGGCCCACTATTTCTTGTCCTAGTAGATGTAGACAGTAGACTAGACTTTTTTCTTGAAGCTCTTTAAAGGTCATTGTGTTCCCTAGCAAAATTTTGCATTGGATCAACGATGTTGCTGTTGCGCTCATGCTTTTTGTCACATATCATGGTTTTAGATCTCACTTTTCTTTCCAGCCAGCACAGATATTTTTCAATATATTGGTTTATTAAGAATTCTTATCTGTTACTCTAGAGAGTACTTGGTTATCTTATTTTAGATAGTTGAGAAATTTTACTAATCACGGATAATTTATATATGGATTTATTATATGCATTTAAAAGAATACATTTAAATGAGCAGTCTGGCATCTGAAAAAGAAATTTATTTAAGATATCTGTGTCATGAGAGGTCATTGAATATTCAGAATTATTCTAGCAGTAGACAAGAATCCATAATTTTTTTTTTCTAGAACCATTTCTGTTAATTACATGCTGTGATAAATTTTCTGACAACTCTTTCTAGTGTTATTATCAGTAAAGGTTCATATTACAGTAGAAAGAACTTGACCTTGAACAAACAGGAGTTGGTAGAGTGACATGGAAGTTTCTTAGCCTCCCACAGTCATTAACACTGGAAGGGATTTCAGGATCTGTAGTCCAACCTCCTGCTCAAAGTTGAGTTCTCCAAACCCTGCGGGCTTCAGAAGGAGTGGCTGGAAAGCTGCCTGATGGAAAGGGACTTTGGTGTACTGATGGACAGTCAGCTGAATATGAGCCAGCAGTGTGCCCGGGTGACCAAGAAGTCCAGTGGCATCCTGGCTTGTATCAGGAATAGCCTGCTGAGCAGGACTAGGGAAGTAATCCTGCCCCTGTACTCAGCACTGAGGCCTCACCTCGAGTACTGTGTTCAGTTTTGGGCACCGCAGTACAGAAAGGACATTGAGGTTCTGGAGCAGGTCCAAAGAAGGGCAGCAAGGCTGGTGAAGGGCTTGGAGAATATGCCCTACAATGAGTGACTGAAGGAACTGGGGCTGTTCAGTCTGGGGAAGAGGAAGCTGAGGGGAGACATTATTGCTCTCTTCCAATGTCTGCGCTTACAGTGAGAGCGGGGTTGGTCTCTTCTCACTGGTGACAGGTGACAGGATGAGGGGAAATGGCCTCAAGTTGCGCAAGGGTAAGTTTAGGTTGGATATCAGGAAAAACTTCTTTACAGAAAGTGTTCTTAAGCACAGGAATAGGCTCCCCAGGGAGATGGTTGAGTCACCATCCTCAATGTGTTTAAAAACCGTTTGGATGTGGTGCTCAGGGACATGATGTAGCAGAGGGTTGTTAGAGTTAGGATAGTAGGGTTAGATTGCGGTTGGACTTGATGATCTTTGAGGTCTTTTCCAACCTGACCAATTCTATGGTTCTGTGATTCAGACCAGGTTGCTCAGGTCTTTATCCAGACAAGTCTTGAAGACTCCCAAGATGGAAAGTCCACTGTGCCTTTTGGCAAACTGCTCCATATGTTCACAATAAAGATTTTCTTTATATACAGTTAGAAATTTTTGTTTCATTCTTATGACTGTTTTTCTTTGTTTAATCCCCTATGAACATGAATCAGGAGAGTTGGTCAGTAATGCCCTTGTGGACATGGGCAGCTTGCTGTCAGTATTTTTAAGCCTTCTACTCTCCAGGCTGAAAAAGCCATTCTTTCAAATACTCTTCACATGGTGTAGCTTCAGCCCCTTAAGCTGCTTATTGTTTAATCAGTACCTAGAAGAATAATTGCTTTCCTCAGTCTTCTGGCTGTGCTCCTTTTGATATAGTTTGTAGTGCTGTTAGGCTTCGTCTCTGCCAGAGCACGCTGGATTACTTTTCAGCCTACTGTTCAGCAGGATCCTCAGGTTCTTTTCAGCAACGCTGCTGTATATGCAAACAGGCCACAGCCTGCATCTTTGCCAGGAATTAGTCTATTCCAGGCATAGATCTTTGCATTTGTCATCACTGAGTTTTTAAGGCTTCTTTTGGAAATAGCCTGTCTAGATCTGTCTTGGATGACAGCCTGCTTTTAAGAGCATCAACAAAATAGAGTTGTCCCAAATTCATTGTGGGTGCATTCCCTCTCCTTCTCCAGGTAGCTGATAGAGATCCTAAGTAGGATAGAACTTACGGCAGGCCCTTGAAGAACTCTGACTGTAATGATCATTCAAGCAAACCACAAACTAGTAGCAACAGTATTTTGCCTGATGATTCAACCTTGATTGCCTAATTCTCTAATTCTTCTGAAACTTCACAGAATTATTGATCAGGACAGAAATTATCTAAATGAATGCTTTGCTATCTGAAATAAGAAGGTTCACATTTCCTTCTGTAAAGGTTACTAGACCATGCATTATGATGCACACTAGGGGAATAAGTGTGGTTTCCTTAAAAGAGAAGTGCAAAATTTAATTATATTCACCTGTTGTGTAATGTAAGATTGATGTTGGTACCTTGATTGAGTTTGAGATGTATGTTGAAAGATGATAATTGTTGTAATATTGGATACTAAGAAAAAAGGGAAAACGCAATCAATACTTTGCTTTTCATGGTCATGCCATCCCAGCTGTGTTATTCTTTCCTTTTTCTCTTCCTTTCCCTTTTTTGTTCAACAGCCAGATTAAATTCGACAAAGAAATATGGGTACCAGAAATATTGTTGTATTCCTACTGCTATGCATCATGAGAATGAGTGAATAAATTAATGAGAATCTCAGAGTGGGAAATCAGGTGGTGGCAGTTCAATTCCTGAAGAACTGCAAGCTAAGACTGGCATTTGGCAACCGATAGCAAACCTGTACCTCTGAATCATGTTCTGCTATTTGCTTGTTTCTAGACACTTAACTGTGTGGCAGAATTAGGAGTATTGCAAAAAGTAAAGTGAAGGAACCAAGTCATGTGAAGTTTGCTGATTGAGTTACCTCATAAATCCTTTTTTCTTTTAAGTTCCATAACATTAATTGAAATTTAATAATCTGGAGCTAAACTTCTTTGCCCAAAGATTGCTCTCTTAACTCGCAGAAAAGGACATCTGCCTTTGCATGCTGAGTGTTACATTTTTCTTCTTTTTAGAAAACAACTTCAGAAAATGGCACAATAATACTAGGTCTAAATTTGCAGTACTGACTTGACCAAAGCACTAATATACTACTCTGAGACAGCCATCGCAGAGCTGTATGTGTTTAAATTTGCTTGGAGTAACTTTTCAAATCTATATAATTAAAGATTTCAGCCTGCACATAGACTGAAGCATCCTTTAATTTTTAAATGCTGTTCAGAATTAATCAGATATATATAAATGGTCTATAATTATATATATTAAAAAGAACATAATTCTCCATAGTAAGATAACTTTTTCATGGTGAAGTGCAATTCCATAGTATTGGCCAACTATGTTGCCAGTAATGTAAATGGAGAATAGATTTAATGAACTTTTGTACTGTAACATTAACAAGACATTCCAGGACTGTCCTGTTTCTTAGTTTCTGCCAGTATTTTCTTCAAAAATGTGGATGGGTTGCAGCCAGATTCACACTACTACATATTTTCTTTCCAGGATATTTTTGCACCTGGTTTAAAATGAGATATGACATATTCCTTTTCAACGGAAGAACTCTAAGGCCAATAATTATGTAGAAAAAAATCACTGAATTCTTCATATTGGGCAGTAAAGTTCCAATAAATCTATTTAAAAGGGTTGAGGCCTATGATTTTGTTTTCCTAATATTTACAAAATCTGCTAGCATGGAAGATTATAGTAACAACCCTTTCTTCAAGCTGATGAGAGAGATTCAGCATGCATATGGAGTACCCTGATGGGCCCAACGATCCTTTCCTTTGAGAATCTTTGTCATTCTAGTTGCAAAAGTGGCTCTGCTATTTGGAGAGCTAAACTGGCTTACTTTGCAGCCTAGTGTAGTTGCATTAATTCTGGGTTACCATAAAATGCAGCTTTGGTGGATTGGCTTGTGGCTCATGATCAAGTGATATGGACTGAAACTTCTCTAGCAGTGGTTGCTCAGGATTTGGGGCTCTTGGAGTTGACGTCATGAGGCTCTCTGACAGGTTTGTCTTCGGTACATGGCAAAGTTTTTTTTCCTTGTTTCAGTATGTAATAAGAGACAGATGACAAACTAAAGCTGGAGTGCTGGTATTTAGAAAAGAAAAAAAGAAAAAAATGCTGGGCCTGTTCATTTTAATTGAATGCAATTCAAAAGACTCTCAGTGCATGTGTGTTACTGGTCATTAGCAAGTTTTTTTACATTAGGTACTGCTAAGGCTGTGGTCTGATGCTTCTGTTTCCCCTTGCTATGAAGGAATCTCATTATATCCCCACAACTTTTTGAAGCATGGATTTTAATTAAAATTGTAATTGTATTTTCCCAGAATGCTTACTTTGTTAACTGAATATCTCATTTGAATCAAACTGAAACAGATTGCATACTTTATTTCAGTTGACAGCACTTAATCTAGATTAATTCGTACTGTTCAACCATTCACTGGTGGAAAATATGAGGTGATGTTGTAGGCATATCTGAGTTTGGCTGCAGTGTAAAAATCAAAGAACTAACATTTTCCAAGAATGCACAACTTCTGTGTAATTGAAAGGTCACATTTGTTCAAGTTTTGAAGTATGACATCATACATGATACATGACCTTTGGAAAGCACACAAAAATATTGTGGAAAGAATGAATATTTAAAGACTACTTCTATTAACTGTATTTCATGGAAGTATAGTTACACATGTTAACACAAATGTGCCAGTTAGGTCTAGACCAAGCAATGGCCTTTGATTTTTTGGCATGTAAGCCTTGTCTGCCTGTATATCTATCTCTGCTACTGTTTCTTTCTTATGTTGCAGCATTAGATTATCTAAAGAACAACTTGTAAGAGACGTGTGCAGATCTGTCTCTAAGTTAGTTTTTCTCATCTGTTTTGGATTTCAAATGTAAATTTCCCCCTACCCAATTTCTCTCAACATTTGAGAAAGCTGATCCATCCTGTAGTGTAAACTTTGATGTGCTGTTTTATAAGATAGATAAAAATGCTTTTGATCTTGTGCAAAAAAAGGTGAAAGAAAGAATCCCATGATCAATCCACATTCTAAAGTGGCATTGTACCTAAATTCCTTTGCTCAGTAGTTCCTGGTTTGAAATTAAATTTTAAGGAATTTTAAAAAATGTAAGACTTAAGCAAGTATGATTTCCATCAAATCATTGTAATTGCATTGTAATCATTGTATGTGTGAGGTTGGAAGGGGCTGCTGGAGGGACGTCTTGTCTGGACGCACTGTTCAAGTTTGCCTATAACAGGTTGCCGAGGACCATGTCCAGACAGCTTAAAGAACTTTAAAGAATATTAAAAATATTAAAAATATACATCACATGATTAAGTCTTATTAAAATATCACTAGTTTTCTATTTTCAAAATAAATGCTCATATGTTTTAAGAAGATACTTGAAGGTTAAAATTTTGCAGGTAATTTAGAATAGATTTCCATTTAAATTGGTAACCTTTCCTAAGCCTACAAATATGCATGATGATGTATGGTACTGCAGTAGATCTTAAAATAATAGATAAATTTCTTATGGAGCATATTTTTCTTAAAATAACTATGCTGCACATATATAGTTAAGATCAGTTTGCCCTAAGCTGTTGATGAGATCGTGCGTATTGGTGTATGAATCCATAAGAAGTCTGTACTATTACATATCCACAAACATGAATGTTTGATGGTGTTTGTGAATTCACATTTGTATATACATAAAATGAAATATAATAGATCTCATCTTTGCTTGTTTGCTTTAGTACAGTGAAGACCTTATCAAAGGAATTATAGTTGGTGGCTCTCGTTTGATACAAAGAGTTTGTGCTTAGGTATGTGTAGGTAGCACATTTGAAGGCTGTGTATAGAAGATGAGCAAGACAGGCAATTCCACACTAGCTAGCAGTTGTGTGTGCATTTGTATTTTACATTTTTTTCCTATTTTTTTTCCACCCAGTAGCTTTTCATTTTTCTTCCAGAAAGCAAACATTGCCTGTCAGTAAGTGTAGATTCTCTGGCTCAGCATAATAAGCATATGACAGAACTTGGATGGAAAAATACCTCAGTCAAATATGTGGTAGATGAAAGAGGACTATTAAGTTAACGTCTGTTTTCATTACTATTGTTTTATACTTACTGCTAATGAAAGCTTTTTTTACTCTTCAATTTAGTTTTTACATTTAACTAAATCAAGCAAACATCACTTTCACATTTTTGCTTTATTTTTTGTGTGAAATATCATTAGTACTGTTGAGTAATCTGTTGATTTAAGCTTTTGTGTTTATTTTAGGTTTACGAGTTGGATGGCATCCCCCTGATTCTAGACAATTGCAGCATTGATGACAACAATCCTTGTATCCTTTATGGAAGAATTCTAATATATTAAATATGACACATTTTAGAAAAGTAAAAGAAAGAAGGTGAAGAGTTAAATGTAAGCATGTCAACATTGCTTTCACTCAGTATCTAAGTCTTACTAACCTCAGTAGTTTGTAGCTTATTTTTATTGCTTGGTTCAAAAGTGAGTGAATTCATGAAGATGCTTTCATTAACTGGACATTAAGTAAATTGAAACACAGTTATACTCTACTTCTTAAAACAATAAATATTAATGTTTTACAAATATAAATTCAGACAGCTGATTGTGATAGAACTCCGAATTAAGAATATATTTGTTGTGTCCGATCTTGGAGCTCTCATTTCAACTGAAATCTATTCGGTAAGCTATAGTAAATCAATTCAATTCACTTATTAAATGTAACTATGGAGAACTTACTCTAAACATGGAGACAAAGCAGGCAAGCTACAAAATGATAATGTGTATAATCAAGAGTATTAATGATGCAGGTTATTGGAATGTTGAGAAGATTTTAATATAAACAACATAGTTCCTCATTTTTGTTGTTTTTTGTTTCTTCTGGAGTTTAAGAGCAGTCTTTCTAAGACAGAGTTGTTGGAAGGAAATAAGTTCACATTGAAGATGGACAGCTATTAACTGGACTGTTCTACCCATCTGTTCATGAACTGCAGTGTAATCTTGCTGGTGCATTAACTAGAGTAGTTGTTTTCTGTCAGCTAATCATTAGTTCTGTATAAGATTCTGATAAATGCATCAGGAAATCAAGTGCCTTTCCAATTTTAAAGTAATGTTAGCTTTCCCATACTGAGCTAATATTTTTCTTTTTTCTTTCAACTGATTTAACTCATATGTGTGTCCAGAAGAGGGCTATGAAGATGGTCAGAGAGCTGGACCACTTGTCTTATTGACAGGCTGAGTTGGAGTTTTTCAGCCGAGAAAAGAGTAGGCTCCAGGGAAACTTTGTAGTGGCTTCACTACATGGAACAAGGGGTACTGCTTTTAAACTAAAGGAGAGTAGATTTAGATTAGATATATGGGGAAAAGATTATTTACCATGTGTAGAGAGGATGATCTGTGAACAGGTTGCTCAGAGAAGCTGTGAATGCTCCATCCCCAGAGGCATTCAAGGCCAGGCTAGATGGGCCCCTGGGCAACCTGGTCCGCTGAGAGGTGTCCCTGCTTATGTCAGGAATTTTGAACTAGATGGTTGTTAAGGTCTCTTCCAATTCAAACCATTCTGTACTTTTTATGAAAAAGCTTCTTTGTAACAAGTATCATTAAAAAAAAGAAAAGTTGTGAAAATGTTTCCATACATGATGTAGATAGGTAGATGATACGTAGACGATGTAGAACATCATCTACATATAAATATGTCATAAAAGGGTAGGTGGAGAAGTAATGAATGTGAAGTGTCCATCAACTTATCACTACTTGCCTTATGTGTAATGTTTTTATGTTAATCACATTTCCTGCAGAGAGAATCTTGGCAGTGTGTCTGACAGTGCATTGAACAGTAGAGCAGTACTTCCCTGTTCCCATTCTGGAAAGAGGCACTGCTGGTTTGCAGAACGAACAGGATCCCATTATCCTTCTCCAAGCAAAAGAGCAGCCCTGAAAAAAACATAGTAAGGAGTTTTGATCCTGAGTGACCGTTCCTTTGCTTGAAAGCACAACCATGCAGCAACTTTTGGAATCTTTCTATGACTAATTTTTCATTCTAACTGTTAGAAAAAGAGAATAATTTGAGGCCTTCAAAGAGTAGAACTGCAGTTTACAGTCTTGAGTGAAAAGAAAATAAAATACCATGGGAGCTTTTACTAAATTGTCAAAGTTCTTACAACTTCTGGTACAAACCAGCATTTTATGGCTGAACTATAAACTTCTTGCCAGAAGTTAAAACTTCACTTAATTGGTTTTAATGGCTTGCTAAACACAGTAACACATCTTAATATGAGCTTTCATCACTGATCCATAGCATGCAGGTACGTGAAAATGTAGTAGCACTTGGGCAGAGTAGAGACTAGCCTGCTGTGGCAAAATTTGCTTTGTCAGCTTTTGGAGAGCAGTTTCTGGCTACTGCATTTATTGTTTTGGCATGAAGTTATTCCAAACAGTGCTGTACTGCTTGAATTTATTGCTTCCCTGCTTCTCTTCTGCCTGTTAGCATTCCTTGTCTGCTGTGTACTGAGCTGCCTGTATCCAATTCAGCTTTTATCTGCTTCTTAGAATGTTTGGATTCTTCCAGACCCCATAAACCAAGGCCTCGGTAGCATGTGGGTGTCCAGCTCCGTTGCATTGCATAGCATTCATCTGAAGAGATTTTGCTAATTCCCATCTCCCTCTTAGCACCCAGTTCTGCCTGGAACAAACCCATTTTGTGGTGCTTGTGAAACAGAACAGTGCTCTTACTGATTTGAAAGCATACTTGCTTAAAATTGAAACATACCCGCATTGTAACCTTGCAATCCAGAGAGAATGTACTTTGTCTCCTTTCAAGGAATATTTCTTAAAGAAAGTATATAGACATCTCTTGAGATAGATGTTGAAAGAGTTGCTGAAAATTGAATACAATCACTCACCTCCCAAGAGGATGTAGAATGCTGCAAGGAAGGGAAATCATTCTGTAGCTCTTCAACATGGGTTTCTTTAGGAAGTCATGTCCAGAAACTTTCCTTTGTATTCTTTTTTTCCTAGGGCCTGTTTTTGTGGTTTCACAAAACCTGTGTTGCTTGTGTCTCCTTTTGTAAAAATGGCTGGAAAAGCTTCAGCTAGTTTCCTTTAATATAAGATCATCTTGTATTTTCTCCTAAAGCTCTGCGTAGATGCACATTTTTATTTGAGCTTTGTCTGTTTTGAGACATCCAAGCTCAATAGCTAAGCTGTTATTAGATTTTCTACATAAAACAAAGTAAATGCTCTGATTTTGAAGATTTTATCGAGTTCTGCCTCCAAGTCATACCTACAAAATTGTCTAAAGAAGGTGTAATTGTGGTAAAAGTGATACAATTCTTTTCTGGGTAGAAAAAAATCATTTTCCTACAATATGCAGTTCATCAGGAAAAAGTAAACTGCCATGTTAGATCTTAAGAGTCCTTTATCATTTTTGAGAGGAGAAATCTTATTTAATAAATCTTTTTTTTTTTTTTTTTTTTTTGCATATTGAAGCACACTGAAAGAGAAATGGGTCTGCTCTTATCTTAAAATGAATTCCTATGTGAACCTGTCATTACTATAAAATTGCATCCTTTGAGTTCTCGAACAACTTTGTAATGTGCATAGAAATACCAGGAAGTTCATTAGTTATAAAATTACAAGCTGAAGTTCAGCTGATACATTTGCATTACTTCAGCTTTTTTCAATTTGAATTCATATTTTGGTGTCTAGAATAAAATGTATTTTATTCTGCTCCCTTAGCCATCATCTTCCTCATATCTGACAGATGATAACATCAGAAAAGGGCCCATCTCCTCATCCGCTACCTTTTTCTCATCTCTTACTGCTCCTTCCAGCTTCGTTTCTGACCTTTCACAGGTACCAGTTGCTTAGCACAAGAAAGGAGGCTAGCCCATTCTGATCAAAGTATTGTTGATCCCCAACATCCAAAAATATTTATTATTGAAGACATTTCAGTTTACCTTAACTCACAGTGGCACTCTGAAAGTTGTTCTCTGTTTTTCGCATCTTCCTGACATTTAGGCTCATCTTTTTAAAATGTAATGACTGCCCTTAAAAATATTTATTGCAAATTTACAAATGGTCATTGCATTCAGAACACTGCAATGTAGTAACTGCTAGTTAGTGGTCAATTTTGAAGATGAGAAGTGAAATGCAGTTTTGAAAATATAATATTTTGATTTTGGGAGATTGCTTACCAGTCTTAAAGTTATGAGATTCCTTTAGTCAGTTTTCAATACATTGATTTTGTGACAGAAGTTAATTGGAATTCATCTTCTGTAGGTGTCTATGTTATGTTAACCCTAATTAGGCATGTTTTTCTGTTAGTGAAAGTGCAGTCACACATAGGAAAAAAAAAAAGATATTGTTGTGTGGTATGTGCATGCACATAATTTTACTTGTATGAGTAAACACCCAGATGGCTTTGTTTCATCAATAAAAATATTCAGCATTAGTGAAAGGAGCTGTGGCTACTGTGGATATCCATACATTGTCTTTAGTCCTTAGTCTGAGTAATTTGAATTGTGGATGGAAATGGAGCAAAAGAAGTTAATTTTCAGATGCTCCTTCCATAAGCCTTATTCTGACTTGATGACAGCAACAGGTATAATTGTGGTTCATGAAACTTTTAGCTGGAATTAGAAGAAATCCAGTTGCTATGGTCTACAACAATGGTCATTTGTTTTTGTGAGTTGCCAGCAAAAACTTTAGGGGGAACTGACAGACATTTTATTTCTGAGTTACAGAGTACCACGTAAAACAAGCCACATACAGTGAAAAAGCCTCACTGCTGAATAGAAGCCAACAGAAAGCAAAAACAGGAGTGCGACTTGACTTTTTAGAGTAAATCATGATATTGTTGAGCATTTTCATGTAAATGTGGCTATCCCTTTTTGTCTGGAAAGAAAAGACAGCATAATATTATATCGGTAATGGTTATCTTTCTTTGGCAAGCTTGCTTTAGGCACTGCCTCTGCATTCACCATTTTAAAATGAACTATTTGACTGTATTTTCATGACATACATAAAACAACATTATTTCAATGGCTATGGTCAATGCAAAAGAACTCAACTACTGATGAAAACTCTCCACAGCCTGTCAAGTTCTGTCCATTTGGAAGAAACTGCCCTTGTCCTCATCCCATAGACAGCTTCTTTGGTGCATAAGTCTGAAGTCTGCTTGGGCTAAAAAGAATTGTGTTCTTTGGCAGAGGGCTGCAGTTTTCCATTATCGCAGGCTGCTGCTGCTGCAACCCTGATCCTCTGATATAGAACACTGTGAGAATCTTAATTGCTCTAAACCAGTGCTGGTTGGCACTGTGACTTTAACAAAAAGGTAGTAGTGACTCAGTTTTTAGTGTCCCCACAGTGGCTGAGGAGCTACAGATTGGCAGTAAAAAAAAAATGGGACTTGTCAGCACAGTTGAAGAGCAGAAACTTGTTGACCTGGACCTTTAGGTTCATATTGCCAGAGACAATAGCTAAATAGCATCTGAGTAGCAGGTGACTACTATAGGTGGAAATAAAATGAAAATTAAAATTGTCAAGCAGGAAGAAATCATGTAGTGGCATACGCTGGTTCCATCCAATTGAACTCCCACATGCTGACAATTCTTTTTTAAATCCCTGGAATGCATGGAGAATTTCTGGTTAATGGCATATACAGAAATTTCAGGTTCCTTTCTGTGTTTTCTATTCAGATGAACCAGTCAGAAGTTAGAACAGGTGCAAGTATGACTGTTTGCTGAGCAAGTACAGTCCCTGAGAGGGGCGTATTTCTTTCACCTTGTTCAGCAGTTGACATCATGTTTCTGCAAGTTGCTGTGAACTCTTTGTAGCTATATTTTGTTTGATACTAATGGAGCCTATGGGGTCCACGTGGTACACAGGGGAGTCCTTTAGTGTTGTACAATAATGGATTCTGTAGCAGCTGCAGTGGGCCCACTTTGTAAATGATTCCCAAGAGGCTTCAAACTTCTCATGATGAAACGAAAAACAAAGCTATTCCTCAATGATGCTTTTGGTTTTAGTTGTGAAGGTCATCTGCCCACCAGTGTCTATTTCTGTCACTATACATGTGGGGATCTTTACGCTCATGAAAGGAGCATTGCAAGTAGCCGGTCTTGTTCTTACAGAAGTGTTAGGGGACCACAGAAGTGTGGATTCCATCATAAGTAGTGCATTGTGTTATGTTGTTTTTTTTTTTTTTAATAGGATATTGAGTGAAGTATCCAAAGTGGGACTTCTATAAAGAGACAAGATCAAGGTTTGTGGTCCCTGTTGAAAAGGGCACAGAAGGCATTTGTGTAACTTAATCCTACTTTGAATCACTCTTGACACTGACTTCCCATCTTAAGAATTGGAATGTAACTTCCATGTCTTAACCCACTGTTTATCTTTTCTATATTTTGAAAATTATTTGGAACAGAACCCACCTAGAGTTAACAAAAAGAACCAAGAAAAAAAAAAGACTTAATCCTTATATTTGGTTGATTTAATTTCTGACTCAGAGTGCACTTCTGAAGCATTTATTTTATCGGAGGAAAAATATCTACTTGAGGTTGAGAACAAAAAATGTAGGGTTTTCTTGTGAGATGTTCTGCATCAGTTGGCTGGATCAGTAATAAAGTTTCTTTTTTTTTTTTAATACAAAGTCCTCCTTAATATAAGACCACAGGAGGAATGTAGTGTGCAGCTCATGGAGAGATTGTCTGGGAAATGAAAGTTCTGCCTCCTTTTTTTCTCAGCTTCTTGACTGGGGAAGAAAATTGGGAGTTACAATTCTGGTATCAAATTTCTAGCTTCATTTCATATATAACATGACTTTCTTGAGTTCTTTAGAGCACATAAAGGTACTTTCCTGGTAAATGAAATTGATGCTACATTGTGATGTCTTAATTAGTTCACAGTTGCCAAGCATATTGGGGTTTTTGCCTAACACGCAACTCTTGTAGAAGATAACAAAAAAAATCCCCAAACTCTCAGAATTAATTTATAGAGGTTTTTTCTTCGAGAACTGTTAATAGATCAAATTTATTTGGGTGTTTAACAGTGGCATATTTCAAATTGCTGATTCCTTAATTTCATGAATGATTGGTGAGAATACTGAAATACAAATTTCATAGGGAAGTTAGTATTAGTTTTCTTGAAGATATATAAAATACTAAAGCAGATTTGATGGCATGCAAATATGAAGTCTGTTCCTTAGTATTTTACTTCTCCTCACTTGCAACAAATGACAACTGTCATCAAGAATGTGTGTGCTGGAGAATGTTTAACAGAGCTATACAGAACGCAAGAAGACTCTTTCAAATGTCACATTAAAATACTTGTAATCCCTTGAAAAGAGTAATCTATGTAAGCACCAACTCATGCATGTAAAACTAAAGAATTTAATAATTCTGTTTCTAAATGAAATATTGTCATATTTATCTTCCGTCCTAATCGTCTTGGTGGACTGAAATCCATGACAGGCTTGAGACTAAAGCAGATCTTTAGTTACCAAGAGCACAAAATAAACAAACAAACAAGCAAATAAAAGATTTCTTTGTTGTTTTTATAGCTCAGACAGCTTGCTTAATTTTTCAGTAGGCTTTTAAAAAATTCTCTGAATTGAGACTAAAAATTTGAGTCCTAAAGGTGTTTTTTGTTTGTTCTGTTTGTTTGTTTAAATAAACCTAAGAATGGTTCAAAAATATTGCTGAGTATGGAATGCCTCCTACATGGAATGCCTTATCGTATTTCAGTCCTTCTTCTTGATGTTGTTTTTTTGCATGCCTCAAAAAAAAATTCAGATGTAATATGGCTAATTATTGTATTTTTACATAATTACATTATGTAATTATGCTCTGCATAATATCTTTATTTTGACATTTTTCTGTTGTTCCATTATCTGTCAGTATTGTTAAAACAGTCTGTACTTTCAGCTGGTGAATGCATTGTCTTACATAGCTTCTTCCTGATCTTTTTGTCTTTTTCCTCTCTTCCCTGGATCTTTGCATAGTCTTTGTTCTTGTAATTTTCAAAATGTTTTCCAAAATCTAACCTTTGCATTCTGTCTCCCTAAGAGTATTTTTGCAGTCCCCACTTACCCTGATGATTTGTTCTTATCTCTTAGTGTTCCTTCAAAGAAATGCTGACATTTCCTGTGATCACAGCATTTGTAATGGTGGCCAGTGGCTATCTGCAAAACATGATGGTAAAAGCTTAGTTGGTTATAATTCAGTTGCATCTTTCAAAACACCCATTGATTTGACTGATGTTATTTTTAGACGCATGCTGGATCTCATCTAATATCTATGACACTGGAACTGGAGTTTCATTTACCTTCGTTGTTTTATTTGTCATGAAGTGACATTTGAAATTACTGAAAGCATTAGTGTGGGAGTTAGAGCACCTGCATTATTCAGAAGCCCTTAATCCATAAAATACTTGAGTACTATGCTGAAAAGTGGGTAGGCATAGAGATCCTTGTTGAATAATCTACACATGTAGTTGAATCTCTATTAAAAATAGAAAAAGCTTCTATCCAAATTGTGATTCTGCTTATCTCACTTTCTTAGTTTTCAGAAATATAGATTAGAGTTATCGTGACTGCATTTCATGTGTTAAGATGTTTTTTCCAGTCTCGTGCAAGATTGTTTGAAGTTCTATTTGACCTCTTTAATTTCCATTTTAATAAGGGTTTTAGAAAAGCTGTTTATTTCTGTATGTATACATACAAATGTGCATGAATGTATGTCTCTGTATGGGTGGAGCTTATTTGTTTGTATGTCTAAGGAAATTTAAGATGACCACACTCTTCCTGATATCTGTTGAGTTTGTTAACGCAATTACCATCCCCCTTGCTTCAGTTCTTTAAGCCTCAGTGCTTGCAGTAAGCTTTAGTAGTTATTTGATACATGAGTTTCAACATAGTGGAATTTTAATTTTTTCTTTCTGTACTTGGGAAAAGAAGATAAGCTGAGGCATTTTGAACATGTAACAGTAATTGAAGCTTTTTCTTCTTATTGTACCTATTTCCTAACTTTCTAGTACCTGTTATAGATAACTAGTGCTTAAGCTTAGTTGTCATGAATTCTTAAAACAAGAGTAGTGTAATAGAATATAGTAACTGTAGTGTATTAGCTTGAAATGTATCAAGAGCGTGATTCTTTCTGTTTTAAAACAGGTGATTTATTGACTCATTACTCATAAATTATGAGTTTCTATTAAAAGTAAGTCATAATTTTTTAAAAATGGGCAACTTAAGCAGTGAAAATGAACGTGTCATATTCATGGTCTTAAGCTAGTATTAAAAGTCTGAGTATAGGAAAAAGTGTAACAAAGTAGAGGTTATGGCTTACATTAAAAAAAAAAAAAATTAAGCCGTTGCATAAGACATTATTAAAATAATGTAAAAACATAGCTTGGTGTAACTAAGTATGTAGTATGGCTTTAGTAGCTTCATAGTACTTGACAGAAATTATGTTTAATTTCTTAGTGTGCTAAGGTGTGTTGACATTCTCCTTTTAAGTCCTGCAGAGAATGAAAGGAGCCGCGTAGAATATGGAGTAAATGTTTCTTAGCTGACAAATGTAAAAACATATATATAAGGAGCTTGGATATAGTAAACTTTTCGGTGGTGTCTGGTGTGATCTGCTAACCTAGAAATACAAGTGAAACAGGTGGAAAAAAAAATCTATATAATTACTCGAGTAAGTCAAATTACTGAAGTAGTATACATCAATTTAACGAAAATCAGGTACCAGTTATCTGGCCATCACTGATGTGGGCTGTGTATAACTAAAATCAGACAAGCAAGCCCTGAAAGAAAGAGTCTCAAAATCTGGATCTGTCCATTGCATGGTTAAGTAGTGCTGGAAAAGTATTTCCAAATAACATGAAGAGCTAGAACTCTATTTTTGAGGGCAGTGCTAAGAGGCCACCTGGATGTTTTTGGGTTATCTTTTTCATTTTAATGAAATTACTCAGAAAAAAGCTGAAAGGAGGAGGCAGCTGGTGTTGGCCTTGTAGCCAAATAGCAAATTTTGGCATAATTCGTCACATAAACCCGGTGCCTGAACTTCAGAAGAAGCACTGAAAAGTACAAATGGAAGGAAGAGGGGTCAAGAATGTAGGAAAGCATCTTTTGTCTTCCTCAGTTTCTGTGGTTAGTTCATAAAAAAGATCCGTACTGATTGCTGCGATCAAGATTTGTGATGGTGGTGGTGGTGGTGTTGTTTTTCAAATCCATAATAAAAACTAGTGTTTGAAAAAGCCTAAACTGTAAAGAAATCTCAGACTGTAATGAGTGAAAAGATTTAGCCAGTGGAATATTAAGGATTCAGTGAAATCTCCCAGTCAATACTGGATATCTTTCAGAAAAATATGTAAAAAATATGAATAAAACAGAAGTGACAGGCTCGATTTCAAGAGTGCCTTAAATTTCAGTGGTCTGTATTCTTTGCAGAAGTGTTGGACTAAAGATCAGTAATTGCCCATTCGGGTCTTAAATTGTTGGCCGTAGATGTTTAGTTGGATTAAATTTCACTGGAAGTTATAGATGAGACATAACATACCTATAATATACCTATTATACATAGTACATCAGCTCAGTTTTAAAGGAAACTGTATACCCAAGGCATGTTTTAAGAAACAGCTAACAGGTGGGATGTTTGGAGACTGGTAGAAGTATATGTAGCTATAAGAAGATGATGTTTGGTGAAGGAAAAAATTACTGCTGGAAGGTTGACAGAAGGAACAGAAAATATGCAGTATGTAATTATTTTCTCCTACAGGTGTTTCTTAATTTCTTCAGACTGTGAATTATACGCAGTCCTAATATTGAAACTATTTGGTAGTTTGGCCCATTGATCTTTTCTGAAATCATATCATTTGAGATCTTGCTCTGGCAAAGCAATATTATTCTGCAGAGTGGAATTCTAACTGTAAACCTTAGTTCAGATTTTTATGGGTAGGCTTTCTTTCTTAATCTAAATAGCTCATGGAGGTGGGTTTGGACTTGAAGTGCTTGTACCAATCTGCTCCTTCCCTCCTAGTGAGAAGGAGGAGGAAGAGAAGGGCAGGGCTGGCTGCAGGCACCTTAATAGTGCACTTCCAGCAAAGCTTTGCTGCCACATAGTGGTCAAGATTGAAGCTGGCTTGAAGGTGGATGGTCCAAATCTCCTACTGACCTATGAGCAAATGAGACTTGCAGTGAAATTGAACCTCTGCTCTCAGTTTCCTGATGCTATAGATCAGGAATAAATGCCTCTTACAGCATCCAGTGTACTTCCACCTTTGAAGCTGCTATATGAGATGAGTTTGATTGTACTCTCTGCAAGAGCCAGGTCAAGCAGGGTGAAGGGAAGGACATTCCTGGCTGATAAGGCACTGCCTGTTTCCAGCTTTTTAATTCAGGATGTGGCAACTGCAGACATGGATGGTGTTGACTGCTGTGGAATCTGCTAAGTAAAAATACAACAACCAAAGAATTTTAGGCCTTTTTGTTGTAGCTTCTAAGCAGAATATTCCAAGTTTGCATAGACTGAATTCCTAAAGCTTTCTGATGGTGATAATCAAATGTCAGGAATAAATGGAGTCCCAAACGTGCTCCAAAAATATTATATAACTTCTTCAAAATAAGTAAATATGTTAAGATCCTTAGATCTTTATGTTTTCTATGATTACTTTTTTCAGGTAATGTCTTCAACCTATAGACCTGTTCCAGAAAAGCTTTTTGAGAAGAAGGACAGCTTTAACTATTGCATAAAACTTATTTACAGATGAAGGAAAAGTTTTAAGAAATTGATGTCATTTTCTACAGCTTCTAGTACTACAAAAAACTACTAAAATCCCCAATAGGAAGAGACTTGTAGAACTTTGTAAGCTATTTGTCTGACAGTGAGGGACCAAAATCATGACTATCTTCTACATGTGGTCAGTCTTAGCACATTAAAAACAAACGTGATTAACAGTGCCAGTAGCTGTCTAGAGACCTGTTTTAATGGTGAGAAAAATTGTTTTGAAGTTGCTGTGATATGAAAGTACTTAAAATGACTTGAAAGTCTTAACAGGAAGATCTTTTTATTTCTCGCCAGGGTGATCCAGTCAGGTCCATAAGTGGAAGTGATTCTTGTAATTTAACACTTCAGTATTTCATTCTTGTCTGTAGAAGGTGTAGCAAGAATTGGATTGTGTGCTGAAGACTGGAAAGTATAAAATATAGTTAGCAAGGACTGTGTTTTGATTAACTCTGGTTTCCAGTCGTATAGACCTGTTCCAGAAAAGCTTTTTGAGAAGAAAGACAGCTTTAGCTATTGCATAAAATGTCAGTTTAATTATGATTCCAAATTGTGTGGGTTGTCAGTCTTGATAATGTTTTGTATCTCTTCCTATATTTGGTTTGAATAAACCTAATGTTTAAGTAGTCAAAAAATCTGAATTAAGTGAGTTAATGAAATCAGACAAGGAATATCATCTTTTTCTCCTCTCAACAACTGACTGTTGTGGAAGAGAGTTTCCAAAGCAATTGTTTAATTACAGAAAAACTAATGTAGTGCAGGTAATTCTCAAACTGAAACAAATAAAAGTATCTGAACTATGTAGCATATCAGGCCTCCACCAATTATGTTGCATATAGAAATTCTCAGAAATAATAAACATCAAGAGAACTTAAGAAGAACAAAGTACATAGTTCAGTCTCCTTGCCCCTATTCTTTAATGTCCTATATCAGTTAATGATAATACTGAACTTGCTTGAGAACTTATTACTTTCCTTTTTCAAGCTAAGTACTTTCAGCATTACTTATGTATTCATGCTTATCTACCAAATCAGATTCAAAACTCATTAATAGTTATGTCAACTCTTTTTCATCTGTAGAATCCATACTGTTGTACAGAACAATTCATAAAGATCACAGAATCACAGAATTGCAGGATTTGGAAGGGACCTCAGTAGATCATTGAGTCCAGCTCCCTGCTAAAGCAGGTACTCTACAAAAGGTCTTACTGGTAGGCATCCAGACGGATCTTGATTATTCCCATAGGTGACTCCACTGTCTCTCTGTATAACCTGTTCCAATGCTCCATCATCTTTAATGTACAGAAGTTCTTCCACATGTTAGTACAGAACTTCCTGTGTTCAACTTCTAGGCCATTACTCCTTGTCCTGCTGCTATGCAGCACCAAGAAGAGATGTCCCTTTGGTGAATCCATTGTGACTACTCCTGATAACCTTCTCTTCCAATTGCTTAGAGAGAGTATACAAAACAAGTTGTTCCATCACTTTTCCAGGAACAGAAGAGCGGTCATGGAGGTTACAACAGACTTAGCAAATTTGAGTACCTGAGATGAGAATGAAAAGGAGGAGTTGTTTTTTTTTATCACTCCACCTCTCCAGTAATGCTTCACAACAGGATATTGGTTATTGGCTTCTGACAACACGCAATTGTATTTTCATATGGCAGTAAACTCCTAAATCAGTCAGTATTTTATTGCTAGCACTAGCTTGCTCTTGCAGCCTGTGGTAGCAGAATCCATAAGAAAATAAAGAATAGAATTATGAAAAGTTCCCTTTTGCAGTCAATGGCAAAATTACTAGAGAATTCACGGGACATAGTTTTTGTATTTGTTAATTACAGATAGCAACACTTTTTATTCTTTAGGGCAGACACCTTTCCTTTCTGCCTCCTTGCCTCCTCCCTGCCAGTTGAAGTTATGATCCAGAGGAGATTGATGGTTAAATTGCTGTTTGAAAACTTGTTACACAAGTGTGGAACACAAAACAAGGTGGTTCTGTATTGTTTGTATAAGTAAAAATAATTTAGGAATCATATAGCATACAGTACTAAACTGCATTGGAAAAGAATTTCTATGCATATACTTGTTTACTGGACACGGTCTAGTAGTGAAGCTCCTGCAAAAATGAAATTAAATTTTAATTTCTTTTGTATGCCCTCTCCACTGCAATAGAGAGATGTAATCTTCACTTCCTTGTCTGTAACATTAATTTGACACCGCAGTATGTTCTGCTGGAAAAATCTAGACAGCATTACTCCAGTCAGCTCTACAGTGCTTGCTACATTTCTTTTATGCTGTATGACAACAAACAGGCTCATGCTGTTATTTGTAGTAACTATGGAAACTTTAGAAGCTCTCTTTCTAAAGCTGAGCTTACAATAAAGTGCTTAAATTGTTGGTAGGATTAGAGACTCTCGAATATGTTTAATTTTCTCTGTGTGTCTCTATTTTTGGAGAGGAGCAAGAGGGTAATGTGAATATTAACTGGCGACTAGCTTTAATCTCTGCTGACACTTAAGACTGTCTAGTTCTGCACACAGCCATCCAAAGGTCTTAGCCTCACACAGCATGTGAACAAGGGAAATCATGCATATTCATGCCTGAATTTACAATGGAAAACCTGTATACAGAAAAGAGTTTTTGAATGAGTGAAAAACGTTATTGAAACCATTTTGCAGCTTCAGCTACAGTAGTCAATAATGATAAATGCCATAATGCTGACAGAGTTCATAAAATAATGGGGGTGTCTTAGATATTATCTAAGCATGAATGGATATGATAATAGGAAAACATCATTTGCTGTGGATTTTAGAAGTGCAGCAGGAGTATTCCCAAGACAAATTAAAAAAAAAAAAAAGAATACTTTTTTATTTTCTGGGAGGCTCTTTGCACGAAAACTATCAGTCTTTGAATTTTATTTTTTTTTTTAAGGAGATATTTTTTTATGCAAGTGAAATTCAGTGTTGTGGTTTAACACCGGAGAACTCTGCACCTCCTCCTAGGAGAAGAGCCATGGGGGTGACAGCATTTTTCTCAAATACACTGGAAGAACTTCATGTTACTTTCTGGCACTCATTAAATGCCCTAAATCGGAGCTAAGGCTGATAGGTATCAGCCTCTTTCCATGTGCTTATTCATCTCCATTCGTTGCATGTTCCAGCATTCTGAAGTTTTTTCTCTCCATTGAAGCTGATTAAGGAGATTCTGCTTCTGTATGATTGGATTTCTGTGATATTTTGTTGGGTTTTTTATACACAAATGTAATCTTCAGTGGAAATACTCAGTTTATCTAACTTACATACATATTTTGGCACTTGTCTTTTCATTTAACCGTAGTAGTGATACACTGCCAGAAGACAATACATTGATTCTCTGTCAGGTTCACCTTTTTAGGTTTCCATGTGAAATACGATTTTCTTTTCTACATTTCTCTACCTTGTCAATACCCCACTTGGATCCAGCCTTTGGCCAGAATAAATGACAGAAGTGTGCAGCGTGTTCCCTGACAGTTTGAAAAACTGTTGGAAAAATAGTGTTATATTTGTTGCAGCTTTACCACTTCTGTTTCCAGTTTTGTGCTGCATGAATGTTTAAGTAAATACGAATTACTGCTAAAGGGCAGGGGGCCGTTTCACTAATGCATGCCAGTGCAGTATTGTTCCCTAGCATGTATGTTTCCTCTGATGTTTGGCCAATATACTCTTCATTTAAACATTTCTCTCTGTTGAGGATTCCTTGTGGGCTTTTTATTTCAGTCTAGTATTTTTTGGCATTAAACTATATCTGTGGTTATGAGGAGACAGGATTGAGGTGGGCACAACATTCCGTGCAAGATATGTACAGAAAGTATTAAGACTGTTGTAAGAATACATGTGCAGTGGCTGGTGCAGAAATAGCAGATTTTGCAAATGTTATCATGATAGACTGTGTAACAATGTCCAATTTGCATATTTTATTCTTTTGGCTGAGATTCCCATCTTCCCCCATTGATTTTCCCCTCCAGTCATGCCCTGGCAAATGCCCATAACAGCACTATCTCATCTCTCTGCTTAGACACTGTCCAGCCCAAAACACATCAATGAGATGAGTAAATTATGCATATTCTTCTACTGGATGTGAAGCTACATGTACTAAATAATTGGTGCCCTGCAGGCAAACCACTTTTGTGTGATGCAGAATTGCTTGCCTCCCGTATGGGTAAGTTGGGAAAGATTATATCATCACACAGCTTTTCAGTTACAGAATTAGGGCTAACAACTCTGACACTTCATAAAATGAACAGTGTAGCTCATTTGGAAAATGCCTGACTGATAATCCTGGGAGTTAAAATCCTTTGCCTATGTCCCTAATGTGTGCCTCAATCCTGGCCTCAAGGGCCCACCTTAGAAGGTGAATAAGTTGCAGCTTGTGCCCATTTAAACACGAGCAGGAACTACCTGCCGCTGATCATAGTGTCTTTTATGTTGGCGAGGTTGTAAAAGCATCCAGGCACAAAGAACTGAATCTAGATAATTTTAAAGGTTAAATATTTTAAGTGTCTCCCACATTCTTCTGCTATTTTTAGTTGTTAGCATGGATGTGTTTCTCTTTATCTGCGTTTCTTCAACGTTTGCATTGAGAGTAATCAGTCATCTTCTTGCTTATACCTGTACAGTTCATGTTGTTTGCCGGTTCTCGGATGTGCAGTGTTGAGGTGTTAGGACTGTAAGCACAGTGAAGTGAATGATTTTATCTTCTATTTTAATCTTATTAAGAAGTTTATTAGCACAGTTCAATTAGCTATCATTCTATTTTTTAAAATGTCCTTTTAATTCCTGCAGTTTGTGTTCTTTTTAAATTTTTATTCAAGATAAAACCCAGTAAATGTGACTGAAGTTAATGGATGTACCTCATTTAAACGTAAATTACTTCATATGCAAGTCTTTTGGGTACAGGGACATAATCTGTAGGTATCTTACTTTTTCAAGCCCTTGATTTCTTCTGTTTTTCTGGGTTTGAGGGAATGGGGGGAAAGATGTTAACAAATTACAATGAAAAAGAAAAAAAAAATTAAATAATGATCCTTAACTCTATTCAACAGTTCTGAACCAGTGGGCAGTATATGCCATCCGAAATCTCACTGAACAAAATGAAAGAAACCAACAGCTTATTGCCCAGATGGAGGAGAAAGGGCTGGCAGATAATTCTGCCCTTGAGAGTATGGGTTTACAGATAGAGAAACAAGATGAGAAGTTAATTCTGAGATCTGCCAGAAAAAAGCCTTCATGAACAAAAAAATTAAGAACAGTTGATTCATTAAAAGAGGATTTCTCTTTTAAAATGTTTTCCCTGCTGAGACAATCAAGACTTCTTCAATTTTAGTTCCAGTTGGCTGAATGTGTTCTGTTCACTCTTGGAGAAACTGCCATACAATTGTTCTCCCTTCCTGTTGTAAACAAAGAGATATGTCTGCTTTTTTCTATATACGTAGGGTAGATGAATTTATGGAGAAAAATCCTTCTTTTTCACACGGTTGAAATGTCATTACTTTCCTGTTTCATTAGTGCAAAGATGACCTATTGAGTTAGAATTTCCTTTGCTAAGCCTGAGGGCAACTATCATTAAAGAACACAACTAAAATAACTACTTTGCAATTTGCCCTCTATATTTTACAAGATCTGTGCTGAACCAGGGCAAAACAGTGAAAGTTTTTTGTTTTCTCTCATTATGCTTAAATAACTGTCCTTACATAAAGATCACTGGAATGTTGAATGTACGTAAATATTTATTGAATTAAACAAAACATGCCTTCAGCATATTAAATTGTTAATAAATTGTGTTTTCTGCCTTGATACCTTTCACTCTTTGTGACAAGTATATTAAAAACAAAGCTGAAGCTGTTGTGGCAACAGATGCTACATTCCTTTGCACTGGGGCATGTCTCTGTTTTGGAGACTTTGGTGTTTGTTTGAATTTTATTTGTTCCTTTGGATGGTAAGTCAGCCCACTTTCCTTTTATTTTGCACTTCTCATGGGTTTTCTGAACTCTGGCAGACTGCTGAAGAGGTAGTTTCTCACTGTGATTAATTCTAGCAGATTCTTTTCACCCCTCTGCCTTTCCAAAACATTGACAAAACTCATTTCCAGTTAATTAATTCAAGAGAGGCAGAAGAATGGAGGGCCCTGCCTCTTCATTTTGGGTACCCTCCTATATTGTTGTTGGACCCTGCCACTGTGGAATGTGGCATGAATGAGATGGGGCTTGAGAAGGGGGGCTGCGAAAGGGGAGGATTGGTGGGGGTGGGGTGGGAGTGGGTTAGGGGGGGTAGTTAAGGTTAACACTGTGTTTGCCATACCTTGCCCTGGTATTGAAGAAATGTAGTCCTCCACATATCTACCAAATAAGAATTACAACTTAATGTTACTAGCTCTTATGTATCGCTGCTTTCATTTGCTTATCTTCAGTCCAAACGGAAAGGTCCCAGAAAAGTTAAATTGTTTATGTTTTTGTAATTGAATCAATTCTCAACTGGAAAGGTAAGGTTATGTCCTGAAACTACTTGTAACAGACTTTGTGCCACATGCATCAGCTTCACTTTTCAAATCCAGTTTTGTACTTAAAAATGGAAAGAAAAAAAAAGTACAACATACTTTGAACTCTGGGAAATTTATTTTGCTGCTTAAAACTGATAAGGAGTTTAGCCAGGTTACTAAGATCTTCTCAGTTTTACTGTAAGACTTCAATGTCATTCATTCTGAATGGATGGAACTATGAACTTGATCTAGTGAGATTTTAGTCACATTTTGGTTTTCAAGGGCATGATACAAAATTGCAAGGTCTTCATGTGTTTATTAAGTAAGGGATAAAAGTAAAGGGATAATGACTAGGAAAAAAGACTGTACTTGTTTGTTTGTTTGTTTGTTTTTCTTTTAGTGACAAGTTAACTAAAAAATGGAGAAAAACAGTGTTTTAGCAAAAAATCTTTTTAAAAAAATAATAATTTGACAGGAACATTTCAGAGAATATTAAAAATGGTTGTGTTTAAAATCCAGTGCATAAAGTAATTTTTTATACAGATAAATGCCATTTGCTACCTGAGTGGAAGAGCTTATGGTTTTGGTTCTTCCTGAGAAGGTGTGTTATCAGATTATGGTCTCTTAATGATTTTCCTAAGCTTCAGTTCTTGTACTTGGGCCAGAATTCATTTAACAGTTAAATTACTGCAGCACATCAGATTTAGAGCTGGCAATCTTCATAGCATTATCTGAAAATTCATAGTTCTAGAACCTAAGTGACAAAAACAAACAAACAAGCAAACAAAAGACTCTAAAAAACCTCACTCTTTTTATTTAGAAGGCAACATCTTTTGACTTGAAAAGGAAAGACAAAGCTCTTATTAACAAAGAAGCATCAAATAGAGTAGCACCTAGAAATAAAGTGACAAGGTTTTTAACTGAGGAATTATAAAACCTCAAACACTTTAGCTATGCTAGTTAGGAAACTCATGTCAGATAGTTAACAAAGTAAGAAAAAAGCACTTATTGTGAACAGAAAATAAACTTCATATTTGAGGAGAAAAAAATGCAGATAACTTTCTTTTATTTAGGGTAACAAAGAGTTAAAATCCTATCCACAAAGCAAATCCAGAAAGACCTTCGGTAGTGGAAAAAACAGTGGGAGTCCCTTTTTCCTTTTAAGCAATAGGGAATAGGAAGCTTTTTTTTTCTTCCTTTAAAAAAAAAAAAAAAAACACAAAACTTAATCGTTGTGTACCCATCATGTGCACAAACCTGTAAATATAAAGCAAATAATAACAAACACAAATTAGTGAAAGCGTTTTGTGTGTTTCAGTGCATAATGGAGTAATGGTTGTGTTTTCTAAATGGGAAATGTAGGGCTTTCATGGTGGAGAACACGCTGATTACTGTATTGTGAGTGGTTGGCTTTTGATTTTCCTAGATGGATTAATTCTCAGAACACAACAGCTTCCCTGTACTCCCCCAGTGGAGTCCTAGACTCCAATAGGCTTGTTTTATATGGCAGGGGATTAATACAGCACAGGAATCAGTCATAAAAAGCAAGCTTTATTGAGTTTGTAAAGAGGCAGAATAGTCAGATCAAGTCTTGTGACCATCTTATTGCTTTTGAGTGTTTTCAAACAATAGTGATCAGATCTCTTTTTAAGGTCTAGTTTTTATATAATGAGTAGAATTTTCAAAAGCCTCTTTTTACTTGTTGTGAGAAACAATTTTAAATGTTTGTAGAATTCTGAATTTTTACTGCTTCATCTAATGACTTATATTTCTTTTGCCTTAAGTATTTGTAAAAATGCATTTTTTTGTAACTGTAACCAACAAAAAATAAAATCCCTGGCACTTAATGCCATTGTCGCCATCTTTATTTAGCAGTTGATTTTATGTTTTTAACTTGGTGCAAGTGTTTGGGTAGGGAGATTTAAAATCTCCCCTTTATTTACAAATAAAAGCAATGCAAATGTCAGGTGGCACCTAAAACGACCGAAACCTTTCTTTATACCTAGCTACATCTGCATCATTGTCTCATGTTGTCTTAGAACTTGCTGTCTTACAGTATTATCACAGGCTTTGCTTTTCGTATTAAATGCTAGAGAGGAAGAAATTGAGAGGTAAGCAGAAGCAACCCTTTTTTCTTTCTTTCAGTTTTCACTTCCTCCCTAAAATCGCTAAGGTCTCCACCTTATGCCACCGTTCTGGCATCTGTCAGTGAGGGGGTATCCGTAGGGAAAAGTGCGCTGAGCTCGGCAAAGGGCGGCCGGGCACCGCAGCCTTCGAAGCTGGCCTCCTCCCACTTGGAGGCCCAGCGGCGCTGTCCAAGGTGCTGATGCCGTTCCTTCCCAGCTGTTCGTATGCGGAGATACTCGAAGCGCCGGGTTGTTCACCAGGTGGATTGCCACTTCATTTCCTGAAGAGCTGCTCCTGGGTATGTGGAAGTCACAGCAGGCTAAAGACATGACTGAAGACAAATGTTTCTTGTTCTTTTATATGTGGGAGATATTTAGGTAGTTGTTGTTTACATGCAGACCTGTTAGCAGTGTCCTTGTTTAGGATTAAATAATGCTTTCCATATTGAGATCCATTTCCAGTTGCTTGTAGGCAAATGGTAATCAAATGGCAATTGTGAAAGTAATATGCCTCCAATTCTTTCCAGACTCCAGCCGTTTCAGAAATTTGGAATACAAAAAGGCATCCTTCTTTGTGTATCTCCTCTGATAAATGATATGGCGGAGACTGAGGTACTTAACAAGTCCTGTGCTTTGGTTTTCACAGTCAGTCAGGCTTTCCACGCCTCTTATGTCCCTGAACTTCTAAAACGGAGAGCAAAATTCTTCCCAGTGTAAGAGTGGAGCAAGTCTGAGACCTTCTTATAAGACTGAATGTGTACAAGTCTACGGGATATATAGGACTAGATGATACGTATCCCAGGGCTCTAAAGGAACTGGCTGATGTGGTTGCCAAGCTGCTCTCCATCATATTTGAAATATCTTGGCTGTCAGGCAAAGTTCCCAGTGACTGGAAAAAAGGAAACATTACTCCCATATTCAAGAAGGTGGGAAAGGGAAACCCAGGGAATACAGGCCAGTGAGCCTCACCTCTGTGCTTGAGAAGATCATGGGACAGAGTCTCCTGGAAGCTGTGTTAAGGCAGCTTACACATGCAAGATGTGGAGGTGATCCAAAACAGCCAGCACAGCTTTACCAAGGGCAGACAGTATCTGGCTAATCTGGTGGCCTTTCATGATGGAGTGACAGTATCAGTGGACCAAGGAGGGGCAACTGATGTTGTCTGCCTGGAATTGTGCAAAGCTTCTGACATGGTCCTGCAATACATTCTTACCTCTGAATTGGTGAAATATGGATTCAAAGGCTGAACTATTTGGTGGATAAAGGATTGATTGGATGGTTGTAGCTAGAGTGTCATTGTCAATGGCTCTATGTCCAGCTGGAGGCTGGTCACAAGTGGTGTCCCCCAGGGGTCATCTTGGGACTGGAGCTCTTCAACATCTTTAACGGTGACATAGACAGTGGGATTGAGTGTACCTTCAGCAAGTTTGCTGATGACACCAAGCTGAGTGGTGCAGTTGACACAATAGAAAGGAAGGACATCATCCAGAAGGAGATAGACACACTTGAAAAGTGGTCCCACATGAACCTAATGAGGTTTAACAAGGCCAACTGCAAGGTGTTGCACATGGGTCAAGGCAATTTCAAATATGAAAACAGACTGGGAGAACTTATTGAGAGCAACCTTATGGAGAAGGACTTGGGGATCCTGATGGACAAAAAGCTGGATGTAGCCAGAGTAATCATAGAATCACAAGGTTGGAAATGACCTGTAAGATCATCTAGTCCAACCATCTTCTCATTACCATTGCTACCACTGGCACTAAACCATATCTCGTAGCTCCTCATCGAGACACCTCTTGAACACTGTCAGGGACAGCGACTCCATGACCTCTCTGGGCAGGCCATTCCAGTGAGGCCTGACCACTCTCTGAGGGAAAAAGGTTTTCCTCATGTCTAACCTAAACCTCCTCTGACACAACTTGCGGCCATTTCCCAGGTCCTGTTCATTGCCTGGGAGAAGAAGCCAAAACCCTTCTTCACCACAACCTCCCTTCAGGAAGTTGTAGGTCTCCCCTGAGCCTCCTCTTCTCCAGACTGAACAATCCCAGCTCCCTCAGCCGCTCCTCATAAGACTTGTGCTCCAGACCCTTCATCAGTTTCGCTGCCCTTCTCTGGACACACTCCAGGGCTTCAACATCTTTCCTGTAGTGAGAAGCCCAAAACTGAACACAATAATCGAGGTGCGGCCTCACCAGTGCTGAGTACAGGGCGATGATCACCTCCCTGCTCCTGCTGGCCACACTATTTCTAATGCAGGCCAGGATGCTGTTGGCCCTCTTGGCCACCTGGGCACACTGTCAGCTCATGTTCAGCCGAGCATCAACCAACACCCCCAGGTCCCTTTCTTCTTCACAATCATCTAGCCACTCATCCCCAAGCCAGAATGCCAGCAGTATCCTGGGCTGCACCAAAAAGGGTGGCCAGCAGGGAAAGGGAGGTGATTGCCCCCCTCTACTCTGCCCTTGTGAGGCCCCATCTGTGTCCGGGCCTGGGGGTTCCCAGTGCAAGGATGTGGAGCTGTTGGAGAGGGTCCAAAGGAGGGCCACTAAGATGATCAAAGGGCTGGAGAACTTCTGTGAAAATAGGTTGAGTTTGGCTTGTTTAGCTTGCAGAAGGCTCTAAGGGACCTCACTGTAACCTTCCAGTGCTTGAAGGGAGCTTATAAGCAGGAGAAGGATCAACTTCTTACATGGTCTGATAAGTAATAGGACAAGGGGGAATTGCTTTAAACTAAAAGAGGGGAGATCTAGGTTAGATGTTTGAAATAAATTTTTTACTCAGAAGGTGGTGCGGTGTGGGAACAGGTTGCCCACGGAGGTTGTGGATGCCCCATCTCTGGACACATTTAAAGCCAGATTGGATGGGATCCTGGGCAGACTGATCTAGAGGTTGGCAACCCTGCCCATAGCAGGGGAGTTGGAACTAGATGATCTTTAGGTCACTTCCAATCTAATACATTCTGTGTTTCTAATTCCTAAACAGCCTAAGCTGTGTATGTATATGTGTATATAGATATGCACATATAGATATAGGTGTGTACATATATATTTACATACATCTATATGAGTGTATCTGTATGTAGGCTATGCTCTTTGCATCAAATGCTACCATCCAGCCTTAGAAGATAAAAGCCTAATGAAAAACATGAAGTACAGCTTACGTCCATTCTGCCTGTGCTTTCCCTCAATTCACTTCAAGATTTGTTTTCTCAATAACTTTTGAGAATTCTTAGCAAAAAAGTAAAAAAAAAAAAACCTATAGGAGAATTATGGATGAAAATACCTACCTGCTTGGAAACCAGCAATGTTACTAATACCTGCGAGGAGTCTCAGTCTTAATATTCTTTCTTCTCAGTTGGACAACAGAGCTCAAATACATTTTTATCTCTTACTAAGGACAAATTGCATTCATAACACAATTACAAATCACCAGGGAATGTCACTAATACTGTCATTAAAACTACAGCACATTTGTTGTCATTCTAAACATTTGTGTATCGTGCAGTCTTTGCAGGATGGCTCATGCTTCACTTTCTTCTACTTTCCTTGTTAAATCCTTGTTGTAGGAGACATTCATTACTGCATTTAGACAGACCTTGACACTCACTCTGTATTTTCAACAGCTGTCTTGGCCAATGATAAATATTATTTGATGAACAATTTCTTTACTCCATGCTTCATAAATTCGTTCTTATTCTAATCGCTAGCCTGAGCCTATATGTCTCTGATGATACCAAGATATGTCTGCAGTATATTTTCCATTGTCAATGCTTTCTTCTAAATTGCACCATCCACTATGACCCTGCATTCCATGGGTTAAAGTGTATTTTGATATTAGAACAAGCTTTCATTATGTTTTCCCTCTTTCTCCCCTTTTCCCACCCCCCACAATTTAGAACTTTAAGCTTTCTAGTTAAGCTATTATGGTCGCCATAAACAGGTGCATGCTCTACAGAGGGTCTCATTCTGTGGTTTCCACTGGCATCCCTGGCCTTCTGAACTCCCCTTTGCTACCTCCTTCCCCCTCAATAATTTTTTATGAATGATAGCTTTTCAACACCCTGGGAACAGCTTGTTGGGAAAAACACTCTTCATGGGGTGCAGTCAAATCCTACACATTTCTTCAAGGGAGTTTTATGAAAGGAGTGGTACTGTGCTGCAGGTATGACGTATGCTTGGACCCCCCCACCCTTTCCTGCTCATTCCCGCGCCTCCCCCTCTGTGATTTTTTGCTTTTAAATAATGCCAGTAGCCTCTCGCCACAGGTGCTTCTCAATTAAAATCCACTTTGTTTAAAAACTGGAGGCTTGTTTAACTGAGCTCCTGGTGAGAGTTGTCAGATCCCAGGATAGGTGACAAAAATAGATTGCTGGAACTCATGAGTTGCTTTGAAAATACCATATCCCAGGGTTCCAGAGGGCAGTTTCACTCTTAAAACAAATCTGTACGTTTAAGAAGCCCTGGGCAGAATCCCTGGGAATTGTCATTTTAGTGCTTGGCTTTTTTAAATCCATGTTTTAACATCATGTTTTGCTCTTGAAAGCTTTCTCACACCCCCACCATTCTTTCTACTACACATTTGTCTATTTAGAAAATAGAAAGGTAAAAAGAAATGTATATATTTTTTTAAGAACACACTCTCTTCAGTATTCTAATATTTGCACAAAATTAATTGGGACAGCAAAAGAGAAAAATAAACAAACAATAACAACGACAAAAAACTTCCATTTATTAAAGAACAAAAAAGGGAAAAAATAGAAACTGTTTCCTAAGGTGTTAGGATCATGATTTCTTTTTTCTTCTTCTTCTTTTTTTTTTTTTTTTTTTTTTTTTTTTTTTCTCTCTTAATCAAAAGAACAGAAAATTTTCGGTGATCTGATCTTTCCCTTGCGCTCTCAGATCTATATTTTTAGCATTTTGAACACATGTAATGTCCTCAAATATTGCTTACCAAAGCTCTTTGGAATAACTATAGAGGGTGGATGGGATGACTCAGGGGACTGGTAATTGAATATGGAGCCTTTTCACCTTGAAGTCACTAGTTTGAACCTAACCAAAGTTGCTAGAGACCCAGTGGTTACCCTCAGATAGCTGTTTAGTGGCCTGTCTGAAGTGAGTTGGTGGTCTCCATCCAGCTTTTCGCAAGCATCTGTCCACATCACAGAAACCACAATCACAGCTAGTACTAATTAGCAGCCCTGTTGGCAGTATCGGTAAGCGAGGCGAAGGACTAAATTAGCCACTGAACTGCCTTCAGCTGTTAGAGGTGGTCCCTGTGAAACAGAGCCAAGGCACCCTTCTTCTGGAGTTGTGCAGCAGGAGCTTGGTTCAATGCTGTCTGAATTGCATGTGCATTTTGTCCCATTGGAGATACTAACATTTTCCTACTCACACAGTATCAGTCTGTCTACTTTTATTTTTTCTCCCTCTGCAATTTATTGCATTCATCGGCATCTCTATACCTGGTGACAGGACTGTTTATCAGTCAGATAAATAGTTCCTAACATCTGAGCTAAATCTACCACAGTTAGAATTCTTGGCATTTTATTCAGTTTTGCAGCAGCTATTACACCACTAGTAGCCATCACTTGCAAAATCCCCATCATTTTATAGTCATCTCTTTCTGAAACATTTTTACATCTTTTCATTCTTTTCTGAAGCTAATAAATAAATACATAAATAAATAAATAATATGTCTGTACTGAAGGTATGAGGATAATGTGGGTAATTCCAGCATTTTAGAAAATGCACAACTGGGAAAAGTAATGCAGTGAATATACTGTGTTTTGGGAGTGTGAGAATACAGCTGCCACATATACCCTGATACATATGTATATGAATCCCAAGGCCCCTAGACAATTCCCCTTTTTGGTAAAAATCATTTGCGTTGACACGTAATTCTACCTGTGGTAATCCATTTGCAAGATCATAGAGATACATGGAAATAGCTGTAGGCAATTCTTTCTGAAAAGCCCAGCTTAGGGCTTTCTTTTCCTTCTTGTTTTTGCAAAGCCTGGGAAGTTAACTCTTGAGCTGATTGGAAGGGTCTGTTTGAAGAATCCTGAATTGGCTGGTATCTTAAAGAGTCAAGATAAAGAAAAAATTGTTGCTGTCTCTCAGGAGCTGACTGTGACTGCATTCCATCTTCAGAGTTTAAGCAGAGAAGAGAGCTATGCAAAGTACTGCACCAAAAATGTCTCTTTGACTGAGTGTTTATAGAAGAAATACTGGAGGCAGGAGGAGGTGGAGTCTTCTAAATAATTACATTTTTATGGAGGAAGTTTTTTTCTCATCTTGTGAAGGAAGGAGATGGAAAGAACCAAAGTAGTGGCAACGTTTGTCTTTCTTGTTGTCACAAGAGTGACAGGAATCACAGAGTAATAGAATGGCCTCGGTTGAAAAGGACCACAATGATGATCTAGTTTCAACCCCCTGCTATGTGCAGGGTCACCAACCACCAGACCAGGCTGCCAAGAGCCACATCCAGCCTGGCCTTGAATGCCTCCAGGGATGGGGCATCCACAACCTCCTTGGGCAACCTGTTCCAGTGTGTCACCACCCTCTGAGTGAAAAACTTTCTCCTAATATCTAACCTCCCCTGTCTCAGTTTAAAGCAATTCCCCCTTGTCCTATCACTGTCCACCCATGTAAACACCCCCTCATGCTTATACTCTCCAAAGGAGGAAGCAGGCCTTGTAACAAACGAAAGCCCAGGGGTGAGACAATCCCCAGTTTCTTCCTGCTCACACGAAATTATTATTCAAGGCATTTCCAAATAAAGGTTAGGAACTGAGCATTGTGAGCACAAAGTATCAGTACAGTGCTATTAAAAGCAAGTTTCTTTTCTCCTTCTACTTAAAAAAATCTTTGTCCAGCCATGAATCAAAGCCCTTCTGTAACCTGACATGTTGTAAAATGGAATGACACAAATATAAGTACTAATATAATTCCTAACATAAGTCCTCCTGAAAAAATAAACAATGAAAAAAGCATTAGCTGGCAATTCCAGAGTAAGAGTGACTGTTGAGTCAACATGATTTTAATCATGTGCTGCTTGTTGATCTCAAGGGATGAAATGCCATTATGGCAGACAAACATCACATGGCAAAAATGATTTATGTATAATGTACTAGTAAAAATGAAAAAGAGAAGGAGGAGCAAAATTTCTTGGCTAATAGGGGCTAGCCAGAGATAACAGAGCTTTGATAGTCTATACCTACAGAATGTCTGTCTTGTCATACGTACCCTTGAAGCCTTCCCCTTTACTCTGCCAACAGTACAGAGATCATGGATGTTTAGGTGCCCCACTAAAGTAAAACCAAACCTAGGAGAAGGCAAGACCAGTTTTTGCATTTGACAATACGGCAGGGCTGTGAAGATGCAAGTAGGTTTGACACACTGGTGCTTGAGCCTATGTTCACTTCATTTGTATGGCCTTTCAAATACTTGGAAAAATTCTCAGTGATGTTTTGATTTCAGAAGCTATCCAGTGGCCTAAGTGTCCATACCCAGCAGTTGAAACAATGCATTCAGAGGCCTGTCTTTAAAGTTCTGAACTTCAAACACTACCACTAGTACATTATACATAGGTTCCTATTTTTCCTTTGATATCTCTCTATGGTGTGATCTACAGCAGAAAAGAACCCACATCTGTCTGTTTACACCACCCTGGAAATGCCTGTGGGCAACCAAAAGAATTGAGCACATATAACCGCTACGCTACCAACAAAACATAGTATGTGAAGTACCTCCACCCACCTGCCATTGGGCAGATTTCTAAATCGTATCTGAAAATGGAAAAAATCAGATCAGGAAAAGAGGGGGGGAGGATAGACTATGGGCTGTAGGGAAAGGACCCATTGGAAAAACTAACCTGAAATAAGCTGAAGTCGCATAAGATGTTATTTTATTTTAGTGCAGTAGGTTATGTTTAGGCCCTATTGTGATGCATCTCATCAAATCAGATCATTTGACATAGGGGCTGAGGTTTGAACCACTTTATGCTGAGAATGAGCTAGTTCTTCTGACCATTGTCATTATAGAATGGTGGGAAGAAAACTTCCCATAACATATTTTGAAAATGTAGGAATAAATTTCCAGTGAGAAACTGAGGGAAGCTTTAAATTCCAGGTTTTCCCTGGCCAGTGAGGGTTGTCTGGATCATTCTTTGTTACAACCTCAGGGTTTCTGTATGTTATTATGGGTCTCAGTGAAGAGAGCTGCAATTTCCATTGGCTTGAAATGCTTCTCAACGTGTCCAAAGATTAAATTCTAATCAAGAACTTAATATACAAAATATTGGGTGAATGTACCTGAACTTCAATTGTTTGATTAGCCTTCCGTTGGCATCCGGTAAGCTGATCCTCACCATATGACGATTTGTGTTCTTGAGTAGTAGAAAATATTTCTGTTTATTGAGTTGATTTTGTATTACACTGCTTGATTTGCAATATTCAGTGAGCTTGGAACTCTGCTTTGGCTGTTTTGCTTTGTTTTATTGTTTGGGTTTTTTTTTTTAATTTTTTTCTCACTGAGGTTTAATCAGATGTTTCACTTTAACTTGATACATAAAAAAATAACAGAGTGTAGGTGTTTTAAATATTTTGTTTCCAATAAATAGTTTTTCAGTCAAGTGCATTATCTGGTTTTAAGCCTTTGTTACCGAGATTATTTTTTGCTGATGCAGAACGTCCTCTGTACTTCTCCTCTTAAAAATGTGTTACTCTTAGAGCTTTTATTTGCATCTGGGTAACATTTTTTTCTTTGTTCTAGTTGTATTCAGTTTTCTGATATATATATATATATATTTTTTTTTTTCTTTAAAGCAGCACATCATGATCAGTTTGCATGAGGAGACATTTACATTTTCTAAGAGCTCAAGGCTACACTGCAATATACGCAGCATCTTCATCCTCTGCAAAAAAAACCCAAAACTTTGTTTTAAATCTTTCTTTTTCTTTGTTTTTTAAATCAGAAACTTAAGAAGGAGATTTTTTTTCTTTTTAGCATTAAGCCCTTAAGTTCTTCATGACAACAGAAAGTCTAACCAACTTCTTGATTTTGAATGCCTTTTTTGCGCTTCCTGACTTCCTCGCTTGTTCTGTTTATCTTTACTGTGGAAAATGGCCACAGTTCCTCCATTTTGTGCAAATTTGATGTACTGCTGGGGACCCTGGCAAGGTACCAATACAGGTCTCAGATGACTTAAATCCTTCCCATGGGTATATTGACACATTATTGAGCAATTACATTCTCTTGTGGCAGTCATCTGTGAAATAAGTGAACTCCCTCTATTAGACACACAATGATATCATGCACCATAAATGCATGCTTGGCCTCCATTGTGTCAATAATCAGTTACATTCTCCAAGGAAGAAATACGAATGTAGTTCTGAAACTACAGTGACTAATAACCAGGTCAGTTTTATTACCTGTTTCTACCTTGAGTGCCAACATCACATTTAATGTAAAAGATTAACATAAAAGGAGAATGCATATGGGTAAGCATAAGGTTACTACTTATTCGCTGCAAATATATTATTAACTTCTTTGCTGGGAGATGGAAATAGAGGCCAAGAAAGGAGAGCGATTTACATTTAGATCTCTTTTATTTCCCTGTCTAAGTGAAACCAAGTTGTAAAGATAATCTTCTCAAGAATAATTTTTGTAAGACTATGACGTACATTACAGATCATGTGGATCTGCTTACACAAGCAGAGTGTTTATGCATCAAAATTGTAATGAGGTTTTTTTCTCTCTTTCTCTTTAAAAAACATGTATGTAAATGTTTTGTAAAATCTTGTAAACTTTGGAAGGCAGCGTGTATCTATAAGAGTGACCTTGCTTTCTGGGTACACTTTAATAGCATGGGCTAACTATCATTATTCAGCCTCTGCATAGGTGCTTTCTTCAGTGTTCAAGTGACCACGTTTAGTGATGTAGTCAAGGCTTATCACTCTTGCTGATACAGTATTTTAATTTCTGGAATTATGAGGAATTATGCCTAGTGATGGCTATGTAATGTGAAGATTGGCTTCTGATAAATATTCAAGATGGGATGGAGCTGACAAGAAAAACAAACGGGAAATATTATACCATGTGAGGGAGTCAGGAAAGTTTGAAAGATTCATACTGCCCTCGGATAAACTTAATGACCACAGGGTTGATTCTGGCCTTTGAAAGGGCAAAACCCAGTGCTCTTTCCAGCCTAGATAACCCCATGTCAGAGATGGATAGTGCTGACTGTCCCTCAGGCTGTAATCCTCACATGAGGCCAATCACAAGTTGCTTTCCATGGCACTTACTTTCTGCCTGATGACAGAGCATACATCCCAGTGTGTTTTTCAAGGTTTTAAAGTATTATTCAGCTTGGATGAATGATTACCTTTTGCTTTCTCATCAAACAATATTTATGATTGTTGAAGCAAGGCTGAGTTCCTGGAGACAGGATAACGCGTGGCTTTGTGCTGCCAGACAGAGAGTTCATTTTGGTGGTCACACCAATGTTTTTTCATACTCCCACGGACACCACAGCTTTTTTGGATAAGGAAGAAGATGATGGAACACAGATGAGGGAAAGAAATGGCCTCAGAGAACTTGGATACGTGGGGGTATTTTTACCCTTTGGGGTTTTTTCTTCCTGAATTTCAATGAGTGACTTATTGGAAACTTCTTTGGGTTTGAAGTGTTTTGTTCTTGTTCCACACACAAAAAACTGTTCTGGGTTGTTTTGTTTGTCTTTGTTTATAATGCAGCTGAGATAGTGTGACCTGATATTTTTAAAGGAGTAAACGAATGCCTTCTGAGGGATCAAGGGGGGAATAGTGGAGGATTTTTTCAAGTTGGAAACGTGAGTCATGCCAAGGGCAATCTGTTGTTGTGAAAAATGTGTTAGAGATGGGAGGAGGATTGTGTGGAAGCTACTTCTCCTTGTGTGCCCCATACATTGACCAGACTCCAAATGCCAGACCCCAAAAGCTCTTCCGCAACAGTCACAAATCTCCTCATATTCCTTTTATTATCCCTTTTCTCTCCGCTCTTAAGACAAATTGTAGACTAAACTTCCAACCCTCAACATTAGCAATTACCAGGACCTGAACGCCAAACAGATACTTCCTGTTTCATTTGCTTCTGTGCAAGTATCTCCTATCACTCCGTTAAAATAAACAATAAAAAATAAATCCTGGCTTATTGTTGAGGTAACAGTGCCAATGGGGGGATTGCAAATCTGTCTGAATGTATGTATGCCTTCTTGGACCCTCATAGAAATACTCTGCATCTTATTCCTTCCTGTTTTATCACTGCTAGAGAACACAAGGTTCTGGAATTTTGGAGTGTACTGTTTTGGTCACTGCTGCACACTGGCTTCTGTGTGCATGGATTGCCCAGCATACCCAAGGGTAATAATAAATAGCCACATAAGTCAACTCTCAGTAAATTGTCAGATATGAGGTAGAATAATGTACCAATGACAGAGTGCCTTCCAGAGATTTCTGATCAAATTTACAGCATGATTCTCCATACCAGACCTGTTTGTTTCCACTTCATGGCTGTCTGTATGAGCACAGTCCTGTTTTTATCTTGCACAACTAAATTAATGAGTAGCACAAGTAAGGTACTCTGTTTATTCATAATGGGAACTCTTAGACTAACTTAATAGTTCGTACTTAATGTTTTCTTGGCATTTCTATGTGTATATAAAGAATATGTGACAAATGCCATGATAGTGAAAGACATGATTGAAATGTTGACAAGAGACCACTCTCAGCTAATTCTCTTTAATGATAATCCTCTTGCCTTAAGAGCTGTCATTGTCATTGCAAAACTTCCTCACTTATCTGTGAGAACTGGTGAAAGTGCAGAAAGCAACTGAAAATTATTAGTCTGAATTACATCTTCCTGTTGATGCAGATGGCATCCAAGTACAAATTCAGGTAGGACTTGCTAGTTCCTACTCTTGAACTAAGTGAGGAAATGGCATTTTTGTATATCTGTTACCACCAACTTTTGATTTTGTTGCTCAAAAATAGCTAACAGGTATTTCAAGTAATTCAAGAAGTTTAATGAAGGTACACTTGACATGGGTTATCTTCACACACCAGAATATGCTGAGAGCTCGGAAGTTATGTTGGACAGGACAGTATTAAGAGCCATTCCTTCTGCTACTTGCTTTCTGACCCATGTTTAATAAAAGCATGTTTTTATGCTAGGGAAAGGGAGAACAACTAAAACAATCAGTATGTGATTTTTCCATAGCTGCTCAGGAAAGTCCATTCCAAAATCTATCTTAATCATAACTTGCCTGGCATTCACTGAAAGGATACACCTTTTCAGTTTTGATCTACCATACATTATGGAATCTGGCTAATTGAAACAAACCTGGATGAACTGGTTTTATAGCACAATAAATGCATGTGTTTATGTTTATAAATATTGTGGAATTTTTTAAAGTGAAATAATAGCCATTTTAAAATAATTTTATATTTACTGTAGCCTTCTGTATTAATTTATTACTCTACACAAGCATTTTTCATATTTAATATTTTCAGTCAGAATTTCTAGCAGATTTGCAGAAGCTGGATTTTGTGGTTTCTGAACCTCTGCATTCCCTTTTCACCTAGCAAAAACCTGAGGTACTCTATGTTGGAACCGAGGTAGAGAGCTGATGAGAGGTATAGGAAATTTCTGAATTTTATTTCTGGTGTGTGCTTTGCAGTCCTGGACAAATTGCATTGGGGAGCTTTTCAAATACACAAATTTGCAGGTTTAGCAAATGGATTGTGAGGCAGACTGTTAGAACAGGCAAGAAATGGGCTGACAGTGCTGTGTATCTACAAACAATGGTGTAAGGGGCTCGTGGACCTCCATCCAGGTTTGGGAGGGGTCAGGGCTTTTGAGGCCATCCATGGGTATTACAGGAGATAAGAAATGGTGCTTTTTAATTGCATTGAGAGCTCTTTTAACAGAGCATGTCCAACAGTATATACAGGTAAAAAATGACAATACAGTGTTGAAAGAAGTGGTAATCTTGTGGTTCAGTCACTGGATAGGAATCAGGAGTCCTTGGATCAGTTTTTGACTTTGCCACAGACTTCCTGTGTTACTTTCAGCCAGTCACTTAATCTCTACATCCACCATCTGTGAAATAACAAGGCCTGGAACAGTTTGTCTCTGAAAGCATGTATCTAATTTAGCTGTTATTATAAAAGTTAAATATTAAGGAACTGTTACATTATCATGGGATAAAACCACGCCACATCTATTTTCACTGTGAACTTCGTTCTTTTGCTATTACGTTCTTTTTCCTCATTGTTCAATAAAATGAAGCACAGAAACATACAAAATAAATATCATTAGGCTCTGTACATATCAGTCTTCCAAAGCTTTTCAAAGTGTTCAGTAGATTGTGTCTGTCTGAATGCAGGCACAATGTCATCCACATGTAGAAATACACTGTGAATTCTTTGTTCAAATTCCATCAATATTCTGTCAGAGAAGAGAAATAGTTTAGATAAGACTAATTTTCTAATGTGTTCCTTCAGAAAGGAACTAAGGTGTAATCCTAAAAATGACTAAATCCGATGTCTAAAATGGAAAAAATTCACTATATTTTGAGGACAGGTGAGTAACTAGCACCCATTTCCCAAACTAGACTTTATTTTCCAACCTTGTCTCTCTTTGAATATGCATAGTATGTTTGTTTTGAGGTGCTTCCAGATAGAGGGAGAACAAGTGAATTTCAAAGAAATCCTCACTATTCATTTAATGAAATGGGGAAGCTTCCTATTTGATTGGCTACACGTCCATGTAGGTAGGATGATTATGGAGACTTGAAAAGGTCAGCATTGGGTTCATTCTAATTTTAAATAATTAGTAATAAATATGGGAATTGGTAATTATCTAGCACAAGACTTAACTAGTGTATCTATCCAGCAGAAATGCAGGGACATCTGTAGCACAATTACATTCAAATGAACTGGTAGTGAAGCAATTGGTGTGGAAACATACGTAACGTTCATAGTCAGTAGCTTGACCAAACTGGCTCTATTGATATCTTAGTTTTAACTGATAAGAAATTTCCCAGCATAATGGTAGCCTCCAAGAGATGTAACCCTGAAATGTACATTTACCTCCCCCTTACAGTCATAACCCAGCAATGCAAGCTAGTAACAGTGACCCATCATGTTTTACAGATTTTTAAATATGCCAGCTGTCTATATTGTCACACGCACTGACCTGTAATCCCTGGAGCATTCATGTTTCTGGATTAAGGAGTCTGTCTCGGCCATCTCAGCTTGCTGTCTGAAGTTTTATGAGGTAAAATAATCTTTGAGAGATCGTTTCTTCAGTGAGTATCTGATATGGCCCACAGACTGTTTCAGACTGGTTACAGATTACTTTACAGCAACATTTTTGGGAACGTTTATTTAGAGATCTATAGCATAGATCTCTTTCCAAAAACTCTAGAAAACATGCCTAGAACCATCAAACCAGGGAGGCATTCAGTTGGAAAGTCACTCACCTTTACTGGAAACAAATCATACATATTCTTTGGATTGCCTTTTGTAATGCAGGAGCTGTTACAAACCTCAAAACCAGAGAGTTGCTTTGGCTTCTGCAGCTACCAAAAAATTTGTACAGTTGTGTTCTCAGATGGTTTGGCACAGATTTAGCAGCACAGTTTTGCTCCAAGGAGCCTTTGTATCCCTTACTTGTCTGCTGGGACAGATGTTTGGTGATGTCCTGAGTCTACCATGAGTTACGCTTGTACCTTATTGTACGCTTAAGGTACGCTTGTACCTTATTAGCATCTTCAACAACATATGGTACATTACTTTTGCTGAGATGGATTGTATTTTGTATTTGCCGATGCAGACAGAGCCTTGTAAGAGCTGACAGGGAGCATAGAGGCCCCCCTGCAGGAATCTCACTGCCAGCAACAGCCTGATTCATGCAGTAACCTTCCAGAGATGAGCAGAAGTCTCTGCCTTGGAAGAGGTGCATCATACAGTAGTAGCGTAATGTACTTCTGAGAAGTATATTATAATCAACCACATAGGATCTAGTCAGTCTTTTCTACTTCTGTTTTTTCTGATATACATGCTGAACCTTAAGTACCATATAACACAAAATTCACACTAGTAAAGCAAGACTTCATTTTACATTTTACTCAGATCAAACAAATTCTGTGCCTGATGAGAGTCACCAACAGTGCAAGGCAACATAATATTTTAATTAAAAAGCTAAAGCAAAGCAGTAATAATTAATGTTATCTCACCAAAACCACACTCATCTCCCCTGCAGCTACAGGATTTGCTAAAAAAAAACAGCAATCAAAAAGCCATAGAGTAATGGATTAAAGATGCCTTCTAGCCTGGAAGCTTTAGACAATACATTACCAATATATGATTCTCAATAGGAATTTTGTGAGGAACATCATCATTTAGAAACATAGTCAGCAGGCATCAGTTTCATCTTTTCTTTTTTTTTTCCCTTTTTTTCTTTTTTTTTTTTTTTTTTTTTTTTTGGCATTGCAGACTGGCAGTACTTCTCTCCAGATGTACCATTTGGCACATTAAGCTATTCTTTTCTTAGAAGGGGAACCTATGGTTTTGCCATGTAATGCAAAACACCAATGGAATCACTACATAAGCAAAATGCCAGTAATGGTATAGTGGTCCAGCCACAAACATTGGTATGTTAATTTTGTTTTATTTTTCCCAGTGTGTCATCTGTAGTACTGTATTTTGCATTGGGACTATAGCTGGGCTGTTTAGTGTCAGATTTTAAAGTGTATTTTCAGGGAGAGATTTAAGCTAGGAAACTAATGGTTTTGATGCTTTAGGGAAGAAAAACAAAGCAAAACAAAAAAATCCACACTTAATATGGCTTTAACTATCATTTTAGCCTGATTTTAGAGAACAGGCCAAATTTACCCCTCAATTATAGCTGTTCAACCCAACAGCTGCATGCAATGATAATGGTATCCAAATACATTTGAAAGCAAGTAGTTTATGCTAAATCTGTGGCTTCTACTTGCCATTACTTTCTAAGAGTAACTTTGCCTTCAAATGACATTCTGGCTTATTTGTAAGAAGATTTAAAAAAAATAATAGCATACTCAGTTTGCATTTAAAAAGCAGGTGATAGGTCTTTTAGTCTTCTGTGCTGTCTTCACTCTTTAATGGCTCATCAAATTATCCAGTTTTTGCAAACATAGCAGCTCTTAAGTTGTACCTCCTGCATTTCAGCTTACTGTCTGAATCTGTACTCTGCTACAGATGATCACAGAATAGAATCATAGAATATCACAAGTTGGGAGGGACCTGAAAGGATCACTGAGTCCGATACCTGGCTCCACACTGCACTACCCAGAAATCCGACCATGTGTCTGAAAGCATTGTCCAGATGGATTCAAGGTGAGTCCACACCTGTGCAGTGTAGAGCAGAACAATAACTTCCTTTGCCTGTGTAGCAATGCCTTGATGCACTCCAGGATACAATTGGCCTTCCTGGCTACTTGAGCACACTGTTGACTCATTTCCAACTTTATGTTGACCAAGACCCCCAAATCCCTTTCAGTAGGGCTGCTCTCCAGTGTCTCATCCTCCAGTCTTTATGTATAGCCAGGGTTGCCCCTTTCAAGGTGCAGAATCTGGCACTTATTCTTGTCATGAAAGTGGTGATTGCCCAGCTCCCTAATTTGTCTAGATCTTTCTGTGAGGCCTCTCCACTCCAAACTGGGTCAATTTAGATCCTCTCAACTTAGTATCATCAGCAAACTTGCTCAAAATGTCTTCTGGTTCTACATGCAAGTCATTTAAAGAAATCTGGTCCTAATATGAAGCCCTGAGGAATCTCACTAATGGCTGGCTGCTAGCCTGATGTAACCTCATTTACCTAACCTTTCGGGTCTGAGCCATCTGCCAATTGCTCACCTGTCACGTTATGCTTTTGTCTATCTGTGTGCTGAACATTTTATCCAGAAGGATACTGTGAGAAGCAGTATCAGAAGCTGTCTGAAATCCAAAAAGATAACAGAAACTGGTTTCTATGGTCAACTAGATGGGTGATCTTGTCATAAAAGGAAATGAAGTTAGTTAAAAAGGACCTCCCCTCATGAACCTGTGTTGGCTGTTGTCCTTCAGATGTTTTTCAATAACTCCCAGCATAATTTGCTCCATAATTTTTACCTGGCACTGAAGTGAGACTGATAGGCCTGTAATTATCAGGATCCTTCTTGCCCTTCCTGAAAATTGGAGCAACGTTTGCTGGCTTCCAATCAACTGGGACATCTCCACATTCCCAAGACTGTTGAAAAATAATTCAGAGATTTCACAATGACATCAGCCAGCTCTCTAAGTATCCTGGGACAAATCCCATCAGGAAATTAAAAAAAAAAAAAGTTGTGAAAGAAAATTTGGCTTTAGTTCCTTTCCAGGAGCAGAAAATGTGGGGAGGGATTACATACTGAAGGGGTTTGTTGATCACCACTCTGTTTTTGCATATTAAGAGCAGAATATAAGCTGTTCTTTACTTTTTTTTCCCCTCTTTTCTAGATGGAGATTGGTGTTCTGTAGTCCTTACAGAGAGATCAGGGCCTGCTTTTGTAATAGGTACCATTAATATGTGTATCAGAGCAGGAAGAAAAACTGGGGAAAGGAGAACAAGCCGGGGTAGGTACAGAAGGAGTGATTTGCACAGGTTTGTAAAGCTTATCAGCACCAATATGATGTTTTTTCTAAACCCTCCATAATGCTCTGGAGGACTGTTTTATTCTTGTTATGTTTCCTATACACCCACTCAAGCCCTCAGAGGCAGGATATTGGATTAGACAGTTGTTAGGTCTGACCTAGCTTACTCTCATGTAATAATTTCCCAAGCTGGATCTATTTTTTCACCTTGATGTGAAGTAATCACATAGTTTGTTCTTCTCCTGCTGCCTGTGCCCTGCTGTAGTATGTTTGATGATGCTAGTCCCGTTTCTGATTTGTTTGTATAACCATGCCCATAGTCTCATCATCAGCTAGGCACAAAATAGGGCATACAGTGGGCTGAGGGCAAGGAAGTAAATGCATGTACTGTGCTCCCACAGCAAGCAGCTCCTTGCTGCATTAGACCAATCCTGGGTGAGTGACAAGTCCTGATTCATAATTAAATCTTCCTTGGCTGGGTTGCCATATGAACTGGGAGAAATGTTGTCATCTTGGGGAAAGAAAAGCAATGCACTCCCCAGTCTGATTCCTAACTCGTGTTCCTCTGTATTTTACTGTTTGCTGTAACAAATATCCTGTAATTCAAGCTCTCCATAGGTGGGGTCAAACTGTGCTCAGCAGAGTTTCAATAGATAGCAGATTTCTTTCAATTTAAAATGACAAGTGTTTAGCTTTTAACTGGCTCCTGCCATTCACCATAAATCTCACCTTTCCTCCTCCCAGGTTAAACATGTCAGCTCTGACTTTTGTCTATCCACACATTCTGAAAACAACAGCTTCTTATTGCCTACATGTAGAGAGTAGTGGAAGATCAACAGTAAGAAATAAAAGTTAGTTCTGCCCAAGTTTCCGCTTTAATCATGTTGTGTTGCTTTTCCAGATTGATTAACTATGGAATTAATAATGGCCAGGTGTGGCACTTTATTCTGGTCTGCCTATATTGTTTTGTTTGTTTGTTTATTTGTTGCTTTTTTTTCTGCCTATGAATGCTGGGAAAGAATGCAAGGAAGGTGTTCAGTTGTGAGAACACTTTCCTGCTCCCACTGGTTCTGTTCCTGAAGTCAGCTCATGTTTAAAATCCACAGGAAGAGGGGCAAGGAAAATTTCACTTTTTGGGCTTGCATAGCCAAAACACTGGAGGGTTTTGGAAAGGAAGCTGATCCTCACTCCTGATCAGCTGCAGAAGTGAGAAGGACAGTGCTGGTGCAGTATCTTGTTTTTTCCTTCATTACTTTAAAACCTTTTCTCTTTGAAGCAAATGAGTAGTGAAGGTTTACAGCTTTTGGAGTTCAAGTGGAGAGAGTCACCACAATATTGCTTCCAGCTCTGCCATGCTGACTCCCATGAGCATGGGAAAACCAGGATTCTTATCCAAGGTAAACTACTCCTTATGAAATTGCTAGCTAAATGTTTCAAAGTATATTTTCTCACACCCATTTATGTTGCAGAAAATTATCACTTTCCATTTGTAGGGTGCTGGAGGGGTGGAGGGTTCAAGGTAAACTGTGAGACTACCAGAGGGATATTTCTTCTTTGAGGTAAATATGTTAAATGCTGTCAAAGTTCAAATTGGCATAGGTAATTCTCAAAAGTGCTGGCACTGCTTGACTCACCAGTATGCTGTGAATCAGTGTACCCATGAAAGAAGTGTTGATTTAGGCAATCAACCTCTTTAAGACTTTTCACTGTGGCATGCCATTTACTCCTCATATTTGCTCTATTTTTGTAAGGCTTAGGCAACAAAAGTTACATGTTCTCCATTCCAAAGTCCATTCCATTTTTTAATACTTTTCACTTAGATGTGACTTTTCATGCCTGGCAGTTATCCAAGTTGCATGTTAGAAAGCATTTCTGGGGAAACTTAAAAAAAATTGTAGAGTGTTAATGAATTGTTGCCTGCTAAAACAAAGCAAGAGTGGTTTATCACCAATTCTAAAGAGAACAGAAACAATGAAGGCTGAAATGTCGGAACAAATAAGGATGATTGTAAAAAAAGTCACTCTGTGCTCAAGGTATGTTGGTGACAGCTTGAGCTGTTTTAGTGAGAATTAGTAAACGCAGTGCATTCCTATATACTGAGCATGTCAAGTTTATCTTCTACTGCTGCTATTCATATTTTAGAGAACTCCTATATATCATACAAAATCATACGTTATTTTCCTTAAGAATCTTCACTGAGCCTTTGCTCTGCAAGAATATATACAAGAAGTTTTACTGTAGCTAGTTGCATCTAGTATCACGCTCATTTCTCCTTCTTGATTTCTGTGGATCTTCTATTGTTACCTGTTTGCCTATACCTGCATTTTCTCACTTGAACTCTTTGTTTGGAAGTTCTTTGAGGCAAGAACTAAGTTTATATCCTGTGTGCACCTAGACCCGTGTCTGGAATTAAGACTCACTATCAATATATCCAGCATCATATGATACTTCCTAAGAATAAGGAAGTATTTGCTTAAGGATGGAATTAGGTTAGTCTGCTTCAGTTATCTCTTTCATTTTTATGTCACTGTACCTTGGGAGCAAAAGTTGTGATGACTTTGCATGACGTTACTCCTAGAAGAGATGGTTAGCTCATTGTGAAACTATTTAGGCTTTCCCCTTTTCCTCTGCACCACTCTCTTCCACACTGCTTTTGTCCCAAAACCTCAGAGCTGTAGGTATGATGTCCAAAATAGAGCAATTGGTGTTTTGTCTGCCCGAGTTCTTTGGGCTTATAAAACTGGCAAGAAATTTGAACAAGAGAACATTTCTGATGCTGATTTCCCGACACACTGAAATCCAGTGGGTATTTTTTCATTTGGTTTACACGATTCACTGACAGCCTATTATGCTAGTATGTTTCTGTGTCACAGATGAATGAAACTTTTAAAAGCTTTTCATATATCAGCAAAGAAACAGGCTTCTAGTAACAGAGAGAAAACCTACACCAATTTTTAAGGATGCCTTGAAAAGCATGTCATACTGCATTTTACATCGGTCTTAATATCCTTTCGTACTACTAGATTCCTCTTTAATATCAAAAGCTACTACTGAGTGAGGTTAGAGTTGATGTAAAGAATAACATGACATAATGAGAAAAGAAGGTGCTGCTAAACCTTACAATCTTTTTAAAATATTTGTCCATGTAGATTTGTTACTAATTATGCTGTGTATTTCACACTGAAAGTAAGGTCTTCTACTTAATTCCATGGAAACTACAACACATATAATGAGCACAATAACACACTATTTGACAGAGCAAAATCATAATTGAAAAACACTGGTTTTCAACAGCCACCACCATTAGCTATGCATTTTCACCAACGATGAAAAGAGGCTGCAAGCCACGCTCATAAAAATCTGCACGGCCACCTGGAAAATGGCTTGTCTTTCATGTCACTGTCACCACTGCTGAAACACAACCACCCACTCCCTCACTGTGCTCACATCCATGGTTTGGTTCCCATAAATGCTCAGCAAGCATTGACAAGTGTCAATGGGTGCCATTTTTTCCAAATGGAGGTATTCAGTTCCACACCTTTGCTTATTCGCATTTCTATGTCAGACTCCATTTTGTCAGATTGCCCCTCTGCTGCCGTCTGTTGCACAGTGATAAAATGTAATCGAGTATTTGCAGAAAGGTTCAGCTTCTGCTACCTTATCACCAACATTCTCCTCTGACGTCATGGGCCAACATAGTAAAATAGCAGGAATTACATATGGAGCTACGTACGTACTTGTATATAAATACAAGAGTGGAAATTTGTTTTTTTCCATTACAAATCACATTCTAATATTTTGCACTAAGATTTGGAGTGCAAATGAAATGCAACTGTCCCTGGAAATTTCTTTTTAATATAATCCCACTTTCTAGTTAAACACTCCAGATTAAATACAATGAGCAAGCAAAAGACGATTTCTTTGTTTGGAGTACTGTATAACCAGAAGATTATCTGAGGACTTCCTTATCCTTATCTTGCTCTGTACCTGTAACGGATTGAGAAGGAGCGTGAAGTATCTCAAGCTATGTTTGAATTATTGTTTTTTTTCATCCCAGCAACATGGTTTAGAGCTATTAAGATGTTGGTCTAAGTCACAAGAGTTTTGGAAACCGGAAATACTTGATTTCAGTAGTTGAATTTAAACTTATCTGAAGTTATCAAGATTGTACATAAGTTATGTATTCATCTGATTTTCTTCCCTTATTGGATATCAGTTTCCCTTGGAGAGCAGTTCAAACTGCTTCCAGAGCAGAACTAAACAAACTTCTGAATCACTTCCTTCCTTCCATGAGCTGTGTGACATTTCTTATGTTCTTTCCTTTAATCATTCTTTTCCTGCTTTCCAAATGATTGTTGGGAGGGAGCTTTGCAAAAAATCTCATCATCATTTGCATGCTTCTCTCAAACTTCTCACCTTAAAATTAGTGCATTTTATATTTGACTCTCATCTCTCTGACAGTACATGCTTTGAGGTTGGTGACCCTGCGGAGCCCAACCTACTGCTCTAAATTCAACTTTTCCAAAGATGACACTTGGCCCAAAATCTTAGTTAAATGGCAATGGTCTGATGCTAAATAGTTTGCATAGAGCCCAGTACCTCCAATGGTTACCCCAGTTTTCAAAAAGGATGTGTGCGATGCTAGTATACTCATTTTATGGGCATTTTTACAAGTAGTGTGTATGCATATGCATACATATTTGTTCTAATGGAAAGCAATTATCAGTAATGTTCTAGATAACACAGTGCTTCCCAAAGGATATTTCTACTTTAAAAAATCATTCTGAGGAAATATCACCTTTCTTCCATACAATATTACTGTTCCATAACATACCATGCTCTGCAAACACCTGATAACATATCTCTATATTCTTACTGTAGCGAAAGAAAACAGCATTTACCACTTTTATTTCTTTGGACAATGCCATATGTGCAGATATCTTAGTTTTGGAGTAAGTCTTAGTGTTGTCAACTGTTTTGCGACAGTGAGTTCAAATCTTGACTTTATTTGCTTTTGTTCTACCTCACTGGAAACAGGGAGTTGTCCACTCTGAGTTGAGGGTGGAGACTGGCTCTAAGAATCTCGGTTTTCAGTGTTTTTTCAGTGGAGATACAGAAGCCAGATGAAAAGCAGCTTGACTTCAGTCAGGCTCCAGATAAATTTTCTCAGCCTGGCAATCAGAAATTCCATTTTGCTCAATAAATTAGCATGCGGAGGATTGACACACTGCTATTGCTGTGCTGTGCTGGTTGTGTACTTTATGGTTATGCAACTAAAACTGTGGAGAAAATAAAAGACTTTCCCCCAGTAGCACTAACGGGATCTTCTTGCAATCCCTATACATTCCTTGCACGCACAAAGCTGCAGCTCTGCAGGTAATGGGATAAGGGCACAGTGAGAGCTGCATGGCGATGCTTGTTTTCATCGCCACTCCTGGAGCTGTTTTGGAGCTGTGAAGTTAAGTGACTGACACGTCCTCCTTTGAGATCCCAAATGAGGGGTAGAGGTAGGAGGTGGAAGTTCAGTACTGCTCACATCCATCTCGAATAATTTGTTTAAAAGCAGCTGGGATGTGGACATACTGTATCAGCTAAGAACAAAGGAGCACTCTCAGAACCATATGAAGTTTAAACATGGGTGTCCAACCTTTTGGTTTGCCTGGGCTGCACTGAGTGAAGAGGAATTGTCTTGGGTCGCGTATATGTAACTCACTCCAAAAGTAATACCTCCTATTTATTTCCATAGAAACTACAGCACAGATAATGAGCACAATAACGCTGATGGCTCAAATTCTCAGCTACACAACAGCATATTTCAGCATAGTCACAACGCTCAGTTCTATATTTTCACCATCGATGAAACAGAGCCTGCATGTTTTATTTGTAAAAACCTGCACAGGTGATCCCCTGTTGCTGCTGCCACTTCTGAAACACTGCTCACGTCCACTGTTTTGTCTCCGTAGACATCCAGCAAGCATTGATGTATGTCAGTGAGTGCTGTTTTTTCTGCACAGAGGAATTCAATGACACACCTTTGCTTAATTCACACTTCCATGTCAGACACCATTTTGTCAGACTGCTCCTCTGCTGCCCTTTTTCACCCAGCAACAAAATGTGACAGAATATCAGTGGGAACGTTCATCCTCCACTGCCATAACACCAACATCTGCCGCTTACGTCACAGACAATAGGAGGGATTACTTTTGGAGCAGCCCTCATGGAATATATGTTATAGTTACTGTAGATATGTAACAAAACATTTAACAAAACTTTTTTTTAACTTTTTTGCTGTTGTTGTTAAAAAATTAAAAAAAAAAACAAAAAACAGAGCAACAAAATAATAAAACTAGTGGGGTATTTGACCTTGTTTTTGTGAAACTGTCTGGTTCAATGGCAGTTGTTTCAATTCTCAGTGAGTTCTCAAGATGTTTGTCAGTGATTTCTGATTAAATTTTATTTTTCCTTTGCTTCAGCTTTGAAAACAGTTGTTCACAGATGTGCTTATTGCTCAAAAGTGATGACTTGAATAAGGTGTTATTGCCCAATGAGGCATATTTCTGGTAGGTGATGGCTTATAGAAGTTTGCTAGAGATTTTTGAGTTGAATATCTTATTGTAACTCTATACATTCCGTTTGAAAATTTGTAGGTAATGTGTTCATGTTGACCGAAAAGAGAATTGCAAATATACAAAAAAAAAAAAGATAATTTTCTAGCTATTTGAAACCTGTTCTCAAATTCCTTTATCAAAATGGAACGCATGGCTGCACATTTTTTGCTGTTCACAGGACAGTGTTTAGTCAATGCATCTAAATCCATACACTTATTTGCCATAAACCAGGCTGGTACTGCATTGCACCCCATGCCCTTGTTTTGGTGCAAAGGAGTGTTCATAGCACACTAATGTTTGGTTGGTGCCAAGGTGATGGGCTGGGCCAAGTTGGAGGAGCTGCCGCCATGTACGCGTAGGGCAGTCAGCAGGTCATACTGTAAGCTGGGCCAGGCTGCATGCATCCCATAGGCTGCAGGTTGGACATGCCTGACCTTAAAGGTCTCTCTTAAAACTCAGACTACACTGATGAGTTAATTTACTTGGTGATGGATTTGAAAAGACCCAATTTGCAAGTTCACTGGTAAGTGGAGGAAATGGGATTCTTTCCCAAGTTTTGTGGCCTCCTATGCTGTTGGTTTTTTTTTGTTTTTTTTTTTTTTTTAAAAAAAAAAACGTGATGTAAGGGACCGTCCCCACTGTTGCATGGCCTTCCTGAATTGGAATCCTGATATGCTTCCAGTTCAGCTGCATATAGCGATTTGGTGTTCGGTGGCATTTGTACAGCCCCAAGCCAAAGTTCTGCAGCTGCTTTGTATTTCATCTCTGGAATGGCATTTCCTTGAAACCAGTCTTCAGGAATCCAGTGAGTGAGTTGTGGGGAGAGTATCCTCAATTTCATTAAAATCATATCCAGGACCTGTGTGGAGGAAAGAACTTGGAGAAAGGGAAGAAACCAGCAGGCTATTAATGAAACCATTAGATTCTGTGCAAAATGCCACTTTTCTTGCAAGACTAACATCAAACAGAGGAAGAAGTGATCCTTAGGTTTCTGATTTCTGTGTTCCTTTGTGCTGATTTGCAGCCGTGAGAAAAGTGCCAACATCTTTGTATTATTTGGCAGGGAAAGGATTACCTTGTAACTCATCTTGTCTGGCCATGGCCTGGCACTGTATCAGGACCAGGTTGATGGCAGCCTGACAGTTTTAAAAGAACATGTTGGCATTTTATGAAAAGGGAAGTTATTGCATTTGAAAGGAGGCAAAAATAAAAACAGAAAATCTACGCTTGTCAGTTTTATGGTAGAGGCAGTAAAAATTCAGGCATGTTGTTTCAGCCAATTCCTGCGACAAATTAGTGTACTCAATTGATTACAAAATCAAAGATTAATTTACATAAGCATTTGTGTTTTAGTGATCCTGCTTCTATAGTGTGTTAGATACTCAAAGGAATCAACTCCATGCTCCTTACAGTTAAAATTAGTTTACAGCCTAAATTTAGATGTGTGGCAGCAAGAAAGGAGAGTGGAAAGAAAAGAAGAGCATGGGAATGGGTAGCACCTCCTGGGTCACTGGCTCCAGTGCCTCCCAGTCTAGGGAAACCACACAGTGTTATCCTCTTTCAGACTGCATTACAACCTTCTGACATACCGTTAGATGATACAAAAGATGGGGTTTAAATTTACTGATTTGTCCCAGTTCAGTGTAGCTTTCCTCTGCCTCCATTAGCTGGACTGGGCCCACGCTGACTCTTATCGCACATTTCTGCTGGTGGCTTGATTTTGAAATTAGATGTGCCAGAGAGCTGGGGCCTTTGCAGGGTATGACAGAAGGGGAGGATTCAGGATAGCTCTTCCAGCAACCAGGTGAAGTAAGAAATCAGAAAATAAGGCATTATTAGTCTTTCTGTTTCCAGACTGCTGATAGAGGAATCAAAGCAAACGATTTCGGGTATGACTACCCTGCAATGCAACTTGGTGTGAGAGAGGGCTTTGGTGCTGGAGGCAGAGTGAACCAGGGACAGGGTTCTTTCCCACTCTATGGCTAGCTCACGTTCCAGTGTTGTGCATGAAAACCTTTTCTCACGCCGTCCTTCAAAACCATTCAGTGAGCATCTTCACCTTCTGAGTTGTACAGGAATTCATTATGAATAGACCTACAAAGAAAGTTTCCTCAATGAGAGCCCAGGCCTCAAAAGCACTTGTGAATTATTTTGCTTTGTCAGTCAGAACTGTAAACTGCAACTTTATGGCTTTAAGTCCAGAGAGGCTGAGTAGAGTTCCTAGCATTATAGTGTGTTTTTACTTAGGCAACATAGCCAAAGCAAACGATGAAACCAGACTTCTTTTTGTGGTCAGAAAGAAACAAACAATTTGTTTTGATTGAAGGCTCAGCACTGTGGAGAGGCCTGGAGTTAAGAGCAGCTGCGTAGGAAGCACAGTGATACGGGGTGGTGGTTGCCAGCACCAGTTACATCCGTTACAATGGACCCTACAGTAGATAAACATCTTGAGAGCAAGGCATACAGCTGGGAGAGACCTGTCAGCACCGACAGGAAGCACAGCTGGGACAAAGCAATCCGCTTCTCTTAATGCCAATCAAAGTTTTTGAATACTGAATGTAATTGCCTCGGGAGATATCTATAATCTTCAGACTGGCGGTAATTTTCTACAAGAGTTATGTTGCCTGTTTTGGGATGGATTGGTTCTATGGCAATACATTGGCTCAGTACACATGCGGTTACTCCTTCCTGCAGCCAGAGAACTGGTATTTTTCCTGCTTCCATCAATCTAGAGGCAGATATCACTCTAGTGTCTGCATCTTGTGTACAGCAGTCTTACATCCTCTCTCTGAGACTGGCAACTTTTTAGTGACCATTTACTCTTCTTCACTGCCTGTAACTGCAGCTTACAGCAGACAAGAGTGAAACTATCTCAGATATTTTTTCATATTTTCATCAGTTTCCAAGCAAAACAGAGTTGAGAGCAATTCCTTAAATCAAAAGCCAAATTATTTTAAAGCAGTAGCTGTGGCTAGCATTCACCTGAGGTAAGCTAATAAACAGAGTACAGTGATTCATAAATTCAGTATTGCTTTTCTCGGTGTCAGGAATATTTGTTTGTTTTAATTCAAGACGTGATAAAAGGCAGAGCTGTGGGATATGGAGGCTTCAGAGACGTAAAGCAAGACGTAAACCTTTGCAAGCAGAATGAACCTCAGCATAGTTTCACTGATTACAAACCTGTCCATTTATATTGACTTCTCTGGGCATGCAGTCACTGTTGGCAGCTGTGGCAGTGTGGTGCTTTTTTGCTGATAGACTTGTCCAAAAGAAAAATAAGTTGACTACAAAATCTGTTATTTCCTATGTGATTCACTTTAAGTTGTTTTCTGCACTCTTATAATATGCTGTAGGATCAAAGTGGGAATATTTGACCATTCTCCCTGAACTCACTTTAGAAAGTTTTGCATGCGAATGTAAAGTGCAGTGGGACAGGTGAACAGAGCTAAATATAAAACTGTAGTAGTAGCTGGACTACCAACATCAGGAATGCTCTTCAGCTTGTCTTTTAATGCTGTGATTCTCTTTTTGTTCGTGTATCTCCTTTGCAGAGCTTTAAATCAAAACACTGTTGCAGCATATTTCTGTTGCGCTTGATAAGGTGCAACAGACTGTACATTTAATGGTATGAGTGGAAACTGAAATACATCAAGTGACTACTTTTAATTTATGGCATGTGTGCAGAATACAGCACTGTGATTTTTAGACTTCTTACTGCTAAATTCACAGTTTCTCACAGGACCAATACTGAGCTCAGAGTAGTGTTCTGTGGAAGGTTACTATTGCTCCTCTCTGAGCATCCCTTTCAGGTTAGATTTTCTTGTTTTTTCCTTTACATCATTTCACATTTAGAATCCATTTATGTTGTCATTTGTTTTCGTCTGTAGCTTTGTTCAAGGGATTTGAGTTTGCTACTTTATCTGTGGTTTCGTTTTGCTTCATTGAATAACTGTGAACATGTTTTCTTTAGACACTGAAAACAAAGTCTGTTGTCTTTGGTATAGAATTCAATATAAGAAGTGTGTTTTGAATATGTTCAAATTTCTTAGGGGATTTTAGGATTTTTTTAGGAGTTCATAAGAACTCCTCCTAGTTTATAATTCCCAGCCTGTTGCATTAAATGAGAACAAAGATGCCCTTTTCTGATAAAAAGCTGTCAGTCTTGTGCAAGAAAAATGGAAAATTTTAGAAATTTTTGCTGACAAATATTTTGCTTAGGCAAAATGTTTGTGAAAGATGTGTTTAGATTTTGAGAGCTCTGACTTCACTGAAGAAGGTACTTATGTTGAGATTTTGCCTTTTATCATGGGGCTGGGAGAAAATTGAGTATCTGGTTCTTAATGTCTCCATGCCTAATTGGAACTCACTTATAAATGAGCTTTGCGTTGAGCTGTGTTGAGAATGCTTCCTGGGAATTTTTGCAAAAGGAATTTCTGCTGAGCTTGTAGTTAAAGCAATTGTATTACAAAATATGCTAACTTCTGCTTTGAAGCTCTTATCAAGAGCTAAACTGCAAATAAATGATGTTCTGAGCCCGCACCCCTGAGTTTTACCATCCAGTCTTCGGTTAGACGGCTGTTTGTCTGTCCCTATAAATCCGTGTAATGAAATATGGCCAAAACTGGCAAAAGCAGCATATCTGGATGGAAACGGCGTCTCCGTCCACCTTGCTGCTCCAGAATACCATCAAGCTGTTCAAATAAAGATGAGCTGGAACAATGTAACAGCTGGCTAAGATGAGCATGGGAAAGAAAAATATGGTGACAGGAGAAGTGACTCTGTGTGTTGGCATTCCTTTCTTTTCAGTGCGAGGACATGTGAAAGGGCTTGTCACTGACAGAAAGACCCTCTCACATTCTATTGTGGCAAAACCTTCAGGCTCCAAATAATATCACAATCTTTGTGTTTCCAGATGTAATTGGCATATGCGTGTTCTCACACTGCAGGAATTTGAGTTGGTCTTCTCACACCACAGCCTTGGTGACTGAGATCTGTTGTTGTACTCAGGGAGAGGGCTGAGGATTTGCTTGTTTTGTATTTTCAAATACACAATTTTGGTACTTTGTTTTTCCTTTTAGCAGTAAATTACATGCAGGCTGAAATCCTTCTTTTATGCATCACTAACTGAAACACATTCACAAACGTTTAAAATGAGGTTTTCTAATTTCCATAGATTGACTGCACTATGAGATTAGGAGACTCACCTTGCATTTTTAAGTGTACAAGCTCAAACTTTTAGTTTAGTTTAAGCAAAGGAAATTCCAGGGAAAATGTGGAACAAGGGAAGAAAATAATAACATATCTAAGAAAAAAAATGTAATAGAGTGCTTTATTTTTTTTAATCCACCAGTATTTAATATGAAGGTCCATGTTGATAATGGGCTTTGTGAAAAGTTGATTTTCCAGTTTAGCAGAACTTATAATAAAAGCACTTGCTTGAGGTCAGCTGTAGCAAGTTTCTCTCCCTCTTGCTTCCTTTCCCTCATTAAAATGAAAAGCAAGTGTTCCCACTTCATTCAGACTCGAATGACCTATTTGAACCAATGCAGAGCTTCTCCCAGACCTAAGGCCCTGACACTGACTCAGCTCTGGAGGATTCTTAGTCTCTGTGATTGTGATAGCACTTCAGGTCACATATAATTAGGCCCCAAAACAAGGAACACAATCCAGGGTCCCACCCCTAGATGGATATTGAACCACTGGGATGTCAGGGCTTGTGGGATGTTTTAATCAGCCCCTCCTGAGGTGCAGCTTCACTTTATCTCAGAGATGTATTGAGCCAAATTGTGAAAAAGGATAATTCTCTCAGTGATGGAAAGTAAAGGTCAAGAAAAAGCATCATCCAACAGTTAGATAAAATAGAGCATTACAGAGTAATATTAAGATGTTGTCTTAGAGTGACTTGGACAGGTAGAAGGGGTCACATGATCAAATTCAGTGCTTGTGGAATAACTTTCCCAGATGGCCATAAATTGAGCACTCGATTACAACGGTAAGGAGGTATATTTTTTCAGTAATAATTGCCATTAATTTTACTAAAATGTGTATCACTAGTCATCCTCCCTGCTGGTGGAGTAGTTCTGAAAATAGAAGGTAGAAAGGGAAGTTTATCAAGGAACTGGTCCAACCTTCGGTATTAGAAATAGTGTCACAGAGCTTACAAATCAGGCAAGGCAGCATTTTTATGGTCTTGAAAGGTTTGAACAGCCTGTTCTGTGCAAGTCTGCAAAAAGCTCTGCTCGTCTTTCTGATGAAGCAATGGTGCTGAGGTATTTGTGTTGCACTCACATCCTTCGCTCTAGATGTTTCGGATGTGATCACGTGGGTTTGATACTGTGCCTGAGAAGGTATGAGATCATACCCTGACCTCATACCATCTGTTCAACAGATGGATTTGTAGGGTGGGGAGAATGGTTAAAAACCTGGCTCCACTTACATCAGTGGTATCAAGATTTTTACCCATGATTGAAGGGGGGAAAAATACTGTCCAAAGATAGGTTTCATAAAACACTGCTGGAAAAGCCTGTAAGCTTCAGAGAATCCCTTGCTGTTCTGTTATTTGGCTGATAGTTATTTATGCTTGGTCCTCGGACTGCATGTTTGATCTTTATGTCTAAACTGATATATTTGTTGGTACAGACTGATAAAACAGTGACACGCAAATGACTGTTGAAAGATATGGAGGAAATACAGCTCATGTCTTATGAAACAGTGGATATTATTGACTTAGATGGTATTGATCAGAATCCTGTTTGCACATGTCTGTTCTGTAATGAGCACAAATATAAATCACACTTATCAATAAGTTTAGATGTTCTGTTTTGCTGCACAATGCAGACATTCAGATTATTTTCTTGTCAGCTCAACTAGCAAGAACACATAAATCATGCCTGGATTTCTTTAACCCACAGAATAGCATTGTCCCACACTTACTGAAATGTTAAATGTAGTCTGTGGACTGGGACATGCCTGGGTGGAGCATTGTTGAGTTTCCAGCCTAAAATCCGGCAATGGCTTCTAAAATACAGACCTCCATAGATTAAATCCAGCTGTTGCACAGGTGCACTGAGGCTATACAGCAAGGAAGTTTACCCACTTAAAAACTTCTGCCTATGTGCGTCATTAAACCAAGATATTTTTGGTTTTCAAATATATACTTTTTTTTTTTGATTAGGCAAAGCAAGTGGTCTTCATTGAAGCCACAGACAGCAGAACAGTTTCATGTAAATTCATCTTTGTAATTGCAGACAAACCCAAGTATCATAGTACTCTGACTTCTTCCAATCCTGCTGATTGAATTGTTCATATCACTGGAGTAGAAACCTGCAAGATCTTGTTTGTCTAATACACTTCAACATCTAGACTGCACTGAAATAATTTACAGGAAGTTTCATTTTATATATATTCACATTTTTTTACCATTGACTCTGAAAGAACCAGGACACCACATTAGGAAATGACCCAGGAAGTTCCTTTATTAGAAAAGTTGTTGTGAAGAGATAGGATGTCATATTTATCTGAGTGATTTATGTGTAGATACAGATTTCTTTTGCCTCTAAATTATTCTGGTGGGTAAATATTTTGTACAATAAACAGAATTGCATTATAGCCAGGAAGCAGTGACTATAGTATATAACTTAGCTATGTTTACAGTACTTGTGATCGGAGTGCTTTTCTAACTGTGATCTGTAAAATGTATATGTTAATGTGCATTGGAATACAGCACTACTGAATATACCCTTGAGCAGGGGAATGCTCAAGAAATCCAGGTAGCTACAGTCAACATTGCTTCTTGCTGACTCTGGCTGGAGGTATGGCTGATAAGCAAGGGGAAGGAAAAGCCAACTGACGCCCATGTCTTTAGCAAACTCTCTTCCAGCATGTGGAGCGGCAATGGAGAGTGCAGCCAACAGTGGTGGGATAACTCTAAACTTCACCATAACCGTTCCTAGCCTGAAGACAAAATTTGCCTCTTGCAATGTCTGTTTCTCACATTGTAGTAATGTTCTGGTGGCATAAAGCTGTGCACTTCCATAATGAAGAAAGGATGCAATTTTATAACGATGCCTGCTATTTTATTACGTTGGCCTGTGAAGTCAGAGCTGGATGTTGGTGTTATGGCAGTAGAGGATGAACATTCCCACTGATATTCTGTCACATTTTGTTGCTGGGTGAAAAAGGGCAGCAGAGGAGCAGTCTGACAAAATGGTGTCTGACATGGAAGTGTGAATTAAGCAAAGGTGTGTCATTGAATTCCTCTGTGCAGAAAAAACAGCACTCACTGACATACATCAATGCTTGCTGGATGTCTACGGAGACAAAACAGTGGACGTGAGCAGTGTTTCAGAAGTGGCAGCAGCAACAGGGGATCACCTGTGCAGGTTTTTACAAATAAAACATGCAGGCTCTGTTTCATCGATGGTGAAAATATAGAACTGAACGTTGTGACTATGCTGAAATATACTGTTGTGTAGCTGAGAATTTGAGCCATCAGCGTTATTGTGCTCATTATCTGTGCTGTAGTTTCTATGGAAATAAATAGGAGGTATTATTACTTTTGGAGTGAGTTACATATACGTGACCCAAGACAATTCCTCTTCACTCAGTGCAGCCCAGGCAAACCAAAAGGTTGGACACCCATGTTTAAACTTCATATGGTTCTGAGAGTGCTCCCTTGCTCTTAGCTGATACAGTATGTCCACATCCCAGCTGCTTTTAAACAAATTATTCGAGATGGATGTGCTTCCACCTCCTACCTCTACCCCTCATTTGGGATCTCAAAGGAGGACGTGTCAGTCACTTAACTTCACAGCTCCAAAACAGCTCCAGGAGTGGCGATGAAAACAAGCATCGCCATGCAGCTCTCACTGTGCCCTTATCCCATTACCTGCAGAGCTGCAGCTTTGTGCGTGCAAGGAATGTATAGGGATTGCAAGAAGATCCCGTTAGTGCTACTGGGGGAAAGTCTTTTATTTTCTCCACAGTTTTAGTTGCATAACCATAAAGTACACAACCAGCACAGCACAGCAATAGCAGTGTGTCAATCCTCCGCATGCTAATTTATTGAGCAAAATGGTATTTCTGATTGCCAGGCTGAGAAAAGTTATCTGGAGCCTGACTGAAGTCAAGCTGCTTTTCATCTGGCTTCTGTATCTCCACTGAAAAAACACTGAAAACCGAGATTCTTAGAGCCAGTCTCCACCCTCAACTCAGAGTGGACAACTCCCTGTTTCCAGTGAGGTAGAACAAAAGCAAATAAAGTCAAGATTTGAACTCACTGTCGTGAAATAGTTGACAATGGTGCTGAAACTAGGTAGAACATCACAAATACCGTCATAAAAGAAAAATTCAATGTCATAACCCTTACTGGTAAGTATATTTGTGGCTTAATCACAAATCATTTGTTTTCATTCATCTGTTGTGCCCTTCTACACTGATGTTGTCTGTTTTTGTAGGCTGGCAAAAATGTTGGCCAGTTATAAACAGAAGTTTCTAGAGAAATTTAATAGTCCTTGAAAAGGCAGTAAGACTTGAGATTTCTTTTGTGAATCAACCCAACCAACTTTTATCTAAGTACCAGTTTTCCAAGTATTCTTCTCATCTGTCCCCATGTAGGTTTTGATTGTTTTCTCCTCTATGGCAATCAAGCCTATAATTTGTTAGATCATTTCACAAAAAAATGTTATATCTTAGTACCTGAGCTCCACAAGCAGAGAGAGCAAATAGTGCTGGATTTGAGAGGTGCGACTCAACTGTTTTTGGTTTTGCTCAGGATCAAACAATCAACGTAACGGCATAATCTACAAGGACACCTCTATTAACTTAAAAAATTCCATACTAATATTTTTCAGTTCATGAGATTTCCCTGTTTCTACAGACGTCCATAGACAATATGTGAATCAGCGGTCTCTCTGACTGTCCTCTCACCTATCAAAGTCAGATCTGCTTTTGCTATGTCAGTTTTCAGTGCGCATAATTTGAGGGTATTACTTTATATCTGCTTTCATTGTACTCTTTTATTTTCTGAGTCTCTTAAAAAGTTGCTTTCCTGTTGTGACTTGTGTCCTTTCTGTCAATTCTTTTGTTTCTGTTGTATGTTTCTGTTCCCTATGATTTTCTTTGTGTAAATACTTTTTTTTTTTTATATCATCAAAACTACTAGCACGTTTTTGAAGAGCTGAATTTTGATCCAGTTCCACAACTGGCAATTCAAAACAAACATTATGAAATAAAATGAGTAAATGAAAACTACTGTAGCAATATGGGCTTTTGGTTGTTTTTGGTTTTTTTTGGTTTTTTTTTTTTTTTTGTTATTGTACACAGGTTGCTCTGAAAGCAATGCCTCCTTTTATTTCATGGAAACTACGACAGATACAAAAAGAACAATAATACTACTTGATAGAGATTATCAGCTATAAAACAGTGTTTTTGAACACAGTCACCACCATCAGCTCTGCATTTTCACCATGAACAAGAGCCTGCATGCTGCACTCATAAAACCTGCATCAGTGGAGGTAACACAGTGAGCACCACCCACCACCTCTCTGTGCTCACATCCATTGTTTTGTTCTTCATAGACATTCAGCAGATGTCAGTAAATGTCAGTGGGTGCTGCTTTTTCTGCATGAAGGAATTCAGGGACACACCTTTGCTTCATTCACACTTCCATGTCAGACATCATTTTGTCACATTGTCACTCTGCTGCCATTTGTTGCACAGTAACCCACCACTCCACCTCTGACACTGTGGGCCATATAATAAAATAGGAGAGATTATTTTTGTGGCGGCCCTCATAGAATATATGTTATAACTAATATATATAAGTATCAAAACATTTTATTTTTTTAAAATTTTTTGTTAAAACATAGAAAAGGAGAGCAACAAAAAGAAAAAACTAGTGAGATATTTGACCTTGTTTTTGTGAGACTAGTGATGGCAGTAGTTTCAGTTCTTAATGAGATCTCAAGATGTTCATCAGAGATTTGTAATGAAATTTTATTTTTCCTTTGCTTGAAAACCAACTGTTCACAAATGTATGTGCTGCTAAAAAGTGATGACATGAATAAGGTGTTATTGTTAAGTGAGGGATATTTCTGGTAAGAGAAATATAAAAGTCTGGTGGAAAGATATGACCATTTTGACAGACTACCCCTGTGCCATCTGTGTCACAGCAACAAAACGTAATGGATTACTGGCGGGAAGGTACAGCCTCTATTGCCATACCACCAACATCCACCTCTGATCTCATGGGCCAACATAACGGAAATGGACACATTATTTTTGGAGCAGCCCTCATTTAAATAATTTTTAATGGAAAAAAAAAAAAACTTTTTTTCACTGAGGCATTTTTACTTGAACATTAACACACATAAGAATTTTGTTGTGTGAGTCAAGTAATCACAGAACCAAAAAACTGGGAGATATCGTATAATGCATGTTTCCAACCTAGAACAGGATCAGCCCTACATTTTTCAAAACTTTATTGAGGCTTTATCAAGCCTTTCACATTTTTGGCGTTGGAAATTGTGCAGTTTTCCTACTCATTTCCATCTCAGTGGTTCACTATTGTTAGTATGAATTTGTTTTCTAGATTTTTTAATCACAGTCCTTGGCCAAATCATTACTCTGGTGTGAGCACTAGAGTTCCCCTTCTAACACTGCTGCTTACTGTTATGGAAAAAAAAATGAATAAGACATAATCTAAATTAAAAATAAATAAATAAATCTGGTACTTAACATTTCAAAACGTGAGGTGTTTTTTTTTTCTTTAAAACATGATTTTTTACTTGCTGGCTTTACTTAAAAGCATTATGAAAAAAAGCTGTCTTTATGGTGTGTCAGAAATCTAGTTCCAGATTGGATATACAATTAATCATACAAGACAGACCACTGTCACAAGACTAAAAGGCTGATATCTGCACCAGTATGGTTTCAGAAAAAAAGTTAAGCTTTTATATTCTTATCTAAACCAAGTGATTTGAGGGTCACCCATCACTTGCTAGTAATCTAGGTTCCAACTAAGTTTAAATCCTGATTTAGGTAAGGGCAAAAATTAGTTTGGTGGTTTGCATGCTAGTGGACTTCTGTCAACACTGAAAAAATACCCAACCGTACCACACAATGAGATACTTTTGATTGAAAGAAAGCCTGGACTGGAAGACCAGAGGTCATTATGAACTGAGAAAGAAGTATCATGGCATAACTACATGAAAAATTTTGCACAGCACCTGAGAAAGAAGTCTAGCAACAGTCAATAGAAATTACCTGCTACCTCAACAGGAATGTATTTATTGTTCGTCTAATCTCAAGTGTTTTTGATTCTATAACTTCACATATTGTTCCAAAAAATGTCATGAGAATCTAATAATGAGCAATGATGACAAGAGAAAATGATTGCAGGCAGTGTGCTTTAAATTGTTAGCAATATGTTTTACCATCACCCCACAGAATATAGCTATTAAGGAAATTATTTGTTGTAAAAAAATGTTTCTGTATGAATGTGTATGAATATTCATCAGTGCTTGCTGAATGTTTATGAAGACCAAACAGTGGATGTGACACAGTGAGGCCGTGGGTGGTGCATTTCAGCAGTGTCAACAGCAATGGTAGGTCGCCTCCACTGGTGCAGGTTTCTACGAGTACAGCATGTAAGCTCCTGTTCATGACTGGTGAAAATGCAAAGCTAAAGGTTTTGACTGTATTGTAGCTAATAATTTTCTCTATCAAATAGTATTATTGTGCTCATTATATGTATTGTAATTTCCATGAAAATAAATAGGAGGCATTATTTCTGGAGTAACCAACATAGTTTATTTTATTTAAAATAGTTTAGCAAAGATTTTTTTCTTTGTTAAAGATGAGCAGCTTCTGCTTCCTGAGGCTTCTCTGTGTATCCTCAACAGCACCTTTGCACAAAGCAGTTAGGAGATGCTGAATAGTATTAACAATGTCCTCCAACTACTTTCCATATTTTAACCCAAAAACAGTGGTTTGTTTTACATACTGGAATGAATAGGGTGTTTCCACTTCCCTTTTTCTTGGTTCTTGAAAGTTGAAACTTGTATGGGATATAGATACAGAGGAATAACCAACGGTGTGAGAAGATAAGAGTACTGGAAATGATGGTTACTGTAGTTGAGATTCACTCTGATAATAAGTCACCTCTCATTCATGAGATAATGTGGTAAAGATCAAAGTTTCACTGACTAACTCTTTAAATTTTCTGCATAAACACCATGATGCATCAGGATATGTCTAAAACTAATTCTTTCTCCCCACAGCAGATATGTCCACAAACCCTGCACAAAACCACTCATGTCTTTCAAACCCAACTACAGTGCTGTGAAACAGTGCGTGAGTCAGTGGCCTTGATTAAGATAAACTTCAATCAACCTTTAAATTTAGATGAGAAAAACAGATTTTATAAAATGCCATTTCCAAAAGAGAAGCAGAGAGCTGGATGTGGCACCTTGGCTCCTTCTTAGAACTCTGCTATGATTTCACACTGATGTGACACATTTCTCTGACCTTCTCCTTTCGCTAGCTTCTGGAAGTGCAGCTGGAAGTGCTTTATCCCTTTTAGCACTGATATTTGACTTTCTAAGAACTATTAAAGTGTCCCTCATCTGAGCTGAGTAGTTTTATACAAAAAATAATTCATCTAAATTAGTGCCTTGAAGTAATGAGACATACAAGTTTTGCTGTGGTCAGATTTAGTGGCAGCTAGGAAAAATGAGACTGGCAAATGATATTTGCAGCTGGATGCAATGGAGAGAAAATGATAAAATCATAGAATCATAAAAGCATCAGAATATCATATAAATGATGTTTTGCTACATAACAGGCTGTTTTTTTACATTTATGTTTTTGCTTTTTAATAAAGCACTTCTAACTACTGTTGATCTGAAAGAGAAAAGAAGTCTTTGCTGTTTTGCTGGTAGTTCCAGACTACGTTGTCCTCTCATTTCACAGAAGCATGGTGAGGCTTCATGCTTGGGTATATCACGTTACTGAAAACAGGAAGGTTACTCCTTGCAGATGAATCTTTGATCCTTTCTGGAAAAAAAAAATAGTGCTGGTTTTAGTAGAGTCATGGCTTTTTATGCCAACTCACTAAATGTAGATTCTCATCAGAGCTGCAGAATGCCAGGCATAAGTCCTCCTGCTATTCTCTCACTCCAAAAACTGGATAAAAGCCCAGTATTTCTGGGCTTTCACTGAAGTTCCCTCCTGGCCCTCTTCTTGAGTCCTGAAAATTTTTATTCTTTATAGTTAGTTCGTTACTAGGCAAAAAAAAAATGAGCTATCATGACTTAAATGAGGGGGTAGGATTTTCAGAAGGCCTCCCTAATGGCCTGATTGTAATACCACTTGGATTGAACTGGGATAGCTTCATTCACAACATTCACACGCTTTCAAAATTCCATCTTCAGTCCAGGAGGAGATTTAGGGGGTATTGTTGTGGTACCTTTTTCAAAAGTAACAAAAAATTAAAAAAAAAAAAATTAAAAAAGCCATAAACAAAATCAAGCAAAAAATATTTAAATGTCACTTCAGCAAATTCAGCAAACAAGCAGAGTCTGTAAAATAGAAAATATATTTTTTCTGGCTGCGTTTTTCAAAATAGTTTCTAAATTTTAAGTATAAAATAGTAAGTGTTATATCAATTTCATTTTGCCTTAATCCTTGAGTGAATAATCCTGAAATACATTTTCAGCTAAATCCCCTGTGACCAGAAATATTCCTTTAAACTCCACGGATTCTGCCAGCTATAGTGATATGTTTGTGCCAACCGGACAGATGTATTTAAAAGAAAGAAAATTCTACAGTAAGTAAAATAAATTCAAAGCTCTTTACCATAAAGTTTAAAAAATAAAGCTAAAAGACAACACACATTTTATTCCCACAATAGCACAGAATAAATATGAACCAAATATATGTCAGATGGGATTAGAAGTGATGTTTATGCATTGCAGGATATTGCTTTAGCAAGGACCACTGTAATCACCTGGATTAATGGAGACAGTCAATTAGCAGTGATATTTCATGTTTGGTAGAGCCATCTCCTGTCCCGTGTAACACTGAATTCTTTTTGGTCAAGAAACTGAAATGTTTGCAATTTCCATTATTTGGTTGACTTACAAGAATCTCTTGTTTGTCTAAAAGTCTTTAAATAGCAGAAAAGGAGCATGGAGCTTGACAGGATCTAATTCAGAATGCAGTGAAGCTGATGAGAGAGCATCCGGTGACCCAACCAGGCATGTAGGTATTACAATCTGCATAAACAACTGGCTCCTAATGCTGATTTATTAATAAAGATTTAGAAGTATTTGAAGTTGCATCCTCAAATGCATGGGGGAACTTTAGTTTTCTAATATTTTTCTCCCCAGTTCCTTCCACTCCTTTTCAGTACGCCTCTATTCCTTCCTCTCTCCACCTCTTTTTTTGCCCCATTTGCAGCCATTTAGCATTGCATCAGCAGAAAATCTCTGTAGTAGTGGCTTCCACAAAGCAGCAAGTAGATTTAAAATCAAGAAACAGTTTCAAAGATGGGTTTGCTGTGTTCATGAGACTATATCATAACTATAGTGAGGTTTTGGAATGCATTTACACACACCATAGGGGTAACCTCATCATTACCCACCCATGGCGACTCTGATCTCGAGTGATCTCACTCCATATCCTCAGCACAGTTCTGGCATATTCCCTCTGCATGGAGGGGGAATAGAGAATGACCTTTCTTTGAAATCCTAGATGTATTTACACGAGAGCATGCCAAATGCATTAACAAGTGGTGGAGTGAAACCCCGAGTGAGTAAACATGGTCAACCCAAACACATGTAAATAAATCTAAAATTTCGGAGAATGTCATGCTTGCTTTGATTTACACCACAAAGTATAGGAGGAAATGTCGGCCCAGTGAAAATCTGCTTTATTTGTTCATTTTTAATTGCTATTTTGTCATGGCAGAGCCCATCAAGCTCTCAGGGAGATCTTTTATCTCTTCCTCGCAAAGTAGGCTTGGCTCTGTTGACAGTGCTGCTTTGTTGCAACCCACGGGTCCTTGCCCATAGCAGCATCTTCTGGTGGCAGCTATTTGGGATGATATACTCCTTGTATGAACTGCTGTAGGCTTATCTCTCATCTGCTGCTCTCTTGCTTAGAGAAAAGAAGACTGCTACTAAGCTGGAAGCACATATTTGGCTGAGTGCTTCCCTGGTTTTGGACGAATGCTCCTACTTTTAGCAGCATGCCTAGACTTGGAGAAGTACGTTATGATGAGTGAACAGAAGGAACTTCCAAACTTTAAATCATATCCAAGGAACCTCCAGTAATAAGGGCTTCAGCTCATACCCACAAGTGGTCCTGCAGGAAAACTGGTCTTTGGCTTTTATTTCCTGAAAGGAAGGATTGTATGGCAGTGTTGGGGCTTCGGGGTCTGTATAATCAAGGCTCGGCATGATGAATTTGATGTACTGGCATCTGTTCTGTGTGCTTTGTAAAACTTCCAATAAAATATGAATAAAAAATAAATATACTTCATATGTCTATGTAGGACATACAGCAGTTAAATCTTTGGATATGGCATTTTTCAAGAGTTAAGAAAGATATGTTAGAACACACATAAGTGCCACAGTTCTTTCAAAAACAAAAGTCAGGGAAAGTCTAGGAAGGCAATCAAGGCAGAGCTGTTTTGTTGTTGTTTTTTTTTTTCCCTCATTTTTTGGAGGCAAGGGATTGCTTCAAGCTTGAATGAACCTTCAAAAAATCTGAAGCTCCAGACAGCATCGTGTTACTGTATATAATCCTTCTAAGAGGGCAAGGTGTGAAAACAAGCCAATAAATGTGTAAGGGGTGAAGGAAGATTTTTACAGACCAGAGTCAATGTTGCCAGCTTTTCCCCACCACAAAACCCCAACATCCCTCTCCAGGAACTCAACCCAGAATATTATTTTTGGATGACTGCCTCTGCAAATCAGGGCAGTGCAGATAAGGCCCCTCCTCCATCATCCTTCCCAACCTCTCTATGAATGCAGAAAAGACAAAAATAAAGGACAAGGCTGGAGTTTTGGTGGCTTTGGTCTGTGGTGGCTTTTCCAGCAATGGCAGTGTATGCCCTCCCTTCTTCTCGTGAAAATTAGAAGCGTGATCGGGGGAATCAAACATATTCTATCTTTTTTGTTCTTTCATTTAAAGGAAGGGGGGATGGGGGGGGGGGGAAGAAGAAGAAAAGAAAAGAACAGTAGACTTTTCATCCTCGTGCTTACTTTGTTAATGCCTTTAGCCAGCATCTTGAGAGCACCACCAGGCCCAGCAGAAGCTCCATGCCAGGGTTGGCCCCTCTGCACATCAGTTCTGACAGAAGATGACAGGCTGAGTAGTGGGGAAAGGGCCACAGATCAGTGCCTTACCAGGAGCTGCTATTCAAGGCTTGCATCTAGTCTCACCCTTAGTCCTTGCCTATGCTGTGCCTGGCCACATGAGCATATATCCCAATCTGGACCTTAAAACAGGAATAGCTCACAACTATGCCATTGGCTTATCTGTGCCTCCCTGCGCCTCTAATTTAATATAACTGATATCACATTAAAAGGCACTTCTGTGAATGTCACTGCACTTAGAACCCTATCTGGAAACAGAGAGTGTTTTTGTGACTACGCAGAGGATAAACTTGTTTGAAATGTTTGGGTGTAAATCAATGGCCCTAGGTTTCTGTGTAAGAACTCTCCACATGTTATTTTTAAGTTTCTTAAAGAGTTAAAAGTCAGAACTGAAAAAGAGACTGCTCTTTCCCCTGGAGGTGGTCCAAGGGAATACTTGTGGAAGATACTTCACAAGCAATGGGTAACTTATGAATCCCCTGCCTCAAATTTATGAAATATGAATTGGGCAGAAGATGAAATGCTTTGTAACATGATGTTGTTTCCGTCATTCAAGCTGATCATGAGCTACCCACTGTTGAAACTGGCTGATTGCAAGAACAAAATAGTGCTCTTGGTGGGTACTTATTCCATGCATTGGCCTGACAGAAACACTTATCATCAACCTGTGTACCCCTTAGACAGCTTCTTCTGGACATAGTGCCATTTGGTCTCTTCCAAACAGTGCATGTGTTTCTGTTCTTGCTGACTCTCCCAAGTCTGTGAAACAAGTTAGTTCGTTCTACTGTTCTTCTGGCCCTGAAATGTCCTTTCCTGCACTGCAGGAAATGCCATAACTGTCATTACTCACTGTAACAACACCAACCTAAGTTCCACAATTAGAAATAGCCTCCTGAGCACAAAGACTAATTGCTACTCCTACTTCCCAATCCTCTTCAGTGTATTGGTGGGCCAGAGCCAAAACCCTTTAAGGGAGAACAAAAATTTTATTTATCTTTCATCATAGGTAAGAGAAGGTGCAACTAATTTCTAAGAGTGCTGTACTGTCAGAGGAGGAAATTTTGTTCAGTTCAGATTCTGGCTGAAAAGGCAGTTTCTTCTGGGATTCACTCAAGGGTACCCTTCCCTGGGAAACTCATCAGAGCCATCAGCCTGTGTGGATTGGCGTAGTGAAAGGGGTGGCTGAGACAAATTATTCTCAAAGGGACTCTGCTGGTGAAGAGCAGTACAACTTTACTGATCACAGTGCTGGCAGTGTAGTTTATGCTGGCTCTAAGACCTTTTATTGCTGCAAGCAGAAGCTTAATGAACAGACAGGTAAAAACCTTTGTGAGATGAAGAAATTCTTTGTGAAGGAGATAGGAAGCAGCATGTAAAATGTTTCAGATGATTTTATAGTAAGGCAGAATCAACTAGTGGTATATGTTGTCAACTAGTGGTATATGTTGGAGTACTAGATTCTGAATTTCTGATCAGAAGCCTCTGGATATGGGACACAATACAAACACATTCCTTACCCTCTCCTTGCACTGGGACAGCTTTCCTCCCTGGAACCTTCTTTACAAGAGGGTATGGTAGTAATGACTCATGGCCTTGCTGGTCACAGCTAAGTATCACATATGTACGATCCTATGAAACCAAAACATACTCTCAAAGAGCTCTTGTACTCCAGGGCTTCCACTTCAGGAAGGATATTAGATTTCAAAGCATATTTAAATATTTACTATAACACTTCCAAGAGCAGGTTTTTTTAAAAGGTTATAGCAACATCTATTTGCCTTTGATAGGGAACATAAGCAAGAGGAATTGTCCCTAGACTGTTGAACTCCTGAGTCTTGCAGAAATCATGAGCATTTTAAATTGTCTGAAGGGTTTATATGTTTTAGTGTAAGAGATTTAAAAACAATTGTCTACAGAGTATCCAAAGATTAAATGAATAGGAGTCCACTGTAAAGACATGAAAATTATGCTTCTAAGTGCATTGCATTTGCTGAACTTAACGGGGAAAAGAGTGAGTCTTTCTTACAACACTGTGTTCATTACTAAGTAGTGCAAAGGGAAGATACATTTTTCTGTTCATTCCACAGAATTACAAGGCAGAAGGCTGTGGAAAGATATCCATGATATCTCTCAGACCTACTTGGATCTTAAACAATTCTAAGTCTAGTAATAATATGATTGGATTAAAAAATTAAATTTCCAAGTATGAAATTGGAAAGATTGATCTTTTAGGTTGTTTATCTTTCATCATAGGTTTTTTTGTTTTTTCTCTTCCCAGATATCCAGTTCAGAAACACATTTTTGTTTAAAAATTAGAAGTCCATATTCCTGTAAAAATTACCAACATCAGATACTGTGGGATAAACAAAGCAACTCAATAGAAAGAAATTAATGCCAAAAACTTTGTTTGACTGTCAGCTGCATAGTCCATATTCACATGAATATAGGAAAGCACTTTATAATAAATTATATTTATTATTTATTTTTAATATAAATTATTGCAGTATATTAATGTGACAGACATTATCTGATTTTAAGAGCTGCTGTAACAGTACTCACTTAAAAAAATGTTTAACTCAGTCTGTAAGTGACTTTATGTGCTGTCTGAAAGCTTAGCACAATGTTTGGAAAAGCTAGTACTAACGTTGCTTCTATACTTTTCCGTTTGTGTGTGCCTTTGAAATTCTAGCTTCTAGACAGAAGTAGATATAGCAGAAGGCCAGGATAGTCTTTGGGGAATTGCAGAAGAACACAGCCAATAAGGCTTGACAAGTTGTGTCCAGCAGTGAAAGAGAAAGTAACTTGGGTAGCTTTTTTGAGGTTTCTACATCCCCTTTCAGTGTTTAGATTTGAATCTTCCTGAAACATCACTTTCTCAACCAGCCTACTTAACCCCAGAGGCCTAGATGACTCAACCATACCAAGGCACATGGGAGATATGTGGTCCTCCAATATAAATTCTGTTTCCCTGTCACTGAGGATGGATTGATCTTCATTTAGAGGACACTGTCCAACCTCTTGACATTTCTTGTCCCTTAAGAGTCCAGTGTTCTTTAGGGCATGAAATGGGAAAATCTCAGCTTTTATCTTACCCCGTCATCCCATACAGCCCACTCAGCCGACAGACAGACATGGATTCTGTCCTTCCCAGTGAACTTCCAGCCTCATACAGGGATTGTTTCAAGTACAGATAGCAAGAGTTGCTAATCCCTTTACCCTGGTGGATGTTTGTATGAGACAGTGCTGAGTGCATCACACAGTCCAAGAGCTCTGTTTTATCTTCCTCCCTGTTTTACTCTCACACAGGTATGCAGGAGAAATTAGTTCAGATTGATTGTCATCTGTCTAGCTGCAGAAGTGACAGAAATCTCACAAGTTTTCCAAGCTGTCATCTTTCAGTGGGGAAGGGAGAATGAGTTGTATGATCCTTGAGCTTTAAGAAAATGCCTGATCTGATAGCAAATGCTCAATGGTCAGACAATGATGCCTTGATGCAGAGAAGCAGAAAGGGCAAGAGGTGGAGAAATGTGAATTGTAGTCCCAGTACTGACTCTAACTGCAGGTGCTCAGAGGAAGGATTAGGCCTTCACTTTGAACAAGAAAACCACAGCATGATAGCATCATTTAGATTCACAATTCCTAAAGCTGTCCCAGCTATTAAAAAACACATGGCTACCAGACCTCATGATTTCTCTTAGTTTGTTCTTCAGAGAAGTGGAAAAAAAGACTTGAAGGTTTTGTTTATTTGTTTGACAGACTGTTTCAGTGACTAGAGAAGAACGTTGAAGTTCAAACAATCCAAGGAGTTAAGCTAAATTTACCCAAATATTAATCTCCAAATGAAACTACAAAGCGGATGTTTTCATGCTGATATGTGTTAAAGTCAAGGCGGAGATAAAAGTGTGGAGAAGAACCATATTTCTTAGGCTTTAGATCTGTTAGATTTAGATTCTTCAGTTTTCAAGAGGCAATTTAGACCAAGCTTTTATTCTTAATTAAAGATCTCTTATGTGTTGGTGGATCTTACCTACCACATATACCAGTGTCATAGCTGAATAGTTGTGGAGTTGGGGAATTAGATATCAGCACAGTACAAGCCTACTCTCAGGGTACATCTTATACATCTTGCAGAGGACTATTAATACACATCTCTGGGGAGCAGGAGGATGTTCTCCTCTTACTTATGCAAGGCATCTTTTTTTTTTTTTAATCCTTTCCTGTATCCTTGAACAGAGTACAGGTGACCTTGTGTCTTCCAAAGATCTGAAACAGTGAACAGCTGGGATCTTCTGGATTTCTGATTCTTTGTAATCACCTTTCTGCTCTAAAAAGAATGGAGTTGCAATTTTTATTACATCTGAAGAAAGACTGTTTGTTTGGTATCGTTAAAGTTTTTATCCCACAGCTGCAATTATTTTAAATAAACAAAACCTTGTGTTTTGATTCCATCGAAAGAATTTCTATTATTTTCTCTATGCTAAACCATCTCATCTGAATTATGTTAGGGATTAGCCTGGGAAATGTTACACAAATGTCTGATTTATAAAATTTTATTTTAACAGATCAAAACCCCTTTAAGTTTATGAAAGCCTTTTTCCCACAATTGATATTATTCCTTCTTTTTCTTTTAAGTCCTTAGAGGATTATGAATGTCAGTATTAGAATAAAAGGAAGATTGCTTTAGATAATTTTATGTGCAGGGCACTGTTCCAAAGGAACCAAACTCAGACGGGGAGCTTTGAGAACACTGGTAAAAGGACATGATAAAATTAAGGTGGGGGTGAGGAAGACCAAAGTTGGAGAGGGAAAGAAAGAAAAATCTACAAATCAAACTCTGCAGAGCTTTCCAATACAGCTCACATCATGCACTTCTGATTATTACAGTCCAGCTGGAAAGCTTTTGTGCTCTAGCATAACATTGGTTCAAGATTGTTTTCACATCATACTGATGATTTTTTTCCTGACTTCTGTGAGCTTTCAAGTAATTGAAGTAGCATGCTGTTATCTTAGATTAACACAGGACGTAACTGTAGGCGTTGGGACTACGTCCTTAACACTGTAATGTCATCTTTCTCTGGTCATAGTTGCTTTCTGACTCAGGAGCGGAAGATAAAACTTTAAAGGACAATTCCTAGGTTACCAAGTCATATTACTTCAGTTGCATACTTGGAGAAGATATTATGCTATATCACAGAGATGTCAAGCTGGCAAACTTTTCAGTTACTGCTAAAACAATAAAGAGTAGTGTCTCAAAAGCAATGGCTTTTGAGATGAACTACAGTATGATTTGAAATCACACCTCCCATTAAAAGACTGAAGTGAATAAGCTCGTAGGACATCTTTTTCTATTAATCTGAGCAGACATATAGGAAGTGTTCTAAATTTGTACCATCCAACCTACAAGTTTTTGTTGACAGGCAGTGACCAAAATTAAGTTTTCCTCCAATTTTTTACTGCATTGTTTGAAGCTACCTTGGAGCAACAAAGAAAGGTAGGGATACAGAGGAAATCTGATCAGCTTAATGCAGCTTCCTAACAAATATTTTATGTATCATAGACAATGAGAAAGATAATCTGAAGTGTAAATCTGGGGGGGATGTTTGCAGGGTTTCCCCTTTTCAAAGCTTGTTATGACTAGCTCACTCAACCCAGTCCTAGTAACAACAGTAGCCTAAGTGCAAGATAAGAATCATTTGGCCTTTTTGGGGGCTTTGACTGCTAGTGAGTTTTGTGCAAACACCAGAGTTAGGAGACTGATAAAGAGGAACCTTGTTTTGTCTGATGGGGGTGTCAATGTCCTGATTTTGCCTGCTGTCCTCAAGGCAACAACACATTTGTTAGACCTGGAGGAAATGCGGTTTGTTTCCCTGGTAGAAGTTGTCCAGCAGGATCATGGGGATGCCAAGCCTCTGTTTGGAGTCCAGCTAATAACCAAGAATGTTGAGTGAGAGGGCAGTTTCATTATCCTCCCTTTAAAGTTTCTGCCTAGTTGACCTGAAGCTGCAACTTTGATGGCAGGAAGTGACACTGTGTAGTGATTGTTTTGCAGAACAGAAGTCCAGACATGGTTGAGAAGTTAAATAGCTGCATCCCACTCAAGTTCATTACAAATTTCTTCTGTAACCTTAGAGGTTTTTATCAAGGTATAGCAGTCAATACAGCTATAGGAAATTGAAGTAACTCCAGTTGAAATATTTCCACAGATGCCCCAGATGATTTATCACTTCAGCTGTTGGTGCTTCTAAGTTTCTGGAGAGATTTATCATTGATTTAGATTCTGGGGAACTGTCAGCCCAAAATTCCCCCCACCCCTCCTCACCCCCAAAATAGGTTTACAGTAAAGATAACAATCCAAGCTAACTATACAAGTTAATGTCTCATGGAATTAAGGCTAACTATATGAAATATCTGGAATAGATGATTACATTGCTGGAGAATTTGTATGTTAGTTAAAAGCTTGGAAGTCAGTTACAGAATCACAGAGTCATCACGGTTGGAAAAGCCCACTCAGCTAAGGTTGGAAAAACCACGTCACTCAATGGCATGTCACCATGCTGCATCTGCCCTTTTTCATAAACACCTCCAGGAATGATGACTCCAACACCTCCCTGGACAAACTGAATTGTGTAACTGGTGGAGATCTAAACTATTTATCACAACTTGAGCAATTGCTGCTAAATGATGTAGAACTATAATTCAATGTATAGGAATTCCTATCAAGGTCTTTAAGCCCACATGTGAAAATCTGTAATTTTAATTACCTATTTAGGAACATGAAAATGAGACCTAATATTTCACATGAAGCTGGACCTGCACCTGATATCTTCTGTTAGGGGATGCTCTATCCTCAAAATTTTAGAAAGCCAAAGCCAGTTACTGAAGTGCTCAAATAGGGGTTTAGGAACTGAGAAGTAGGCACCACTTTGGGAAATTTCATCTCTGAACAGAAGGAACTTGGCACAAAATAATCCTGACAATGAAACAGGAGAATCTTCTCAAAAATAAGCGAAGGATAGCATGGAAGCTAGCCAACATGAGACCAAAGCAGCAGTAGCAAGGCTGGAGAGAAGTCAACTGCAGATGAAAAACAGACAGAAAACTTTGCATGCTATTTGTCGGAAGCCCTGTGTATTTGTGTACATGTGGTTGAGTATCAATCACCAAGCTGGTTGTGTAATGAGTCACCAGAGAAATTAAACCAAATGACTAAATGAAGAGTAATTATGTGTTACAACAAAAATACTAAAGGAAGTTCAGTATCCTCAATCTCTTAACGTCTTCGAGCTGGCACTGACAAGATACAAGCTACCAACTCCAGTGCTGAGGTAGTAGGATAGGTTAATGACTGACTTTGTAAGGGAAATCCTTCTGGTCTTAGGAGCAGATGAACTCTTCAGTGAAGAAGTGACTTGGATATGCAGTCAATACTCCAGTGTTAAACCACAAAATGAATGTTTTCCAAACCAGTAATAGAGTTAAAATTCTCCAGGAAACACACAGGTTGTGGATACCCACCTTTACTCCCGAGTCCTGGTAACTCATATGTATTTAGCTGCAACAGAGGGTTGTTTGTATGCTCACCTGCTTTGCTGGATCAGAGCGCAACTGACTTCCACCACAAATAGAAGACAGTGCAGAAAATTCAGAATATCTCACAGTCTGCCCTTCCCACATCCTACTGGCAAAAGTGCTACTGAATCACTCTATTTCATTTATTTCAAAGTAGTTTTTCAGCACTCAACTAGTCTGCACTGCTGCCTTTCTTCTGGAAGAAGGACTGCAATAGCATCAATCATAACAACTGCAGTTCTTAATAATTTCCATTTGCTTCATAGCTGCATTATAACACGCAAGGAGACCAATTTATTGGTCTCTGGGTGGGAAATTTGTTGTTGTTGTTATTGCTATTATTTGTTACTTTTGTTTTTGCTTGTTTTTTGGCTTTTTTTTTTTTTTTTTTTATGAAGCTTTCAACGCATTAGAAATACAATTCACTTGGGGGCTTTTTCTTCTCTTAGAATGATGAGATTCATTTCAGCAAGTGGAAAAACTTAGATTCAATGCCACCACACAGATTTTCAGCTGGACAAAATGATGCCATTGCCTTGTATATTATTATAAAAAGACCACATCAAAGCATACAAGTGTCCTGTAATGTCATGATTACAGCGTTAAACTTGTAGCAGTTGAAAAATATGACTAATTGAATATCAGAATATCCTCTCAATTATATGTTTGGATGTACACACAGATACAGGAAATCTGTTAAAATACTATATCAGGTTTGTACTATGGCAAGCTTGGAAAGGTTCCTGAAAGAGGAGGCTGGAAGCACAGCCTTCAGCATTTGTTGTAGTGACACCTAAAGCTGCCATCTCCTCAAAGGCTGCTCATGGGGAAAGCATTGGAAGGAAAACCACGCGTGAACACTGTGGAAGGTGCTCCTCATCATCAGGGCTGCCTTTTCAGCTCATTGTGGCATCAGTGGCATTATGCAAAGGCCCGGTTTGGATGATGGGAAAAAGCAGGGTGATGTCTTTGTGAAAGAACTTGATTTCTATTGCCACATACAGCCCTTGTAATCACTTTCTGATTGTATCACGTACTGCCAAAACTTTCGTCAAACGCACATATAAATAAATAATGTATTTTAAAAATGCTAAGTGGGCTGAGTGGCAGAAAGCATAGGATTTAAAATACAGATTACTATTTTTTCTTTTTTTGGTATTTTTTCCTGAAATAGCCTCATATTTTTAGGTCAGTTCACAGCCAAGATAAACACAAATCAAACTAAAGCCCACAGGAAACTGTAACAACACTAAGAAAGACCAGCAAAAGGAGGATGTAGAAAAATCGCTTTGAGTGATATCATTGACCACTGGCAATGGGAAACTCTTAGGATTTGTAGCTGCTCATGAAGAGGGGCTGGGAAATGAAATGTTAAAATATTCTAGATTCTTATTTATTTGTCTTCTGTTTTCTAAGAATCCTGGGAAAAACATCTTCATTATGATTGCCACCCATTGCTTTCTGACATTAAGGTCTCATGGATGCAATTTATGCCTCTGAGTTGCTATAGATACAGAGGATGAAATTTGTTCCTGGCCTTGCTGAAGTAGCTGGGAGTTTTGCCATTCACTAGGAGACAGAATTCATCACAGATTTCTAGTGACACAATCTTAACTTCAAACAAAGAGAGAATAAGTCAAAAAACTGCCACTTCAGAGAACAACCAGCCCCATTTAACCATCTGTGATTTAGAGTCACTTCTATTCCTTTATCCACGTTGTATGCATTAGCACAATGTGAATTAAATGAGCAGGAGAAGCATGTGCAAGTTGATTTAGAAACTGCTTTCTCTCAGATGCTGAGGTAGATCTGAGAGTAGTAAACAAAAGGGAGTAAGCATAAAATCAAGCTGAGAGTGCTTCAGGTGGGTATGGAGCTGGTCTTATTAGATCACAATCATCATCTGATGCTACAAAAGGGCTTTGTGCTCAAGCATAACTGACCATGATCTTTTGTTAACGCATCTGAATGCACTGGCTTGTAGACTGGGGTTGTATTGCTCTCCTCCTCTCACTTTCAGAGACTCGATTTAATTCATGTGGTAGACTACATTTTAAGACAAAGCTTGTATCACAGATCACCTTTCCTGCTGTTTCTGAGCACATATTGTGCTTCTGCAGTATCTGTTGCAATGGTTTTAATTGAAACATGATACTGGGAAAGCAGGAAAGATATTGTGTATCATCAGTTCATGGTTTCCGCTGCTCAGAAATGAAGGAGTAAATACCATGTGATGAGGCAATTTTTAGCAGACCACAATCTAGGGAATGTGGAGCATAACTGCACTGCTCCTATGCTTTCCTGGCAGGAGAAGGAGAGTGGCTGGCTTCAGATCTGTTTCCATGCTTTAGTTTGTAGGTAACCTCTTGTCTGCACTTGACACTGCAACTCCTTTGGTGCTTTTCTGCTGCTATTAGGGTTTGGTACTGCAGCACATTAGAAATCCCAGTTTGCTTACAGTTGCAGATATCTCTGCACATGCATACTGCTAGATTACAAAAGCTAAAACTGAAGCAAACAATGTGAACCAAGGTCACAAGTAAGCAATGAACCTGGGACAAATCCATACCTCTGACTCCTAGCCCAATGCCCTGCAGACCGGCATGCAGTGCTCTTTGCCTAATTTCCGCATCTGAATAATGGCAGAACAAACTGGCAAAAGTTCATTGCAAACAAACATGACGTAGGCAGGTGCTGGTATGGTTCATTTCATAAAGATGGTGAAGAAGCCATGTTACAAACTGCAGTTTTTACCACCATCTCCTTAAGAGTCACAAAATACTTTACAACACTATCTGCATTAAAACAGTCTCTCCGGTGCAACTGGAGACCACCCAGAACTGATCCTAGATATAGCAGCATCCTCTCCAAGGAGATTGGCTGGAATTATTTGGAGGTCATTGCCCATAAGGCACATTCTGGGCTGGATGTACGCACATAGGCAGTGCTCAGGGGACTTTTCACAGAGTGCTCTGTTTCTAGTATGCTTTGTTTGCATTTGTGTAATGGAGACATTTAAAAAATAAATAGTAGTTTAAAAATAAATCAGTGATCTTCATATTTAATGTTTATCTAGGATAACTTGCATCCATGCCCATGCTAAAAAGCCTTTACTAGCTTTACAAATCTGTTTGTTCAAGTATCTGTATTTCAAAAGAGATTTCTAGTATTTGCATGTTAAGCAGCACACCATTTCTTTTGTGAGGAAAGTTTCTTCCATACGTAATTCTACACTGAAAGGAGACTGCAGAGCCTCATAGCAAAGCTCTCAACTAGATTTGTCAGAGTTGCAATAGCCTGAGTGGATTCAGTGTAGTTTTACTTTGCCTTAGAATCATAGACTTCAGAATTTGTGTAATGGAGCAAATCAGCAACTTGGTCATTTGAAATTATTTATGATTTTGTTCAGCTGTACCTGGATAAAAAATAAGTGTCTGCTGGAGTCAGCAGAGAACTTTAGGAAAAGTTTTCCATATGATTTTTGAATATAAGACAAATGATTCATCAGATGTTGGTTCCATATGTACAGTTTTTACGCATGGTAGGAAGCAATCTGGCTTATTAAAGGAGGGCTTATAGCAAAGAGAGAACATCTAACCTGCACACCTTTATCACCCTCTCATTTTAGATGTGTATGTGTATACTGTCCATTGATTTTATGCTAGACATTTGATAAATTGATCATATTGTCCCAAATGTTCACTTCTTCCTTGCTATGGGGATGGGCTCCTGCAAGTCTCCTTTTGTGCTGTGTTAAATGGCTTTTTGCTGAAACAGTCTCGATATTCATTTCAGCTGTGCTGGTGTCCATGGTGCTAATATGAAATACAACAACAGTAGTGATGTAATCTAATTACCTAAAGCCATTTTGCAAAAGCTTGAATTTGTCTCAACCAGTCCTAGAGTAAGTTGCAATTAAGTTGCCTACTGTGGGGATTTGAAAGACAGTCCCATGGATCAGACACCAAGTTCATACCCGTATGAAGAAAGTAACAGAAGAATTACAATGCTATGCGTAGCTTTGATTAACTGTCTCCAGAGTAAATACAGGCCTTGGAAACAAAGACTTTCTCTCACACCAGGCTCCAGAATTGGCAACTTATGCACATTCTCTTTGTTCACCTCCAGGATGGCTGGCAGGTTCAGCCAAAGGAGAGAGACTGTAAATTACAACAAAAAGGGAATTCGAAGATGTTATTTTAATCAGACTACTGAATGACTTCACTGCCAAGCTAGTGCACAGTGTGTACAGTAATCAGACTTGTCTAGGCCCAGTGCAGAAGTTGTGCTAGAGTAGGCTTAGAAAGAAATCTTTCAGCGTACCCTCATGGTTGAATAATCAGCAGGCTCTGTATCCCGTTCCTCATAATTCCACTGTCGCTACTTTAGACCACTCTCTGCATAAGCAATGAGGATGAATTCTTTTAGCTCGTCCATCTGGCACCATTTTCACAAAATGTGATCTCCTAATGTGGACTCAAGAACCCAGCATCACCCCAATAAGAAAGGATCGGAGAATCCTTGCTGGGACATGCTGATGAGTGATTAACTGTCACTGAAGTCCTTTGCCATATTTGAAAGTATGCCCTCGTCCATGTGCTGTGCTGTGTTTTGTGCTTCATAGTTAAAATCTCTCTGTTAATTACTGCATTTAGTTTCCTGCTCAGCCCCAGCTCCCCCATGCAGGCTAGCTGTATTTTCTTGCAGTATTTCAAGTGAGACTTTTACTGCCAGCATTGACCAAAGAAAGGATTTTAAAATGCTCCCTCATTTTGAATTATTTTCCCTGACAACTGTATGCTTCTCACTCAACAAATGCACTTTCTCTAAGCTCTAAAATGTCTCTCAGGAAAAGTAACCTGTCTTTCCCACAAGAAGATTCAAGAGCTGTCCCTTAGAATCTGTTCCTGAGAGTTTGTATCCATGAAGCAAAACCAAATTGCAGGACTGAATTTTTCAGGAGAAGCATACCTGTCATTATTTAAAAAGAAAGAAAGAAAGTTTCCTGTTCAATATCGCCATCATGAACAAAAAGCAACAGACCCGACTAAAATAGTAGGAAACTTAACGAATATAATTACTAGCTTGAGTATATTTAAGAGGTTAATTTACAGAAGAACAATATTGTTCTAGACGTGTCTTAGTTTCAGCTGGGATAGAATTGTTTTATTCAGAGCATCTGGTATGATCTGCTATGTCTTTGTTCTAGGAGAAAAACAGTGTTGATATTACACTGATGCTTATAGTTGCTGCAGAGCAGTGTCGTACAGAGCCAAGGCCATTCACAGTGAAGGGCTGAAGGAGCTGGTAGGAAACAGAATTAGTACAGCCGACTTAAACTAGCCAAAGGGATATTCCATACCATATGATATTATGTGGAAGAAGTTTTGAAGGGGGTGGGAGTTCATCTCACGCTCTTCTATTGCTCAGGGGCATTGGTCAGGGGGTGGTGAGCAATTCCTTGTGCATCACTTGTTATATACATTCATATATGTACATATATTCCTTCCTCTTTTCCTTTATCTTTGTAGATAGTTTTATCTAAATCCATGAGTTCTACTCTGTGTCTTTTTTCCCTATTCTCTCCCCTGTCCCACTGGGAAGTGGGGGGAGTGAATGAATGACTGTGCAGTGCTCAACCACCTGCCAGGTTAAACCACAGCAGTCATTATAGTGCAGTGGTTGCCAAGCCTAACTGAACCTTTCATAACAGCTAGTGATGCAAGCCAGTAATATTTTTTGGTGCAAAGCTGTGCATTTGGAGAGGCCACACTGGGCCCTGATTGCCAGGTGAAGATGCACACCACACTGCCAGAGGAAGGCCAAGTTTGTCCTTTCTGTTTGCAACATTTCTGGAAGCTCTCACTTATGTCTTCTCAGGACAACCCCTTGTTCATATCTTCTGTTGTCCTCTCCCTTTTCCTAATATCACTGACATGTGAACACCAAATTCACTATTCCTAGTTCTTAGTGCCATCAGCAAGGTGAGCTTTGATCCACAAAATTTAGCTTCTGAGTCAACCTTGTCTTGCAGCACACAGCTTTGTAAGATGGTATGTTTGAACCTGCTTTCCATCAGCAAACTGGTTAAATTTTTCCTTTGTATTTATTCTTTAAAAGATACTCATATTTTTAATCATTTTTATAATTTTTTTCATAATATATATTTAATTGTTTAAACCTTTAATTTTTAATGAGGACGCTGACTATTCTGGACTGTATTTCCTCCTTGTGTTCTGCTTCTTTGTCCATAATAATACCATATTTCATGGAAAAAGGCCAGACAGGTGACTTCTGATTCCAGAGCCTAGCAGGACCCACTGGAAGACTGGGTACGTAAAAACTGCTGAAGTCTCAAGGTCCTGCCAAAGGGCAAGGAGTTTATAAACCAGCAGGGAGTGGTGACTTCAGAGAAGAAGCAGGACAACTGAAACCAATGAACTTTTGAGATAAGCTGAGATTGCTGCAATCCAGGTAGGTCCTGCCTCCCAGTAAGCAGAACCATGGATGGTGGAAAGTCCCCAGAATATGCACCCTGTAAAAGCACAGGAATCAGGTCGGGAAATAATTGATTCTAATCTATTTATCCTCTTCTGTCTCACTTTTAGAATATTTTTAAGGGTAAGAGATGGAGGAATCAATCCAGTGTTAGAGTTTGAAAGACTTATAAGGGTTTTTGGTGTGGTTAGGTTAAAAACTTGTGTCTCAACCTCTGACATCACTTCTGTAGTCTCTTGCATCACTAGAATTTTTATATTTCTGGCATTGCATATGGTAATATTACCAAAGTCATATTAGAGAAAATTGCAAAAACCTGCATGAGCCTCAGTTGACAGTCAGAAGTCATCTACAGAGAGAGTGCTAAAAACAGCTACATGGCTGTGTCAAGGAAATACAGCTTGCAAATAAAGCAAGCTTCTGTGCAGGTTGTGCAGTGTCTTGGATGTCTTTTCCTTTCTGGCATAGCACTATGGCAGTGTTTGCAGAACAGGGAGCAGCCATGTTTGCAATATGCTCCCTGGTGTGCTTCCCTGGAGGGATCCTTCCTGGTCACAACAGACTGTGCTGAAGGCTAGAATTGGGCACATAGGCTTGTTCTTCAGTACTTGGGACCCAGGCCACCCCTTTGGCAGGGAAGGATTGCCACTTCATTATTTACAACTGCATAGCCATCTCTTGAAGAACATAATTTGCAATTGTCAACCTTATATTAGAATGGAAAAAAAAAAAAAAAAAAAAAAAAATCCCCACAGGAAGGAAAAGGAAAAAAAAGCAACAGAATTCAAGGTTGTTCATTAAATTTGAAATCTTCTGTTGCTTGCATGAGAGAAAAGAGGAACTTGGGTTTGTTCCCTGCCCTTTGGCCCTCCTTCCATTTTCTAATTTCTTCTAGTTAATATTTGTTTTCTCTCCTAGCTGCAGTTTTCTCACCTTAAGCCTGCACTAAGTCATGGGCCAGGTGCACGTTTTTCACTGCACCATGAGGATCTCACTGGCTGTACATCTTGATGCAGCTTTGTACAGACGATTGCAGAATTTGCAAATCCTTTTCCTCCTCCCTCATAACTGTTCATGAGGTTTTGACTTCTTCAGCAAGCCTTGCTGCCATGGTTTTCCTTTCAGTGGTTTGGATGCTGAGGCTAGCATTAGTGCCAGTGCCATACTGTTTGTTTTCAGCAGCACTGCTGGAGTATTTAACTTTTTTCTGAGATGGGTCTACTATCCTGAGTTGGTAGTCTGTAGTGTATGAAGCCTGCCTCCAGCTCTCTTAGGAAAGCTGTGGGGTTCTGTGGGTACTGGACTGCTGCTCCTGTATCAGCTTCATTGCTGGCTTCCCTTCTGTGACCATGAAGAAGTCATTTTGGATGCAGTTTTCAAAAGCTCTGCTGAAAGTAAGTGAGACTTTTGTTCTTAAGACACTCCAGCTTTTCAATGCATTGTTCCATGCCTTCACTTTCCATCTGTCCTTCCAACTCTCTTCCTCACTGCTCATTCAGACTCTTGCCAGCTCTTGGAAGCTCCACCGCTTTTTGTTGTTGTTTCTGTGTATGCATCTTTAGCCTAATGTAATGGGCTCCTGGTTTCAAGCAGACAGCATCTTGGGGCAAATAAATGCAGGACAGGACTGGAACTTGCAATGGGTGAATCTGAAATCTAGGCTGGTCTATTCTGATCAGGGAATGTTTATTCTCAATGTTCTTCTCTGTTAATCACTTATGCATGTTGGACTGAACAAAATGGTGTATTCAGGGTTGTTTGCAGCCCTGATTAACATGTAGAAGTTTGCATCTGCAAAGTACTGGGGTCCTTGAGAATGCCCATGTGTGGTAGGTGTCTCCAGCCTATGTGGAGAGAGCAAGAGGTGCTCCTCGAGGCCTGCAGATGCCATGCACAACTCACATCTTAAGTCCTGATGTGGACAGATGGCTATGCACAGCTCAAAGCTAAGTGCTGCTGCTGCTAGAAGAGGGAGGGAGGCTGCAAAGGCTAGCTGTCCTAAAGAAATACAAACCCAGTGATAGAAAGAGAAGGGCAAAATGTGCAGGTGGGACTGTGAGCTACTCCAGGTTTGTATTCCCTCATTTTTGTTGAGGAAACGGAAAATACTGATATGTAAAATATGACTAAACAATTAAAAATAAGCAAAGAAGCAAAACCCATAAATATTGCCAGGGAGTTTATTCCTCCAGAGTTTCCAGGTACATGTTAAGATACTTGAATCTATGTTTTAAAAAGGTTTTAAAGCTGAAAACCCAGCACACATAAGATGACCTTAATGAATGATGAATACACATCAGTTCCATCAGAGTCTGATCTGAGGTGCACAAGAGGTGCTGCTGGTTGACAAGAGTTGTTACTGTTTGTGCTGGTTCCTCGCAAGCAGGAATTCATTGTTAAATTTGTGGCTTTACTTTGTAAATCTGGTGGAGCGTTGCTGACTCGGGTCTATGCAAGACTGTAAGTATTCTGTGCCACAAATTTTCATCACTTGAATATTACACCACCTGCATGTAATTAGCAACTTAGCATCAGAGGATAACCAGAAAGTTAAAATGGAAAATCTAATCAATCTAATTCCCCATTTCAAATTTAAACAACTCAGAAGTGACACCACAAATGTGTATCAGTCCCCTCTCTAGACAGATTCTCTCAAACATTTATTAGAGGCTTTTTTTTTTTTTTTAACGAAGTGCATAACTTTGAATGCATATCAAACACATTGTTATTCATGCTAATATTTTCAAATTAGAAGCTATCTGTGGTGCATTTTACAGAAACTGTTTCAGTGCTAGCCAAAACTTCAAAGCTGCTGTTCCTGAGGGTCTGGCAAGACAGGGATCTGATGTTGGTTTAAGCATTGTATGTGCTCGACTTGCATTCAGGAGTACTTATGACAGGCAGGTCTTAAGCACTAGTTACAAGTCATGCAGATAGTTACGTGCCTGTGTTGTCCATGCTGAATGAACATGGTGTCCCACCTTGCTTTCCCAGAAAGGCTGGGCTGAGGCAAAACATCTTCTCAGAGCTGGAAATAACTGGGGCATTGCTGTGGCATAGCTCCTGGGTCCCTGGGTTTCCAGATGTGCCCATGGGACTTTGCACCTGAATCCCCTTAACTTGCCTGTTAAACAGCAACGAAAATAAGCGACTGCCTGCCTTAAAGAGTGCACAAACACCAGTTTTATGATCCTCCCACCATGTCCTTTCCACAGGACTAGCTTCTCTGCTGCCAGACTGAGCACAGCAGCCCAACCACATGAAACCCGCCCGGCTGACTGAGAGGTTTCTGATTACAGAGCCAGCTTCAGACTCAGCTTGGCCCAACTGCAAAGTTAATTGGAAATATTTGTCCAGCGAGCTTGCCTTGTGGATTTTGTGTGCTGTTTGATTTCCTCATTCTTGGTGTTTAATCTGTCATATCAGAATGTGTGGTTAGTGCAGTCAGTTGGCACCGTCTGGAGGAGCAGGAAGGAGAAGCCAGGAGATGGTACAGCCCCAGCTTGTGGCTGGGCAGAAAGTCCCTGTGGATGCCCCCCTCCACAGGAATGCCTGGTGGGGTGAGGGGCCAAGGTTTTGTCCAGAGATTTCAGAGGAGGAGGGTTGATGGATGGCTGCCTGCAGATAGCAGCCACTCATTGGGTCACTGCCATTCAGTACAATGCCTCCTTTGGGCAGAAGTGATAGAAGCTGCATATCTCTGTGCAGGATCATTGGCTGATTACCCCAGTATAATTGCCAAGTAATCCTAATTGTGTTTGCTCTTTAATCCAAAATGTTCTTAAAGACTCGAAACCAAGTCCACTACCCTCTTCTAAGTAAAAATATGTGTTTCACCGCTTCTCTAAAATTAGGTAAATCTCCTTGCTTCCTTGCTCTTTTTACACTAGTTGAGCAACACCTTTACTCTATTTTAAAGCTCTTTTGCCAAGTTTTTGTCTTAAGCACTATTGACAAGAATATGAAAGGAATTAGAAAATTATTATAGGATTAAGACAGAATCTTGCTCATACACAAAAGACATGTTGATTCCTTGTCCTCCAAAGAGAGCATTATGAGTTTTGCATTTAAATCCGGCATAGTCAAATATAAAAGGAGCTCATGTGCAGTAATATATGTGGTAGGTAGGAAAGTAATGCACAAAACGAGCTTTGATTAAATATCACATCTCAACACAAAAGTAATCTTTAAAATAACAGCAAAAATCTCTCTCAGTTTTTAGTGGTACATTTCTGACTTACTGATCTTCTAATGTATTTTTTGCTGCTTCTTTCTCTTCAACAGTCATGTTTTGCTGTAGGGATGGACATTTTTTCTAATTCAACAGTAATTTCCCATATAATATAAAATTAGATTTAGCACCAAAATGATTAATTGAATGCTACTTTTTCTATTATCTCCCATATGTAATTTTCAGTAAATAGAACCCCTCCTCCTCCCCCATAACCTTTTCCTTGTAACTACAGGTATGCTCACTTTTTTCATAGCAATGTCATATATATGATAAGAAATTCTTTTTTTTTGGGTGGGGGGGGAGAGGAAGGAGGTTGTGAGGGATGACATTCAGCTCTCTTGATTACTCTCCTTTTACATAAATTGACCAAAATAATCATTACTTTAAAACTCTTCTAAGTGGACTTCCATCTGTTTGAAGCTTCCAGCTAACTGACAAACAGTTCTAAACCATGAACTTTGAGAGCAATTCTTGCAAACCATGAAATTCATGTCAATGGGAATCTTGCATCAGCGAGGACTTCCGGATGTGGCTGTGTGCATTACTCTGTTGCTTATTACAGCTCATGTTTTCTTCTCCCTTTGAAAGTCCTGTTTGAAGTTGCTTCTTAATCTCATAAGTTGTTGACTTGAAAGGGCCTATCAGCCCTCTTAAGTATGAGTCATACCGGCTCTCAGTCATCAGCATTGTCCAGAAATGTAATATTTCCCTTCTCATCTCTTCTTACCCCCTTAACCACGGGCAGCAGTGATTCATACTTTGAAAGAGTTTGATTTGCATTTGATATGAGTCAACAACTAATTCAAGATCAAGAAACAGCATCAAATGGGCCATACAAAAAGGGAAGGAAGCTTTTTTGTTTACTGTGGTTGAGTGACCATTAGTGACTGGTTCAACAGTAGAAGCATAGATGTTATACTTGAAAAATCAAAAGGTAGGCTATGCTGTCTTGAAAATCACTTCACACAGACACTACTTATGTTTAAAGAAATTAATGCATGCTGAAATATATCATGTTCCAAATAAATCAAAATGCACAGCTTCTTAATTAAACATACTTCCCAAGAGCACATTTCTGGTTTTATTTATTTACAGAAATATTTTGTGCTTTTTATAGGCAAACAGGATTATGGAAATATCTCTTGTAAGAAATTCTTTTAGGAATGCATTTAAAGTGTATAAATCTCATCTTTATTTTAGACATAAGTAATTATATGCTTGCTTGCTACTGATGCCTGTAGGCTTTAATCACCTCTTTAAAGGTAAGTGCATTTATAAATGATTTTCCTTCATTGAGGTCTAAATGCATAGAATGGGGCAGAGAAAAAGGAAGGGGCCAAGATCAGCCAAATGGCTGTAAAAGTTCAGTAAGTCTCTACTTGCAAATCTAGAAACGTACTTCAGAGATGTTGTGCTCCTACCATTGATTAATTCTAGCTGTGTGATCCAACTTCACAGAAGCAGATTTTGTGAGTGGACTGCATCCTGCAGTCTTGGCGCAATTTTCCTTGGGACAAATCCATATGTACAATTTGAATCTTGTCACTTAGTTTTCAAAATTCACTTTGCCCAGAAATGACTTGTATCTTTAAACTGTAGTGAAAGAAGCTGGAAGCGGTAGGAAGGGAAACAAATTTGTAATACCATAGTCAAGGAGTAAGTTTGTTTTTCCCGTGCTATTCTCTTGATAGTCAACTTTGGTTGTTTCTGTTTCCCTTTTCACATCGTCTTGGTTGTGTACCTTAATTTGTATGGTAGTTAAGCCCTGTCATCATGTGTGTTAGGTGATGACCAAAAAGCAGTTGGCATTTTCCGTATTAGTGGCTGCTTTAAAAAGGAGTTTGGAAGAAAAAGAGATGGACCCCTGATTAAAGTCAAGCTGCTTACATTAATAGCTCTGAATTAAAGGAGGCAAAACAGTGTCAGACATCTCTGAGGAGACATTGCCCTTTCATCTCTCGATGAAAGAGGGAGAAAAGATTGACAGTACAGTAAATTTTGCAAAGCCTGAGCTTGTGCTCCTTTGCTTGTGGATCTCTACAATATTTTCTTCACAGTTCTTTCCTCCACAGTTGCTGGATCCTCATTTTCTTTCTACTGTACTCTGTTATGGAGCTTTTGAGCCTCTGAGTGTTTTTTTTCCTCTTTCTTTTGTGCAAGTTTGGGGTAGACACTGTTCATATGCCCCTTAGTAATATCATCAGAGAAATGGACAAACTTATTTTACACAAGGAACAAGGGATTTTCATAACAGCATTTGCTTTCAAATACCTCGTGTGTGCTATTTTGTGAGTACAAAGACTTTAAATCATATGATGTATTGACATGGTGTGGCTTTTGCTGCAATTATTTTCCATCTATTTATAAAGATTTTCAAAAATCAACAATTTTTCAAAAGCAGCATTTTTGTTTCTCCAAGGCAGGTAATTTCTTATATGTAAACAGAAATTTTATATGTCAGATCACGCATTTCACAGTTATGTAATCTACTGGTGATATTTCTGGAAATTAGGAATAATCTAAACCCTAAACATGAAGGAGTTATTCATCTAAAAATATAAAGCCTATCTAAGCCAAATGAGGGCTTTAGGCCTAGCCTTATTTAAAATTACAGTCACAGTATATACAAAGGTATTGTTTTTTCCCCCACATTTTCTGAATATTTGTAGTATTATGTTTGTTGTCATGGTGGAATGTTTTTTTCCCTTTATATCTGCACTAATTCTTAGCCAATTTCTATGTGTTTCTAACCAATATTCTCCAATCTTTCATGTACTCATATTTCCTATTTAAATTTTTTACTCACTATCGATCTAGCGCCTTTGAGTAAAGTACCATCTACAACATACATTTCTCCCCCAAAGCTGTTAAAAAAATAGGCTTACATTTAAAACAGCCAACCTTAATCACTGGTATTACCATTTGCAAAGTCTCATTTTTGCATTATGGTCTCTTGCAGTGACTGATTGCATCCTGTCTGACACTGAAAATATTTTCTTGAACATATTTACATGAACAACATCAGACTTCATGTTTGTACTACCTCCGTTTTATTTAAGACTCAGACAGAATGGAAAAGACAAAAAGTCTTTTCCAGGTTTATGTTCTAGCTACAGATCATCTAACTGCACATGAAAGAGTAACCTCTTCAATCAAAGTTGTGTTTGTGTGGCTCTTTTCTCTGCCATTGTCATAAACGGCTTGCAGTCTACTTCTGCAAGTATTGCCATTTCATACAGGAGCCTTTTCTTCATATGTGCGTAAGTGTGGGAACTTTTTCATTTTTCTGTCCATATTGCTGGCATCCAGTTAAAGCTAGATGTAGTTAGTGGCACTAACTACAGTCTCTGGTGAATAGCATTTTGGAAAAGATGCTGCAGGGCCTTCATAGTGAGTTCATTGGGCAGTTTTGCATAGCAATTGTGATCAGATAATAAAAGGAAAGGCATCTTCTTCATTAACTGTCCTTAAACTACCTGTTATAATTACATACGCTGTCCTTTTTTTTTTCTTTTTTTTTTTTTTTAGATTAATGTTCTTGGATCAATAGTTATGGCAACCAGATTGAATATATATATATATATATATATATCTTTTAAATCTATTATTTTTTTCTTTGTAAGTAGAAAAATACTGATATTTTCTGCTATACCTCTACCACCACCTCCAGAACCCCTTCATTACTCCTTTTTTACCTAAATGTTAAGAATTCATCCCTCAGTTTGCCCTTACTCCTCAATTTAAGTTTCTGGCTTACACCACATCAAGTTTATACCCACAGCAAAATACCATCAATAAACTCTATTGCCTTCCATATCTTCCCATGCTGGGACATCCTTTTGTGAAATCATATGGGAGCAGAGCAATTTACAGAACAGCACTGTATTCAAACCGAGCAATTTAAAATTTCACACAAATGAATTATCTTTCTAAAGTAACATTCTACAACCCAGATTTATGGTAAGATGAGAGTATTTGGCAAAAAAAAAAAAAACACAACAACTTTTTTTTTTTTTTTTTTAAATAACAATGTCTTGCCTTTGGATTTAAGTGTAGGAAGACTTTCTCCTTTCTCTTCAGGAGCTGGCATAGAAAAGACCCATTCTAAAGGGGCATCAGTATTCTCTGCTAGATTGGAGTAATAAGTCTAACTTTTTCCTTAAGTTATTGTCTAAGTACACTTCTAGGTATGTGTTGGCACGTATGTAACAAGGAAATTGGGTTCTGTTAACTTCATTTTATATTCTGTTGATAGCTTTTCTATGCCATTAAAAACATCTGAAGATATATTTTCTACCTTTTAGTGGCTTCTGTCCTACTGCATTCGCTTTCTTAACAACCTAATATCAGGCATTTTCACCCCTTGAGTAAGTACTCCCTTTCCTGAAAATGTTTTATAAGAAAACAATTATAAATGTTATTTCTTCAAGATTTTGTTATACTTTCACATGAAGTTCATATTCACACATAACGGCTTGAGTTCACTCCAGTGGTATCAAAGAAAGCTTTTATCAACTTGCTTTCAACATATATAGGTTTTTTCTTCAAAACTGTTTCTATGACTCCAGTTAGCCAGTAGCCTGTATACACTCTCTGCATATGAGAATAACTTGTGCATCAAAGCTATATAGCTTTTTTTATATATAAGCTATATATATTATATGCATCTAAGCTATAAAAACATGTTACTTTGTTTACTGGTTCTAGCTGTCTTTTGAAAAGAGTCCTACTCATTTTCGTCTCCTTTACCTCACAGTATGGGAATACACAATGTGTTTCTTTTTATTCTGGGCTTTGACACAGTCAAGGCATTGCTAGAGCCAAAATATACAGTGTGCAATGCCTTTCCCTTGCCACAGAATGCATGAGGTTGGTGAGCATGTTTTGCCCTTGGTAAATCTATGCTGACTGCTCCCGTTCAGTTTCTTGTCCTCCTCATGACTCAAGTGGCTTACAGGAGGATTTTCTCTATAATTTTCTCAAGGACCAAGGACTGATCAACCTTGATCCTCCTTTCCACCTTCTTGGAGATGGAAGTGAAGTTTGCATCTCTTCAGTGATTAGAATTCTCTCCCAGTTTCCATGACTGAGGGAAATGGCAAGGCAGTCTCACAGTGATGTTGGCTTGCTCCTTCAACATCCATCTTCTTCACTCCATGAGGTCCTGCATGTCCATATAGGTTAAGTAATCATCTATCTCACTTTTCCTTTGCTGAGGATACTTACTGCTTCCTGCCCTAGGACACTGCTAGGTCCCAGGGATCTGGGAGACCTAGGGCAAACCCTAATGAGAAAAAAAAGGTACTGTGTAACAGGCTTTTCCATGACCCTCTTCACTAAATACCCTTGAGCAGAGTGCCCATATTACTCTTAGCTTTCTTTTTGCTGTCAGTATACAAAAATCCTTCTTGTCTTCACATGCCTTGCCAGTTCCAGTTCCAGCTGAGTTTTGTCTTCCACAGCTCCAACCCTGAAGGATTAGGCAGTGTCTCTGCAGTCCTCCTGGGTAGCCTATCCCTGCTTCCTTCTGTCCCTGCTTCCTTTCTTTAGTTACAAGCTTCCTTCTTATAACTAAATCATATCAGTTTTCCCCTTGCATTTGTTATATGTATCTCAGAAGTCTTTCCATCTTCTCACCTCTCCTGGGAAATTTCTTTTCCCATGCATTCATTTTTCCTACAACTGTATCATTGTGGTTCCTGTAATCTAGAATGAGAACTAGTTTGCTCATCTCCATTCAATAAGCCTTGTGCTTCTGACCCAGTACAATTCAAAATCATGGCAATTTTTGCTTTCGTACAACTCACTGTCTACATGAAGAGGCAAATATTGTTTGAACCTTTCCCAATTTGTTGTTTGTTACCTTTATTGAAGCAGTGCTGGGGATAGTATTAGCTTTTCCAAGCCCTGCACTTACCCCTTTATCTTTTTCTCAGGTTCTGGAGGCTACCTCCCATTTTACAGCACCAGTTAATGCTCATGAGTTAATATCACTCAAGAGAGAATATTGTATTACAACTTATAAAGTACAGCAAGTCTTGTATAGAATAATAAAAAAAAAAAAGTTCACATCTGATGAAAACAAGGTGCTTATGAGATACAGAAGTGGAGGGAGCTCTCCATGAAGCCAGCTAACTCTAAAAACAGGATAAAATCAAAATGCTCCATGCCTTTTAGAGGGCTAGTCCTCTTGCAGCATGTCATGTAGACATTCTTTTACCCTAACCCACATTATTCTCATAAGAACATATTCTCATACGGCCTTCTTTTTAATCATGTTCCAGTTCCTCTTGTGCTTGATCTGGAAAGGAAAATACAGTAGGCTAATGTTTGGCGAACTTGTAACAGCTGAGAAAAAATATATGTACCACTGAGCCAATAATTGGAGAAAAAAACTATATGCAAAGCCAATTGTGAAAATATGTACTTTATTTTTGAAGATATTTCCAAGCTTACTTGCCTTCCACAGTATTTCTAAGAAAATGAATTAATTCAGATTTCCTCAGTTTCCCTTGTGAATCACCTTTGTATAGTGCACACATGCTCACTGAAGGTGATGATACTTAATATGATATTCTGTTCTGTGTCAGAGGCTGCTGCTTAGGATTATTTACATTTCATAGTATATATTTTGAATGTTTTTTGTGCACACATTTTGAAAACTGTTTTATTACAATATTTTAGGAGTTCACCTTTTCCCAATAAGCTTCAAACTGCTCAAATTGATTAGTTGAAGGACACGAATGAATCACAGGCAGAACTGAGTAAAACTTAATTTTCTATTTCTGATTTACTAGCAATTTCACCTACTCTTGCAGTGCAAAAGGTGGGGAGGGAGGGCAGTCACAGATGAAAACTGAGTGCCTAAAAACCCGTATTTTGTTTCTACATGACAATACAACTGTCATTTTTACAGATTCAAAGGAATGTCTCAACATTTATTGCGATTTTATCTGTAATACACAACATAGGTTGCAGAGCCACACTGACTTTAATTAGAATAACAAATAAGAATAAGTTGAAGAGAACAGCAAAACTTGAAAAGCTTCCTATGCCAGAGTACAATTCAGGCTTCAGAGCACATCTGTGCTTTAATGGCTCCAGAGTCATGTTTATGAATTGCCCATGATCTGTTTAGGTCTTATATTTTGACTTCAAAGAATTTTAGAATGAGTTTATATTTATTAAATTATTAGTGAGGACCATACCAGTCCTATAGAGAGTTTGAATTATTCAGAAGTGAAATGGACAGCTTGAAGGATGCCAGTGGAATGGTACCTTTCAGTGCTCACAGCTGATTTTCCTTTGTATTGAAGCTATGTAACTTTAAGTTAGTGGGTCACAGTACATAGAGTTTCTGTGAAAGTCAGTCAGGATATATCCTGTAGGATTCTTATGAAGCATACAACCACTGAATATGGATCAGAATTGTAAAATCAACCAAGAAATCTTCAGCTAGGTAGAGCTACGCAAGGTGTCCACAGCGAAAACAGAGATTTGCATGAATTTGTTTAGTTTGAGGATTTGTTTAGAAATTAGAAATAAAAACTGCATTTGTCCTAAGGTCTGTTTGAGTTCACTAGCTTGCCTATTGACTCTAATTCATTTGCAAATAAACCTGGGTTGATTTATAAAGCAGTACCAAAATCATTCTAAACTTGTGGTTTTATATGTTTTCAGCAAGCCACAGTGAGAAACCAGGTAGCGCTCAGGAGATTTGGGTGAATTTGGAGATGTTTAAGGCCATGAGAGCCCCAAGCTCAGAATGGAAATCTGGGGGTGCCATCACCCTCCAGGAGCCTCTGGTGAAGTTGGACATCTTCTGCAATGAGTCCATCTTTATGGGAGAAGAAGAATTGTGTGTTTCCAAGGGAGGGCTGGAAAGCTGATTTTGGGAGTGTGGATGCAGGCAACAGAGTTTCTGCCAAGTTTGAGGCTTCTTTATCCAGTTGTGAGTGGATGAAGTATTGCTGGGTGTTGCTTCTTGCATTATATGCCCATTTGTGTTAACATTTTATTTGAACATGTGCCAGATTTTATCAGCCACTGGTGTTTTCAGAGAGGAGTAACTGTTTTTGGAGGGAGTCTGATGTTTCTGTGACTGCCTCTTCTGCATCTGTCTGGTGATTCAGAAGTAAATTCGACTGCTTGGAGTGTGACCCTCCATTTTTATCTTATATGTACATCATTTCATGTATTAAATTTTTCTCATGCCATATTTATTTTAAAATTTCATTCATTCACATGTCTCATTGTGTATTTAAAAGGAGCCACAAGTCCTTATGAGACAATTTTAATGCTAACCAACTACTTTTTTGGGGGGATTGGTATGAGAGTAGGTACTTAAAAAGCTGTGATTGTGTCAGAGTTGGCTGATCTATCCCAATTATTCATATCTAGAAGTGTTATCAGCCATCATAGAGTGTTACCAGCATCATTTTAAATTCTCTTCACCTTCTTCAGTCTGGGTTTTATTTGAAAAGCAGACATGCAGTCCCCAGTGAGAATTAAAGTAGAAGCATTAGCTTGCAAAATATATGCCAATGACCTAATGATTCTGACATTTCCACAATACGAGCTTTACAAGAAGGCATGCAGACAGCAAAGTCTGTTTTTCTATCTCATATTTTTTTTAATGGCTAAATGTTTGTAGGAAACAAAATGGATTTATTCTGCTCAATCCAGGGTATAATATCAGGACTTATCCGGTTCCGGGCCCCAGGGCTTCAGACAACTAACAAAACACATCTTACTTCTGCTCTACTAGCTCTCTGTTATGCTTTTCACATGCAGGAAGAAAGAGTAAAAGCATAACCCGGTTGAATAAAGCAGCATGGCCTGCTGTTCTTTGCTTATGAAGCATCACATGATAGACATCAATTTAAGAAGAACCCCCCACCTGTGGTTGAGTATGCATGCAGCCGTCAAGCCATTTTTGTATAATATGAAGGGAATTTTACCATCCCCATCACTGGCAGAGTGCAGGAATATGTTAAATATGTTAATGTCTTACCAAACGATGCTTCATTATTTTGGAATAATCCAGTGATTTTACACCATTTAAATAAAATCAAAGATGCTGCTCCCCCATCTATTTTGAAGTGCTCCAGCCTTTCAAATCTTCTCCTCTCATATATGGAAAGAAAGCTAATCTGAGCTTCTCCCTGTAGATTTTAAGTCGCAATTTGCCTTTTGGCTCTTCAGTCACTGTTTATGTAAGGATGTATTGGGATAGGGCTGTCTGCCATGATATGGTAAAAAAAATAACATCTTTTCTAATAAAAATAAGATGCTATTTAAGCAAGAGGTTAAAGGAAATTCATCCTCTCCTTTGACCTTTCAAAGTGTGGTAAGCGTAGACCATGTAGGGTCAGTTTTATGACACAGTCATGTTAAATGAACTGTGTGTGATTTATTTTAGTTGCAGTTTCAAAGAAGGTTTTGATCATGAGAGGTAGAAGGAAAGATTCATTCAAATGTGTTCTTGTTATCTTTTGTGCCACACCTTTATGGAAAGACTGCTTCATGCTTAAGACATACCATGTTCAAGAACATTCCCTTAACCATGGGATTTTCTTGTTCATTTTTTTCTTATTCTACAAATCTCTCCTCTCATTGTACTGAGAAGTTACAAGCTGAGCTGATGGCAATATCAAAGTCTTAAAGATGTTTGGCATTTGGTCAGACCCCAGACTAGTAATTTTATCCTTGCTTTTCTCCTTTCTCTTCCTCTTCTTTATGCTGTACTTAGGTGATGAGTGAGTTGTGGTGATTTCTCCTACCTACAAATATTTGGGGTGCATAATGACATAAATTTCAGAAGTGGTCTGTGTACATTAGAATCTAGTAAATTTGAATCATTTTGTTGTGATATAGTTTACAGCAAACAAACAGCAATGGAATCACTAGCAATTCATGAGACAAAGCTAAAACATGATTGCTGTTGCTGACTGTTACAGAAATATTTCAAATACCTGGCTATAGACCAAGAAGTGGCTGGTCACTGTGTTTGAAAACCAGGTCCCTGTAAAAAAGTGAAAGAACCATTTGGAGATGGTTGATTCCTTTTCTGCTATTTTTTTCCTTGCAGTTGCACTTTCTCTCTGTGCACACAGAATTAAAACGCAGCAGGTGAGACCACTACCATACAGTGCCTTGCTTTCATTTTTACCATGTGCTTCAATTTGCTGCAGAGGTGAAGCCCATGGAAGCCTTCTACCTTTGAAGAACTACTTAAGTTGAAATGACTCTGAAGTGCATTAAAGGGCGTTTACTTTAGGCATGTTATTTTTTTATTTTTATTCCTATTGGAATTGTCTACTGTTATTCATTAAACTAACAATTTCTCCCCTCCTGTTCTTAAGTGTGACTTGTGACCTTGCAATCTATGTATTTTGTCATCACAGTGTGTTACCATGGAATTCATTTTGATGTCATGAATAAGGGCATTGTGAGTTTCCATGTTCCCAAGCATATTTGAGACATAGGTTTGGAAACAAAAATGACTTCACCAGTTAAATATTGTTAGATCCTATAGTATATCAAAGGTAAGAACACTTCTGCCCTATATTCCTTTACATAGAAGAATCTCGGGTTAGGAATTTCAAAGCAGGTATATACAAGAATGACACTACAAATAACATTTCACAAGATTAAATATTTTGTGAGAGCATTGAACTCTAACCCCTTTATGTTGCTGCAGACAAAAATCTTTCATATTGTTCATGGAGCCTTCTCAGACTGTCTAATATGAGCAGATATATAAAGAAGAATTGCACTGTGCATAGCAGCACTTGGATGTGGCGAGAAGTTAACTCCTTCAAGACAACAGCAGCAGATGGGAATTTTTGCTGAAGATTGCTTGCAGGCAGATAGAGGGCAATGTTACATTGCTCCTTTTGAAGCTGAGAGCAGTATTTGGGCATTTTTCAAAACAGAGCCTTATACAATACACAAAGGAAAAATTATACTTTGGTTGTGAAGCACAGTGCATGTATTACATGCCTTAAATTAAAAAGAAAGCGAGTTCCCTTGGTGATCTACCTACCGACACGAGGTTAAAAGAGTTCAATTGAATCTCTTGTCAGGCTGTTCCCCAGGGTGTTTTATTCATCACAGTTAAATGGATGATAAGATTCTGTAGTAATGAAAAAGTTTGAAAAGCCTCAAGTGAGGGGAAAATGCTGGCTTGCATAGAAAGTGCTGGTATAACCATGACTTCAGATACATTCCTGTTTATTTGCTCTGCTAGCAGCTTTTGTTGTTGTTGTTGTTGTTTTTTTCAGTTGAGACTTACACACGCTTTGCATTTTACATTCTAGCTCAGTACCATTTTGCTCCTGGCACCAGCCAAATATGTCCTCATTAAGTAAAATTTATGCTAATACCATTCTGATTAGCCAGCAGTCATTGATATTCACTCTCATTAGCTAAATTGGTTCGCTGGAAGACATCCCATTGAGGATTTTTTTTTTCCTGTTTCAAGTGGAATATAAAATGTATGGATTTGCAGAGATGGCAGATGATGATAATTATACCCTGTGTTTACTCGAGCAGTTTTTATCCTAAAGGCTCCCAAAGTACTTTGCAGCACTTACATCTGCTAGGAAAGAGAAGATTCTTTTTTCCCCTTCTGAAAAATAGTCTCTGTCAGAGATAGAGGAGTTGTTCTGTTTTCAGTGTTAGAACAGACTGCACAAAGGAATCTCCCATTCTGAGTTCAGGAGCACTTTTTAATGAGACACAAAGCAAGGTCAATTCATATCAAATCTAGCTGGGGAATAAATGGAATTCATGCAATAATGGAACTTTCTACAAGCAATCTTTCTGGAGTGACCTCGCAGCCCTGAGTTGGGAAGTGCTGCCAGCAGTAATACAGCAAAATTTGCTTCAGTGTGAGATTCTGAGATTCTGTCAGCCCACTCTGACACATCTGGATTGAGAGGACTGACAGTTCTGGTTGAGAGCTTTGTTTGTTTGTTGTGTTTAAAATACATGATTAATTTAAGCCATGGATGCTGTTGTGATTAATTATCATCCATTATATTTTAACTCGCATGGAGGGCCCCGGTTACGCAGGGATGACCAAGTAGAAAGCTGTTATTGCCAAGGTGTGATCATCTTGTCATTTATACTGTTAGGACGGTGAATATGTTTCTTTGTATCATACTCTCCATGTCAGGTGACAGGTGGAAGGCAGCAATCATAATGCCTTATATTCTAAGCTATATCTTTAACACATACATACAAAAAACATCCCTAATAGGGATGTATCTGTATATGTGAGCATATATATCCTTGAGAATCTCTGCCACTATATTGACAGATGCATGTTTAGCCTTAAATTTTGATGCTGCATATAATCCATCTTATTTCAGGGAAAGGATTTCTCATCCATTCAATCTTCAACCTAACTGGGGGGATTATAAGTGCCTCTGAATGCTAATTTTTTATATTTGCAATCTGTAATCAATACTGCTTCATTTAGGCTGCCAGCCAGCAAGCAGATGGCAACAAGCATTGGCCATCAGCAACGGCAAGATGGAAAACCCTGGCCTGCACCAGGTTCAAAATTCCTCATTTTGCCTTTGAATCAGCACTGCTGTCACTCCTGTGCAGTAATTGCAGTGTTTTCGCATGTGCTCTGCTGTTTCAAATTGACTGCCTTATATTGATCTAATCTTTTCTTCAGTAATCAAAACTAATTTCACATCCAAGAGATGCTTTGGAGTGGAGATCTGTGACCACAAACAGTAATGTGAAACCACCCAGATGCAGATAAATTGCCATTCTCCCTCTCTGTGCTGGGAAATTGCATCCTAATAGTACAACAATTGCTTTGTTTCCATGGTGATGTATGTGTGAGAGAGCTATAAATAATGTTTGATGTTTATAAACAATTCAGTGTAACTATTTGTATGCTAATATCTGGGATACACTTCCAGCTATTTCACAGCATTAGAAAATCAAATGGAAAGCTTGAAATTCTGGGAGCACCGTATGATGGTTTTCTTCCCCACCCCCGCATCTCATATTTATGTTCTAATACACTTAATAACTAAAAATAACTAAAAATAACTAAAGTAAAAATATTGAAGTGATACATTTTTCCTTATCCGTCATCAGCATTATCCTTGAGTTTGGTCCTATTACATACAAAACTTTCAATTTAACAAACTGTTTGTTTGCATGCTCGTCTCATAAAAAAAGAAATCTGAGTTGGAAGCTTTAAAATTACCTATTTTCCCTGTTAATGTGTAAGAGCAAAATATCTGCTTTGTTTTGGCACCGATGTTTCAGGAACACTGAAGAAACAACTGTCACCATTTCTTTAAAGTAGATAATAAACACACCCAAAGAGAAGCTTGTTAGCGTGTCAAAAATAACTGTCATTACAAAAACTGGACTATCATTAATATTTAAAATGGTTGCAGAAATACTTGCGTTGGAGGCAAATTCTGAGATGTGAAGATCCATCAGTAGGTAGAAATGCATGGCTGAGGGCACGGCCCTAAACAAAATCTATAGATAAATCTCCCTGCTGGGGACATGGAGGAAGTTCCTCCTACCTCCTACATGGCTGGGGAAGCACTTATTCAGGCTCTTTGGCCAAGAGCCGACGTGATTAAAACCCTGCACCCTACCTCAGCGTGCTTTAATTGCTGCCTCCACACTTTGCAAGAAGTGTTTGTACTTGTTTATTTTTGTTGGTTTGATTGACTTAGCAGCCACGCTAGAAGAGGGAAGCAAACACAAGCTAACAAATTTATGTTAACAGACATAAGTGTTCATGCTGCATAACACCTGTGGGCAGACACGTAGACAGCAGTGGGCATGCTATTTAAGCAAAAAGAGAGTGCCATTTATCCATTGTCAGGAGCAAATGAAATACAGTGCATTAAATTTGTTCTTTGGCAATCATCCCAGTCAAACTGCCATGCTAGTGTAGCTGTGGACGCCCCTGTATTTACATTAAAATAGTTTGGAAAATGTTGCCTTTATTTGTGCCCTGAGTATGCAAACACGATCTCTTCTGCATGAGCTGCAAGAGGGGTGCCTGCTGCCTCCCAGCCCTTCAGTTCCTTCCAAGGGCAGAAAAACCCCATTCGGCTCCTGGGAAGGATGGGTTTCCCCAGTGCAATCATGCCAAAAGGACATGAAGAAATCTATTAGATGGAGATGTGTGTTTGTTATCCTTGGTTGGTGCAACTCTGTAGTCTGTGCCATAGGTGTCTGACAGCACACCCTCCTCACAATGTGTTTGTCATTTGTTTGTCACTGGTCTAAAAGGCACTCTCACCCAGCTTTTGGATAAGCAGCACGAAAAAAGATATGACCCAATGCTGCCTACATTAATAGAGGCAAAATATTGCAGGATTCAGCAGGGAGCTGCAACAGGACTGCGACACTGCTGGGGAAGAGCTCTGTGCTTGGGTACCAACTGTACTTCATCCCTCTTGAATTGCCAGCAGGCATCCTCATGAGATAGTGCCACCATGAACAGAAATTGTTGCTGTGGCACTGGCACACTGCTTTTCTATTAGTTCACCCTCAGTTCCACAAACCATGCCTAGTAGTGAGGAACAGACCAGCACTTTTAAGCAGGCCTTAGTCATCACTGGAAACAACAACTCTCACCATCAATTGGTTAAAGTATAGCCACTGACATATCTATTTTTGTCTCTCACAGGCAGCTGGGGTGACATTAAAAAGTCATGGTAGCCTGTGAACTACTACAGAGGGCATGTGCTCCTTGGTTTCCTAGGTCTTATTCAGTCTCTAAAGCGTCACCTGCTGCACCAGACTGGGATTGAGCTTTCCCAGGATTTCCTGAATGTGGGAGAAGGGTAAACTACCTTGTCAATGGACCATACTTCAGAAGTGAGATCTCAAGCCTTGGCTAGTAAGCTCATATTTTATCACTCATGCTTATTCTAGGAAGATATGGCAGATGAGGTTCATTTAAGTATTAAGCTTGCGTTATTTAAATATTATCTGAATATTCTTGTTTTGCTGTAAAATCCCACTACCTTCTTAAAAAAATACTCTTAATGCATTTTGTTTTTATATCTTTTTCCAAGATAAAGAAGACTGTATGTTCCTGTTTTGCTTATTTGAGATGTCTGAACTCAGAAGAAAGACATCTTTTAATATACAGATAGATAGATCTGAGAAAGGCTAGAGGGAAGAAAAATAAAGATTTGTTTTTATTAAATAATGACACCACTGACACCTGATCAGATTTTTACCAAAGTAAGACAGAAAGGAACCATGGTGTCTATTTGAACAAAAATGTTTCTTTAAACTGTGAATGAAAGCATTTTCCCATCAAGCACACACACACACACACACACAAAAAGAATCCTGAAAAGTGTTTTCTCTCCAAGTAAGCACAAAAATTTGTAGTTTTGGGTTTTTGCGGATCCAAGGTAGGGTCTGGTTTGCATTTCATTCTGATAATTATCTTTTTATATCTTTTTTCTTTCCCCTTTTTGAGGTTTTTGCTTAAGCATATAGAAATAATTGAATAAAAATAACTAAAAATGAAGAAATATAGGAAGTCAATCTAAAAAGTTTTCTCAGCTTCTAATCTCCCATTTTTATAAACAGTTTGAGAAATTTACTCCAACCCCATCTTTGATCTTGATTAATCTTTCTTTTTTCACAAAAGAAATTTTTTTGCAGAGCTCTCTTATGGGTATTTTTTCCCTGACTAAGGTAAGTTTGTGAAAATGTTGTAGGAAAGGTGAAAGTGCACAATCCTGCTGGCTTCATAACTTGCAGAGGGGAGACTTACAAGAATTTAATCCTTTTTGAAGCAGGACTTAGAAAACCCAGACATTTAGGTCACAACATGCATCCCTACTGACCATTGAGTGGGGGCTGAATTTGGTAACGATTGTCACCTTTGAAAAGTTTCAGGTCAAGAGGCCGAGATGGGCCTGATTTCATTAATTGCTTATTAAAGTGCTGTGGCTTACCTTGCAGTCATCCACAGCTGGAGGGGAAGCTCAGTTCCCTCCTCATTCATCTGGAGACCATGGAGTAGGCAAACACTTCACAGCTCTGAAGTGCCAGCAGAAAGGCTTTCAGGACTGTGGCCAACACCCTTTACAAGTACTTTTTGGATCTGTCTCAGCTTGAGTAGAGACATTTGAACAGGCATCATTTTATGAGAGCAACTAAAACGCTGAAGTGGAAAAAGAAGCTCAAGTGAAGCCATCTAGGGAAAAGAGGCATCTCTTGAATGCAAAAGGTTTAAAAAAAAAAAGAAAAAGAAAAAAAAAAAAAGAAAAAAAAAGGGTACTGTTATTAAAGGAAAACAAACTGAGGTCTTTGGAAAAGCATCCATTTGGCTGGCTTGTAAAAAAATGTATTTCTGTTTGTTCTCTGTGCTGGTCAGTAATTAGGAGTGGGTAGAAAAAGAAAGGAGGAATACCTGAAGACAAAAATCGTCAGTGCTAGTATTTCCACCAGGCATTTATGTGAACAGAACTGAGTTGCTTATACAGAGAACAAAACTATAAAAAAGGTTCCAACAGTAGTAAGAGCACCTAATGTTAAATTTTAATTTACCATCACCAAAAGAGGCATATGACCTCGTATTACCTGCTTGTAAATATGGATTGAATGAAGTTGAGTACTGCCCCTCTTTTGCGATATAACTAAAAAATTAGGTAGTGATTTAAAAAATATATTTTCCATGAATACCTTTTTATTTGAATATTGTTTGCAAATACAGGCAAATTATATAATAGCACTACCAGAGAATGTTTATGCTTATTACTTCTTCCTTCAAATCTTTGGGACTGAAAATCGTTATTTACAGATTTCCAAAGCCAGACTAATGGAAGCATTGCATATTCTCAGGAAAGATCATTTTACAAACCTAAAAAGATGGAAACTGAATATGAGTAAAGGAGTAAGGAAATTCTGTATTCGGACCTGGTGCCAGTGTCATTCTGCTATTACTTTTTCCTTTTATACAATGATTTTGATCATTTTATCAAATCTCACAAGGATTTGTTCTATTTCCTGGAAATTTTTACACAGTGTGTGGGCTGTTGCAGAGGGTTTGGAGAGGAAGAGTGCTAGGGCTATAATTAGTCAAAATTAACTTGAATGGGGAAAGTCCAAGATACTCAACTTCTGTAAAGAAAACTTCAATCAGAATAAAAGAATCTTGTTCTGAGGCTTATAGAAAGAATAAGAGCTATTATTAATGCTTAGGAGTGGCTGTGTTTGACTAAGAAAATGCCATTGGATCCAAGTATTTATTACTAAACACACTTGAATAGAAAACACGCAGAGAAAACACTTGGTAATTCATTTGTCAAAAGCTGACTGAACTGTAGCCCTGCAATAATTATGAACTGGATATCATGGGCAGAGAAGCTGCTGACCACAAGCTAACTTCCTCATTCTTTCTCCTTCCTTCAGGAGTGGTTTGAATTAGGTAGCCAGCTGAAACTTCCAAAGCACGTATTTTCTTACCGTGTTACTACAAGCCATCTCCAGCTATTTCTCATTTAAGTTCCTACTAACCTCCCCCTCCCTACTCATTTTTCCCCATTCTTGAAATTAAAAAAAAAAAATTATTCATGCATTGACTTTAATTAAATGTTTCCCCAGTCCTTCTGCCTGCACATACGCACCAAGCACAGGGAGGCAACCTGTGCAGTGAGATAAAGACAGCATTGCTGAACATAATCCAGTAGCTCTCAGGTTGCTTGTCCAGAGCAACAGATATTCTGTATCACCTAATATTAACAAACAAGAGACTTTTTCCCACGACATTATATATTTACTTTAGTCTACTGTTCAAGCTTTGCATGTTGGCTTCCTAAGTCTATTTGATCCCAAATGCAGCTCTGTGCCAGAGCTGCTGGAACAAAATGCAGTGGGTGGACAAACCTGTCCTGCTGCATTGCTTCCAGCCTTTCAAAAAAGAGAAAGCATTTGTCTGACTCACTACTGTAGATATACTAACAGAGCATATTGGTGATGATTTTCTGACTGAAAGTTCCTGCGTCTGCTCAAAAGGTTAACAGGGCAAATATTAAGTAGCTTATCTTTTAAAGAGAGAGATAAGGAAGAAGAGCTGTGATATGCTTGCCAATAAATACATGTCTGTACATCATGGCTGATAATCTCATACATTGCAGTAACCACATCAGGTAGGGCTGGCAGTTGGAGCCTCCACAGAAAACCAGGACATCTAAGCTGCAGCCCTAGCCACTGAGTTTTGCTGGACCCTTTGGCAAATGATTAGGGCTAAATTATTCTGCCTTCTGTTCCTGAATAGATAAAGGAGTGAGAGGTTCCACTTTCTCCAAATACAAAATGAGGGTTTTTTTTTTCTTTTCACTGAGATATTCAAACTAAAAGACCTACAAATAAAATAAGCATTATCAGGTGTTATTGTGATGCTGATGACACAGCACATCAGCAAGGAAACAAGATCTGTAACTCTGCAGTTCAGTACAAGAATACAAAAATCCTGTCTCTTTAGAAAGGGACAAAATGTGGAATGATTTTACAGAAATTTCACTGAATGTCTTCTGTGTATTTTCCAATTGCACACACATATTTATGTATTCTAAATGTATTGATATATGTTTGTATGCATGTGTAGAGAAATATATGCATGATGTGTGTGTGTATTAGGATTTAATTTGGTGTATACAGTTTTGGAGAGGGGATGTATTTTCCTCTCTCTGAGCAGACTAATCCTTTTTAAGTACTAGTACACAAACGTATAATACTTGCTTCAGAAAGAATTCTATGCGATGGCTGACATTGTTGAAAAGAGATTACTATTAAATTTAACTGTGTTTTAACAAGACTAAACTGTATTCATTTTTAACAGGCAAGTGCAATCCATGCAGGCAATCAGGATGCAGTTGCCAGGAGAGCCTTTTGGCATAGTCTGAAGTGCGCAGGAATAGCAGCGTGGATGGGCTCTGATAGAGTAACCAGGGGAACACTGCAGTGTTAGAATCCTTCACAAGTAGGAAAATGCTGTTAAATGTTCAATCCTTAAATTAATTTCTTTGCACAGCACAAATCTGAAGAGGTAGTCAAAATTATAAACTAACCATGTTGTAAGGAACTGCCTCATCAAACCACTGGACAATAGAATAGTTTTTCAACACTCTTTGAGACTTTTTTTGTGGGGAAATGGCTCATAGGAATTCATTCCCATGGCACAACTTCTGGTGTTCTGTCTGAGTGGCTTAATCACCTGGCCTGTCTGTGTGGGATTTTTCAGAGATGACAGCTGAACCAGTGCACCCGTGACTTTGTGAAAGGAGCTAGGAGGAGTGATCATCCCATGTGGCGTCCATTGAAGTTGGGTGATATGAACAGTCTTCAAAATGTCTTCAGTTTTCCCTTTACTATATGATGTAGGGAATGCTCTTCTTCTCTCACAGAAACAGGAATTAAACAATAAAATCAAAACCTTGTAATCTCCTACAGATTTCCTGTTAGCTTCATTGGACATAAAATGCTGTTTTTCCCTAAATTTCATGGCAAAGGAAGGCAGAGAATAATTATGCAGCCAGCATTCAACACAAACATTTCCAGTGTCTGGTGTAGTGACATTTGTTTGGGTCACCCATGAATCATGGATCATAATCATTTTTCATACCAAAGCACAAGTTTTAGTGTCATAAAGCTGGTTTCTTACTGATCATATGGTATGTTTATAGTGACACATGGAAAGGAGGACCCAAAACCAAAGTAAACTTTATTATTCCCATTTTGAGGGCCTTCTGTAGCAGCAAGTTACGAAAAGGACCATCCTATAAAATAGAATTGCAATCAGGTCTCCAAATATTGTTATCAGTAAAAAACAACACAAGTAATTTTTCACGTTTACAGCAGTATCATTAACTTTACCTCAGTGCTCTGTGAAATACAACCAACAACTTTATATTATGTGAAAACTGCCATCTTTATTCTCCACCAACCAAATCTTCTGAAGCATGTATATCTGCACTGGAGGAACTGACAAGGAGAGAAATACAGATCTTTGTTTTAAAAATGAGATGCAAATTTAAAATCTGCAATTGTGTCTCCCCTCTCAAGTAATGATCCAGAAAAATTTCCTGATAGCAGCTGAAACACAAAGAAAAATAATTACAAACCTTTGTGTGCACTTGTTCTCCAATAAATCTTCATTTGCAGAGATACAGACAGAGACTGAATTTGAGGGGAAAAAATCTGTGTGAAGTTCAGCATACAGTGTGATTTGTTTTGCATGCATGAGGTTTCTCACAATCTCAGTATCACAAAGTGAAATTACTTGCAAACTTCTCTGCCTTTCCATTTTGACACTTTTTGGATGGAGGTTTATTTGTATATATTTGTGTCCTATTGTGGCTGTCACTCCGGGAGAAAAATGCTGGGTCTTTACTGTAGTATTTACTGTACTGCCTTCGCTGTGGGAACTGTCACTGCAACAAAAGGCCCCAGTGATCAGAAAGGAAATGTGCAGTCATTCCAGTCAGTTATGACAATTGCTGTGAATGCAAATTATCTCCAGCTTTATAGAAAACTTTTTCCATTGAATGCCAAGAGTGCCCTCAGTAGCAAAAGACGTGTTGTTTATATGGGAAATCTTCTATAAGGGAAGGTCTTGATTTGTTACATTTAATATCACTTTGAATTTTTAATCTTAAAGAAAGGAGTCTATGAAAATAGGTGTTTGAAACTTCAAGTGACTTAACTGCAACATGCTTGAAATTTGCTAGAAGAGTTGCCAGCCTTTTGACAAGTTTCATCTACTTTCCAGATGTATTCCAAACGCAATATTGTCATTTGCTATAAAAACTTCCTGCAGATCTATTAACAAGTTTCCCATGATGTAATTAGAAAGAAGGTGCAGTGTTTTCTTTGGCACCTGTGGATAAAATGCTGTGCATACTTATACTGCTGTAAACTCGGGGCAAATCAGTACATTTTAATGAAGTTATTTTGGACTGTGTTCATGTAGAACTTGGCTATGCCTTTATCTATAGCTGGATATCTTTCCTGAGGGGCAAATACAACAAAGGTTGTGCATTTTCTTTGGATTCCTTATAGAAATACACCGTTCTCAATATTAAGGATGTTGCTGAAATTCTGACCAAAGCAAATGCTGTCAAAATCCGGGTCCTGGTTAATCTAGGTTTTCAGATGTCTGTAACTTATTTAAATAAACTGGAGCTCATGCAAGTGCACACACAAGAGGCCTTCAAGCCTCTCCTATATGCCTCCATTTCCTCTCTGTTCACTAATCTGTAATGTGAGATTCATGGAAGTGTTTTGGAATCTGAAGCCCCATTGCTGCCAATGAACATTTCTCTCCATTTCATTTGAGACTGTGGAAGTCTCTGGTAGCACCAAGGCTGGTGCTAGTTCCCAATCCACTGTACCATCGGTGTAAGTAGAGGGCTCTGGACTTAGAAGTCAAACACAGGAGCATCCACTGTTCTTTCTCATAAACACAAAACTTGTTTAGAATTTTGAATCTGGATGCCATTCCTCATCCAGAGAAGCCCTTGCCTAAGGCATTTCTGCCTTTTCTTTTTTCCTAAGTAAATAATGAACAAAAAGAAAGAGGTCTAGAAGGGGAAAAAAATTAAGTTTTAATGGAAACACATTTCAACTTTTTTTTTCTGTTTGCCATAAGACATTGACATAGTAAACAAATTGATCTTTGTTCTTATACTCTTTAATAACATACAGTGTTCTGAGTTTTGTCATGGCTAATGTATGGTTAAACCATACTATGTTGCTGGTCACATTCAAACCTCAATTATCACAATTCTTTGACATCAAACTACATTTTTTAAAAGAGAAGTTGTGTGTAACCTACTTCTGTTCATAAACACATTCGTAAAAGCTTTTTCTTTTTTTTTTTCTTACTCAGTACAGTAGTGGTAATGGTGTTTTCTGATCAAAACTGCTTTTTCTTGGGACGTAGTTCAAAATCCATGCACTTCTGTGATCAGCCTCTGCTTTGTGCCATACAGCAGTACCTTTCTGAATGCTGCACCCCTACATGAGCAAAGCTTTTATAGGATGCTCTGAAACATGATATTGTAGACAGATAATCCAATTGTAGGATTGTTACAATAGTGAATACCTGACGTAGCTATTTGAAATAGGGGTGTGTAAAAAAAGATAGCATCACTTTGGTCCACTTTTCAGAGTGGCTGATGTTATAATATATAACCTTTTTTTCTTAATGCAGTGTAGTTCACAATAATTTAAAATACTCTATAGACATTTAAACGATATACAATAATATAACTTAATTGGATTCTTCAACTGTACTTAACAAATACTATTCTAATATATTTACAGTATCTACTATTGTAAGACTGTGCATTACTGTGCTTGGGAGCTTTATTTGCTTCCTGTCAAGAATGTAGTGAAAGTACAGTATTTTGCTATCATTCAACAATACCCATGAATTGAAGGAACTTTAAATGATATGGAGTGACCCTAACATTTGGGGAGGGGCCCAGCTTCCTTTCGTGCACTCATTTATGCCAAGGCTGAATTTGAACCTGGGGTTGTTGTTTAGAAACCAACAGCATTAACAAAAAAGCATGAGTGCTTATAATTTCAGTTGCCCCATGGGTGACTCATCAAAGGAGTCTGATTTTCAGAGAGTAAGTGTCTCTGTCAGAAAGGCAGGTCTTCATGAGAGCAGTCAAACTAAGGTCCCCATGTGTCTGGTTACTTTTGATAGCACAAGCCCATGCATCTGGGAGGTGATCCTAGATCATCCACATACTCAGCATGGGAGCTAGCAGCACAGCAACTCCACCAGCCCCTTGCCCCAAGAGCACAATGTGAGGTGACGTGTGCTCCTGCACTGGGTGGGGAGTCCACATGGCTGTGCAGCCCCTCATGATAAGTAAAAGGATGAAAGAAAAGCTAGAAATTTAGATACGCAGATGTTAGTTATTTTTAATCCAATTTTTCTGAAAATCAGGTAGGGATCCCTGCTGCAAGCGTATGACTATATAATTAAATGGGCTGTATTGTAATGGATGTGTCTGTTTAGAATCACTGGGTTTAGCAGTAGTAAAACATCAGAGGATTTTTTTTTTAAATCTCTTAGAGGAAAAAGAAGTGCGAATTAAAACTGAACACTTGTAAAAAGTCCTCTACTTTCTTAATATTCATACATTTATACCAGGGGTGTGTTATTGCCAACCTTAGAATAATGATGACATAAATTAACCCACGTTTTAGCTTTCTTATGCTCACAAAGCCATCACAATTCACAGGCTGCAGCAACATAGTGTTCAGCTACCATATATTTATTAATATTTATTAACTTCTCAGCTGATTCTGAGCTAATAATTTTTTAAAAACTATTGCTAATCTTATGTTTTAACCATTAAAGGCAAAGTGTAATGCTTGGAAGATCCTGCCAGTGCATTTGACTGCAAAGCAAAACCTTTAATGTTTGTTGAAGCATTTGTATCCCACAACTCTGTACAGGGAGGTGAGGGTAGGTGCTCCATGCCTGAAGCCTGAATCTAAGAGTCACTCATAGGCAGGAGGCAAACGAGAAAGTCTTCATCAAGCATTCGTAACCACAGCTTCACATGATCTTTTGCTCAGTTCTGGTCATTGCCTAAGGCCTACAGAATTTGAACTCTCTACTAGTGGAGTGACAACAGATCAGTAGCATTGAAGAACTTAGGGAGAACCAAATACAAAAATCATAAAGTCAGAGTTCCAATAAGTTTACATTTAGTACAGAATTAAGACTTAACTACCCGTTAGTGCTTAGAATTTTTTGATGCTATTAAAAACATAAATAATTATTTTTAATGTTCATTCAAAGAGTTCCAGTGTCACTGGCAGCTGATGTAATTTTGTTAACTTTATTTTTTCAAGCTGATAGTGGAGTATTTCCGCCACAGGTTTTATCTCCCCACCAGTTGTGGTTTTCTCTCTACCTGCTTTCTTATAAATTTAGGGTTTTGCAGCAAGACTGCTTTGTTCTAGTCAGTGAAGATTTTGTTTTTTAATAAAAAGAAGTCTTTATTTGCACAGGGCTTGGTGTTTCTGTCGTAAAATCTGAGAAAGTGTCTTTTTCTTTAAATTTCATGGGAGCTGCAATGCCATCAGCTTCTCTGATATGTATAACGCTTACTTGGAGAACTCTACAACATCCAGATTGCAGCTTAAAAAAAAAAAGAAAAAAAAAAAAGAGAGAGAGAGAGAGAGAGAAAAGTTTCATGTACTTGTCAACATCACCTTAGTCCCGTTGTCCTGTTTTTCAAAGCAGTCACAACAGTCAGCCAGCCAAAATGCACCATCTGTAGAGGTGTAAGTGGTGGGGAGGGGTTGGTTTATGTATTGGTTTATTTTTTTTCCCGAAGAAGATTAGATGTGCAAAATGATGCTGTTGTCGTTTGTTGTCCTCCACTGTCTTCACTGGTGGCAATTTGCTCTGTTCATTTGTGCACGACGCCATTATTTGCAGGTGAACACCTCTGTCCGCTCGCTACAGGTGTTGCACTTCACAAAGCAACACCAGTGGAATTTGCAGTTGCACTGCCACACCTTGGTGTACTGGTGTGTGTTGTAACCTCTTCCACAGCACATCATGTCACACCCATCCGCACTGGGAGAGGTGCGGTTACAAAGTCGTCCCTGGGTGCCAACACTTCCTGTGGAAGCATCTTCCTCACAGTAGTTTGGTGACTTTTCGATGTACACTAAATCTGTTTCCATTGGTTTCTGGTAACTCTTGATCTGCTTGATCTTCAGGAAAGTTGGCTGTCTTAGTCTACTGGCTCGTACCACCTCCACCTGCACTGCAGCATTGTATTTCTCTTTCAAAATATATCCGATCTCTCTGAATTTAGGAAGGGTGGTCCAGCAGGTCTTGGTTGTACAGGAACCTGAAACTCCGTGACACTTGCACTCCAGTTTCATTCTCTCTTCAAGCACCTACATGCACAGATATTGAATATTATTACCATGGGAACATTACATTGCAAGCTCACCTAAGGCTCAATCTGTTCAGTTCACGTTAAAGGTCATTAATGTGAGCAGAAATTTTCAATGCATACTTATGAACCCCCTTGCCTTACAGCAGAATGCTTATAGCACATTTTGTTTTATGCGCTGCTTTATCAGAAATAGAGTTTTTGGTCATTTTATTATGAAATACTTGTGTTCTGTTTCCAAATATTGGAAATTATTTACTTAAATTTCAGAAAATGTTTTCAGAGACAAAGTAAGACTCTGGAGACTTAGGAAATTTTTCCAAATCACATTCATTTTGAAAGTAGAAGAAAACAAAAATGCTTTTTAAAAGTGGTATAAGATTCTGAATATTTAGTCTTAATGGCTTTAAGACTAAATTTTATTTAATTTAGTTAATTTAGTTAATTTACAATATTTAAAATTTTTGAACAGTTTTAATATTTGCAGAACAATATATACTATGTGGGTGAATAGGCATTCATGTTCACTGCATAATTAAAAATTTTGCTTACACCAGCAATGGCAATAGCAGCATACATATTAACTACTCAACCCGCAGCGTATTATCAGCTTTAAAAGCAGCACTTCTTGCAGTACCCATCCCCATTTCACAAAATCACAGAATAACCAAGGTTGGAAAAGACCTTCAAGGTCATCCAGTCCAACCATCACCTATCACCAATAGTACTCACTAAACCATGTTTCTCAACACAAAATCCAAACATTCCTTGAACACCTCCAGGGTCGGCGACTCCACCACCTCCCTGGGCAGCCCATTATTTCACAAAAATGTTCATCCATAAGAATATTTTTTGCCCCAGGGCAATGGTTGTGCAACTTTAGAGGAAATAATATCCAATGTAGGGCCCCACTGAGCTGTGAGCCAAAGAGAAGAAGGAACATTTATTATTGCTATTGCTGTGTAATGCCTAAAAATATCTCGTTCTCATTATGGATGTGCTTTCTGGTCTCAGTGAAGGTGTTGCCACCAGCCCCTGGAGGAGGCTGACCCAGCATCAGGTGTGCCCTAGAACAGATAAAAATGTTCTCCTGCCTCTTTTGTGCCTGGAGGAGAGAGAGGCCTCAGGAGAGCACCTCTGTTTTCCTGCCCTTACATGACCACAACTGCACTCACAGTCACCATTAGCTGATGAAAATCAAGGCCTAAAAACAAAGCAAACTGATCTTTCCCCTTTGCACTGGGAACCTAACTAAGAAATACGAGCTATCGATCTTGTTTTGAAGCATTACTGATGCTACAGACCATCTCCTATAGTGGTTTCATTGCAGATCCCAGAACATGACTGAAATGGGCAAAGGATAAAAGGGCCGAAATCTGAGTACAATGGCATAATGAAGTAGAAGGGAAATAAAAAATGCTTACTGCTTAAGAAACTGGCCTTAAAATAAAAGCTGAGCAGATCTGGTTATCCCTGCAAATAGAGGACACTCTCCCGTGTTGTTTGAGCTTCAGTTAAATTGTATGTTTTGTATTTTTCCCAAATTTCTGAGGTTTCAGTATTAAAGAGAATATTTAGTTTTAATTCCGCCTTGCCAACATACAGTAGGAAGAACAAGACAGCTGGGCATCCTAGTCAAAAATACCTTAGACTTTCTGGAAACAATGGCTTTCCTATGCCAAAGTCCAGCCAGTTCTTCAGTGCTCAGAGACAAAAAATCTGACTTCCAACAAGGATTACAGGCTTAGTACAGCTGCAGTGCTCTAGAGGGAAATCAGCTGAATGATGAACTGCTTTATATGGACATAAGTTGCTCTCTGCTGAACTGTATCACCTTCCTGTCTTCCCAGACAGAAAGATTGCTGCCTTCTGCCATGACAGAATCATTTCAGTATCAGCAAATAGAAAGGTGCCTTATCAAATAGTCCAGGGTCCATCAGGACTCCTCTGACTCTACTTTGTGTATGTGTAGGAGGATGTGATGGTTTGAGGTCTTCTCCCACTGCAGAGAAGATTACAATCCTGTTCCACAAATCTGATATTTGGATGCCCATTATGTTTCTAATTACTTTTTTTTATCATTATTATTGCTTATGTGTTTCACTGATACTGCTGAAATACATTATTTTAAACCAGCCTGATTCTATAATTCTCTCTTCCAACTCTGCAAACATTACAAAACATTACAAAAATTTGTAGCAGAGGGTGGACAGAAGCAACTTTCTTTATGCCATCACTATAGAGCACTACAAGTTGTAAAAACTTCCAAGAAAGCAGCAGAAATGGGTCAGATTCACCACACCTGATTTATGTTCCTCTTCTCCCTAAGTAACAGTTCTTGGTGAAGCACAACCTTGTGTTTTTGTATGCATTTCATCAGGCTTTGCATGTGTGTGTGACATCCATTTTTTAGTTCGAAAGGAAAAGCAAGTAACTTGCCCAGAAGGCAGAAGGAGGCAGAGCTTGTGAGGCTCCTGATCCCATGGGCTTGGCACTCTGGACACTGCCTTGAGGAGTCTTGGCCTCTCTCTACAACAGAGTGTCACTGTTTCTTAAAAGTAAAAATATTACCCATTCTGGTGTCCTAGGTGCTATCTATGTAGATGTATATTTATATGCATGTGCATGTCTATTTACTGTGTGTACTAGTGTGTATTCTGTTGAGACACTGCCTTTATATGCAGCACTGCCCAACACACTCTGTAGCACAATCTGCAGTAGCTTAATCCCAAATTTTGATTTTTTTTTTTTTTGTCTTTCTGGGGGTCCAGTTCCATGAGTCATTTTGTTGTACAGAAATCAGATTCCACTGTAGTATTTTTTCAAATATTCCTGATTTTTATGATTGTGAAAGAACCAGAAAATGCAAGCCATGCAAGCTCAAAAAAAAACCCAGAAGTTTCAAAATGTATTAATTTGTGATCCTGAAGTCAATGTTTCAGGGTTTTTTTATTTTATTTTTTGGAGGACTTTTCTCATGAATGTGGAATGCTTGGGGTTACAACATTGAGTGCAGGCCCAATCATCAGGTAGTTAAATTCCTGAATGCTATAATTTGTGTGCCCACAGTCAGCTGTGGGTATAAAATTGTGCCCAAAAACTTGGAGGTCAGGGAATGTATGGCCCAAACTTAGCAGATTTGAAGTAAGACTTTTTTTCCTTTTCCGCAAAGATGCTGCTGAGAGTTCCTCTTTGCTAGCAAGCCAGCACACTCGGGCTTTTCTTGAGGTGTGGCCATAAGGCCCCACAAGATACTATAAGGAAATCCTTGAGAAGATCCTGCTGCTTCTACTTTGCACCTTGCCATTCAGACAGAAAGCTGCACCTTTGTTGCTGGGATCTCAGCAGCTTCTTACTCTCTTACTCTTTCTCTGACAAAGGTGTTACCATTTTGTCATCACAATGCTATGATAGAAGAGTGGCCAGTGTTTTCTTCCTGTATGTCCCTCCAACCTAGTTTTTCTCAGCAGAATTCCCATCAGAGTTTTGACCCTGAACCCTGAAGGTACTTATTTACTCAGATCTGATACATGATGCCAAGGTAGGTGCCTGATTAAAGATTGAAAATCATTAGCTCATATGACCCACTCATTCAGCAGTTTCATTTGTCATATGTCAGTGCCTCATATCTAATCTCAAATAGTTTACAGCAAGATCTACTTCCCAAAGCAAATTCCCATCGTTGGACCGTGCTGCCTCAGTCTAATAGTAGGAACATTCTTTATGTCCATTTTCCACATGCAGGCCCACTCCCACCCTAGTAGGATCTTGCCAAGTAAAATTTTCTAACTGCTGTTACTTTGCTAAATGAATTGTGAAATATAATGTTAAAACTTTCTTATTCCACAAATTTTTATATCTATATAAATCATACATTGAAAGTGCAATTTGAGGGTTTTCCACTGCCAGTTAAGTAGAAAAACCTAGCAAAGACTGAAATAAAACAGAATGATACGCATGAAAAAAAACTTGTTTTTTCAAGTTCCATATCTAGACCCAACTGCATAACATTAGATACTGTTTCTGTACATATTAAAAATCCTATCTGGATAAAATATGTAAAAACAATAGTAACATTTTGTGTGTGTTTGTTTTGGCTTGCCTTTTCTGGTTTGTGTTTTTCTTAGTGGAAATGCACATTTTTGGACCAGATGTTGAATGTAACAAAATCCATATTACTTTTTGACTGCATTATCAAAAAGAAATAGAAGACTTTAAGAGTTTTTCCCCATCAAAAATGCAAGTAATCAACTTTTGCTTTGGGTACTATCAGTGCCCAAAGAGATAGATTTTGGTCATAAGATGTCACCATCTCTTTGCATACTCAGGCAACTGCAGCCACAAGAACATATGGCTTGCCAGTGACGAATGGGCATTAGCAAACTTTAGCCTCAGTGCAGCCTGGGGTCCAGTACTGCTGGCAAAATACTGACCTCATGGACCCATCTGGGAAACAAAGCTGGGTTTGATGTTGGTCTGTATGTGTTTTGTATTCATTTGTTCTTTGTTGGTTATTTTTGTTGGGTTTTTTTTTTTTTCTTTTCTAATTTGGAAAGCTAAGCATCCTAATATTAGTAATGCTAGATGTAATGTAATTAGATGTAATGCTACATACAAATGTTCTGAAAATATTTTTTAATAACAGTTGAGTGAACCTGAAGTTGAACAGCTTATGTCATATTTTATCAGGTTGTATCCAGCTCTGGTGAAGACGGGGCATAGTGAAGCCAGCAACAGTGGAGTTAGCAAGAGGGCTAATGGTACTTCAGCTGCATATTTTAATTTATGATGTTCCTGTGTAAGGTGATGAACTGACTTATCATGTTTACTCCCTCTCTTTTTGCATCCCTATTCTTATTGTTTAGTTTGATGGGAGCAAGGAGCTTTGAAGCGGATCAGTGCCCAGCCACAACACGAGACAGCTTTTCACTGGCACTGGCTAGAAGTCATCAGGACTGGGGACCCTCTGACTTTCTGAGAGGCATGAATTGACCTCCTGCCTTTCATCAGCCTCCCTAGGTAAGGCATTCAATCCCATTGTATTCCCACATTGCAAACTGAAAAAGGCTGTTGCTTTCCTTACACAAGTTCTCTCCCTGGCCAGCAGGAATATAAGCCTGGAATTTTGAGAACTGTTGGCCATCAGATGAAAGCCCCTTATATTAAGATGGACCGTAGAAACTTGCCCATCTGGACCTCTTCCTTACCTTCTAGAAGAGGAGAGAATAGCTAAGTATGAACAGAAAACTGCTGCGATCGATTGAATTGTTTGAAAAGTATTTTCAAAGGGCAATGTTGAAAAAAGCAGAAATCTGAAGAAGCACCCCTTAAATCATCCTCAAATCAAGTGTGATTGCATTATTTCACTATCTTTTTCGGTGGAAATTTCTGTAAAGATTACAAGGAAATTTTTAATCATCATCTTAAAGAGAATAAAATACTTCACTGCTGGTTTTGATGTGTCAGGCAAAGAGATGTCAGGTTTGGAGGGTGTGCAGTAGTGTTTTACTAGATAAATGATATGTGCATCTTGTATGCATTGCATGATATGCCATGGGCATGCCCATTTTTAGAATAAAACCATTTAACAACTTCTAAAATATTTGGCTTTTTCCCTCCTCTAATTTTAAAGCAATACGTTCAAAATGTAGGATAGTACCAGATGTAGCTTCTGGCAGTCGACATTAAGGGTGTGTTTCTGGAAGAAAAAAATAGGCCAGTAAATCCAGCCCAACTGGAAGCAGGAGAACTATCCTCATGAGATTTTGAGCCAAAGCTTGCATACTCAGGACATATGGATAAGCATTCGTTATCCATCTAACCCACCCAAGCTGTAACACCAAACTTTTTGAAGTTGGATTTATATCTGTCTGCAAATCAATTTAAGTGGGAAAATGGAAAGTATGCCATTGAGCACGACTATCTAAAGCTTTTCTTTTGTGAATATTCTCAGAATGAAAGTGCAATGAAATAATGTTTCTCCTTTAGAGAAAAAAGGTTTCAGTAAATAATAGGCTTGGGGCTGCAAAATCTGGAAAGTCACATTCTTAAATCACTGAAATTACTTAGGAAATAAAGTCACATTTTTAAGAATAATTTAGGCTCATAGGAGAAGAAAAAATGTTGGTTTTTGCTTTTGAAAGTGGAATTCAGTCTCTACTGCAACTTTATAACATGTATGTCATCTAGAATTTGGGGATCGGTTCTAATACTCATGTCCTGCTAGGTGACTGTGAGGGCAGTTTGCAATGTGTTAAGGCATACTAAGCATCTCACAGAAGCTGGCTTATTAATTTAAATCTTACAGGTGGAGTGAACTGAGCTAGCACTTTCTTAACATATTTTACGAGCAAATGATGCATATAAATTTATATGTAGGTGTGTATAATTATGTGCACAAGCACAGGCTGTAGGTGTCTATACGTGTGCATGTGTATTATATTTAATGGTGACCAACAAATCACTTCATTAGCTGTTCCACTGCCAAAGCTTGTCAGCAGAAAACTCTTCCCAGTACCGTAGTTCTGTGGTGCCAGCAACTGTGAGAACAAGTCATGGCTCAGATGGAAATGTTGCCCCAAGTAATTGAATAATCTCTTGTAAAGAGAGTCTGATCTTATTTTTATTTTTGTCTCCACTCTTACAGCTTTGAGTGTAAAATAAGATGTTGTCATCTTCCAGGCATTCCAGAAAAACAACATGAAAAATCCATTGACATTACAAAGGAATAAATATTGGGATGGTACCAAGCTGAGTTTCTAGCATTTGGCGTTATGGGTGTGTCACTGGAAGATAAGCAAATAGGCCAGTTTTTTTTTCCACATAACCACAGTCATTATCTATTGTAAAAGCCTAACCGATTGATGAACTGTTAGAAATATTTCTTGTCTTCTTTTTGGTAAAAGCTGTGATCTGCTATCAATTTGTCAGCTTTTAGCTCCCCCTCCCCCTTAAAAACAAACAAAAAAATATTTTTATAATTGGTATTCCTCATGAGTGCCAGTCATTGTTTTGAAGCTTTCAACAAAAAGTTAAGACTAACAGCATGTGTCCCCAGATTTTGCTCTCTCTATGTTCATTTGTCCCAGAATAAAGATACTTTTTCCAAAAATACATGGTAGAAAGCTGTCTCATAAAGCAGCATTAGAGCTTACTTGGTTTTGTTGCTATTTAATTTTTCATTACTCTATCAAAGTTTTGCCCACAAATCTCTCTTTAATCATTCAGATTTACAACAAACCATTCTTTCTCCTTTTTGCAGTAATGTTTGCATTAGGCATATGCTTGTCTTCCTTTGGAGGGTTGTTCTCATTTAACACACTTGTACTTTCCATTCTGAATCACAGCAGCCATTTAAAACATGATGGTGAAGTTAGCTGTTTTGTTCTTTTACTCTGCATGCCACTATTTTGCCACAATGCATAAATCTTCCATTGGTAGTATCTCATGTCACCCGGAATCACTAAGCATTTATTTCTTCCAAATGGAACCAATGATAAGTATATGACTTTGTCACTGGTGCTTTTCATTACAAATGAAACTTCACAGGCTTGACATTATCTGAAACAATTCTTAGAAATGCAGTGCAGAGAAATTAAGGGATGCAATTTTTTGAGCAATAAGAGGATCCATTCTTTTCAGTCACCTGAAATTCTCTGCAAAATCTAAATGTCTGCCTTTTCAAAGCAGTATATTTTTGGTGTTGTGCTGAGCATCTCAGTCCTAGAATCATGTTAAAGAGCCCCCCAGAACTATTTTCCCCTCATCTGCTTGCAGTGTTTGTGTAGTTATTTATGCAGTATGCCGCTTTTTCCTCAAAAAGAAATTCCTCAGTACTCTATTTTTAATAGCAAAATGCCAACAGGCTAGCTATTGAGAACATCCTTTGAGAGAGCACAACATTATCTACACTGCTAAAGCTACAACTGCCTCTGGACCCTAGGCATGTTCAGCAGCTCTGTGACATGCGCTGGCAGAGACTGGAAAGGGGCAAAGGTCCATCCATGAATATTTCCACATAGGAACATAATGGAGCATCCCAATAATTGCTCCAAAGGTAAACCTGCTGACCAATCTCCTGCGTGATGATTCTAGAAGTGATTTCTAGGCACTGAGTAGAGGTCTAATGGGGTGATCAAGGCCCTCTCACTGCTTTCAGAGCAAGATGGGAATAACTATACGTGGGGCTGAGATCTCTTTGCATTCTTTCTTCCTGATGTTTCTGTAGTAGGAAATTTGGGGATTAAAAAAAAAAAGACTAAAATGAAGAGAGTAGATTTATTGCCTAAATATTGTCGGTCTTACACAATTCAAAAGAACAATTCATATGAATTCGTATGAACTGTGTAAGAACTGCGAGCCTTAGCATTACGGATAGAAACATGTTTTTTAAAATAGCAAAAGTCTGATGAAATACAAAACCTTAGCAAATGGATTAATGTTCATATAATCAAGTTGTTGAATTTTTTTCCTTATACCAGTTTTGATAAGATTGTACTAAGAAATACTTAAATGGCTAGTGGAATGATTGTGGGAGGCTACAAAAGCATGTTTCCTCTACAGCCTTGACACTCTCATCCTACAGTTGAAAAGATTATTTGAAAATGGCTGAAGCAAAAAAGAAGTAAAAAAATATGAATTTACTGTTCTTACCTTCTGAATTTTTATTCCTATTCAGTACAAGGGAAAAATATCCTTACTTCAGTCCTCTCATAATCAGAAGTTTGACTCCAAACTGTTTTCAAATTTTAAGACAAGATGCAGAACCATACTGACAGAGCAAGCCTAGAGGTACAAGTTTTCCTAGTTTTGCTGGGAGAATTTGGAAGGGGAAAGGAGGAGGAAGATGGAAATCCAGAGTTGTGCTTTAGTGAATGTCCAGCCCTTAATGCAATATTTCTGACCTGAGGTTGAATAAGGACCACACGAAGCATGTCAGAATGACATCCATATGTAAGCGAAAGTTCTGGTTTGAGATTTTTTTCCAGTTCACAATCAGATTCAAGTTTACCCAGGATCACCAAAACTGCCAAATGTCAAGTCAACAGAGAACAAATTCAGAATTTGTCTGGATTCTCAGAAGGGAGTGCTGATTTTTAGCTGAAATTGCACAGAACTCTTTGGCTATTTTCTTAAAGGCCTTGCGCAGAAAGTGAAATATATCCTTGTTACCAGAGTTTTGTTCTAACCATAACTTTCAGTCAGTCCTCAAATTCAGAGGACTAATCTATAGAAATAGAAAATGATTTCAGATGAACCAAAATCACTAAGTATTATATACTGTAAAATTTACATATTCATGTCATGTATGTGTCATAACACCAACATTATTTCTAAACATGGACACCAAACCATCTTTTATATGAGCACATTCCTCAGGATTTGGTGGATTGGAATTAAAAACAAAAACAAAAAGATGCATCAAATCCTTTCAGTCATCCTTAGCTTTTCAAAATATAATAATGCATTAATGATTACAATAACAATGTATGGCTACAAATAATGACTGAAAAATGCCTCTAACAACAGAGTGAGGAAACTGTAAAACGCTGTTTACAAAGTATATTTGGGGAAAAAAAAATTATATTGTCTGGATTTGTAAATCTTTTTTTTCCTATCTCAAAAACATGACATGAGCGCTATCATTTGGTTTTACAAGAATATTTACAGAAAATGAAGTCTTAGGAGAGTTAAAATAAGTGCAATTGCAAGCATGCTGCTGCCAGAAATATTTGTAAAAGCACACACATCTTTGGTTTGCTTATGTCCCCTGCTTATGAAATTCTGATGAACAGTAAAAATGTAATTTGCTTAATAAGGATCAGCATTGTGGTCTAGCAGTTACTGGACTGTATATAACATTGGGGGACCTGGGACCAATGCCTAGCTCAGATGTTGAGCTGCCTTCTGTCCCTGGCAAGAAGCATTGCTGTTTTCCATCTATGCATCCACTGTTGCTCTTTTGTCCCCCTTTCATATATAGGCTGTGACGTGTTCAAAACAGGACATGAATTGGCATTTCTGTGGGAGTGGAACTGAATCTACACAGTGGGTTGGCAGTTTAAGCAGGGTTCGTAATGCATGTAACAGTAACAAATACTCCATTGCAAGTTTAACATGTGGCTTTCATCTTTGGCATTCAAATGCAATGTGTGACTCCAAGGTGAAACACTTAGGCTGAGAGAAATGCTCACTGGTGCTCAATGGAACCGGTGCTTCACACCACAGTGCAGCAGTATGAGGAGCTCTCACGCCTCGACAGGGCAAGTTTTGGGGAAAATATTGTGCTACTGTTAAGGATGCTTTCAGAACCAGCTATCTCCTTCATAACTGGAGCCATCAGTATCAAACATCAATTGACTATGAATCCTGTCTCTAAACTTTCAATAATACCACATGACTGGTTTCTTTTGTCACTAGGAATGTATGTAACAATTTCATCTCAGTAAGTAACTGTCCACCCAACACCTGTTTCTGTGCACAGCTGGCTGCTATCCCCTAGAAGTTGTCTTGCAAGGAGTGAGAGTTAGGAAACATTCTCCAAAATGCATGCAGCAAGGTAACTGTGCTGCTCATGGCATCACTGATTCAGCCACCTTTGCTAGTACTTGGTGTAGAATAAAAGCTCACACTGTTCTGGAGAAGAAAATCTCAGAAAATTTTGGGGGCAAGATAGGGAGAAGCAGTATATTGGTTTCACCTACAGCACAACATATGCACACTGGAGGACAGAAATAGCATTTTTTTTACGTGGATGAAACACTTTGAAAGGTGTAGTTAAATCTCCCTGAGGTTGGTGTGTATAATATACATTTCATTTTTTACAGGGAAAGCATTTGGAGTTTTGAGGATTTCTATTCAATGGACATGAATCAGCTTCATGATGTTTTTTTTTTTTTCAATTGCAAGCAACTCAATCATGGTTGTAGACATGAAGCTGTTTCTTCTTCCAAAATCATGCTTGTTCAGCCATCTGTAGCTTGCCAGTGAGGAACAGACAATTGTACATTTGCTACAAAACATGTATTTCATTAGAGCTGTGGTCAAAGAAGTGTTTTGTTTTGGGATGGAATAAATAGCTGCAAGTGCTGTGGGAGTTCAGCAATGCAGAAACTCAGTCTTGTCTCATCATCTCTTGCTAGACTTTTGCAAAGGAGATGAAAAACAAAGATGGAACTTTAGCCCAAACAGCTCCAGCAAAGTTGTCTCTTATTGAGAGGACTGGGAAGATGGCTTGGGAAGCTGAAAAATTGAGAGGAGGAGCTATGTAATACTTTGGCCAGCTCTGAATGAAAAGCAACAAACCGTAAACATTAAGCACCATCAGGTAATTTGGGGCAAGTGTGAGGGGCAAACTCTCAGGGAATGACTCCTGAGACCAAGTCAGCCTCCCCCCTTCCTCCAGCACACACACTTCCCCATCCATCCCTCCTGCTTTCTCGAATACCTTTCTTCCAGCCTCATTGTTGTGCAAGTTCATCAGCCTTCGTGCATTCTTTTTGATTTCTCGGGCATCAACAAACCTCCGGGAGAACTCGATGCCGTATCTGATATCCGCAGAGCAGCCTCCCCACTTCCAGCCCTCCTCCTGGTTGTAGTAGCCCTGTTTCTCTCGGTCACAGCCACAATTGCTGAGGTTGCCCTGGCTGCAGGCGGCCGTGACAGCGTGTGCAACCCCAGCAGCAGTAATGGCATAGGTGAAGGCAGCTTCCCTGCTTCCTGTGGAGAGAAGCCAAAAGCTGATGGTTTGCAGAAAGGCACCACTTACTAAAGAAAGTACACACATTATGTACAGCAATGGTGTCAGGTAAGAATGTGAGGTGGACATTACTAGCATAAGCATCTCATTCTGGCAGAATTACGTATGTAATTTGTATTTTAAATGCTTGGCTCAGGTAGGTATCATTGCCCCAGGTACACACCAGCTACATGACAGTCACATCTAACCCCCTGCACCACAGGGGAATTTTGCAATCAATCTGCTGGTGACGAGGTGAGTCAACATAGTTTGTTTTCATGCAATTTCATCAGGTTTGCAAACTGAACTGCATATATTTCAGACAAATAATAGGTGAGTTGCAATGCTCACTGAAAAACAGTTCTAACGGTTGGTACTGCCTGGAAAAAGTATACAGACAGCTTAAGAAATACCAGATCTTTCTGGGTGTGTGAGATGGCTAGGATACAAGTGAGGAAGGTTATTAGTGCACCTTTATAAACTCTCCAGTAATGTCTGTTACTGATACTGATGGTGAAATATGGCAAGAGTTGCTTACAGGGTGAAGAGCTCCATGGGTTTTGTTTCCTTTCAAGGTAAAGTAAAGATGATCTCTTTCCTTTACTGAGTTCTCTTGCATATGAGAAATCTTGCATTGTGGCTCTGGGCAGCCTGGTCTAGTAGTTGGCGACCTTGCCCACAGCAGGGGGGTTGAAATTAGATGATCTTTGAGGTCCTTTTCAACCCAGGCCATTCTACAATGTTATGATTTTATGACTTTTACTGTGAGTTTTTCCAATCCCACCCTGACTCAGAACTCTGCTTTACCTTTGTGAGTGGTCATACTGGGCAGTGGAAGTATCAGAGCAGCATTCTTTTCTCTCTGGAACAAGTGAGTTGCTGCCATGGAGGCACAGCTTTGTTTTTTTTCCTTTTTTTTTTTTTTTTTTTTTTTTAAATACTGCCAATAATTTCCAAGATTCCACATTCCCTGCTCAGTGTTATAGCTTTAATATTGATAATATTAAAAATATTAAAAAGAATATGATAAGGGGCAAATAAATGCCATTTTTTGACTAAACACAAGTTGGTTGAATTGCCTTTGGGATGCATATGAACAAGGAGACACAGAGCCAGAGCAATCAAAAGGGATGCAACAGCCCCTTACTGCTCTCACACAAGCCCACGCTCAGTCACCGACTTTATGTAGGGCTGGATCATGGCTCAGTGTGTTTTGCTGTTCTTATTTATAACGTTTCTCTTCAAATTCCCCTCTCTGTGCTATGATCGTTTTCCTCTGTGTGTTTATCTGGTGATAAACAGACAATCTTGTAATATCATTGCCAAAAGAATAACTGTAAAAAATTTGCAGAAAGTTGCTGAAAAGTTTTAATGACCACACACAGAGCTTTAACATGGGTAAAGGATTGGGGAGAAATAAAATAAAATTTAAAAAAAAAAAAAAAAGGAATAAATTTTCAAGAGGATTAAAAAAACAACCTTATCAACTACTTTTACTTTTTTGTTTTGGGATTCACATATATCGTATGTGTTCGGTAATTATCTGTGCACAACATTGTGTTTTTTGGTTTTTTTTCATTTTTTTTTTAATGTTTTATGTGTCCTTTTCTCAGATAGCTTCCTGAAAATTTACACTGTTTCAGGATACAAGAGAGATCCTACATGAAGCAATCGTAAACTGGATTTTGGCACCATTTACTTGTTTCTCCAAAGCAATAAAAAAGAAACTCGAGGTAAGAGAAAAACAAAAGGGTCTTGTGTTCTTCAGGTACCAGGAAGGTTAACCTGAGCTGTACAAAATTTGAGTGCATCACCCAACAGAAGGCCCGACTCTGCTCTCAGACACACAAGTGTTTTGTTGGGGTGTTGTTCTATGTGTGTAGTCTGGTTCAGTGGTTCCCAAATCATGGTCTGCAGAACACTGGTGGTCCAGGAGGCCACGGTAAAGGGTTTGCAGTTAATCCACAGAGCCATATTAAACACTGTTTTTAATAGTGTTTTCAATTAAAAGTTTGATGATAACGATGCCTGGTGGTCCACAAGAAATTCTGAGGGTTGATAGCAATCCAAAAAAGTTTGGGAACCTCTGTTCTAGTTCCTAGTCTGTTCTCTAAAAGCTCATATCAGTATTCACTCGTCTCTCACTCATCAGTTGAAGTCAAACCTGGGACACATATTTTAAAGTATATCCTGTTGACTTGCAGGGTTTCTTTCTTTATTATCTCCTCTAAATATATAGATTCTTAATTTAGATTCTTTATTGTTAAACTGAAAGTTTGGAAATATGAGAAATAACAGGAATGACATTTATAGATAGGTTTTCTTTTCTCTTCAGGATGAAAGTTGGATCTCAAAGTCATGAAAATTTTTGAGTTCAGACACCTCTGAAACACATGTAGAAAAGCTTGTAAACAAGCAGAAACATATTCCTGTCAGGGAACACCATAGTGATGAGCTGCTTGTAAGTAGATTTACCAGGAGATTAGCTAGAGAGAGTTTTCTGATGTTTTATTTTTAAATTCAATGCATTCCACATGTAACCACAGTAGAAGATGCTATTTCGTAAAGGCACTGTGTCTGTGACCTGTTCATGAGTTTTCACACAGCACTTCTTGTAATCAGTTTTGAACAACTAAGGAATATTCTGTTTTTATCTTCCTTTCTTTTCCCCCTGTTTTTTTTATACCCTGATTACACTCAGGGACAGAGAGAAATATATTTCTTTCACCCACTTGAGAACTACAGCAGTAATGGAATTATCTCAAGTCAGGGGGTAAAAATGAATGAAAACCATATTGACTCTCTGAAGAGAGTATTCTTTGGTTTCAGTGCAGCTCTACAATAAGAAGGGCTCAGATATAAGAGGTGGCTTAAAAATCAGGCTCCTTTTACAAGTCAAGGTGCCCTGCCAAGAATTAATACTTTGTGCTCTGTAGTTTTTTAACTAAAAAACATTCCAAAGCTTCCCTTGAACTTCAGGGTAAGCATTACGTCAGCAGTTCTTTAAAGCCCTAGGATCAGGACTGTCAGAAAATGCCAGTGGAGGAGAGAGGAGAATTGCTGTCTGCTGAACACAAAGCTTTCCATTAGCATGTCATCATTTGGAGTCAGTCTTAAGTAAGTCCTTTCTAGGCAGCTAAAACAATTTAAGTAATGACTGCTGTGTTATTTTAATGGAGGACGATAATTTCACTTTCTGAAATTTTCTGACATTTCAAAAATATTCTGATTCAATAATAAAACAATCAATAATTTCCAAAAATTCTTACAGAAAGGTGAAATGAACAGCAGAAGATCTGGGGTTTTACTCAGTTTTGAAGCTAGATTTTTGTATGTTTTTTTCTGAAAAACATCCTGATCACCCAGTTATTTGGCAACATACATTCTTACTAAATGTATTGCAGAAGAAAATTTATTTGTTTAACTTTTCAATATTTTCTTTTACATAGATGAGAATAATTCTGTTAGGATCTTATATTGGTGGAAAAGACACTGTGTTGGCTTTTATTGTGACCCTTGGATTCCTACATTTCTCTATTAGAAATGTCTTTGGTGTCAAAGAAGATAATTCTGATTTAATTCCTAAAACGTAGGAGAGTAAACAGAAACCTAGTAACTCCTGTAGAAGATAGCCAATCAGTACTGATTGAAATGATGACTATTATCTTTGGTAATGGTGCTGAAAGACACTTCTGGCAATCTGCTCTGTCATGAAAGAAGTCTTGTCTGTGATCTGTTGATTTAAGCATTCTTACTGTGGGTTGTAATTAAAAAGTGTTCTATTACCCATTAATGTAGACAGTTTCTGCTCAGACAGTCAGATATTGGATCGTTGCTTCCTACAATGAGCAATTTCTGGCAGATAGGATGAGATGAGCCTATTTATCCATTGTTGGAGTTCTGGAGCAGCCTATACTTTAGATGTCATCTCTGACTAACTTTCAGGCTGCTAACTGAGCGCTACGTTTAGCATGGTCTGATGTGGAAATTACTATAAGTTCTATAATTGCTATAGTTTACTGTGTTCTAATATGCATATATTCTGCATGTAACCACAATCAGCTGAGAATCTTGTACGCTAAATTTTGACCATTTGACTGTATTTGAAGCACTACAGCACTACAGATCTAACTGTTTCATAATTATCAGCAAGGCATTTATTTCTCAGAGTAACTAGTTGAGAATATTACTATTCCACACATCATTCTGAAATGTCTTCTCTCAGCAGCTAGTTGAATAAAAGTGCTAATGAATGTCAGCTAGTAGAACTCAAATTTTAATCAAAAGATTAGACTATGGAATATAAACTGTTTATACATTAGTTTGCTAAATCTTCTATTAACAATGATAGAAAAAAATTACACAATGTTATTTAAAAAAACCAAGCTCCTACTATGTTTACACAATCTCTAAACACTAGAGGATCTTGGACTATATGTCAACCATGTAATGAATATTAATGGCAAGAAGAAATGAGCCATGGCAAGTTAGACTTTTTGCCAAGCCTGTTATTTTTGACAAGTCTTATTCTGCAATTCTGAAAGCGAGGACATGGTCAGTCACTTTTTTTTTTTTTTTTTTAAAGACAATAGATACTACTGGTTGAGTAAATTAAAACTCAGACCATAGCCCTCCACAAATAGGGCTGGATGAAGACACTTGTAGATGAGCTTAGTTCCTTCATAATTTTGGTTTTTCTTACTCAACACACACTTTAGCAATTCTCAAAAAAAAACAGTACAGGCTCTTTTCTTTGGGTTTGATATGCAGTAATACAAGTCAGTGGGAGTTTTCTTACTGTCTGAAGCAGATCCTTTCTCTATTTGCATTTTCAGTTAAGTAATTAAGGACTTCAAGATTAACAATCTAAAAGCAAAGATTTATATGATTTCTTTGAGCTTCTAATTTACTATACCCAGTGCCATATGTAAGAAGTAGGAAATACTGAAATCAGACTGTGCAAGTAGAAGAAATGCAATTCAAAAGTAGAGCTTGCAGGAGCCTCGGGGGAATCCCTAATCCATCCCTCAACCCTCTCGTATGCCAATAATTCAGGTGCCCTTCACAACTGCTTTTTATTTACCCTTCCTTGTGGAGATTTGACAATCTATTCCAGAGCTTTGAGACACACATTGCTAAACATTTTACTAATATCAATCTGAAACTGTATTTCTGAGTACAAACCATTTCTTACTATACAGATGCAAACAAACTGATTGTTTTCTTCTTCTTGTAACAGCCTTTAAACATTTAAAGACTTCTACACCCTTTCTAGACTTGCTCCATTAGTCCCTGTAGAACAGTCTCAAGAGCAGTAATCACTTCTGCAGCTCTCTCTAGACTCTCCCAGTCAGCTGATGCCTTGTGCCGCCATGTTAGAGAAGGACAAGCTGAGGCCTTGCCCACTTAGGGTTAGAGCAGAAGTAGCATCTCACATGCTGCCTCCCAGGTTACTTGTGTTTTCACAGTAGCAGGACATTTTTGACTCTTAATCAGTTTGAGACCCTCTTGTATTGCAGATACTATCGCAACAGATATTTCTTGCATTTGTGTGGCTGTTTATTCCCACATACTAATCTTAGCCTTTCTGCTTTGCCTCCTCTATATCTTTTGTTTTCTTCTTTTTCAGACATTTTTTTTTTAATCATTTTCCATTTTGACTCAAAATTCCTCCAATATCTTTGCAATCTGGATTTAATCTGTAAATCCAATGAGCACAACTTATTCCCTTGGTAAAGCCAAGAGTGTAAAATCAACTGTTGCCAGAACCAGCATAAATCACAAAGGAAACTCAAAAAAGTACACCCAAGTACCCTCCAAGTAAATTTCCAGATAACATGTACCTGTTCAGTCAGTTTCCTTAATTTTCTTATGAGAATATAATATAAAGCATTGTCAAAATCTTCATTTAAGTCCTAGATATATGGTATATATACTGGCTCCTCTCAGCCTCTGAGGCCCTAGATGGCAAAAGAAGGATATTAGATTGGTTTAAAATGATTTGGTTTTGACAGATTAGACTGTTATTCATCTCCTTGTTCTCAGTTATAAGCTTAAAAATGAGTCTTTGTTTCCATATCTTTTTCATTCACTGAAGTCAAGCTGATTGGTCCTGTGATTCCTTTATTTCATCTTTTAGATAAAGATGATATATTTGCCTTTTCAACTTTTCTTAATGAGAATTCTCAGCAAATTTTCAATTCTAATGGCTGCCAGGACTAATGGTTCTACAATGGACTTGACAAATATTCTGAGATGAGGAACAGCTAACAAGAATGCACTCAACCTGGGTAGATAATTCCTTCTATCTAGTGCTAATATTATATTCTTCTGTAGATTACAATAGTTCTATAACCTTCTGCTCAACACTGACACACTTAGAAAAGGTTGATGCAAGACCATCTTGGCCTTCTTGACATTATCTTTGATGGATCATTTTTTCTTCATCTTCCACTCAATGACAAAATACTGACTGAATGGTGGTTCTGTAGTCTGTTGTTAAAAGAAAAAGAACAGTCATCCATGGTCATGAGGATTACCTTACAGTGTCTGCACTCAGAAGTGCTCCTGAATTAGGAACTGATGCAGACTGAATAACTGCTGGTCTGGCAGGTCTTTCTGATTTAATCTGATGAAGTTCTTTGAAAGTCATATTAGTTAATGATTTCTTTCCCATATTTGTTTCCCGTTTCCTACTTGACACTTTTATTTTCTATTACAAGCTAATTAAAATTGTATTATTTAGTATTGTTTCATCCAGATAGATCTGTTTAACTTGATCAGAAGCAGAGCAATTGCAAATAATGTCAGTACCTTCTTTATAGACTGCTCATGATGTCTATTTCAGACTATACTTGAATGGAACAGAAAACAAATGGTGCAGATTTCAAAGCAGAGAAAATGCAATGCTATGACACAATGTTTTCTTTACAGATTCTCCTGTTATTCAGCACTTTAAACTCTAGATTCCTACTAAGTCATTATGGAGCCACCATAGTTTTGGTTATTTGTTTACAATCACACTGTCAACTGGATTGTTTTCTGTTGTTCATAGGTGTTTGTCAAATTTTCTTTCTTACATGAGCCAGACTTATTTCACACTTGCCTTTTTGCAGCTCATTGCTATTTATTAGTTTTTATAGTTTTGGAAGAATGTTGAAAGAAGTTATTTGCTATGCCTCTGCTTTTCAGATATTTTTTCAAACATTTTCCACTCTCATGGCTATTTTCTAAAGGCTCAGTGGTACTTTCCACAGTGGATTCCACAGTGGGGCTTCCAACAATTTATCAGATTTTTTTTGCTTAATCTGCCCCCTAATCATTCAGTTGACTCCTGACAACCATAAACAATAGTCAGCATTTCTGATCTAAAGTGAGCATAGTTCTCTTGTGTATTTGACTGTCTTTTGAAGTACGCTCCTTGGAATTTTCTGGGACAGCTCCTGAGAATTCAGTATGCTAGTTTTGATCTTTGTGTTGATGATGTTTGAAAATGGCCAGAGAAAAAGGGAATTCTAGGCTCTCCCCCATTTGTTTGTTGAAGCAAACATCTCTTAGTAACTCAGCTCTAACAAACTTTATCTCATTCTTAAAGAATATAGGAACATCAAGTTTTGATCCAAAACTACCACTACTTGTTCTCATCAAAGTTTTATCAAAACATGGTATTAAACACTCATTGAAAGAATGCACAAGAGCATAGCTTGAGAAATACACAGTGCATGAACCGTGAGAGGGTAGCTTCCAGATACACTGTCCCATTGAGGAAAGCCTGTGCAGTGTCACAGCCGACTGTGTTTTCACAATGCTACTGCTAATACAGTCAAAGCACTATGTGGGATGCAATAGCTGGAGCAGAGGGATCTTCTCCTGCTTGTGTTCTGTTCTGGAACTACTGAAGTTTCATTGTGGAACTTAATGATTCCCTGCTGAATGTTTGGTGTTTTTACTTTTCAGTGATGACTAGTGGTTTGATATATCCTAATATGTGAACACTCAGTTGGAGGCATCTTGTAGTACACTGGTTTATTTAAAGTTCTTTCCACCCATTGTCAGAAAGCATGGAATCCTGAAGGCATGGGAGAGAAACTAGGTCTGAAAGTATGCTAATATCCTCAAATGAGATGGGGCCACACTCACCCAGTTGCTTTTATAATAACTGAATTGTGTTGGTCTGCTCACGATAACAGTTCTTATGTACAGAATTTACCTATGTACTATCCCTTTTTTGAAAGATATTTCACAGGAAGAAATAAAAACACCAGTTAAGAAAGAGGAAAGGGAGGCTATAGCTTTTACTCAGGGCATACATATTTTTAGTTTTGCTCTTGAGAGTACACTACAATATCACCTGATACAGGTTTCTGTGAGATCTATGTGGTGCTCAGCAAGGAAAGTGTTGAACACTAGAATTTTAAGAAATAGAAAATGTTGTTACCACTATAATCATCATAAGTAATAAATAAATAACAGAGGAAAAAAAACCAAAAAACAAAAAACCCCTCCACTCTGAACCAGTCAGACAAATGGAAGACAGTCCAAAATCACAGATTTTCACATGTGAATTTTATGGACTTGAGCCTTTAGAAATGAAGCTGTTCACAAAGGAAGTTCTCCTTGGCTGTCTAGACTAAGTGATACTCAGCTACAATTTGTGTTAGACACAAATCTTTTTATGCAAGAGACAGGCTCTGACTTTAAAAGTGTGTCTTTCCACTATATAGACCTCTTTTACAGGGGAACAAGGAGGTTAAGGCATTTTTTCACACAGCAGAAGGACTTGCCAGAGAATATGCTGTTCTCTGGCTGGGTTTTCTTTGTGCTGAGGCTATGAAAGAAGTCAGCAGTAGACTTCTCATCTAACATCTGAAATGTAAGTCAGATTTTTGAATGCAGTGGTCTTCCCTAGGAATGGGATTTGTCTGCAGAGCCATGGGGGGATTTGAACACAGCAACACTTGGCATCACCCAGCCTACCTGCAATGCAGAAGCACTTACAACATGTTTCTAACATCCTATATTCATGCTGCCTCGCACACCATACTTGCAGAAAGTTAGTTACATAGCCTTTCCTTAATTTTCACTTGACAAAACAACTAATTTCAGTTTCTTGTCAGAGTTTTTGCAGAGCTACATTTGCTTCTATTTCAGAGAGATGCTAAATGTTTTCATGTCTCTGTTTGGTGTTAATGACATTTCTTGACTACCACTACAATAGCTGCAATTTTATGCAGGATCTCAATCACTGGGCCTCTTATATGTGTCAGCATAAACAGCTGTGTTTTTGTAGAGATGAGATCCCAGCGTTTTCAGTATACAGATAATTACATCTATAGCACAAGAGCTAGATATTTTGAATAAATCTGAAACATAAAGTTTAAAAGCCTATCTTTTAAATGCTCTGGCACACATTATTTTCCACGGGGTCGGGATGTTTCCATCAAACATCAAACATCAAACATCACCAAGTATTGAAAGAGTTAGATATGAAAAAACAAGACTTCCAGAAGTAGTCAAGCTAGATGGGGAAGCCCCAAAACTGTGAGTAAAATATTCATACAAAGGGACAAAGTCTGAACTTATCCTATCAGAGAGGTAAGCCACATTTCCCTGTACTGTGAGCCTTTCAAACTATGCTGGCAGCTGTCATCTAGCTGTAATTGCTGAAGGCATATGGTGGTTTAAGTAAAGGGAGTCCCACCCTTAAAATCAGACTATTATCCTGTTCTATATTCTGACTGAAGAAAGAAAGTTTTCATTACATTAAAAACTAGAAGATGACCTTATTTATCCAGCTAATTAGGACAGAAGTATTCTACTGAACAAAATACAACTTCTTCTGGTATGTTTTTCTAGTTTTTCAGATTATATCAAGCACAAAATTAGAATGAGCCTATGTGAAATAAAGTAATAAAGCTAATTCTAGGTACTCATGACACTTGTAAAGTAAGGTTCATGAAGTGTGTTTTATCAAACTGAATAATATACACAAGGCATTTACTTGATCTAGCCAGGATACAAATAAATATTTACATAAAATATTTATTTTATTTCCATTATGAATCTATAGAAATATTATAAAGGGGCAATATCTTCTAGATATTCTTCATAGAATATCAAGAACTTCACGGGCAAAGAACATTCCTGTTCTTGGCAAAAAAAAATAAAAATAAAAATAAAAGGAAAAGGAAAAGAAAAAGAAAAAGAAAAAGAAGAAAAGAAAAGAAGAAGAAAAAGAAAAAGAAAAAAAGAAATACTGTACAAAAGACTAAGCTAAAACATCGCTTTTTTTTTTTTTTTTTTTTTTTTTTTTGCTTTTTTTGCCTTTTTTTTTTTGTAAAAGTCCACACAGGAACATAACAGAGAGGCTCTTGTGTTTGCTGGGCAGTGTTGTCAATTTTCTGGAGGGTCATTCTGCATGTTATTCCTTAAGATTGTTCTGCAAATCATGTTTTTACTGGTCTGGTTTTTGATGTCTTACAGGACACCCTAGAGGACTGACTATGACATGCAATGTTATATTTCACAAGCATATCTCTAGTGTGAGCTCTATCACTGGTTACTCACCACTCCTCCCTCAGCTGAGCAGGCTTTAGTGTTTTTTTCCAGAGCATTCTTGGCAAAACAAGGTTTGACATGGGAGACACAGTGTCTCTGTGTGACTGTTCAGGATGACACCACTGCCCTGGTATCATCCATGGTAGAAGAAGAAGCATGCCTCACTGGCTTTACCTTACAGTCCAGTTCTAGCCAGCCCTTCCTTTGTGGCATCAGAATAGAAGCTGGGTTTGTAGATTAGTATGAGCCTGCCTTCTGCTCTGCTAATTCTGCTGTAAAGACCACATCTTCCAGGTATAGGGGAAATAGCTGGGCAGCAACCCCAGAAATCACTGCTGTTCCCTGCCAGAGCACAGATTTTGTGAAAAGCAAGTAAGAAAGTTCTGGTGAATGGGGCTGAATTCAAAGTTGCATTCAAATTTTCTTAAAGGTCTTCTAAACACTCTTACACTGCCTATGAGGCTGCGTTCAAGTTTGGCTTGCCTGACAATCTTTCTGAGAGGAAAAAGAGATTCAAGTGATGATGTCTACCCTTCTTGGTGTTTACAGGGTATTTGCCTGGTACTCATTTGTAACCTCAGCGAACAAGATGCAGCACAAATCACACATATGAAAGAGATTTAAAAGAATAAAGAGCTCAGAGGGTTTTGGATTAAACACACAGAGTTCAGATACTTGTCCAAACCTCTCTGGTTTTCAAAATAAGCCTGGAAGCATTGCAAAGACTTTTTTTTTGAGCTCTGGAGCTGCTGGTCCTGACAATGGGTCAGCAAGTGACAACATTCACAAAAACAATGAGTGATTACACTGATCTTCATAGGCCTCATGAAGATACTGGATTGCTGTTTAATCTAAACCTGTCAGGCTATCTTATCTTATTAGATCAGTGATTGATATTTGTTCTTTGCGTTGTGCTAAGATCAGAAAGCTAAGCCTGTGTTTTGGCAAGTAACTGTGCAAGTTCACCCTAAGATGCTAGTTCAAACCTGCAAGAGTTTGCACGGAAGGGTTTGAAAAATGCATGAATGGAAGCCCTGTGGGTTAACTGCCCCTTCAGCTGAAAAATCAAAACTCCATGAGAATAAAGAGATCAAAATTCTTGCCCACAAGGAGTTTCTATTGTTTTTAGACACAATACCCTAGAACTAAAGGATGAGTTTTACACAGAGATCTGAAGCAAAATCTGTAGGTTCTTGAGGTACTCCAGTTTCAGAGCAGGATCTGGGCTTTGTGATCAGGAAAGAAGACACAACAGTCTTCCAGAAGAATGAATACAAGGGTATTCAAATAGATTGATATGAACATAATCTTTCAGGCATGCTTACATTAAAACATAAAAATAAAAAAAAAGATCTTCAGAAAAACACTAACAAGTGTCTCTACTGCAAATTTACCATTACAAGATTTGGGTCTCATTAAATAATCTTCACAGTCCCATGCTTTGAAGAATCTTGTTTGCAGATCTGAACTTTTTGAAACCAACCCTTATCTCTGTGATGGGCCAAACCAAAAGCCAGATCTGAACACCACTGAACTCTGGGAAAGTTCAAATCTATCTTTTGTGGTTCAGGTTGAGCTCTAATTAAGATAGACCAGTTTGAAGGGCAAATGTCTGAAAACCAAACCAAAACAAATGTTTCACGTGAAAAATCTTGGATTCGGCTACATTGTACCAAGTCATATTTTTGCATATCACATAATGTAATGTTTCTTTTTTCTATATAAGACGTTCAGAGCAGACATTTTGAATTTAACTTTTGAGCAGTGGTCATGGAAATACTTTGTGCTGTGTGCAAACCCTCCAGAAGTCTTTCTACCTCTCAGATTTCAGGGTAGACTGCTGCCTTTCAGGCTTTCCATGGCCATCCTCAGTTGCACTGTAGTCTAGAATTCTTTAGAAATCACATCTTGCGTTCTCTGAATGAAGCTTATGCCTCATTGTGTCAGTAGTATGTGGAATATTGCTGGTAATCCCTGAAAGAAAACAATAAAGCAGTCCTGCAGAAACTTTGGTTGTGTAAGAGGACAGGGAAATCCTAGCTAACACTCCTGCTGAGAGCTTCTGTTTATACTGTAGTGTCTGTAAAAAAGAAACCTCGTTGATCAGTGGACAAGGGAAAAGCAAACAAAAGAAGGGAATTTGCTTTCAGCACTGCTCAACTACTGAAATAAATTAAAAAAAGAGGAGAAAACAAGGAAAAAACGAAAGGGGATAAAATGTGTTCAAGCCACATTGCTAGTGTCAGGATGTCACTGTGCGCCAGTAGCTAGAAAAAGAGTCTTGGGCAGACAAACAGTGAGCATATAGTAAGTAACAGTTACTGGTCCAGTGAGATTCATTTCCTCTCTGTATAACGTTTCATGTAAGTACTAAGCAATATTTTATCTTTGGGAAATTGGATTTCAGACTCTTTGTAGACAACTACCTAAAGCTTCCATACTTCCTTCTTGTTCAGATTAAGAAATCATGCCAGGCCTACTGTGATTCTTCAGTAAGGACTCTGTTTCAGACCTGAGCTCGCTTTCTATAAAAATGAATCCCTTCACTGACATATCTGTCCTTTGCTTCCTGTTTGGATAAGAAGACTTAAAGAGCAATTGTTTCTGGTTGAAGATCCCAGGATGCTTCAGAAATGTTTATGTCCCAGTGAGGTTAGCCCATATTAATTAAGCCTTTCAGTTTCCCACTGAAATTAGTCATCTGTAGTTTCTAGACAGCGAGGTATGAAGTGACTTGCCCAAGGTCACAAGAAAAGTATATGGCACAACTGGAAGGATCATCCAAATCCATTATCTCCTGGTCCTTGCTTTAACCATAAAATGATAGTTCTCACATTGCACTAGGAGCCACAGGGTATGTGAAAAATGATAGAAGAAGAATTTTATTGAGATTCTTTGGATGATGTCTTCCTCTCAGTTCGGGCAAAGAAAATGAAAAAAGATTCTATCCTTTCAGAATGAATACTTATCTGATTAAAGAGTATTTAAATGTTTTCATTCTTTGCTCAGAGGGGATATTCTATTCAGACATTTCCATTCTGGTCAAATCGTAATCAAAAGAACAACCATTCTAATTAATTATTTTCTGGGAATATATTACTAAATTGTAATTACGGAATCCTTTAAAGCATAATAAAACCAGACTCATAATACTTTCTTTCAGGTTAATTTTGTAATGTTCATGGAAGAGGATTGCCAGTAACCTACAAACAACTTCAAAATTTTCATTAATGCAAGAAGAAAAGTACGATGGGAAGAGAAATCTACTCATGTCCTACACATGATAGTGTACTGATGTGATTCAGCCCATGGCTCTATCTGTTGCCAATGCTTATAGCAAGCTGTGACCCTCTGAACTGCAGGTTTTCCTCCCTGGGATGATGGGAATGGGAAATAGTCTTCCCATTCCCATCTTAGAATCATAGAATCATAGAATCATAGAGGTTGGAATCACCAAGGTTGGAAAAGACCTAAAAGATCATCCAGTCCAACCGTTCACCTATTCCCAATAGCTCCCACTAAACCATGTCCCTCAACACAACATCCAGTCTTTCCTTGAACACCCCCAGGCTCGTTGACTCCACCACCTCCCTGGGCAGTCCATTCCACTGCCTGACCACCCTTTCTGAAAAGTAATACCTCCTCATGTCCAGCCTGAATCTCCCCTGCCATAGCTTGAAACCATTCCCTCTTAGAAGTTGGTCTCAGTGACTCTTACGAGTCCCTTCCAACTCAGTATATTCTATGATTCTATGATTTAGAGCGAATCAAGTTGATGAATCAGATGTTCTTGTGATGTTCAGAAAAATATGGCAGAAAACATGCTTATCAATTTCTGCTAATTTTTGAGTGTGGAATACCACAAATGCTTCAGAATGAGAAGTAGTCAGAGAATAAAAACGCAACACAGTTTAGTAAAGTTCACTACTTTTGCTACTCAGTTAATAAATATTCCGTGTGTTTTCGCATGGGATACTGGCATTGGCAGTTTTCCAAAACACTGACTTCTGCATCAAGACTATCCTTCAGAAATGCCCTGACTTCACTATTCTACCAGCTACTTACCATTAATAATCAGAACTAGTCACACTTAACAAAATAGAAGTGCACAGATGGCTTGTGCTGATCATTTCTGATTTTGGAGTCTGCTCATTGCCATTTACCATTACCATTTTTTCCTGCTCCCCACTCATCCCTTTTCCTTTTCTTCACCCTTTAGGCACCTTCACAGATCTTTTTTTACACTTTTTCCCACTTCCTCATGCCCCTAGTGAAGCAGTTGAAAGGCTCCCATGCAGAGATTGAAAACATACATCATATTAAATGTAACAGAAGGTCCATGTTTCAAACACATTCAGTTCATATCACAACTGAGAAGAAACAGCAGGGGAAGAAACTTGATGGGTTGCTGGAGGCTACCCTTTCTTGTGGAACATGTCTTTGTCACTTGCTAAATAGGTGCACCATCTGGTGGTAATTTTGGACTCACACTTGTTCTTAAATTTCCAAATAGCGGTGGAGTATAAGCCTGTGGTTATAGCATTTTTCTGCCAGTATCTGCCTGAAAGCCATCAACTTAGACAATTTCTGCAGGTATTAATGGTAAATGAGTACTGATAATAACCAGGAGTTTAAATGAAGGTCATGTTTCCATGTCTGTTATATCAGGCAAGCAGGTATGACTTTCATTGAGGACCACATGCTCCCTGAGAAATGTATGTAGAGAGAAGGCAAAATTACACAGACAGACCAAAATTAGACATAAAGAGGCTTGATACCTAATTAGGGAGTCTAAACTCCCAAGACAGTCAACTGGGACATCCACACAGTCATGCAGTCAAACTGAGATCCAAATTACCCTCTGGAAGTGCTTCTCTCTCTTCTTTGACCATACAAGGAATACAGGCTGACTAGGTTCTCATCTTAGACATCTCATCCAAGTGCCTGATCTATGAGGTGTGAGTCTGGGCCAAAAGAAAGAAGTGAGGAAGGGACTCTCCATTTTTCTGCCTCTGTTGTCTGAAGCCTGAAAGTTCAGCAACAAAGACAGATGCCAAGGTTACCGCTTGTGTCATTCCCCTCAGAAACTGCAAAGCTGCTTCAACCCTGTCAGTGGACACCTTGTTTGAACAGAATAGGTAGATCACAAAATCAAATAGTCACAGGGATTAGAAAGGACCTCAGGAGATCATCTAGTCCAACCACTCTGCTAAAGCAGGTTCCGTGCAATAGGTTGCACAAGAAGGAGTCCAGGAGGGTTTTGAATATCTCCAGAGAAGGAGAATCCACAACCTCTCTGGGCAGCCTGTTCCAGTGCTCTGTCATCCTCAAAGTAAAGAAAATATTCCTTATGTTCAGATGTAACTTCCTGTATTCCAGTTTGTGCCTATTGTCCTGGGCACCAACGGAAAAGAGCCTGGCCCCATCCATTTGACTCCACCCCTTAGATATTTCTAAGTGTTAATAAGGTCTCCTTTTGGTCTTCTCCAGACTGAACCCCAGGTCCTTTAGCCTTTCCTCATACAGGAAATGCTCCAGGCCCCTGATCATCTCTGTGGCCCTCTGCTGGACTCTCTCTGGAATTTCCCTGTCTTTCTTAACTGGACAACCCCAAGCTGGACACAGTGCCCATGATGAAGACAGAAAACAAGTTTCCATGTTGGCATGAAGAAATGAGCAAACTGGTAAAAATAAATAATGACCCTGAATAGTGCTTTCCAGTAATCTGTCAACAGCAATTGCCTTTAACTGTTGTCATCAAAGTCATCCCATGTCTGTTGAGCTTAAATCGGGAGATACAAGCCAGCACATTAATTTTCTTTCTGGGATGAGAGTGGCCTCCTTATAAACTCCTCATCCATTCAAGCCTCCTTTTTTTTTACACCAATGTTGATTAATTCCTAGGAATCATTTTTCTTTGCCAGTCCCAGAAATCTGAGGCTGAATCTCTGTAGTAGAGGGACTGACAGACTACAGTTGTGTACAGATGTTTAAAGCCAGGTTGGATGGGGCCCTGGGCAGCCTGGTCTAGTATTAAATGGGGAGGTTGGTGGCCCTGCATGTGGCAGGGGGGTTGGAGATTCATGATCCTTGAGGTCCCTTCCAATCCTGGCCATTCTGTGATTCTGTGATTCTGTGATTCTGTGACTCTAAGTCTTCACCTAGAATTAGTTACATCCTAAGAACAAACTGAATAAAAACTGAAAAAGTGTACATTTTTGCTAACTGAAAGACCCATCCTCAGCTTGATCCTACATGCTGGCTTTCACTATGACTTCCATACTTTACACAGAACTTAGGCATGCATTTAAAGTGAAGCATTTTCAAACCCCGTTACACTCAAATAGGACTTAAAACATTGAGTTTAAAGTTAAGTGTATATTAGACAAGTAGACAATGACACAAGTTCTTGGCTAACTTGAACCTTAGTACAGTTCTGCTAGATTCTGTTTTTTCAGATCTCCCAACAATAATACATAAAACTGTCCTCTTGTATGTTTGCTTGCATGCTTGCTTTCATTTTAATCTCATATCATTAACAATAATATTCTGTTTCATAATTATTGACATACAATACGTTAGTAAGAAATAAACTAGTCACGGGTAATTTAATCCAATGCTAAAGAGTCATGCATGATACTCAGGAAGGAAATTTTCACAATAAGAAAATAAGATACTGTCAGTCATAATATTTTTGAATATGCCAGTCACTTTATTAGACAAAGAAATTGTTCATGACTGGAGGCGGGACAGTAAACTGCGTGGAATGGTGATCTGAGCATGAATGCTGAAACATTCAATTGCATACCAAAATGTACAGATCAACAAATATGTTTTTTGTAATTTTTGTACATGCCTCTCTGTTTGTTCCAAGATTTTCAATTTAGAAACAGATGGTTTACTAGCCAGAATGCATCCCAAGCAAAAGGGCAGGAAAGGGATAGATGCTGCTACATGCAACTCTGAAATCTAATGTTACATTTAATCTGTCCTGCTTGATGTAGAGGTTGAGCTAGATGGACCAAACCTATCATATGTAATTTTAGGGAAGAGATTTTGACAACATAGTTAACCACACTAGTGAAATGCAGGGAATCTTCAGAGTCATTAGAAGCCCAAGTTATTACAGCATCAGCTACTGACAGGTTTGGGTCAGCTACTCTTCTGTGCTGACTTTCATTTTACATGAAAGAATTTCTTACCACGTGGTAAGAAAGTGGAAGATTTGGCAGCACATGCTAGTTTGTAAAGTTGTTCTGTACCTAAATATTCAAATACTGCACAGTTGATTTCTTTTTATTGAATTAGGTTTTAGTAAAGTCCCTGATACAAAACTCAGCTCCAATTTAAACTTCTGCTTGTACTTAAAAGGCAGGAGTCTTTTGAGTGGATGTAAAATCCTGGCTCTTGTGAAAGCAGAAGCAAAAATGCTACTGACCAGAATTTGCTCTCCATGATACTGGGCTCGGCCCAGCAGCAGACAGTGGGTAATTTTAAATGTTATTTGCCTTCCTGTTTAAGGTGAGCATTGCATTGAAAGTCACTGATCAATAGGACTGGAAGGCTAGAAGTTTCTTATTCAGTCAGCATGCTATGTATCATTTGTAGTCCGCAAAATTTATTGCAAAGTGATATGAAAAAAATGACAGTAAAGGAACATGGATGTTTCAAGCAAGGCACTTGGAAGTAAGGAAATGCCACTCTTAATGCTGTTCAAATTTAGCCCTGTCGTGTCCAAATTACGGTACAGCTTATAATTAAATAACAGCCTAGAATTTCCCTACTATCTTTTCCATGGAACCTCTGACTCACTCATCCCAAGGCAGACCAGTAACATGGAAAATTTTATCCTGAGTAGCTGAAAGCAAAGTTAAAAAGCAACTGTAAATGAGGATTTTGTTCTGGCCAATGCTGAGCACAACATGGTCAGAGTTATAGGTTGTTATACACTCTATTCATAAAGCCACATTACACATAACATCAGGTTTTGCTTCTGCAGATAGCCAGATTTACTAGATCACAAAATGCCAAAAACCCTGACTAGCCATCTATTTCAAAAATAAATGTTGTTTTCCACACTGGCATTTAAAAGAAGTTATTCTATTTAATTTTTTAAAATCCATTTGATGTTGGACAACTGAAACAAAGTATGAAATTGTTTCCCCATATCAACCTGTTGTTTTTTGAGAACACAATGGCCCTTTTGTAACCTGAGGTCTAAGGTCACAGGAAGGCAGTGTGTTGTGCTATGCAGTGTCTTTAACCAAGCTGCATGGTGTCTCATAGAGCCATGTAACTTAGAATGCATATGGAACTAGGCAGGAACAAAGCACATGAGATGCAGAGATTTGGATTTCCACATTTGCAGGTCCCTGCAGTTTACATCAAAGGACATTCATCCTTAACTAATTTAAAAGGCAATACACTAATAGACCAAAATGAAGTTGGTCAGAGTCAGGTATATCAGCATATTTTAGTTCGAAACTCTCTACAGGACAACATCTGTTCCAAGGAAAACTTCGTTTTTATAGGTAAAATGCAATAAAACAAAAGTTTAAGGAGTTAGCACTCCCCTCAGGATGGAAATTCCAGATCTCACTCCGGTCAGCATCTACCATTTTTCATCCAGCTGCAAGCCATGTAAAGTTCATGAAATAAATGTATTAATATATTAGTGCTGTGTCTGCAAGTGTTCTTTCAGAGACACAAATATTTGAATGACAATGATAACTTTTTAATCTGCTACTCTTCAACTGGACAGTTGTACTTTACAAAAAGGCATGGAAGTAGAGAATATAAGTCAAATTTTTTTTACTATCAACACATAATTTACAAATGGTACTATCCATTCACATTTATCTTTTGATCTGTGATTTGCAGTCTGTTTTGAAAACATTAATTCTTTCTGAATCGTTGTGAGGCTCTGGCATAAAAAGAAATATTTAAAGCTCAGAGAAATTATCAGCCACAAATTTATGAACAGATTCACTCAGATGGGAATCCTCCATCTCTTAAAATGTTTCTTTAACACAGTACTTCCTTATAAGAGAAATGACTTTTTATTTTTTCTAAAAACCTCCAGACAGAAACCTACTGAAATTAAGAAAAATCTGAACCTACTACTCTCAAGAGAGCTCGTCTCCTCAGCTAGAATATTATCAATTCTTAGCACAGTAGTTGTTTCATAACTCTTTTACTAAACCTTCCCAGAATCAGCAGCTGCCAGCTGGAAGGTTTATTTTCTTATTCTGGTTTGGGTTACCGTATTGCTTTTCTGCTTGTGATAGTAAAAATTTTATCCACTCTTCTAAAGTCAGAAAATATGAACTGTCTGAATCTACTCTAATTTTTTTCAATGATGATAATGCAAACTGGAATAGTCTTCTCACTTTACCTTGCAGCAACTAGATTTTCACAGCTTTTTTCTACTTTGTAGTTTATCTTCAAATGGAATTGTCCTGTAAAAACTGTCCTAAGGCAGCCTGCATGCCTTATCGTACTTAGATCACAGCCTATAGGACAACTAATGTAAGCATGAGGGTCTTTAGGGAAAATAGCCTGATTTTGTGCCAGCATGGCCTTTCTGTCTTTGTAAGGAAACCTGTGGGATAGTCACTAACAAAGCTGAAATCCTTCCGTGATAGTATATATATAATAAATTCATACAAATATATTGAATACTCTTATGTTTATTAAGGTTGTTTTTCCTTCCAGAAACATAACAGTTGCGAAAAGAAATGCACTGTTTATTTGAGCCATTTAACAGAAGGCTTTGCAAGGAGTGTTTGCACTCTGATAAATCTTACCAGCAAAATGAGCATACTGTCCTCAGATTTTGTACTTTATTCTCTTTACCAGATGTCTCTGTCTGCCTGACTGACTTACCCAACTGGTATGAATGGTAACTTTGCTATGTATGGTTTTTTGTTTTTGTTTTTGTTTTTTAATTCAGCCTAATAATGAGAAATCTCTCTCTTCACATTACTGAGGATTATACATCTTGTAACATGCCACCGTGCTTCTATTAAAAATTATTGTTGCATAAGCCACAGCTCATTAAATTTGCCATGCTATTTGTAGCATGTACTCGTTTAACTAAATCACAGTAGCAAATGCAAAGCCTCCACATGACATTTGTGAAATGGGCATTGGCAGTCACTCCAAGGTACTCGTGTGAGCAATAAAGATCCAATGTGTTTTGGTCTTATGCAGTTTATATAAGATGCACATAGTGTTGGCTGATTAAATACATCATGTGTACCTTTTTGTTGACATCCCAGATAGCCTCTGCACTATACATTGGAAGACAATGCCATCTTGCAAGAAGCCACCTCTCACATTGAAATGGCTTTCATCAAATCCTTGCATCAAGGCAGACTTCCAGTTCAAATTACCAGCAAGTTTCTTTCTGATCAGTTGTCTGAATGCTAAAAAGACTTTGTTTTTATGAATCATCCTGTATGACAACAACAAAATAAACAAAGTTTTTTCCATGTTAGATCCACAGACTACCATGCAACTGTGGTTGACAGTAACTGATAAACCTAAACCAATCATAGCACCTACTGCTACAACAAAGATAATTTCTGCCTTTCCGCTGGTGAAGTGCACACTCTTGTCTGTATCACATTTAAAATAATTTAATTCCAGCTCATTTTCCCCTTTCAAATTGTTTCCAGCTGCACGATTCCTTTCTTTCCCCCATATTGTTTTTATTGGATATAACACAAGTCAGTAAAGATAGATTTTCCCATAATAAATATACAGATGTTAGAATAATAAACATACAGTCATACAGTCAACCTGATGTATGAATATTGCTGAGCATTAACTAGCAACATGTATCGATTAAAAATTGGAAAATGAAGACAAAAAGTAACTGAGAAAAAAATGGTGGGAGGAAGGAAAGGGTAATAGAGAGATAGAGATACTTACTTAAAGCAAACTATCCAGATTCATTTATGATTCCCTTTACTGATTTGCTGATAGTATTAAAACATGTGTATGGTCATAAAGCATTCCTAAGAATGCCGCCTGTCCTCATGTACTGGAAGTTTTCTGCTCATACTGCAAGCAAAGTTTTGCAAGTTGGCCAACTCATACTAGACACTACTGTACCAGATTAATGTATCAGCCTGGGGGTAAATTTCCATTTTTGGAGAATAATAAGCCTTTCTACTCCTCCCATTTTACTAGGAAGTTTTATGAACATTTGGCACCTCAGTTAAACCACCATTGTAGCCCAGAATAAAAATGACTGAATTCATATGTGAATCCAAATTAAATAAAGCCTATATATGGCCTGAACCAAGAATAATTTACTGATATTAAAATGTCAATAATTTCTCCATTATGCCATCACTTACATATCTTACATGCTCAACTGCCATTTTCTTTTAGGTCTGCAGCTGAAATGTTGGGATTCAGTGTGGATTTATTACCAGTTTCTAATGCATATGTAGTGAAGAATATCTTTTTTTTAAATGAGTATCGTTCTTTCAGAAGATGTTCTTTTCTCTTTCCTCATCTTCTCTTTGAAATGATGCTGTCTTCCTAGCATTTAACACTTGCATGTGTATGCTTGTGTATGAGTGAATGCTTGTATACAAATATTGACAACTGACTTTATTTTCTGTCATTATTTCTCAAAAAAACTTGGAAGGTACTCTTCACGTGTGAGTTAAGAAAATCCACGCACATATTTTAGCAGTCTTTAAAAAGGTCATTTTCTTTTCCATCCTGCCCACTTTATGCCTAGAGTGTGAAGTAAAACTTAAGCAAGCACAAAGTGAATGGAAGTTTCTGAAAATGTGTTCTTCTCTTAAATCTCTCACAGCAAGCAGCCTAATCTCACTTTAGAAGCATCCTTTCCATATATCAGTAATTTGTAGGTCCAAAAAAAAAAAAAAAAAGATCAGATATTTAAATAAGTAAATGTGTTGATTCTTCTCTATGAGATGTGCAGTTCAAACACAAGGTCTGCTCCGAAAGTAATGCCTGCTATTTTATTATGTTGGCCCACAGTATCAGAGGCAGATGGTGGTAAGATTGCAGCAGAGGCTGAAACTTCCCACCAATATTCCATTACATGTTGTTGCCATGTGACAGATGGCAGCAGAGGGGCAGTCTGACAGAATGGTGCCTGACATGGAAGCATATATGAAACAAAGGTGTGTCATTGAATTCCTCCATGCAGAAAAAAAATGGCAGCCACTGACATTCATCAGTGCTTTCTGAATGTTTATGGAGACCAAAAAGTGGATATGTGCACAGTGAGGCAGCGAGTAGTGTGTTTCAGCAGTGACAGCAAAGTGAAAGACAGGCTACATTTTGGAAGGCTGTGCACAGCTGTCAGATGTGAAATGAAGAGCTCTTGTTCATCACTGGTGAATATGCAGTTAATGGTGATGAGTGTATTGGAAAATAGTGTTTTGTACCTGGGGATATGCTCTATCAAACAATGTTATTGTGCTCTTTGTATCTGTTGCTATTTCCACTGAAATAAACAGAAGAGAGTCTTTCAGAGAGACTAATGTACTAATTTTTTCTTTATACCATATCTCTATGGTTTTCTCTGAGACACTCTGCAGTGTGTGAGACAGCCAGATGAATAATACTACATTGTGATCCTTTTCTATATCATGAGTCTGTCAGAGGAGGCATCTATAAATTCCTTTTGCCATCTTGACAGCTACACGCACTTGTATCTTCTGCGCCTCATTTTTGCCCTGGATTAAACACTGATAACAACAGTTTTTTAATGAGCACTTCAGTTCGGAAAATTCCAGTGGAAATGATCAATAATTAGCTGGAACAATACTATTTCAAAGGAAAGCAAGTTTCACTTCTCATATTCTCATCCACTACTTCAGAGACTGTACTGGCTACTTATTTCCTTGGAGTTATTTGCTTCCGACTCTTATTAATAATCTGTAACTTTTAGAGTTACCTATGTGATAGATAGCTTCAGACATCATTTAGGGCAGTTAAGATAACTCCATGGTCTTAGGATCAGAGACTAAATGCTTCCAAACCAGGTTCCTTATCTTCAACAAGTTAGAACAATTATCTTTCAATAATGATTATCAAATTTATAGTACTAATTTATATATTGTTAACCAATTAGTTTGTGAATCTATTTGTGAAAGAGATAATCTCAAGGTTTATAATAAAAAGAATGAATGGAGAGTGCAAAAGATGAGTTAATGTGAGGAGCAGGCATGGAAACTAGGGTTGATTGCAGAAAGGTGACAGCTGTAAGTATATACAAGGACTTGATGAGTAAAACTGAGTGTAGTAGCGACAATTTTCTTTGGGAGTAGCATGCTTGGAAAAGTTCCCAGCTATAAGTAAACAAACAAGCAAACAAACAAACAAAAAATCTATACACAATGCTTCATTTATTAACCCCATGCCACATCTTTTGTTCACGCTACTGATTTGGATACTCCTGTCACTTTTTATGTCTGCCTACTGTAAACCTTCCATATAAGTACAAATGCCCCATGCATAACTTAGTTGCTACAGTCGTTATTCTGTCCTCTGAACAAAATATTTAGATTGTTTTTAACATAAACACCCATGTGTTACAGAGGTCATGGGCATCCAACCTTTTTGGGTTGCCTAGCAGCACTGAGTGAAGAGGAATTGTCTTGAGCCCCATATATGTAGGTCACGCTGAAAGTAATGCATGATATTTATTTCCATGGAAACTACAACACTTATAATGATTACAATAACACTATTTAATAGAGCACATTCTCAGCTACAAAATACTATTTTTCATCATAGTCTGCACCATTTGTTATGTATTTTCATCAGCAGTGAACAAGAGTCTGCATGCCACACTCCTCAAAATCTGCACAAGCAGAATTGACCCACTGTTATCACCACCACTGCTGAAATGTAACCCCTGTCACCTCACTGTGCTCACATCCACTGTTCAATCTCCACAAACATTCAGAAAGCAATCAATGAATGCCTGTGAGTGCCATTTTTTCTGCATGGAAGAACTCAGTAACACACCTTTGCTTCATACATGCTTCCATGTCAGGCACCATTCTGTCAGACTGCCCCTCTGCTGCCATCTGTCACATGGCAACAACATGTAATGAAATATTGGTTGGAAAGTTCAGCCTCTACTGCCATCCCACCACCATCTGCCTCTGATATTGGGATCAGCATATTCAGAGCAGCTCTCATAAATTACCTAATATTATATAAGTATATATAAATGCATAAAAGTAACAAAACCTATTTTAATCTTTAATATTTTTATTAAAACATTAGAAAGGAGAGAAACAAAAACAAAACTAGTGGGATATTTGGCCTTGTTTTTGTGAAACCAATGCGTCAGTCTGTTCCAATTGAAGTATCTGCAATTCTTAGTGAGTTCTCAAAGTGTTCATCAGAGATTTTTGATAAAATTTTACTCTTTCTCTCTTTCACCTTTGAAAACAGTTGTTACAAATGTATATACTGCCAAAAAGAGGCTTATAAAAGTCTGGTCAGGAGACATGATCAATTTTTTCTTCTTATCTGATTGCAACTATATACATTCCATTTGAAAATCTGCAGGTTATTTATTTATGTCAACTGAAAATGGAATTGCGAATATACCAAAAAATTGATGATTTTTTCAGCAACCTCGAAGTGGTTCTCAAATTCCTTTATCGAAACAGAAAGCAAGGCTATGCATTTTTTGCTGTTCACAGGACTGTCTTTATCCAATGTATAAAAATGTATAGAATTATTTGCCATAATTCGAGTTAGCGCTGCACTGCTCCCTCCCCATGCCCTAGTTTCAGCCCAGATAGTGCCAATCTCACACCAATGTTCGGCTGTTACTGAGTGATGGGTGTGTGCCCAGGGCTGGGCCAGGGTGTTCAACAGCCATTCACCATGATAGCACAGGGCAGGGAATGGCCAAATTATGGTCTGGGCCGTGCTGCATGAGCGGTCTGGGTTGTAAGCTAAAGATGCCTTAAAGCAATTCAGATCCTGCTGTCATAGTTTACTTTCCCCTTCCTTCCTATGACTTGAATAATTTGTCTTGATTTTTCTTGTCCTTAAGTGGTCCTGCAGTGGAGCTAGATGAGATTTCCTTTGGGGTCAGGTGGATAATATGCCTATACTTTTTAGTCCTAACCCTCACTTCAGTTTGTCTAAGCCAGAATCAAATATCTGGTTTAGTGTTTGTGTATGCGTCAGATACAGATGTGTTTTATTACACCTGCAAATATTTATGCTTACAAGTCTTTCGAACCTTCTGAGTATTTTTTTTAATTATTTTTCTTATTTTTCTTTTTACTCCTTGCTAGTGTAATAACACCACTTCCTAAATCCTGTCCTTTCCCTAGATAATGACCACATTGTCTCCGGATGCTATTCTCTAATAAAACAAATAAAGACACATGGATTATGGGACTCTTTATAGACCTGTATGGAACTCATCTGGCTCAGGTGGCAGGGGTCATGTAAACCTTCTCCATCCGTTACAGTTTGTGTGGTTTCACACTCAACAAATGTCAAATCAGAACTCTGCTGCAACTGCCAAGTTTTGTCTGTGTTTGGGTTAAGCCATAAAAGAATCCACCAAATTCCACATCAGTCATTTCAGAGCTGCAAGAAACCACCCAAGTTCGGTGAAGAGGTCAAGAATCTGGTGAACATTTTGGCAAAATGACCTGTATAGGGCTCAAGAAAACCCTGTTTTTTCAAACTTTGTGTAGTTGATATCCTGATTGCTAGTCCATCTTGATGCCAAACAGTTTCTATTTGCTATAACTCTTATTTCAGAAAGAAAGCACAAGCACAATTTGTTGTCTACTTTAGGTATTTCACTGTGCTCACTTGCACGGTTTTTCTCAGTGGTGAAAATTATTAGTTATGAATACAAGGAGGGTGCTGGTGAGATATCGCGAGATACTAAGTTTGAAGAGGAGAGCAGAAGTTGTGAAAACCTTTTTAACTGAAAATTTAACAATGACACAGACTCTGGTACAACACTCCAGCGTGTCTCTTTCCAAAAACAGACATTAAGAGGACTTTTCTTCCTGCAGAATTTTGCAGATCAGGATAAATGAACATAAAGAACAATAGTATGCATGGCATCTATATATTTTCTAGCAACATCATTGTTGACATCAACTTATGACAAATAAGCATAAGACCAACTAAGGAAGACCAGACCTAGGTCTCTGATAGTCAGTAGAAGTGACTAGATGCTGTTCTGATATATTTAAAATTGAAGGCAAATGTCAAATATGACGTTATTTCTTGTACACTGTACCTTGAGGATGTTTAATGTCTTCCACTTAAAGTTTCCTTAAGAAAATAAAGTTAATCAAGGCGTATTTTCTACATGGAGTAAAGATCATAGAATATGGTGATTCTCTGATGATGTGAGTCAGTTCCCATTATGTCAATGTATTTATTTAATTTCAAATCTGTATAACCCTGCCACCATGCCCTTCAAAACCCATACCTCAGTCAGTTCCCCATACTTGCATTTTCTTTGAAAAAAAAAAAGCTCAGTTTTATCATTGACTTAAGTCTATCTCAGCTTTTGGCATTCATTTCATAGGCATGCTAAGGAAAAAAAAAAAAACAGAGCCATGATCTATGGCTCTGAGGAGGACCATGTGAGTTCTTTCCTCCTTGCACAGATGAGATGAAACGTTATGCCATTTTTTCATGCAGTTTTAAAGAGATCTTGCATCTAATCGTGTTCATATTACAGGTTCACATGAACTACTGAATTTAAGAAAAAGGTGTCACCCAGAGAAGAATGTGACACAACAGTAATGTGATACAGTCCCAAAGGGAAGCTGGATGCTTTCACTCTGAGCACCCTCATAGAGCCACACACACTGGAAAACATTACCCAACACTTAGCACCATCAGCATGATAAGATGGCAGCCCTTGGAGGAAGGAGGTAAGGACAGGAAGAGGGTTAATATAATGAGCTGGATGATGAGGAAAACAATGATCTCAGTGGTGGGAAAAAATATATGCATATTCCTCCCTATGAAATAATATCAGACATAGGATAAATGGAAAGTAATCATTTAGCTTCTGCCAGATAGTGGTTTGTCAGGCCAAGATCCTATATTATTTTCTTTGAATAGGTTTCCTGCCTCAAATCATTTGCAGTATTTTCTTTAAAATATGATAGCAACTCTAAAATGGGTATGTATCATTGCTTTACATTGGAAGGCCTGTGTTATATGAGCTATACTTCCATGAGTTAACTGGGACTTTCCTTCTACTTAATCTGTGAGGAGGTGTTGTATGCAGCTCATTTTAGTTCCCTTCTGATTGGCTATATCATACACTGCAGTTATCATGGCAACCTTTAACAGGACAAAAATGGGAAATAATTTTTTCACAGGGTGTGATGACTATGTCCTTGGATGTCTGAGCAGGGATCTGGGTCATTGCTGGGTACGAAGTTGCACAGATGTGAATGACTTCATCTAGAATCCACTAGGGATTTTTTTGCCTCTTGCAAATTACTGTTCAATCAGTGAAAAAATACAGACAACTCTTGTTCTGGGAGCTTCACTGCTGAACTCCAGCAGGCAAATACAAGAGGGGGATAAGCTTTTGCAGGACCATAGTGAGAAAGATAAAAAATAGCCCCAGTACACCGCTTTAGCACTGTATTAGAGACTCCCTTACCTACTCGAAGCTCTTGTCCAAAAACTGTTTTCTCTCCCAGCGCAGAGCAGTTCCACCTCCCATACCGAAACTGGTACTGGCACTCATTGATTCCCATTTGTGCCCCTTCTCCGATCACAATGATGGCATCAGGGCGGCTCTGGCAGATTGCTCGCTGCCGAGGGGCCAAGCCTGGGATTTTGTTGCAGATGATATTAGCTCCTAAAGCCACCACAGATGACAAAGCTCTGAAGAAAAGCAGAAAGACACATTAGAATCAGATAGAGGCGATTCATAGCTTTTGCTGAATGCTGCAGTGTGGCAGGCAAGGCGCTAAGTAAATGAGGAAAGGTTGGAGGTTGTGTTCCTATAATTACACAGACTTATCCCAACCTCTCTGGTCTGGCACGTGGATTTGGAAATATTGCAGTAATTCCTAATCTGATTTGTGCCAGAAGCACCACACAAGTGGAATTTTGGCACTTTTCATTTCAGTCCTGTGCAGTGCCACCAGCTGCTGCTAAGTGGAAACTAAGTCATACTGAAAAGCAGAAAATAATGCTAATTGATTGTCTGTGAATCTTTGAAGCTCATGTCTGCTTTGAATGGCCTACACAGATTCAGGCTCTGCACTTTAATTGCTACAGCCAGTTCAAGCATTCCTCATGTGAAACTATTGAACACAATTTAAAGGATGAATTGACACAGTCAGCCCTCCTGCTCATTATTACACTCAAGTTCCTGATCGATTAATGAAAGTTCACTAGCATAACTGAACTTTTAGACCTGGCAAATATCATGGAGCACATACAAGTGATCATACTAAGGTATGTGCCATCCAGACCAGAAACATTTGCAGTTCCCATTCTTCAAGTATATTTTCAGAATTTGTTATAAAGTGTGCATGTAACTTGCACCTACCATATGTTTTCACTTTAGTACATTTATTTTTCGTTTTTCAGCTTATTTTTCAGCATCTTTCCAGGCGCATTTCTCAACATATTCACAGACTGCATTTTAAGCAGTAATATTTTGGAAAAATCAGACAACATGAGTACATATTCAGGGATGCCTCAGGACACATCTATCCTGAGTACTACCTATGCTCAAGTGGCACTGGACAAGCCAGCAGAATAGTTCTGTTAGCAAAACAGTCCTTTTTCAACACTTTGTACTGGACTACATGACAGCTACACAGTTTAGAAGGCTTCAGTCCATTTTCAGAAGATGCTCTTCAACGTCCAAGTCAATGAAGCACTTTTGAAAATGCCTTCTAAATAACGCACAGTACCAAAAGGGAAGATCTTGAGGCATCCTGCCCCAAAAATGATGCCTGTGGGCATTGTTTCTGATCCCCATCCTTGATCAGTTATATAGACATCACAGAGCTCAGCAGAATCTGCTGCACAAAGTGCTCTGATTCTTGATAACTGCAGAGAAGTAGCTCAATGAACCCTCGTCTCTCCTCCTAAAAATGGGCCATACAGATAGTTTCATTTTCCCATCCTGTTAATAATAGTGTGCAGAGTAATTTCCCCATTCCTTTCCTCTCCATCTTGAACAATCACTTATGCCTCTGTTCTCAGTATTAAAAAATTTCCCACTGGATGGATATGGTCTTTTTGGAAAATGCTGACTAAACAAAAGTAAAGCATTTTGTAGGAATTTATACTCTTCATCTCAAAGGTAACCAAAAAATTACATAAATGTTGCATTTGAACAAAATCAGAGTGTTTCATTTTGCTATTTCAATAAACTACAGTAAAGCCAGAGCAAAAAGGATGGAGAACTCTTCCCTAGTCAAATTGAAATACCAATTTTACTGTGAGATGGAAATTCTATGATGATTCATTCTGCTTTTAATGGTATTGGTGCATCTCTTCTGAAGTTAAAAATCTCTAAGAAACTTGCCAGTTGTAAATTTTTATTTATGGCTTGTGACTTTATAGATATGGATACAAGGTATTGCTAACATAGAGCATGCATGCCATGTGGTACTATCTATTAAAAAAAATAAGAACAAAATGTAGTTGCAGATCTGACAACTCACAGTGTCTGGGACATGAACACTCAGACCTTTCTCATTCAGACTCAGTAGCTCTCATTCATGGTACTTGAGTACTGAGCAACAAAGCATCAGCTGGAATCAGTGACTCCCCAGGATTCATGCAGATTTAGAGCTGAGATTTTGTTTCTCACCCACCTCTACTGAACAACTGAATAAAATAAAATGATGATGCCTTTAAATCAAGACTATGCAAGAGAAATAAAAATGTACAAAAAATATTATGAACTTCATGTAGTAACATTTTCTGACCTCTGCAGTGCCACTTTAGATAGGAATGTAGGGAGATACTGAAAACCACAAGGGAAAGTAACATTCTGATCATTTATCATAGAATCATAGAATCACCAAGGTTGGTAAAGACCTCCACGGTCTTCTAGTCCAACCATCCACCTAACATCAGTATTTCCCCACTAAATCATACCCTTTAGTACAACATCTATACGTTTCTTGAACACCTCCAGGGATGGAAACTCCTCCACATCTCTGGGCAGCCCATTCCAGCACCTGACCACTCTAATTTTTCCTAATGTCCAATTTGAATTTCCTCTGGTGCAACTTGAGGCCACCCCTGTAGTCCTATGCTCCTTATGAGTCCTAGCTCCTTATGAGGGAGAAGAGGCTCATTCCCACCTTGTCACAATCTCCCTTCAGGAAGTTGTAGAGGGCAATAATGGCTCTTCTGAGACTCCTCCAATAAACAGTCCCAGTTCCTTCAGCCACTCTACTCATAAGACTTGTGCTCCAGACACCTCACCAGCTTTGCTGTCCTTCTCTGGACATACTCCAGAGTTTTGATGTCCCTCTTGTAGTGAGAGGCCCAAAACTGAACACAGTACTCAAGATGCAGCTACAAAAAATAATTATTTATTTTACTACCTATGCTACAAATTCATCCCTGGGCTATGATATCAAGCTGTGTTTTTGGAAAGTGCTGAGCCCCCACAGGTTCCACCAACAGCTATCTCAAGTTGAGCAGCAATAATTTATTACTTCAAAACAAAAGAAAGCAAAAAAGATTTGTCTACACTATCTACCCCATGTATAATTTAGATTTTATTTTCTTTCTCCATTCACCCCACTGCTGTCTCATAATTAGGTTTATTCTTTAATGTATTCTTTGGTCTCTCAATGGTTTTGGAGCAGGCTTTGATCAAAGTGGGGCACCTTATTCATCCTTAAAATAAGCATGATCGTATCTGCCACAGAAGGTATTGTGAAGATATCAATAATTACTGCATGCTTGTAGAAAGCTTTAAGACAATCCTGACTAAAGGGATCAAGCTGCAATTACTGGGGAGCAGAGAATGTTTGGGGGGGAGGGCAAAAAGGCTCTCGTTTTTTATTACTTCCAGGGACTTCCCTCTTTTGGGCCTGAACTTGCCAGCACATTCCCTCAAACTTCTTTAGCCTAGTTTTAAATTGCTACTATAATTTCAGTGCCAAAAGAAATGCTGAATCATGAATCTGAGGTTTTGGAAAACTTTATTTTTATTAAAGAAATGCACCCAGCAGCATTTCAAGCTTCCTCTTTGCTATTTCTTGTGGCATCCCTCAGTCTGTGCATCTGTCACACATTTGGGAGAATTGTGCCATGCTCCTGCCTCTTGGCAGGTTGAAGACTGCATTTGTTTCGCTCGATGGAGAATGTTTTGCTTTATAACTGTCAAAAGACAGATCCACACACCACATTTTGGCATCTTTTCCCATCTAATATTTCTCAGTAGTGCAAACTCCCTTGATTCTTATCACAAGGAAATCCTGAATGCAGGGTTTTGTGAAGATTTCTGGTGCAGCTGTAACCATACCACACTGAGGTAGCCCATGCATGCTTCAGCTGTTATGCTGTTGTACCATACACATAGGTTATCCAATTGAACAATGCTAGCAGAATAACGTTGCACATCTAAGCAGTTACTGGTAGCAGCTGACATACGAAGAGCCTTCACTGTTCTTCATCATTAGTCATCAATACAAGGGAAACATCAGCACAGAAATAGAGGTATAAACAGAGTCACATCCAAATTAAATATCCCTGCTCTTAATCTGGATAGGACACTACAGTTCAAAGCTAGCAACAAACTAAACCTGAGTAGTGGGGTCTTAGAAAGCTTGCTTTTTGCATGACAGTCTTGAAATAACATATTTGTCATCATAAAATCATAGAATCATGGAATGGCCTGGCTTGGAGAGGACCTCAAGGATCACCAAGCTCAAACTCCCTTGCCACAGGCAGGGCCACCAAATTCTTGGAAATAAGTCCATAGCAGTTCTTATAATCTGGATATAAGCAAAAAATCATGACAGTGGGAGGAAAATTTCAATGTACTTGCTGAAATAATGCTTATTAAATTGTACAAAGACAGATGACAAATAATATTGTCCCTCAAAATCTGTTCCTTGTTATGATTGTGTTTTCTCTCAGGAACCTATACAACTACAGCCTTCCTTTTCACAACATTAGAAGGGAAAAAGAAAAAATCAGAACCATAAAAATTACTATGGTAGGAGGAAGAGGGAGGTGACTGTGCCCCTCTACTTGGCTCTTCCGATTACTGTGTCTGGGCCTGGGGACCCCAGTAGAGAAAGGAAATGGAGCTCTTGGAGCTGGTCCAGAGGAGGGCCAGTAAGATGATGGGCTGGAGCACCTCTCCAATGAGGAAAGGTTGAGGGAACGGGGCTTGTTTAGCTTGGGGAAGAGAAAACTCTGGGGAGACCTCACTGTGGCCTTCCAATATTTGAAGAGAGTGTGGGTACATCTGTTGATGAGGGTAGATAGTGATAGAACAAGGGGGAATGGTTTTAAACTGAGACAGAGGAGGTTTAGGTTAGATATTTGGAGGAAGTTTTTCACACAGAGGGTGGTGACACACTGGAACAGGTTGCCCAAGGAGGCTGTGGATGCCCCATCCCTGGAGGCATTCAAGGCCAGGCTGGATGTGGCTCTGGGCAGCCTGGTCTGGTGGTTGGTGACCCTGCACATAGCAGGGGGGTTGGAACTGCATGATCATTGTGGTCCTTTTCAATCCAGGCCAGTCTATAATTCTACGATATAATTCTATTACACATTCCAAGTAACTCCTTAAAGATCCTTGAAAATACTTCAGAAATTCAGCATTAAGGCCTAAAATCACGTGGGTAATAAAAACATAGAAGTTAATGTAATCTTTCTTGTTAGAATAGAAATGTACTTCTCATTTATATTTCTTCTTTAGGTTCTATTTTATATTTAGAAATGCAGGCATTTATTTAACTCCAGCATATTTGTCATGACATTAATTTAAAATATTACTGTATTCTTACAACTTCAGACAAAAGTCCTATATAGAAAGGTTGTCACCTGACCTATATTTTACACAAAGGCTTATAATCTTTGCACAAGTGGAAAATATACAAATATGAAATAAGTACTGATAATGGGCAATTGTACATCCACATGAGGAAAATTCTAATTTTTTACTAGTATTAGAAGAATTTTACAAAGTTTTACAAAGTGATGAAGAAGAGCTAGCTGCTTATTGATTAATAAACAAACTAATCACCGAGGTCCAGTACACACAAAAATGTGCACCAAAATTTCTCCAAAGAGCTTAGAATTTGGTTCCAACAAAGACATAATAAAAGACAACATAGGAAAGAAAGATCAAACTACAAACATGTTTCATACAGACAAAACACTTAAACAAATTGATTTTAATTTTTGAATTTAAAAAAAAAATACCTACACTAACTTTTTCTCTCTTAATCCTTGCTCCCTGTGCAAATTACACCTTACTTCAGGCTTTGGCTGACTTGAAGAGCCATACCTTCCCTTCTGATATTCCTACTTGCTCGTGTTCCTGGCCACACAGTGGAGCAGTGTACACTTGCCCACAAGCCCCATGACAGCCCTGCTGCATGTTTAGGATTACCCTGATGTTAGCTGTGGCCACGCTACCTGATATTCACCTTAGCTTACAGGCATGCAGGAGCTCTTTTTCAGTGAGGAATGCAAGGATTTGTCCACACAAATCCCATTAACATGAGAGGAGCTGCATGGCTTAGACCTAGGTGCACTGTACTGAAAACTTACCCCACCAAGCCTGATAACAAGTTCTATAATGGGATCTTTGTTAGAGGAGGAACCACTGGCATATTTTGCGGCGACACTGTGACATATCTGAAACAGTACACCACTACTGAATGGTTTACTTAATTAAGAATTCCTAAGTAAATATTTTGAGCATGCATAAGTTGTAAGAATTGGCAAAGACGTTCCAGGCTCTGAATTCCATCTGCATATGTTTATGCTTTCAATTTTGTTTTCCACAGCAGGCCTTAGGAAATCATTATTCAGTGCCTTGTTATTGAAATGGAAATCAAACAGGCCTACTTGGTACTGTCTCATGGTGCACCCATTCCCATTGGAGCTCCAAGCCTTTGGACATGTGGGATGCTTACAGCAACGAGATCATTCAAATTAAATGAAAAGTGATTGATTTCTCTGAGGTAGTCACCCAAAAAATAGACTTCCAGATCACTTAGTGTGGCTGCTGACATGCTCCAGAATGAAAGTGGTAGGATAGGCAAGCCTGAGGAACAGCTAGCACAAAAGCAGGATGCAATTCAAGATGAACACTTGCTATAGTGAGCAGTGGAAACAAGGATCCACATTATATCCTCATACATAACAACAAGATAACTGAAGCTCAAACTGAAGGCTCAGGATCTACTTCTCATCTAAATAGTAGTACACCAGGATGGGAGGGCTGGGAGTGGCTAGAGAAGGCATCAGATTTTGGTTAATTATTTCTGGTCAAGCCAGAGCAAGAAAAAGCACGAGCACCTATGACTGACAAGTATATCAGGAGTGTTATCTCCTGATAATTATATCAGTGATGACATCCTGATTTGATAGTTTATTTGGCACGTGAATTGTTCACTGTAATAATCTTTTACTCAGCAGTCAGTGAGGCAACTCTTGATATACAGTAGGATATCTTAAAGATCTGTTACACTTCTAGTTTGCTTGCATTGGATTTCTTTAAGACCATTATTTCCATTATATGTGATGCCAACATTTTCAGAGTGTGTTAGCTGCAAGAGCAAGCAAGCCTTATATATAAGTGCAAATATCTTCTCCGAAAGAACTTAAAATTCTTAAAAATAAAAAGTTATGAGTTTTATTTCCCTTTTTTTTTTTTTGTTTGAAACAGAGCAACATGAATATTTGATCCAAAGCAGGGCTTTCTGATAGGAAGTCCTGGTGAACTCTAGGATGTGGTACTCTTCAGTTGCCACCTACTAATCTAGGACCCGTTCCTCCCCATGGATCTGTGTGAGAGAATGTCTACACCAAGATAAATCACCTAGCAGATAAATCACCCTGACAAACGGGACATCTGCACAGTCTTACAGTATTTGCATGGTGAATTACTACATAACAGACATTCTTTTTTTGTTTTACATTTTCTTTATTGTAGGGGCATGTTGTTAGATGGAGGAAAACATTCACATCTTGCATATATAAAAATCAATATTAAAATAGAATGTGAAAGTATCTGGAGTACAGGAAACATTGATTCCAAAGCAATTTGGGTTTGGAAAAGTACTTGATTTGCTAAGCCAGAGTAAGCTGATAGGCCTGAGCAAGATGCAGGAAGGCAGCAGCACTCCTGGCACATGTGGATCCATTCGAGAGATATGGGATATCCCTACTTTGGTCTTCCCAGTGGTGAAGGTGGTGACGCATGTGGTGTAACTGAACTTATCTGAGTTTAATAAAAAAAATGGTGTTGAATAAAGTGATTTGACTTCTTTTGAATATCCAGGACATTGTCAGATGTAAAAATCACACTGAAACACTTCTGGTTTCATCTTTTGGCTGCAAAGCACGCATTTAACAGGTCCTACTCTTTCATTATCAGCATCCACACACACGTTATGCCCAGCAAAGTACCAAGCAACTTCTCCCATCAATAACAAAAATGTCCATTCCTGAATGCCAGGCTGCCTGCTGAGCATTTGCTGTTGGTACGGATGTCAAGTGGTATTATTTGCCTTCCACCCCATTTCTGTTTTCCTTTAGAACTAGAAAGAATTGTGCTGATATCTAACAAAGTTACAGAGTTGTTTGCTGAATAGTGATTCACCACAGAGGAAAAAAATTACCTTGCAGCATAACTGTGGTGGGATATTGCAGTTCCACTGTGGGTGAATACAACTTTGAAATACTAAAACGGCTGGAAGAGATAAGCCACACATTTCATGTGTCTACAGAAAAATGATTCGGTGTAACAGAGAAATAAAAAATTCACATTTCAAGATGTAAAATTCCATGCTTTTGTTGTATTCTTTCTATAGCAAATAAGAACAAATAAATTGTCTACATCACATGTGACATATGCAGAGATATGGACATTTGCCAAACTTTGTCAACTCCAAGCTTAAATTAAGTCCAACTGAGTGCATATTTTGGCTTTGTCCAAAGTTCAGCAGACTGTTCTTTCCTATGTAACAGTTATAAGGGAAAGAGAAAGATGAAGTCATTCAGGCAAAGTCCAAGACTTGAAAAGACTGTACCCTACTTAATGTGTGAGATCTGATGGATGTATGTCAGACCTGGTGTGGCTCTGAAACCTTGTAGAATATTTGCAGTGTACATATATATTCCACCTGGCTAGTTCACCCTAAATTGTCACTTATTTAATAGCAGACATACATATGTGGTTTTAAATATCAAAGATGGAGCATCGGTGGAATCTTTTAAAAATTGGGTTTTGTTATATTTTCCATTTAAAATTTAAGCATATGATATATCTTATTTTTTGTGTCTTCATATGCACAGGGCTTCCATGGATGAGGCAGACAAATTGAAAGGAAAATATGTAATAGTGGATCTACAGGAAAGGAAGATATCTGCTTTCCAGAAGGATATAATCTGGCTTTATTTCTGACAGTGCAAGTGGGAATTCATTCTGCTAGCCAAGATATGAGCAGTCAAGGAGAATAAATTTGAAGATTTACTAATGAGTAATTCCATCAGAAAATTAAGTCTTCTATGTTAATTTTAAGACAGTGTCTGTTAAACATATAGACGAAAGCATGCATGTGGCTTTAATCTCCAGCCAAAAAGCCATGATAAGTTGACTCAGAGGTCTTTTCAAGTGAGGAAAGTGAAGAAGTCATATTGACCCCAAGCACAATGTGTAATTTGGACTAAGTGACCACTGGAGGTTGCTATTTCTGCACTGACAAATCAAGCAGTCTGTTTGGTCTTGAATTAACAGCAGAAGAGAAAAATTTTACATTCACTTTGTCAATGAGATTACATTTGGTACATGAATACACCGAATAATTTAAGTCATTATTCATCTGTTCTTTTCCTTTACTCAGCACCATTTTTGTGGTGGTGCCTATTTGCTAGAGCTATGAGATAGTGGAATATCAAATTAAGTGACATTTGCAGGCAAAATTAAATCCAAAACCTCAAATGCTTGGTGCTGTTTGGTTTACCTACTGGCATGTTTCTATGGCTGCAGTGGGTGCATTGCTTACAACAATGGCAGCTTCTGCTGCCTTTATGTTGCTTGACTTAAGAGAACTACTACTTAAAGCAAAGTCTACTAATACAGAGATGAAGAGCATGAGGTCTTTTTTCAGTGTTTCTGTTAGATCAATTAATCTTAGAGATGACAGCGTGGTCAGGAAAAAGCAGCCTCTTCTGCATAGGTTTGCAGGATATAGGAAGCAGGTGAGAGGACTGGGCCCTTTGACATGAGCCCAAATGTACCAGGAAGATCATTGGCCCCTTGACACGTTTCCAATCTGGTCGCAAAGCTTTCATCCCTAGACTTTTTCTTCATCATTGGTCCATTTTCACCAATTCCCTCAAATTACACTAGTTGGTGTACATTCACTTATAATAAACACATTTGTGTAGTTTCCAGATGTAGAAAAAACTGGGAAAGAAGTATGACATCCCAGAAACAGAAATCATCTTCTCACCAAGTCTGACGTGAAGGCAGATATGGTTTACCTTTTTCAGAGCAACAAACTACATCAGTTCATCCCCACCAACTCCACTTTTGGAATCAAGATATTTTGTTGTCTTCTGGTATTTATCAATTGATTTAGAGACTCCCATGCACATTCTGGTTGGTACTGTCATGGTGCTACCAGCAATCAAAATACCACCTCATGTTACTCAGGGACAGGTAGGCACATCCTGAAAAGAGAGCCCACAAAATATTACGTAGGCACAAACTAATGGAAACAGTTAGATGGCATCTGTTCTGTTACGGATGAAATTTGTTATATGGATGGAGGGTAACACAGTTAACCCTCCTCTCAGACCAGGCTACATCTGCACCATCACCAGGCTCACGCAGACATATTCAATCAGCATTAGATGACCCAACAAAAGTTGCAACATAACCACAATGCTGCAGAGATAGGCATGACCTGATTGCCCAGGTGCTTGTCCTTCTCCCTGAACAGGTTTGGCAACCAACGTGTTTTGCTGTAGCCATACAGGTGGCTTTAAATCACCTTGCTAGGCTGCCGGCAATGTAAGCACACTCTTGAGACAGAGGTGTTATTGAAGTCCTTTTCAGCCTGCACGGCTCAGACAGGATCTTGAAGAGCTTTGACTTAAAGAAGGAGGATCTGTTAGGAACAGTCTATTACATACACTTTTCAATATTTATCACCCTTCATGCTTTCCTTGTCATTTCATCATGAAACTGGAAATTTGCTATTAAACTGCAAGTCAGGTGAAGTAAATACATCAGTAAATGTCTATGACTTGAGGGAACACCAAATTTTCCAAAATGAATTTAAGCAGCAGAAGATTTGTATTAAGAAATGCAGGGTGCAGAAACACTGTATTAGGTAGGTTTTCAATAAATATTTGTCTTTAAGACAAGAGAGAGAGAGAGAAGGATTACAACGTATTTTCAAGCAAATATCAAACAGCATTACTCCTGTAAAAAAAATTAATAGCCCATTACTATATTAATCCTGCTTATTCTCTTCCAAGTCTACTTATCAGCCTTTATTTCCCAGTGAGAGTTATTTGCAGCCTTTTTCACCATTACAATTGTAAGCAAAGGCATTTTTATGAAGCAGGTCTGCATTCTCTGCATCTCGTGCCCTCTGATGATAATGGAAAGAGAAATTCTGATCCATCAGATAGATAACTTATGCTTCACGTCTTGGCATGAAATGGTGAGGGAGTTTGTTGACTTGAGTTTGCTAATTCCTGTTAGAAAAGTAAGCAGGGCTGAGGTGCTAGCAAACTGTGAGGTTCACCAGACTATCAGATCTGCTCCCAGAAATTGTCCACCACTATGAAATGGCCACAAAGTGAGAAAGTGATGGTAAAAAGCTGGGGTAACCCCCTCAGAAACTGTAGAATACGGAATTTAGAGAGAAAATGCTTAAAATGTTATTGTATTCAGCATGTGGGCAGTGACCAGAAATGCTGTGCTTTAAAATCTGAACTGTCAAATCTGGTACAAAGCAATACCACACTCAACTGGCTGTCCAAGAGTTGCCAAGGTTCCTTTCAGCTGCTTTCATCAAAACTTTCTTTTAAACTGATGTAGGAGCCATGGGAAACTACACAGTATCTTTTCTAGTTCCCCAAGTTGTTGCACTTTTTCCAGGTGTTCGATAGGATTAGCAAACTCTTTTTCCAGGAGGAATTTCTGAGTTTTATAGGCAGCTGTAAAAATTGAGCATTTGTGTTATTATCCTAAGGGCCCGTGGTCAGTGTGTCCCTGGAGACCAAGCTCTTACAAATCATGATAAGCTTGAGAAAGTAGATGAAATACTTCTATGATCTTCTCTCAAAAGATCATGCATATATACCAGCACTCACAGCTGAATGTTTGTTGCTGCATGTTCTGACTGGTTCAGCATCTTCATGCCTTCAAACTGGAGATGATTTTTTGAATCTGCCTCTTTCTACTATAATTTGCATGCTTTTTTCTTCCAGCTCTCTTTATAAATCTAATAATTTGAAACAATTCTTCTACGACCATGAATTACTGAGTTAACCTATTTAAGCAGATAAATGAAAATAAAATTGTTTGGGATTCACAGGTGAGCCAGAAGAGGCTGTACTACAAAAGCTACACAGAAATACAGCATGTGCAATCTACAGGACATGTGGGCAGACAGCTTAGCATATGCAGTCGGTCAGTCAGCACCCAGGGCAGGGTGAGCAATGCCAAGAACTCCCAGTGAGGCCCCAGCATGCTGTAAAAGTTACCTCTGCATTACACCCTTGTCTTCAGCCAGCCTTGCACTCCTGGAAAAGCCTTCCCTGCTAAAAAATATTTACTCTGTTGTTTGTTTTCTTTTTCCAGTGTTGTCACTCTTTTGCCACTGTTGTTTTTAACTTCTTTTTTTTTACATTTTTTACCCTGAATTGTAGAAATTGATGGAGAAATCTAACTTTTCTGTCTATATTACATTTAACCATTCTAGACCAGAAAAATTTCAACTGGTAATAACATCATATGATATATAAACTCTGTGAAATTATTACATTTTCCTAAAGTTGCACAAATAAAATATCATTAAGACCCATGGATTTAACCATTGCACAAAGGGGAAGGTTTGTTAAAAATATTTATGATTATAGCCAAGGAAAGTCATGGGCAGGCTCTGAGATGTGAAATCTGCAACCTGCACTCACAGTTTCTCTCAGTGGGCATTCAGATTATGTGACATGCCTTTGCCTGAGGCATTAGGCCAATTCTTGCCAAAGAAGCAAGAACTTGTCTTTGAATGTATCAAGAACCCATGCATCAAAAGATCTCTAAGTACATGTGCCAGAACACTCTATTGGATTGGGATGCTTTTGCACAGCAGCATGCAAAGCTGCCCACTGTAAGTGTACACTGAAAGGTTCCCATGATGTTTCAAGACCACAAATGCTGGAGATTGAATGATTTGCATACCCCAAAGAGAGTTTTGTATGAAAGCTATGTAGCAATTACTTTATCTGAATGGTGATGGGACTGCACAGTACTGTGAACAGATGCAAGTAAACAGGAGAGAAACTGACATAACGGAAACAGCAGTCCATCCACCTTCCCTAAGACAGGGTCTTTTACACTCCTGACTTGCATAGTTCTTTTTCTTTTTTTTTTTTTTTTTTTTTTTTTTTTTTTTTTTTGGTAAGGAAGGGCATGCATCAGAGAAAAAAGAAAAAAATGTCTTTCAATTTCAGGTTGAAAAGTAGTCTCTGTTTTTTAGGCCAGCCTGTCTGCTCTAGGGGCCCTACCAGTTAAGAGTCCAAATAATTAGATGCTTCTGAATTTGCTATAATTTATGGAATTTTATATGATATGGGATAAAACTTTCTATCCAATACCACATTAAATACACAGCTCTAGATTTAAACTGGTGTTTACATTTTTTAATTCATCTTCTGGGCATTTAATTCCTAGTAAATTTAAAACTGCCTGATTTTACTGAATTACTATTACATTATTCCATCAAAGTGAATCCTTAAACACCAGTTCATCTGGCTCACTCACAAAAGAATTGTACCATATGCTCAAAATTTCCAAGATTAGCCTCTTGGATGCAGGATGAAAATTTACTGTCATGGCAAAGCACGCATGTAGCACAGGGAATATATCAGTGAAATACAGAATTACATGGAAGATGACAGCCAAAATTTTGAGAGCTGGGTTTTGGTTTCTTTGGATTTTTAATTCCCAGAATGGTTCAAGCTTTTTTTTTTTTTTTTGTCCAAATTGTTCACCCAGGTCTAATGACCATTGAACAGTCTAGCAGGCACTACATATAAGATCGGATTAGGAGGTCATGGGTTCAGTCCGTAAGTAGGACCACTCACCCCTGTCACAAATCTACTCAGTTGACAGACAATTCTTTCTGATGAGTTGGCCACCCATTTGGAGGGTCAACAGAAATCTCACTTATTTTGAAAATTTGACCATGAGACACGAACTGCCCTTCTGTGTGGGGAAACCCACTTCACAGACACCCAGAAAAAAATTAGTTCTTGCTATTCAAAAGCCCCCCAAGGCTCTCCCTTGGGGTGGTTAGTGTTTTCCAGGTTTCTTGCTTTTGTTCTGGCCCTTGGTGTGTTCTAAAAAATACAGAACATTGTATTAATTTTCATTTTAAAAGAAAAACTAGTTGCAGTGTGTGAATGTCATTCATGTTTGTTCAGCAAGTAACTTTAACAAACAAAAGAGAAGGCTGTGAATGCTTTCACAAAAAAAGGTATTATAAAATAATACCTTAACGCCATGTCTTAAAGCATACTTCAGACCTCCCTTGCTTGTTATGCTTCAAAACTTCCTGTCAACCAAGAAGAAAAAAGAAAAATTCACAGCATTCTTTCTGCCTTACATAACCACAAGAGTAAGAAAATCATCCCTCCTTTTTTTTTTTTTTTTTTGTTTTGATGTTTTGTTTAGTGTTGGGAAAACTATGGCTTCATGAAGGACTGATAACAAACCCATATGGTGAATTATCTGATAACACAATCCAAACATCACAAACCAACTCCCAAAAGCTAACAAAAATCAACGTCTTTGTTGTAGAACAAAACAATGCAATCTCATGCAAACCCAAAATCCAGTTTCTCTGGAGATACCAAATGTCTCATTCACAGTGGAAATAGATGGTGATAGACAATGACGCATGTACTACATTTTGATGTTTCCTCCTGGAGATGAAACAGAGGGCTTGATCTCTTGTGGTGTTAAAAACTCTCTGGTGTTTTTTGGAATCAGACAAATGACGAAAAATCACATAATTATATTTGTCTGCATAAAATTCCTGCAAGTATTAGCTACATATTGCAAACTTTCTCTGCCAGAACGGCTTTTCAGTTTTTGGTTTACACAAGAACCAATGTCATTTTTCATTTCAGCAAAATTCAAAGCAAGAAACTTGCTGAGAACTTGAGTAAATGAGATACAGCTAACTCCTAAATGGATATTTTTCTACTTAAGAATTGAATAATTCTACCTAGGATTTTAGACATCATTTGGTATTTAACTCCAGGACAGGCCTGTGAATGCGACACTGAGCATATGTCAAAGGCCGGCAGCTGTTCTGGGACTCTTTCAAGATGGCCAGAAACGTATGTTCGTGACTTCCTTACATACAACATATACATTGTGTAGATGGATAGACTTCTAACTCAGAGAGAAAAGGTGAATGATTTTGCGTATTTCTTTGGATGGCCTCTAACTGGAGAAGTTAAGAGATGCCGGGATGGATTTTGTCCATAACCCCTCACCACAGGCAACAAAACAGCTGGGTTACAGTATGGCCACACTTGTGAAATAGGCTTATTGCTTTTGCATGTAAATTGAGTGCTTTGAGGATCTCAGAGCTTTCTATAAATGGCATTGAATAAATCCATACTGGATTGAGCAAATTATAACTCTCCTTGTAATGCTAATAGAAAAAAAAAAGAATATTTGATTCACAGTGCCAGAAAATTCAAGAGGGAAGATTGATATTATAATTCTTTTTGCACCATAGAACTTTTCCATATCATTAATATCACAATTATTCCTCTAGTCGATTTGGTTATTTAGTGCAAAACCACATTTGTCCTACTTCAGTGAAATACGTAATTACTGACAGTGAATTTCCTGGTAAAGGGAATTCTGCCCTATGTTGGACAGTATATCCATCATCTACAGTATTACTGCATAAAACTAATGCAGAGAAAAGTTCACCAAGAATGTGAAATTTTTCCCATGACACAGAAAACCAGTCATTCTTAATCCAAAAGAGGAATAAGGTAGTCTGTGATGTGAGATCTTTCAATAGTTTCACAGAATAACAGAATCACAGAATCACAGAATGGCCCGAGTTGGAAGGGACCTCAAGGATCATGAATCTCCAAACTCCCTGCCACATGCAGGGCCACCAACCTCCACATTCAATGCTAGATGAGGCTGCCCAGGGCCCCATCCAATCTGGCCTTGAACATCTCCAGGGATGAGGCATCCACAACCTCTCTGGTCAGCCTGTTCCAGCACCTCACCACTCTCTCTGTAAAGAACTTCCCTTTGACATCCAACCTAAATCTTCCATCCCTCAACTTAAAACCATTTCCCCTTGTCCTACTGTTATCTACCCTTTCAAAGAGTCAACTCCCCTCCTGTTTGTAGGCTCCCTTTAGGCAATGGAAGGCTGCAATGAGAAAAGAAGGCAGCAGCCTTCTTTTCTCCAGGCTGAACAAGCCCGGCTCCCTCAGCCTGTCTTCATAGGGGAGGTGCTTCAGCCCTCTGATCATCTTTGTGACCCTCCTCTGGACCCTCTCCAACATCTCTGTCTTTCTTGTCCTGGGGGCTCCAGACCTGGATGCAGTACTCCAGATGGGGCCTCATAAGAGCAGAGTAGAGGGGGACAATCACCTCCCTGTCCCTGCTGGCCACCCCTCTTCTGATGGAGCCCAGGATACCATTTACTTTCTGAGATGCAAGAGCACACTGCTGGCTCATGTTAAGCTTTTCATCCATCAAGACCCCCAGGTCCTTCTCTGCAGGACTACTCTCAAGGATTGCTCCTCCCAGTCTGTATACATGCCTGGGATTCCTCCAGCCCAAGTGCAAAACCTTTAACTTTGCTGTGTTGAACCTCATCAGGTTCACCCGGGCTCACCTTTCAATTCTGTCGAGGTCCCTCTGAATGGCATCCCCTCCTTCCACCATGTCAACCGCACAACTCAGCTTGGTGTCATCATCAAACTTGCTGAGGGTGCACTCGATTCCATCACGAATGTCATTGATAAACATGTTAAAGAGCACCGGTCCCAAGACAGACACCTGGGGGACGCCGCTCATTACTGGCGTCCATCTGGTCATAGAACCATTAATCACCACCCTCTATCTGTGGTCTTTCAACCAATTTCTTATCCATCGAGTGGTTCATCTATCAAATCCACATCCCTCCAATTTGGAGATAAGGATGTGGTGGGAGATCATGTCAAAGGCCTTGCTGAAAGGCCTTTGATCTTAAGATATTAAGATATTGCAGACCACTACAGTTACTTTTACTGACTGAAGTCAACAGCAAGTCCTGACTGAAATGCAAGTATCATCCAGGATTGAGATAGGAAAGACCAGAGAAGAAAGGAAGTCTTGGGGGAAAGAGTTTCCTTAGACCAAATCCACTAACCTATAAGTTGTCACCTATGTGCGTAAAATAGTCACAGTTATAACAGCAGCATGGGGAGATCTACCCAAGAGACTGAGCACTGTAATGACAGCAGAAGGGGCCACAGTGTGGCCTGAAGAAGGTGCATGTGGTGGGACTGCTCATCTGCTAATGGACCCAAGCTAAGCAGGGCCTGCTTATAGCAACAGCTGGAATACAGGAACACAGCAAAAGGATGTTCATTAAGGCAGAGATTATTGAGTGAGTTTACGTTATGTGACTCAGCATGACAAAGAGGAGATTGCAAAGAAAATCTCCTCTAAAGACAAACTAAGATTAAAAACATTAGAGATAATTCAATAATGGATGTTAACCTGATGTCTTTTTTCCAGTTATAGGGGAGATTCTTCCCCAGCTCTTCCAAGATATGGTTTACATAATTCTTTCGGGTTTTTTTTGTTTTGTGTTTTTGTGTGTGTGTGTTTTGGTTTGTTTGTTTGTTTTTATGAATAAGAATGAAAGGAAAAAATATATATTTGGCACTTTTCTTTTGTTAAGTTTCTCAAAACTGAGAAACACCCTCCTTTACTCCACTTCCTACAGTATTCAGTGCCTCAGAAAAATTTATTCAAGTGAAAGATAGTTTGCATCCTATAATCACTCAGTTTTTGAATTCTACATAGAACAGTCAACTAAGCAGTGGTAAACAATGACAGCTGTGGTATCCTAGGTTGCTGGAAATAATTCCAAAGCCGGTCATTCTCATATCATTCGAAACTTCTTGTTTTATCATGATCTGAATAAGCTGTATGAAAACAAGCAACTGTATTATATTTGTCACTAGCAACTTGTCTTCCTGGTCACTGCCCCTTTGCAATATTCTTATGTCTTCGTGGGTTTAAAACTCTGCACCAAACACAAACTCTGCACCAAACACAAGAGCGGCTCCAAAAGTATTTTATTATGTTGGTCCACAACATCAGATGTGGGTGTTGGATGTATGGTAGCAGAGATGAAGCCTCCCACCAATATACTGTTGCATTTTGCTGCCATGTAACGTACAGCAGCACAAGGACAGACTGACAAAGCGGTGTCTGAGATGGAAGTGCATATGAAGCAAAGGTGTGTCACCTTTTTCAGAGAATTCCTCTATGTAGAAATAATGGCAACCCCCGATATTCATTGATGCTTGTTGGATGATTGTGGAAATCAAGCAGTGGATGTGAGCACAGTAAGGCAGTGAGAGGTGCATTTCAGCAGCGGCAAAAGAGACATGAAAGAAAAGCCACATTCTGGATGGCCATTCACAGCAATCACATCACAAAATGAAAAGCATCTCAACCACATGAATTGGTGGATTACAACCAGGGAAATGTGTATGAATCTGAATACTGGCTTCAGTGCATTAAAAATGATGCTGGCAACATTGAAATATCACACAGTTTGTGCAAAGTGGGTCCTACAAACACTCATTGAAACAGAAAGAGCACCGTATGTAAATTTGTCAGGAGCTATTGAACTAATATGAGGCTCAATGTGACAGTTTGTTGGATCATACCATTACTAGTGACAAGGTGTGGTGGAACCACTAAGAGTCAAACAGCCATCCATGGAGTGTCAAAATACGAATTCCGATCAAAGAGTTCAAGAGGCAGCCCTACCCTCAGCAGATAAAGAGATGTGCATTGTCTTTAGGGATAGGAAAAAAGTGATCTTTATGGATTTGCTGGAATCCAGACAAACCATCTTCTCTGTCTGCCACACCGTGATGCTGGCTAAGATGAAGGCTTGAATTTGTAGAGTCAGAACAGAGAAAAAGACAGTTTTACTCTTCCAACACTGTAATGCCAGGCCCGGTAACAGTTTGAAGACCTCAGAGCACATTGCCAGTCCCATCAATCCATCACATAGTCTGGATTTGGCACTTTCTGACTTTCCTTTTCAGGATGCTGAAATTTGGACTGCATGGACATTTTCCTAGCAACAACACCATCATAGCAGCTGTGAAACAGTGGATCACTTCCATTGGTGCAGATTTTTATGAGCGTGGCGTGCAGGCACTTGTTCCTCACTTGCTAAAATGCATAGCTAACAGCAGTGACTATGTTGAAAAATAGTGTTTTGTAGCTGAGAGACTTTGCTCTACCAGTTTTATTGTACTCTTTGTTTCGTTGTAGTTTCCATGGAAATGAATAGGACACATTACTTTTGGAACAACCTACACACTAGAGATGCCACTAATATTATCTGCACTTCACTTAATTCTGTGAACTCACACAGAATTAACCTAGTATTTTCAAACTGTAGTTACCACAAGTTAGAGGAGATGGATTTAAATATTCCATACTCAGAAGCTCAGTAAATTTTTGTGTAGCTTTGATTTCTCTTCCATCTACAGATTACCTTCCAGTGTCTGAGATCTTTGGGATTGGTTGTTAATTATTGACTTGCAAAATTAGAGTTGTCCTGGCCTATGTTCAGTTATAAGTAAAGTTATGTATAATCAGCCAAACTGATACATGACAATGGTAGAGATTAAAAAAAAAAAAAGTAGGCCCCCCGACCCCTCTGAAGATCTTTCAGTTCCTGTAGCCAGAAACCTAAGTTGCAGCTTCTGTACAGCAATTTTTTAAAGGACTTCAGTGTTTCTGCAGCAAGTCTTCACTTATCCTTGCTACAATTCATTTTCATAAATAATATTTCAGAATCAGTATTGGCTGTTGGTAGGATCCAACATGTTCTGAGACTTCCTCTAATAACGGTGAGACACTCTACAAGCAGACTTTGAACCTCTCCTATGTGGAGTAAAGAAAAGTCCAGGGTGTTAATTCTTAGCAACAGATGAGAAATAGTACTATTAGAAATATGAATACTCAGACACAGAAATATACAAAAAAAATGTTTTGAATTTGAGTGTGGCAATTAATCTCCTACTTCACAAAGCTTTTAATGAATCTTAATGGAAAAGCTTTTTACTGTCACTGAAGAATATCTCACACATTTCCCTACCACATAAATGGAGTGAAATTTTTCTCTTTGTCAAGTTAACTCTTACTTGTTTTCTCGGTTTTTTGAGAATTATGGAATTACCCTCTGTTTTCTTGGAGTAGAAGAGTTACAGTACAATGTGAAAGAATCAAAACCCCACACAAGACATTGCAGAAAATCTTTAGTTAAAGTTTCTAATAGATGTACTTCTATAGAGAACATGCCCAAAAATAAGCAGCTGCTGGACACTTCATTAAATTTAGAATTTGAATATGTTTAGAATTTGAAATGGAAATCTAGGAGATTGTCCTCTGGTGTCATAGACTCATAAAGTACCTGATAATCTGTTCTACCATGAAATGCACATGAAACAGGATAGATAATAGTAGGAGACCTTAAAACAAGCTAACAAAGGTAGCAAGCTGATATCTAGATATGAACAGATTAGCCAGAGCTCTGAGCTGAATTGGAGGAGGTAGGCATCAGATATAGGTGCAGTATATTCAGAGCTTGGACTTGTTCTCCTTGCTGACTTGCTGACTTAGAAAGTCCATAGAGGTAGAGGCGGAGAATAACTTCTTCAGTGACTGGGACATAGGGTCAAAAGAACAATCTTCTACTCTTGGCTCTGACTCGTGTGTCTCTGGATAGACCGCTTCATTGCCTTGTGCTTCATTCGTGCTTCATTACCTTCATTTTACCTTCCTACGTGTTGTGTGAGCCAGGGCAGTAACTTTCCCATTCTTGCAATCTTTGTCACAATAAGGACTCAGTACTAGGTATTCATTTGGTTGAAAACTAAATAGATGACACTTACCGACTAACTCCCACATACTTACTAGCAGTAACAAGTTGGCAGCAAAGAAGAGAGACATTAAAAAATAGAGTACCATCATGTTTAGTGCTTTTCTCTGGCCTCCAAACTACCCTTTTCTGTCTTTAATTACCCTGATATTTTTTTTTGCTGTTTCTGCTGTTATTCATTTGTTCAGGACAAAGATGGAATTGTTTTGTTTTCCTAGTTGTCCGTAAGCTTTTTTCCTAGATAAGTTGATGCTATTACCAAGGTAGTTCCAAAACAAGCCATCCTCTTCACTTTGTTCAGAATATGTCAGTGCTTTCCAGCTACAGAAAAGGTAACGAATATACCTTCATATACGTATAGCAAATCTTAAATGTCTCCTTCAGATGCTCAGCAAAACCATCTTAAGGACCATCTTCAAGTTCAACTATGTCAAACAGACTAACATTAACATTAAAATAACCATTATCCCGTATATTGATTATCTCATGCTGAAATCGAGGAATCATAGAATCATAGAATCACCAACGTTGGAAAAGACCTCCAAGGTCTTCTAGTCCAGCCGTCCACCTAACATCAATATTTCCCCACTAAATCATACCCTTTAGTACAGCATCTAAACATTTCTTGAACACCTCCAGGGATGGAAGTTCCTCCACATCCCTGGGAAGCCCATTTCAGCACCTGACCACTCTTTTGGATAAATTTTTCCTAACTTCCAACTTGAATCTCCCCTGGTGCAAATTGAGGCCATTCCCTCTAGTCCTACCACTGCTTATGAGGGAAAAGAGGCAAACACCCATCTCACTGCAACCTCCTTTCAGGGAGCTGTAGAGAGCAATAAGGTCACACTCTGAGCCTCTTCTTCTCCAATAATCCCAATTCCTTCAGCCACTCCTCATAAGACTTGTGCTTCAGACTCCTCACCAGCTTCGCTGTCTTTCTCTGGACATACTTCAGAGTTTTGATGTCCCTCTTGTAGTGAGAGGCCCAAAACTGAACTTAGTACTCAAGACGTGGCCTCACCAGGGCTGAGTTCAGAGGGATGACCACTTCCTTGCTCCTGCTGGCTACACTATTTCTGATACAAGCCAGGATGTCATTGGCATTCTTGGCCACCTGGGTAAGCTGCTGGATCATGTTCAGCTGAGCATCAACCAAAACCCACAGTTCTGTTTCTTCCACACAGTCCTCCAGACACTGTGCCCCAAGCCTATAGTGTTGCCTGGGGTTGTTGTGGCCAAAGTGCAGAACCAGCAAGTGTTCTCATTGAACTTCATCCCTTTGGCCTCAGCCCAGCTATCCAGCTTGTCCAGATCACTTTGTAGGGCCTTTTTACCCTCTGGCAGATCAACACTTCCTGCTAACTTGGTGTCATCTGCAGACTTACTGAGAGTGCACTCAATCCCCTTGTCTAGACCATCAATAAAGATATTAAACAAGGCAGGCCCTGATACCAACCCCTGGGGAACATCACTCATGACCATTCGCAAGCTGCATTTAACTCCATTCACCACCACTCTCTGCACCCAGCTATCAAGCCTATTCTTTACCCAGCAAAGATTGTATCTGCTCTAGCCACAGGCTGCCAGCTTCCCTGGAGAATACTGTAAGAGACAGTGTCAAAGGCTCTGCTGAAGGTGTCTAGGTGAAGTACATCAACAGGCCTTCCCTCATCCACCAGGCAGGTCACTCGATCATAGAAAGTAATCAGCTTGGTCAGGTAGGACCTGCCTTTCATGGACCCATGCTGACTGGGCCTGATCCCCCAGCTGTCCTGCACATTCCATATTATCTGCTCCATAACCTTTCCTGGCACCAAGGTCATGCTGATGCAACTGTAGTTCCCTGGATCCTCCTTACAACCCTTCTTTTAGATGAGAGTCACACTGGCAAGCCTCCAATCCTTTGGGACTTCTCCAGTTGACCAGGAAAACAGATAGTTGGCGGAAAGCGGCTTGGCTGCACTCACTGGTGGATCTCATCTGGCCCCATGGTCTTGTGACAGCTCAGGAGGAGGAGTAGGTCTCTAACTGTTTCCACCTGAATTGTTGGGTATATATTCTGCTTCCCATCCCAGGCTTCCAGGTAAGGGGGTAGACAACCCCAAAGATAATTGGTCTGACTTTTAAAGACAGATGTAAAGAAAACATTGAGTCTCAGAACCTGAGACTTTTTCTTATCTTCAGTGGTCAGATTCCCTGCCAAATGCAGGAAAGGATGGAGACTCAGTAAAAGAGGATGTAGTGGCTAAATTATGTGCCAAAATCTTATCACAACTGCAATCCAAGTATAACTAGAGCAGAAGTTTTGTGGTTTGTTAATGTTGACTCTGTTGACTCCCCACCTAGCAACCTTTAAAAAGGTCATGAACTACTAACTTGAGAAACATAAGACCAAAGCACATGTCAGAAAAGATCCAGGCTTTATATGAATACCTGCAAAGATGAATGGCTCACTCCTCTCCCTGGTGATCTGCTCATGTGACTCTTGTGATAATGTTTACTGTTCCAAAAACCTGAACCATTCTGTTTTTGTCTTATTATTGATTCAGACTAAAACATTTGCCACAGAATAGCAAATGACAGTCAAAGAGAAAACTGAAACACCTGCTGTATGGAATTTAATTCTGCTCTATGATGCTGATACTAGCATTCTAAGACAGAGTTGCCTTCTCTTTCTTTACAAGACAATCTCACTGCTTTCCTCTGGGTAGCTGGATGGTGGGATAGTTAAATTAACCCATGCCTTCCCATTGCTGAAATTCTTCCTGGCTGTCATATCTCTTTGGATTTTGAAAGGCTGTAAGAGTATTGCAGTGCTCGCTCTGCAAGTTAAGCCAAAACCTTCTGCTGCAGCCATCACTCTTCTGCTCAGAGATATTCCATGATACCCTGCTACCATCATTCTTCTTTCTCCCTGCCATAATGCAGCAAAGATGTTTTGCCAGCAATGCTCTCACAAGACTTTTCTTCAAAAGAAACGAAGCAAAAACAGAAATTGCCTGGGTTTGTATTTTTTCTAAATAGTAGTTAACTCCACCTTTACTACAGACATCTGCACGTGGCTGTACATATACACGTGCAACTTAGGCACACACACCCAGCCATGCGCCTTGTTTCCTTTTCCAGCAAAGGCCTGGGCTCGGCTTACACTTTCTCAGTAGTGTAATCAGCTGTAGAAATTACGTTGTATTATAATACTTCTATCTAGATATATTCTCTGTCCTTCTTGCTAAAATCAAAGAGTTATGGAGGATTGAATCAAGCACTTATAGGTACAGTTCAGCCTTCAGCAAACTGCAGCATGAAATCATCACTTAGTTGTATTCCATCAGCTATGTGACAAAGTTGTAATTAGCCCTGTGAATGCTGCTGTTTCATATGCAAGACACAAAGTAGTTCTTTTTTGCCCTGCAAAGGCATCCAGATATATCTCTTCATTTATTGAGTTGTTGATACAAAGAAGCCCAGTTAGTAGGCCATGTCTGTACGTCTCTTTATTGTGAGAAAAGCAGGATTAACCTTCCTAAGTGAAAGGGGTGCAATAAGCCAAATACCAAAGTCATTAGAGTAATACGAGGGATGAATTTGGGAAATGTCTCTAAAACTCCAAACTGTTAAATGCTAGGATTTAATTGGATTCAAGTAACTTATTAATGTAAAAATGAGCGATCCAATATATTGTCAGAAAATCAAGTGTGAAAAGCTCAGTTGCCTGAGGAAGACAAAAAGGGAAAGGGAAAGGGAAAGGGAAAGGGAAAGGGAAAGGGAAAGGGAAAGGGAAAGGGAAAGGGAAAGGGAAAGGGAAAGGGAAAGGGAAAGGAAAAGAAAAAGGAAAAGGAAAAGGAAAAGAAAAAGAAAAAGAAAAAGAAAAAGAAAAAGAAAAAGAAAAAGAAAAAGAAAAAGAAAAAGAAAAAGAAAAAGAAAAAGAAAAAGAAAAAGAAAAAGAAAAAGAAAAAGAAAAAGAAAAAGGAAAAAAAGAAAAAAAGAAAACTTTCATATCCTGGGTCATTCCATCAGTCCTTCCATATTAACCTGTAAGCATACATAACACTAACAAAGAGAGCAGTTCTAAACTAAGTTTCAAGTCAAAAGTTGAAATGTAGGAAGTGCCAGAATGAGGACTGCCCATGAAAATTTAATTCAGCAGTCTTCTGTGTTTGTGGCAAGATGAAGTTTTATTCCTCAGAACCCTCTTGTCTTCTTAGTGCTCAAAATGGATGCACACTCTTGATGAGCAATTGCTCTGTTTTGCATTCTTCTTGCTCACTGTGCACATCCCCGGATTTACTTCTGCTTCAAATTCTATTTTATAGATTAATTCTGAGTTTCACACTGGCTTTTAGATAATGCTTATCAATATGAAGTAAGAGAAGATCACAGAAAAAATCTTCTATAGTATTTATCCCCTTGAGGTGAGGAGATACGATTCTTCCCACCTTAGAGTTTTAAGAAGATACAACTATGAAGTATTTGCTGACCTGAGCAGTTCAGTTGGACAAGTCTTGTGACATTAGTCTTCAGAGTTGTTTTGGGTTTGAAATACTGAACCTTCCAACTTCTGCTGCTCTTCTGCAGCTGTGACTGCTCACTACTTCAGCCAGTCACATACAGGGAATTCCAATCATGTAACCAAATACCGGGAACAACTACTACTAAAAAAAGTTAGCAAACTGAAATCTTAACACAAACCTTTAAAAGACAAATTTGGACACAGATCTTACACCAATTGCTAATTCCTCTTCAGGAGCTCTACAGAGATTTATGAAAGAAACAGTCATAAAGGTCAGGACAGCATCCTTTTCTGCAGCCTCTTCCTAAGAGTATTCTGAACTGTCTCATCCAAAATTACTGACACAGTCATAGAACAGGAGAAGTTTCAATACCAAACTAAATACATATCAATCACTTTTATAAGTTCTCAAAAAAAATCTCTTCTACACTGGCTTGTATGTAACAGTATTAATCTGTAACAGCTGTGGCCCAGATTCTTACCTTTCTATCCATTCTGAATAGTGCTCAACTTAACCTGTGGATGGAGCTACCAGAGAAGGTTTGGAGTTCAGCGCTGTCAATTATATATTCCAGATGGATATTAGGAAAAAAGTCTTCTCAAAAGGAGTAATAAGGCATTGGAGCTGGGGAGGTAGTGGAGTCACCGTCCTTGGAGGTGTTCAAGGAAAGGGCAGATGTGGCATGGGCTGACATGGTTTTGTGGGCATGTTGGTGATGGGTTGATGATTGGACTAGATCATCTTTTTCCAACCTTTATGACTTTATGATTCTGTGATATTTGAAATTTGCTGCAATCTGTCCTTCTGAAAGTAAAAAAAAATATCATTTCTGTATATTGGCAATGCCCAAAGTTTAAGCTTTATTCTGTGTAAACTGTACTATTAAGCACAGCACTGCTTCCTTATCTTCAACAATGCATTTCTATTTTTTCTTCCACAATGTCTGTTTTGCTACTAAAATCAAAAAGCTGAGTAGTAAGTTTGCTATAATATTTTTAATTTGCTTCACCCTCCAGTGCATTTTCTGAAGAAATAAATGAATCCTTGGCAGGCTATTTCATCTCAAAGGACAGGCCCTTGCTGGAGAAAATGTTGTGGAGTAAAAGTAGCAAATGGTGATCTCCATGTTGGCAGAACTCCCCAAAAGCAACCTTCAAAGTTAAAAATAAGCCTTGCTTTCATTGCCATCTTAAAACCAAGGCAAGCAAGCAACATAATACTAAAATGAAGTAGTAGTTAAAAAAATACCCCGTAATGCTTTATGCGCAAAACTTACAGAGCTATGGAAAGAAAAGCCACTAGAATAAGAGGGATTTTTCTTGTATTGTTCATGCATTCTAGCACCCTTTTAATAAGAGATTACCAGGAAAAACAACGCAGCATCTTTCTGGAAAAGCTAATCATCTGATCTCGTTGTCCATGCCACATAATTGCTGCTAATTCATGTTCCATTATGTCATACTCCACAATGTCCTTTCGCTTGTGCTCACAGTCCTGTTATCTCTTTTTCCTCCACTCACGTCTTCCTCTCCGGTCCTCCTAGCCACAGGAAAAGGTTTTCATTTACTGTTTTCTGAGAGCTTGCGGCTACTAAAACCGCTTTGGTATTTATGATAAGTATTAGTATCTATACAATTTTATTGACTCATGCAACAGCCCTCTGCTCTTCTATGGTATTTGCCTTCCACCCACATTCTCTACCTTCCCAGATTTGAGCTGGCATTTCTTTCTCTCTCTGTCCCTCCCTGTGACTCATTCTGCCTGCTTGGAAGCGCCAAGCACACTTCAGCAGCTCTAGGGACTGTGTTGCCTCCCCTTACTATGTAGCTGAACTCCTTACCTGAATTAGAAGCAGGTTTGCCTTGCTTCCTCCTCAGATGTACTTTGACCCTAGCACTGATAACTTATAGGAAAAGCTGAGGAATCACTTTGCTTCAACAGCAGTACTGGGGTTGTACAATGGATCCTCACCATCCCATTTTCATAAAGATGCTACTGTGTGACAGTGCTATCACTCCATCCAAAAGCATAGAGAAGGCTGCTGTGCTGCAGTAGCAGGGCTACTTTATGTGGGATTTACACAGATTCTGTTCATCAGTTTGGAAATCCATGCATCACAATGACTGCCAGGACTGCATTTTCCCTACACTAACTGGGGTTCATGATGTATCATGGGCACAGAGTTTTATCATCCTATTTGCTACCTTCTTACTTTCTTGCCTCTCAGAATTCTCACCCAAAGTTGATATATTTGAACAGGAATTCAGCAACAATGTTGGTTAGCGTTTTTCATTAGGCTCCATTTTTTATGCCAAACAGTGTTGCCAAAGGTGCTGATGTTAGGCAACCAGGCCCCCAAGGTTCTCTCTGCCACCAAGCAAAGAGCTAGTCACTTCCCAGGATGAGTCACAGGAGGTGGATTAAACAACTCCACAGACCTGTCTGTTTCTCTTTCAATCTTATGTGGCACGCAAGGAGGCCAGAATCCCAACCTGACTCTCTCAGTTGCCTAAATCTGGTTGCATGAATCCACTTCTACATGTTGCTGCAGATAAACATTGAAATGGATTGCAACATGCAGCAGCTTTGATAGCTCTTTTTTTTCATCTTTGTTTACTTCTTATTGTGGAGCAATTGTAGTTTCTGTATATTGAATTTTTCAAATAAAAAATCCTATGCACAAATATGTATTCCAGTTCACTTCAAAAACAACTCTGGATATTAATATCCAGGCCAATTTTCTGCCACTCCACATCAAGTCATCCTTGAGGAGCCACTTTGGTATGCCTCAACTTTATCATGAGCTACCAAACACGAGCAGAAGCTGCGGTATCTGCCATCCTTCTGGGTCACATTTTAATGCCCTGTCTGTGTTATTAGGTTATTAGCCACTCCTCACCTTGATCTGAAGCATACTGAAATCAGTAGAGGTCTCTTCACTCATTTAATGGGACAGGGGAACCATTTCCCTGACCAAGAAGAGTCTTTAGAGTGTTCATCAGTACGTGACAGACAGGTGAATTCAAACCTTTCATGAGGAAGGGGTCTGAACCAATGCTGAAAGAAGGTGTCAGTTCTCCAATGATCAGGGACCAGTTAGGTCTGCTGTTACAGTTCCCAGCATCGTACTTTTTAATGCTGCTGGTGGTGTACTAATCTTCATTTGTTTGGCTGGGGATGACTTGTCATAACACATGAGTGGTTTAACAAGTGAAGATAAGAGCCTTTTCTAACACTAAGCTTTTCTATATCTGCCTCATAGAGCATTCTGCATTTGAATAACATGGCTGTTGAGCAATCTTAGATTTGCACTACCATTTATGGCTTAGCTTTTGACTTTTATGCAATTAGCAGAAGTGGTAGCATTTACTGGCTTTCAAAGACTATTCCTTCTTTCTCCCTCCTGCTGCAACCTCCACACCCTCTCCTCCAGTCAGCTCTGTCTCAAACTGGGAGGTAACTGGAGCAATTTGACTAACCCCATTAAAGCAAATGATTGTAGCAAACAAACATGGGCCAAGACAAAGGCTGCTGAATTCCTCAGGAGGCTGAGGACTCCAGAAAAATGACTGTCCTCCATGCAGTAGAGATCCAACAATATGCATATGGGAAAGAGTCAGTATCAGTTCTCACTGCTTAGTATTCCCATCCTACGTGTTGTCCCCTCCTCTCTTTCCCTACCACATTGGTAGCTGGGGTGCGGCTCTGCAATAAGAGGCACTGGGAAGGCAAGAAGTGCTACATGGACAAGGCATGCACCTCCAGCTGGCTATGGCACACACCTGTGAGTCATGCAATATTCTCTAGGCTTTCAGTAAAGGTGACTGTCTTCACCAAGCTCCTAACAGTGCTGGGAAACAGATCATTGAAAGGACATCTCTCTATCACCCAGGTTTTCCAAGGAACTGAAAGCCAGATTTCTGGCACAGGAGCAGTGTGATTTCCTCAAGAGCTCATATCTTCCTTGGGTATCTGAGTGACATTACATACTCAGCTTGTTATTTATGCAGATTTGTCCCAATCAGCTTTGATGACTGCAGGCAAATTTCCCAAAGAGTTCTGACTTCATGCTTTAAATGCAGTTCTAAAAGTGACCCAGGCTGACCAAGCAAAAGGCTGAGAGCAAAGGGGCAAGACAAACATCCCTGATCAGAAAAAAATGTGGCAGCAAACAGACTGGTGAGGCAACCACCTGCCCTAGGGAGTGAAGCACACACATCACTGTGGCTGAAAGCACAGCCCTCCGGTGTTAGTCCCATGGAGCACACCAGGCTGGGCTTTAGAGTGTGTGGAAAGTTTTAAGCATGCATGTGTTCCCACTGAGTTCAAACCAGAGCCAATGGGATACTCCCAGGCTTAAGTTCTTTGACAAAAATTGGCCGCAAAATGTCAGCCTCCTACTGAACTGAATGAGGTGGGAACTCGATACGGCAGATTGCTTTGTTCAGCACATACACTGATATCGCACACATTGTGGTGGTATCAGCTGGTGAGATGCAGAAATGCCTCGTACATAGCTTATCCTGCACTTCTCCTGCTTCCAGCCCATTAACCCAGGCATGCTGGAGCCACTTTTGGAGCTCCAAACCCAAGCAGCACTTACTAACCCACTAGCATGTAGATAAGCATATTTCCACATGATGTTATTTCCCACAGCAGAGATGCAGCAGTCTTGGTAAACTGGCAGACTTCATGTGCAATATCCTACATACCATTAGCACAGGCAGCGTCCTGGTAGCAAAAAACTACCAAGGATAACAAAATGTCTCATCCAGCATTGTGTGCCTGGGCCCCAAGTGAGACGATGCTGAAATTCACTTTCCAGGTTGACACCGATTGCCACGTCATTAGGGCTGTGCCAGCTGCAGGGATTTTTCACAATAATTTCACAATTGCACACCATGGCACTCCACAGTGCCCATGCTGTTACAAGCAAGTCACCAAATTCTTCATGTTAAAAATAGCTGGCTTTAAAGGGAGACGGACACAAGTATAAAAATGGTATAACTCCTTTACGTGTTTCTAGGACAACTTTTACCCTTCAGGGCATCCTACAGGAGCAGAGAAGGTGAACTGAACCTGGCTGTGCTCCCACCTCATCCTCCAGAAGCACGTGCTTTTGCTCAAGTGCAGGACTCCAGGGAAGCCATCCCTGAAATACGTGATGACAGTAAGGCTTTGTTGGCACAGGCTTACACACGCCCAGCAACGTTTTGCACACGTACTGGCAGGCTCTCACATGGAGAGTAATTGGGGCCAACTGTGTTAACATGTCCTTGTTCATTACAGGGAAACTGGAGCACTATACTGATCTTGAATATATTCTCAAGTAATTCATCTTGCTACAAATCTGCTTTCATTGAAATCTGGTGAAAATGACAATCAGTGTGCTTAACCACTTCACTCCTAACCATTTAACCAGAAGCTTTTAGGCCATGTACTGTTGCATTGCTTTTGGATGAAGCAGCAACTGGAGGTTCCTTAGAGCTGCTTTGATCGTGGGACTGAGAGCTGGAATTCAAGTTCTCCACCTCTGCAACAACAGCCCTGCTCCACTCCCTGCTGGAATATATCCTAAAGGCTCCAGCCCCAAAATTATTTCCCATGGAAGTTTCTTAAGTAGCAGAAGCTCCAGTTCCCAGGTCCTTCTGTCCAAATCTCTACTTCTCTGGCAACTGATGTTGCGTAAGGAAATTCTGGAGCAACACACACCAGCTATTTTATACCAAAATATACAAATGCAAAACTAAATCTCTTAGCAGCACGAGAGGCCATGTCTAACCAGGTTCTTTACACTCCATGTAAGTAACACTGCGAGATGTTCTGCTGCTACAGGTAAAGGCCAGATAAGCACAGCTCTGATTTCTTTTCTCTCTAATGAAATTCAAACCTGTTTCTAAACTCAGGGAGGTCAGAGATTTTGATGAAGAACTGTCTTTCACTGAGTCCTTGGGACTAGCCCAGCTCCAGAAGCAGTGTGATACAGAGGGAGAACAGGATAAAAGTACTGATGAAGATGAAAAGAGGATCATGAAGGAAGAGGTATAGGTGATAATGTAACATCATTCTGACAGTAGTTCTCCCTCTGTTCTCTGCAGGATAGTTAATAGCAAAGCCCAGTATTTTTCTCACTGGTCCTATCTGCCAGCACATTGCCGGAGATTTTTTGAGAATTCCCTGCTCCTCAGTAGTTAAATTTTGTCCTGTGCAATTTTCAGATTTCTGACAGAACTGCTGGTGACAGTTGTAATAATATTCTGTAAAATGTTGTGGTAGTGATTCTTTGAATGCCTTTGTGGTTTGCTGTCCAGAGTTATAATAACCTATGTTTGCCCAGATATGTGTTCTCAGCTTGGAAGCTCTAGAGCCAGCATTTGCTTCTATGCCCGGATGACTGCACGTGTGTGCAAGCATGTGCTGCTGAGCCTGTGAGCAAGCCTCCCTCCAGGTATTTTCAGTGTGCTCCCCACTTCCCATGTAGCATCTCTCAGCTTTCACATCTTAAAGAAAGTAGATGACCTTTGGCTAGTTGTGTGTAATGGAGGAGAATCCACCTAGAGAGACCATCGTTGGCTTCTGAGCCTTATTTCAGTGTCCTGTGTTTCTCCACCAGTTATCTTAATCATTCTGTTAGAGAAAAAAATAATGGACAGAATGGAAGAGAGGAAGAAAAAGAATAACACAGCTCTGGGATTGTATAACTGGGGACAAGATTCAAATCAGCATAGCTGCACTGATTTTAGTTTGATAAGATAGTCTACTTCAGATGACAGCCTTGCTCTGTTTATCTCCAGGAGTTTAATTTCACTTCCTCACAAGGATGAGATACAATAGCCAGATTGCATTAACATTGTCCTGGTGTTAGGTCTACTTATATATATGCCTTTAGTGAAAACTGCTGACTAAAATCTTAGGGAAGAGCTTGTGTGACTTAAATTGAAATAATGTGAGTATGAGATACCGATTTCAATTCAAACTGGAAAGAGGATTCACAAGGGTAAAAAAGAAAATTAGAAAATCATTCAGAGTCTTAGTGGACATTTTTATGTGACTTTCTATATTCCTTATACGTATACACACACACGCATATATATGTGTGTTCGTGAACAAAAAAATGGAAGACAAAAATGCGAAATATGGGTGGACCTGGATTCAGTTTTCTTAAAAAATAAAAGTTAAAAATGAAGATATACCCCAAAATATTTGAAAAATTAATAAACTACATCCTAATAGTGCATGAATATTACAAAAAAAGCCGAGATTCTCTACTCCCTGTCAAGCAATAGCTCCTATACATATTTTAAAAACAGGATCCTCATCTGCTGAAAAATTGAAGAGAGTTCTTGAGATGGGAAGAAAAGAGCTGAATTTAGTTTGAGAAGAAAATCCTTCATGGTTTGGCTGCACACAAACAATGTTATACCCTCTGAAAGCCTGGCTTTTGAAATGAACTCACGCTCTAGAAGAAGGAAAAGCTTTCCATGGAGCTTCCCTGCACAGTGGCCATCCCCCTTTGCCTCCAGCACACTGGTATTACACAGCATTTGCTGTAATGGAAGAATTGTGATATTATGCTATTAATACAGACATCATATACTGCGGTATGGAATCCACAGGCCAGACAGGGCATTTTCTCCCTAGTACCTTGGTATTCACCAATGAAACCCTTTAATCTGTGTGCATGTTAACCATTATTATTAGAGTATCACTAAATTTCTAAACCTGAAAGTGCACCCTCACAAAGCTTTAGGTTTAGTGGATGATAGCAAATTGGAATGCTAAATAGTGAAATTGTCCTTGGGAGTTTACATTCAAGAGCCTTGTCAGAGACCCCAAAATCTGCAAGGCTAAGCACAATTTATGTGGAGCAGCCATGCAGAAAATCTTCTTCCAAAGCCAAATTCTCTTATTGATGTAAACTCCGCTTTGTCTCTTACCTCTTTTACATGCCTTCCCCTGCATCTCTGCCCCTGCCCCCTCCTCAAAAGGGGGATCATCCTTCTCTCACTGAAATTAGCAACTAGCATGTCCTGCCTTGTCCTTTGTTGTCTCTTTCTGACTAGTGATGGTCAGTCCTCCACATGAGACAAATCAGCTTCAGTGGCACAGTACAAAGTCTCTTGCCTGAGACTGGCTTTCCTGAGCTGCTTTGCTCATGCTTTCTGATTGTGTCTCCTGTCTCTGTGCTTCCTGCTGGTTCCAGGTTATGCTCCTCTCCTGACTACAGTCCTCATTTTGAGTTGCAAAAGACATGCTCCCAGGTGATTAAATTTCTGATTAACTGGTGGGGCTTTGAACAACAAGAAAGGCTAAATAATAATTCTGCTAAACACTGGGCCTCCTAAGAACTGCCTTCCACTAAAGCCCATTTCATTCTCCAGCACCATCTCTTCTGTTTTTCATGCTTCCTCTACCTCTGTTTTTCTTCCTTCCTGCTGCTAAACTCCTTCCCCTTTTCTCTTCCTTGTTTTCTTGCTCTCCTTCCTGTTGGATTTTCCAGCTCCTACATCCCAAAGCACCTGGAACAGACACTTGGTCCTTGCACACAGACATTGGGCTAAAAGGAAAAGTCTGACCCAGGCACACCAAGTCAAGATTTCTCTGGCTTTCTATGTTTTGGACTCACTTTTGGAGTTTGTTATTAAATATATATTAAATACATATATATTTAATATATATATAAACTGAGAGCAACCATTTAACTTTGGAAACTTTGGAACTTGCTTTAGGAAAGAGTTAATCATGTGTTGAAATCCCTTTGTGTTCAGAGAACGTATGGGGGTGAATGTATGAATGTATAGGCCTTGTGTATGTCCAGTGTTTTCTAGGTGTAGGCTGTGGTCTGCTTGAATATAGGCATGTAACTACAAGTTCTCTTAAGTTCTGTATGCTTATATTTCTCCATATGTTTTCTTGAACTTAAGCTTCAGCTGCTATTGGAGGGAGGCTTCTATTCTGGAAATAGAAACTCAACATAAAATGGCTCCAAATAAGCAGAGAAACTTATGAAAAGCAGGCTTTGTAGTGCTACTTGTTTTTTGTTTTTAAACAGTTAAAGAATTATGAATTTTATACATATTTATACATATTTATATCTCTGTATATAGTCTATCAAACATAATCTTATCCCTACTTCTTCCAATCTCCTTCTATTTCTCTTAACAGAAACAATTTTTCACAATGAAAGGATATATGAAATAACATATTTTTGTTTATTATTTTAAGTCAAATAAAAGTAAATTCAAAATAATATACATCACAGTCTGATAACAATAAACCACTATGAAATATCTTCTGATATGATGTTCCTGACATTTTTCTTGTATGATAGAAAGTAGATAATACCACAGTCTCACAATTAACACAATATCATTGGTTTTTTTCATTCCTGTCTGTTGCATCTGACCATCCATTGCTGCAATGGATTTGTCTGGATTTTTCTATCGTAACAATCACTCTTAACTATCTTATCTTATCTATCACTTTTTTAGTATCACAGCTTGCTTTGCTTCCAAGTGTAATAGAGAAGAAGGTGAGTGACTCACTGTTCTGAGAAACTAATGTAAGAAATTAATGTCTTCATGCTAGCATAAATGTAAATTTCCCCCTAGGAAAAAAAGTCAACTCTTAGGATTTTCTTCAGCTCCAGGTAGACTGGTAAGAACATTGAACAGCTTGATACTAGCCAAGAAAAGCCACAGTGACATTCCTTCAGTGTGCTGGCAACATGCAACCCACCCAAGTGTTTTCTGGGAGGGAGTCTCTTCAGGGCATGCTGGTATAGGAGCCAATCTTATTCATTGCCAACTAAAGCTGGCCCTGGCTCCGCTTTCAGGTAGGTTGAAGAGAAGAACTGGTAATGGTTTGAGAGCTGCAGTGAGATCAAGAAAGCTTCCCTTCAGTTCTCTGTCCTGCTGGGCTGTGTGGTTAAAGCCAAATGATTTGTTTCCCGCATCCTACAGCTCAATATCTGGGAAATAAGGCATTTCCCAATAACCTGGCACGCTAAGGGGCATACACACAAGTCTGTGGTACTTTTAGAGACTGTGGCAAAAGGGACCACTGACAGTGTAATTAGCTGCTGGAAGAGCTACCAGCAAAGCTCACTGATTCAATTTCTCTGCTATATATATTTAGGTATATGAGGAATAAAAGGAGAAAGCAGTGTGATCTTCTATCTAATAGTAGTTTTTCTGCTGAGGGATGGTGTAATAAGACTTAAGATGTAAGCTCAGTTTTGAATCCAAATACAATGCCGCCTAAGATGCCAGGGTGTGTATTTACCCTCTGAGAGATCATTTTGTATCACACCACGTTGATCTGCCACCTGCCATCTTCCAGTGCCTGAATCCTCTACTACACAGTAATGAAAAATGAAGCACTTCAAAGGGTGAAATGCACACTGAAAACAACAGATCAATGTAGAATTTAGGTTAATAAATACTGTTTTTCCTACTTTACAGAAATTATTCTGGGAAACTGTGTGGCTCGGGGGATGGGTATTGGTATATGGAGCCTTTCATCGCTGATCCAAACATGACCAGTCAGTAGTCAGTAGTGATCAAAAAATGGTTACCATTTGGCAGATGCTTTGTGGCCTAGAGTATTTGAAATGAGTTGATGGTCTTAATCCAGTTCCCAGTGGACAACTATCCACATCACAGAAACCACCGCCACAATTGGCACCCTTATTGGCAGCCTTAGCAGGTTGGCCAAGGATTAAATAAGTACAGAGAGCGAGCCACCCGCTGATGCCTAGCTAGAGGTTGCCCCTCTAGGTCATGGATGAGACATAGAGATGGGGTGGAGTGGGGAAGCACACACACCCTCTGTTTGTGCTGTGCTGGTTTGCGGGTAAGGAGAAGAATTCATTTTCCAGAGCAGTGATTCAGGCACCCTTCATAAGCACTATATTCTTGTGCATGAATTTGAATATGAATGGAATAGAGACTTCAAAACAGAAGGACTTGCAGGATCAATTCTTAAAAAATAAAAACAAAAATAAATTTTAAAAGGGGTTAACTAATTTCCAGGGAATTTATCAGATCCAGTGTAATTATACTGGTGTTGCACTTCAGAAAATGTGTACAAGTAACCTGCGGAAGCAGCTTCAGTTTGGAAACATTCCTTTTGTTGTGCTATGTTGTCAGTCATCACTTTAATTACCTCACAAGGTGTCTTAGAAGGAACACAATCCATGCCAGCTACTGTCAGCAAGCTAATGCTGATTTCCAATTAGGTATACAATGGCAACTATCATGTAAGCAAAGATGTAATAGGCCTCAAAAAAACATATCGAGCAAGATGAAGAAAAGCAAACAGGTCTTTTGTTAGCATTGAAAGTGCTTTGCTTTTCCAGAGAGGTAAAATATGCCAGGCCCCCTGATTTACCTTTACCCAACAAAGGAAACCTTCCTTAGTGAGCTGATGGATTTTGCCAAGTCTTTCCAATAAACAGCAAAATGCCATGAGGTAAGGCCTGCAGCAATTCAGAAAAAGGTTGGATGGAGACAAAATTTCAATTTACACATGCAAGTCAGCACCTTGCCTGGCTGAACACAGGGCAAAGATCACAAACATTGCCCAGCACTGAGGTGTGAGACTTCTCCCTCCCTGCAGCCAAGGTGAGCATGACCAGACTAGGAGCTGTAGTTCATGGCAAGCAATGACTGCTCTGCCCAGACAAAGACACAGGGAGTAAATGCTGTGAGCTGGAGGCTCCATTTCTTATTCACCTCAGTGGCAGCCTGAGAATCTCATCATCCACCAGACACTGTCACACCAAGTCGTTAATAAGAAGGTGGAAACCCATCTGTTAGGTATTCTTCGCACCCTGACTGATTTAATGCCTAGCCTTCATACTTGCCTGTAGCAGGGATGAAATGCCAGTCAGCCTGCAAAACCAAGGCATTTGCTATCTACAAGAAGGAGCTGTCATTTGATCTTTGCAATTTGGTCATTCCTCATCTATTTCAGGCTTTATAGTCCTCTCTGTAAGATGAAAATTCTGTAAGGTAAACATGGCTAACTATTAAAGATTCCCTGTCTGTGATACACCTTCTGCCTGCTCTTGGGGAGTTATTTCCACTTGTTTTCATTTGCACCTGGAACGGGAAGGCCCAGGCTTGGGAGCAAGCACAGAACCAAACAATGAGGAGGAGCTCTGCCTACCAGCAGCAGGGATCCTACTCAGCACAGCACCCTGCCTAACCTCAGGTGTCCACAAGCTTCTGCCACACCAGCACCTGCCAGGTGTGAAGAGCACACTTGTAGAAGTACTTGACCTAAACTCTGCAAATTTCCTAATTGCAGTAAGACAACACTTGAGGGTGTGGTTAGCACAGAAATTACACTCACGGACAGACTGGGAGTGCCTGGCTGCATCTCCTTCCTGTCTTGCCCCTGAGGCATGAGTATCTCAGCTGGTGCCACCTGCCAAGCCCTGATGAGGGGCTGGGCTGAGAGAGGAGCACAGCACATAAGGGCTGGCACACCAGTGCGTTCCTTAAAATCCTGTATTAGCACTGGGATGATGGCCTTGCTCTGCTCAGAAGCATAGCTACATTCGAGTTTACAACTCAAAGCATCCTGCTGGGAGTTTTCAAAATGTTCTGCCCTTTTCTCCCCGTAGAGGACAAAACCAAAGCAAAACACAGGCTTTATAGCTTCCAAAGGGCTCTGACCATAAAAAAAGCACAGAGACTTCAAAGTATATCTAGGTGAGGTCACACTGCGCATGTTGCCACTATTTGCAAGTCCTTGTCACCCTTCATGTTCTTTCTCATCCCCAGCTCAAGGTGTAAAGCCCATCCTCCACAATGAGTGGCTGGGTGCCAGCAGGAGAAGTCAGAGCAGACCCTGGCTGTGCCAGGCCTGCCAAGCTCCTCAGGAGCAAGAGAGATACAAAACACAAGACAAAGCCCTGAGCCCAGAGGTAAGTTACTCTCGGTCAAAAGGATCTGTCTGGGGAACAAACGTATGGAGATTAGACTAAGCCAGAGCTTAGTGACCTTTAGGTCATAGTGCAAGAACTTCCCCGTTGATACATCTCTTACAACATAACTGGTGTGACATTAACAACAATAACTCGACCCCATTCTACCCTCAGGAGCACCCACTCTTGGCACAGCTCCCCATGGACAGAAGGGAGAGGAATAAAAACCTCCGGGAAGCCTATACGGGATGTGCCAGTCTCCTTGATGTGGGTAGTGCTCACATGCTGGGGTGGGAGGTGCCAGTAAAGAAAGGCAACCCAACACTGTAAAACTAAGTCAGGTACCCCTTAAGGCCGTGGGACTGGAGAAAAAGGAATATACTATGAATCAGATGAAGCCATGTGACAGCATCAAAATCCACTGTATCTAAGCTACTTTGTGTGAGCTAGCTGTAGCCTATAACAGTAGGGAATGGATTTAAGCCTTTTCTGCTCCTGGCTCCCTGTAGTGTCCTCCACCCAGAAAAACCCTCCCCAATTTAAGGCTCAGCACAACAGGTCTGATTCAGAAATGTTCCCCTTCCTCTTCACTCCCCTTCAATTTCTCTCCCTGAGTCACTGGACTACAATACAACTTTAATGTGGAAAGTTTTGTGGGTACGTTTTGTTTTCTTTTAAGTTCAGAAAAGAAAAGGTACAACCAGAGGGAGAAAAAGAACGAAAGCATCTCATGGTTGAGAGGACTCTTTTAACCTCAAAGTCACATGGCTTGCTGGCCAGCAGCCAGGGGAGTCATGAGAGATGCTGCCATCCCTCCATGCTCCTTAACCATGTCCTGCCTGCCACCAGCCAGTGCCCCACAGCCTGGTATCACAAGCTAAAAATGTGTCACCTTTAGGGAGGCTCTCCCCAGCTGGAGATGCCCTTGGACATGCAGATATCTCCCCATTGTGCTGGGAATGCTTGGGTGGGCACTGGTCCCACAGACACTCAATGCACTGCCTGGCAAACACTACTTCCCACCCTAGAACAAGTGAAATAATCCCTGCCCCACTCATCTGAGTGCTAGGAGGCCTAATTTGCTTACTGCTTAATGCAGTCCTTGCATGAAAGCAGCTATTACTAAATAGCACTCACATTTTATAAATATGTCTGACTTCAGAAAGATTAGGAGGGTGGATATAATATCCAGGCCCAGAACTGCAGTGCTTAAAAATTTAAATTTAGTGCTCTTCAAGTTGTTTTGCAGGCCCTACATGGAGGCAGGCAGGAATTTCTATCCTAATGGCATATGCTTCTTTCCAGGTGCCCTGTACATAATGGGCAGGTGCTTTTGAAATGCTTCTCCCTCAAAAAACTAAATAAGGTTTTGTTTTTGTGTCAGCTCTTACTAGCGCCAGATACAATGATTTTTTCAACAGTCTGCAGAACTGATTTCTAGCTGTCTGACATGGAGGAGTAGCCTCTTAGTTTACCTTCTGCTGCATATTTCTGGAAAATATGGCCACGCTCCCTTCAAATTGTGTAATGAGGCAGCTTGTGCTGAGCTGCAGGATGGATGCTGGGAGAAGCAGCCCTGGACTTGCTTCAGGCATGGTTCTCCATCAGCTGCAGGAGAGCTGTTCCTGCTTTGTCAGCTCACAAGATGGGTTACAGCCCCAGGAAGAGAAACCCTAGACCTTCAGAGCTGAATAGATGAGACCTACACTGGTGGTCAAACAGAAGGAAACCCTTCTGGAGGCCTTTTTTGGGACTCCGGGCATGCTCTGGTGGAAGTAAATCATCAGCATTACCTTTACAACTTGTACCAAAGCCACAAACACGCCAGTAAAGTCCCCAGGCTTCAAGCAGTTTTCAGAAAAGGTGTCATTGGTGAGCAGCAGGGTGGCCCTACCTCGGATAAGCAATGTGGGATGCAGTGGAGTGACCAGTGGGCTTGGTGCCACTTTACAGGGGAAAGATCTCCTGCCACATGTTAAGTGCCTGAGGCTACATTTTGCCCTCGGTTGCACACTTGCTATACCACTGGATGTCCCTTTTCCTAATTACTTAGGAGCTCAGGGTGAAACTTGACCTTGTACACAAAGCTGGAACAAAGACCATGTCACCATGATGCTTAAGTGGGATTTTTGCAGAAGCATGGATTTTATTCTTTGTGGGTTTCTGCCACAAGGGAAATCTGATCCACAGGCATAGGCTGAAAAGAAAATAGATGTACAGCACTGTAGCTGTGAAGTGGGTACAAACTGTATCCACTGCTATAACTATTTCCAGAGAAAGATACAATAGCTCTCTAACTTGGCCTGTCTTCAGATTTTCTAAAGGTATGATCAGCTATGAAATATTTAACAGGAGATAATTATCTTGCAGTCAAATCCTCGTAGAATCAATATTTTTAATGGTGAGAGAAAAAGTTTTGTTCATAGCTGTCTCAACTTCACAAAAAACTGTCTCTACTGAACAAAGCAGCACTGAACAAGTCAGCAAACTTGCAGCTAATTGCACTATCAAGAAAATGGTATTAAAGAGGAGAGACAGGACAGAACAGAACATGGAAGAATTCAATTCAGTGCTTTGTACAAAGGTTTGTCCTAACAGTGCTCGGGCCGTAACAGAAGAGAGAAGTCACAGAAATACATTGCATATGGACAGAGAAACTCACCAAGAACATTCTCTACTTCTCTATATCTAGGATTTCTTCGCATTTGCACCACCTGAAGTACTTGAAATGCTCCTTAGTCGTGTGTTTTAGCAAGAACAAATATGTAAGAGCTGTCTTGAAGTACCACCAAGTCCTATGCATTCTTTCACAAAGGAGGGAAAACATATCCATCTACCTTCAGGGCAGGGCTGAAGGGAAAGTAAAAGATGTGGGGAAGGAGCCAATAGCCCCTAAAGGACTAGAGACTGTTCTCCGGCAGCTTGCCTCCATGGCTCTGCTTCCAGAGCACGCCTGAGCTCCTGGTCTGTCTTAGCTTCACTTTGCATCTGTCAGTGTCAAGTTTGCTCACTGTTTTCACAGGTGCACAGAAAAATCCCAAAAGTCATGGATATTTTGTTCTCATGCATGGACATTTCAGTCACAGTTCTCATGATCAGAGGCCAGTCCTCATGCAATTCTTACATGTAGAGTGTGAATGTCATACTATGGGAGTTATGGGCCTGATTTGGTGTGGGTTGGAGCAATGCTATTCAGAAGGGCACTGAAGCATCAAGGAGGAAAGAAGAAAAAAATAATGAGAAGAATCAATCAGACAGACCTGGAGTTACAAAAGAGTGTCAGGTAGCTAGCAGGTGTTTCACCAGCATGAGTGAAAGACTGCTGAAAGTCCATTGTGGGCAAAATGACCTGCAGAGGTTCTGGGCTGAAGAAATCAGGCTTGCAACATTAACCAGTTCTGCAATGCCTGGTGTCAGCACGTCTGCAAAGCACCTTTGATCTAGAACTGGTACTCGGTTTCTGCTGTTTGTGGTGAACTGGGAGGGCTATGGCATTAAGTTGTGGTGTTTTGGGGAATCTCAGCAGCAGGATTTCAACCTGAATTTTGCAGCTGCATGCTCTGAGAAAACACTTGGCACCATCATACCTTTATCATACCACATTATGAGGTATACATGGTATATTTTTTCCATTGCATAAATGTGTTTGTCAGTCTAACTATATAATTGCAGCTTTCTTTGTCTGGCTCTCTAACACCTCCTTTGAAAGATTGTCTTCTGAGGGATTGGCCTTGTTGCCTGCTTAATGTGCTAGCGTATCTGCTTTTAATCTGACCTGCTCATCTGAATATTTAATGATGCTTTGTACCCACCTGCAATATTACGTTAGTATCACAACACATGTAGTAATTCCAGGCTGTCATCCTACACATTCTGGATGCTGCCACCTTCTCTTATAATTACTTGTCATGACTTCTTAAAATTTAAGATGTGCTTGAAAAGGAATTCCCAGAACCTTCTTGCCTCAAAGTACTGAGAACAGGGGGTACATCCAAACACACCTGGATTCAGGGATATCCAGAACAGGTGTGTTTGCCCTGAAGCAGGCAGGAAGGAGGGAGGCTACCCACACACTTATCAGACCCCTTGGTTTTAGACAGAGAATTTTCATTTGCGCATTTTGGAGAAATGGTAAACTATCTTCTAGAGTCATATCACTATCACTCTTCTGGTTTTATGTGGCAGCTTCTTTAGAAGGTTCTTTAGGAGATCCCCAAAACAGTCACTATGCTTTCAGGTTTCACCTGTTCTGAATCTAAGCCAACACATCTGCTGGTAGGCAGTACAGTTGAAGTTTCATTCCAAATCCTCTTCTAAATAAGTATTATTACAGTTCAATGTAAAAAGAAATTTTAAAAAAGAGGGAAAAAAGCTCTTCTAGCACTCTGGATGCTGCACAAGTAGAGGCAAACTTGCCCTAAAGCATGCACAGCCCCAGCAACAAGATGAACACGGTGGAAGAGCAGGGAAATGATGGATTTACACCACAACCCGGGGATTGAGTCATAGACAATCCTGTTCTGACAACAGTAGGTTTTAACTCAGAAGCCAGCACAGCTCTGGTCTAACCAAGATGAGAGGAGGGGGCCAGATGATGACTCCAGCTGTGACAGTTAATGTGAGATCATCAGCCACACTGAGGAGCAGAGCAGAGATGTGCCACCATCCCCTTGATCCTAGGAGCTGAGAGAAACTCACTCTTCTCTGTTTGTGCAGCTCCTTCCTACACTGCCCACATTCAGAGACAAGCTTCAGGGACCATCTAATGAGTCCTAATCTTTAGGAATTAGACCTGAGTCCTTTCCTGTAGGCATATGAAGAATATGTGCTTCTTCTAACCCTCTTCCCACAAACAGGGAGAATTGTGAAGGAATTATAGGAATTATAGAATCGTAAGGAAATTGCAGCACCAGCAGATAAGATCCAAAACACGCAGTCATTTTTCTCCTTTGTCTTGTAATCTGCCTGTAATATCTACTGGCTAACATACATTATTTGCTGCATTATGGTCTTAGAATACTTAGCTGCTCTGAAGACTACTATGCACACACACTTTTACATTCTATTCCCAATCACTTTTTAGCAAATAACAGAATTAACTCTGTTTACGCATCAGCAGATAATCCCTGAAATAAGCTTCTTAAGAGCCAACTCTCGTGCTGCTACTGAAGGCACCCAACCCTAAAGATGAGCAGTGAAAGCAGAACAAATGGAAAGCCAGAACAGTGCTGTCTTCTTCAGATGAAGCAGCTAAACACATATCTGTGTACAGACACACAAGCATTCAGACATGCACTACGAGAAGCAGTGCCAAACACCATTATATATGATGTATATAATCCTGTTTTTTATATATTTATACTAATTACCTGGATATTATTAAATGGCAGCTGTATACTTTAAATATGTAATTGGATTACCAAAATACGTCCAGAGCGTTGATGTGCATCAATCACTCGACTGCCGCCTGTTCTATCCAAAGTCCCTTTGCTTTTTTGAGAAGTCGGACACTGATCGCTGCTGGTTGTAACAACCTTCTCAGTGCCTGAGCACACAGAAGATGATCGCTGTACCTCAGAGCGTGCTTAAAGCACAGGAATCGATTTTAGAAAGGACCCTTTTATATGTTCTTTAGGCTAATTCTGGGTGTAGTCTGCAGTAAATTCGCTTTTTTCGCGGCTATTGTGCCCAATCGCGGGTGCCTTTTTCACTCTGCACATCTCACAGTCACCGTTGCCTGGGACGGACTCTGCTCGCAGCCCTCCGGCGGGGCAGGCGGGTCGGGCCGGGCCGGGCCGGGCCGTCATCCCGGGGGGACCGGCAGTTCGGAGGACGAGCACAGCCAAGAGAAGACAGAGAACTTGGGCAAATGACCTGATGGTCCACAGGAGCTTACAGGCTAGTGGCTCGGGAAGCATCCTCCTTTGCAGAGAGAACCAGACAGATAATGCTCGAACGGGCTCTACTATGCTTTAATCTTCTAAAGCTACCATTAGTAAGCCAGAGAAGTCTATTTACCCACAAGACAAACACCACAAGTCCGCTAGGCTTTTCTCCATTGAGCACCGAAATAACTCCTCGTTCTTTAACCCCCGAGCACCGCGAAGTGCCCGCCTCGCTCCGGGGCCGCTCCGGGGCCACTCCGGGTCCGTGGGGCCGGGGGCTGCCGGCAGCGTCCCACGGGTGATGATGGATGGACCGGGAGACGTGCGCCGGTGCCGATCTGCGCTTTGTCGCCTTTCACCTCCTGATCCCTTTCCCTTCTGCTCTGCTGGGCTGCAATAGCTCCGCGGCCTCGGCCTCGGTGACCGGGGGCGGGCAAGGGGAATCTTTATGTCCCCTCGCCGAGTTCTCATGGGCGCGGGGCTGCGCTCAGCAGATCCCTGAGCAGCTAGCTCTAAATAAAGCAGCCATCGCTTCCCTTGTATTTCCCCTCAGCAGTCGCCTTAGTATTATTATTATACTTCTATAGCTTTTGCTTTCGGACCTTATAATTATGTCACACAGCAAGGGAAACCGCCAGCATCCCGGCATCTGGCGTGTGGTTTAAAACTTTTGTTTCAAGATCCGAACTATTTATAGATGGAAAACTCTGTAGGATAGTAATTTCCTACGGTTTTGAGAAAAAAAGAAAGAGAGAGAGAGAAAGAGAGAAAGAGAGAAAGAGAGAAAGAGAGAGAGAGAGAGAGAGAGAAAGAGAGAAAGAGAGAGAAAGACAGAGAGAAAGAAAGAAAGAAAGAAAGAAAGAAAGAAAGAAAGAAAGAAAGAAAGAAAGAAAGAAAGAAAGAAAGAAAGAAAGAAAGAAAGAAAGAAAGAAAGAAAGAAAGAAAGAAAGAAAAAAAAAAAAAAGAGAAAGAGAAATGCTACGTTTGTATTAGAAGGGTATATTTATTTATTTATTTACTTATTACGGCTTTTTCCTCCTGCTTGAAAAAGCAGAGAGCAGTGCCGTCTCTTCACAGGCTGTTGGGTCGCCTGCCGGGCTGTGGAGGGCAGCGGGCAATTCGGGCTGATAGCAGCATCCTACCGGATCGACCCGAACGCAGCTCCATAAATCAAGCGCCCTTAAACATCAGTAGCGATGGCATGTGCATTTCATTACGACTTACAAACATAGGAATACGCGTTTCGTTTCTTTTTACGTGTGTGTTTATTCCTGCTTTTCATGCATAGTGCTGGCTCGTACTTTTCCCTAGCCCACAATACATATATATATATATATATATATATATACAGAAGGACTCTCACACACGTGCTTGTGTGTGTGTGTGTGTGTGTGTGTGTGTTGCCTGCATGTATACAGAAACAATCGGTCGGATGGGTGGATGTGTGGGTGCATAGGTAGGTAGGTAGGTAGGTAGACAGATAGGCAGGTAGGTAGGTAGGTAGGTAGACAGACAGAAATCCACATGCACCTCAGAGCTCAAATTATACACCCACCGTGAACTGAAAGGTCTTTGTTCGGCGCTGGGGCAGGAGCGAGCAGAAACCCTCCCGGCCCCGCAGCGCAGTTGGACGTTGGGCCGGGTGGTGTTGGGGCAGGAACCCCCAGTGCGAGACAGAGTCCTTCGGGCACAGCCCGCTCTCTACCCGGAGACACCTGAGTCGATCCCTAGTCCCCTTCCGCAGGGCACCCGGCCCCCGGGGAGGCACTCAGGGAAGGGAGCGAGCTCAGATTGTCAGCTAGCTCCGGCGGCCGGGACCACCGCCTGCCCCAGCACCTTCCCTTCCCCGCTGCCGCTTCAAAGCGTGCTCACGCCTTGACTGGAGCACGGGAGCGCTTGACAGCTCCCCAGCCGCCCTTCCGAGCCTTGGCTTGAGGCCCCGGCCTCTCGGCTCGGCTCGGCGCGGGGACAGCGTACCGCAGCCCCATGCCCCCCTCAGCCGGCGCCCGGCCCCAGCCCCGCGGCAGCCTCTCTCCGCAGCCCGCACTGAGCAGCCCGATAGCTTCTCATCCACCGCACCGTTCGATACAGATATAGATATTAAAAAAAAAAAGAGCCCGAAACTCCTTGCAGTCCCACCCACCGACTCTGATTTCCCCCACCCCTACCTCCACCCCCTTCCTCACAAGGAAAACGTCCTGGAGCCGGCTCTAACTGCGGGACTGCAGATCCCTCCTGAGCGAAAAGCACCCGGCCGGCAGCGAGCGCCTCCGCCTCCGCGCCGCCCGTCCGCGGCCGCAGCTCTCCCGGGCTGCGCGTCCCGGCGCGGCGCCGCGCTTCCCCCGCCGGGAGGAGGAGCCGGGGCCGGAGCCCCCGAGGGAGTCGCGGCCGCCCCGCTCCCCGCCGACCCCCGGGCAGCCCCGGGAGTTACCTGGCGGGTCCCCTTCCCCTGGCACGGTCCGACCGGCACTGCCAACACCGCCATCGCCATCACCATCCTCACCACCACGCGCCTCGCGGAGCTGGCGTGTCCCGGCTCCCTCCGTGTGCGCGTCGCCCCTAGGTAGCTGGCGGGGCCATTTCAAACAGAATTTGCAACCAAAAAAAAAAAAAAAAAAAAAAAATCTGGATCACTTACAGGTAACTCCCACTGGTAAGGATGAGGAAAATCTGAGGGTAATACACTGAGAGTAACACACTGCGAGATGAAAAAAGGATCATGGCTGAGTCCCGTTTACACTCTTGGAGTTCGCTTCCTTGGTTATTCCTTTCTGGCCCCCCCCGGTCGTAACTCCCCACCCTTTTTGGTGTCAGCTGTGCCTTGAATCTGAGTTGGAATCCAGTCCCTTGGGCTTGGGGGGGCTTTGTTTGTTTGTTTGTTTGTTAGTTTGTATTGGTGGGGCTGGTATTCCCCTGGCGCTAATGCTGCTCCCGGGGCAGAGTATGTGCTGCTGCTGCTGTTCTCGCTGCTGCTGCTGCCTCTGGGCTCCTGCCTGTCATGTCTCAGTGGTTGGAAGTTGTTACAGTGGGTTCTCGTGTTGGAATGAGGATGGTTTAAGGGATTTGGATGGCAGAAAGTGCCTCTCTCTCTCTCTCTCCCTCTTTCTGCAACTCTCCTGAGACTCGGGGCTGCCATTGGGCAGTCAGTCGCTGCAATCCGCCTACTTTTTTTTCTCTCCCTCTCTCCCCCCCCTTTTTTTTTTTTTTTTTTTTTTTTTTTTTTTAATTTAAAGGAGAGGATGACAATGGCGCGACACCGCTCCAGCCCCGGCTGCAACTCACCCTCACTGCCCGGCCCAACCCGCTCCGTGCACCCCGCTCCCGGCGCAGCGCTCCCCGGGGACACTCTGCGGGAGGAGCGGGCTGCTCTCCTGCTGAGAGTAGACCGGGACAGTCGGCAGCTCCCGGTGAACGGCTCAGTAGCGGACGGTGAATGGCTCTATCGGTTCCCCCGAAGAGCTGCCGCAGGCTCTTGGTTCTCGTTGCCCCCCGTGTTGAAAATTAGATATCAGGGGGCTCTGTCCAAAAGAAAGAAAGAAAAAAAAAAAAAAAAAAAAAGACATGCAAGTTGCGGCAGCCCGCCTGAGTGAGTGAGTGAGTGAGTGAGTGAGTGAGTGAGTGAGTGAGTGAGTGAGTGAGGAGTAAAGGCAGCTCGAAGCTTCATAACGGGGCTGGATTCCGCGGGTGAAAGGGAAGGAAAGCATTCGGAGAGAGCTTTCGGAGCCGTTTCTACTCTCCCCTGCCTCCTTCCCAGTCGGGCGCTCCCGGCAGGTCCGTGCCGCTACCGGGCAGAGGCCGCCCGCCCCTCGCCTCTCCGAGCCCCGCGGAGCAGAGCTTGCTTGCTCCTCCTCCGTGCCTCGACGGCCCCTTCTCTCTTCGGGTGAGCGACTGCAGTCCTGGGAGCTGACGGAGAGACGTGCTCCGGGATGCCGGGGTTTAAAAACGAAGCCCGAAAGAGGAAAGTGCACCGTGGAGAGTTTAGCTGAAATACAGTCGAACTGAACGTTCAGCGGGCTCCGACAGACCCTCGCTCTGCGGGGATTGAGGAGCTCGTCTCGGGTTAATTGCTTGATGCCTAAGGGAGATCTCTTGGCCGAGAGCTCTTCCCAGCACCCCGGGGTGACCTCCCCGAGTCAACCAGTCCCTGCACACGGCTGCTGCAGGCTCTGCGGGACAACGAAATATTCCTTCGGATGGAACCGCAGCTGCAGAATTGGTGTAAAAACGTCGTCTTTCGCCGAACACCCCATAAGGATCTCCTCGGGGTTCTGTTTCATTTAAGCACTTTCATCTGTAAGCGCAGTGCGTGCGTGTGCTGGAGCCGAGAGTGTCATTGTAGGAAACGCTGCTGTTGATTAACAACGGGGGAAGTTGAAGCCTTCCAGCGATCACTTACATCCCTAGAACCGTCTCCTTTATTTATAATTTCTTATTAAAAAAAAAAGAAAAGAACCTAAAATCGACGTGTTTTTATCTCTTTAAGTGCGTATGTATGCTTATATCCGTAAACCTCGAGAGCAACAGGGCTGTGCGTCCCCTTTGCTCCCCGTCACCTCTCAGCCACATGAAGCGGCTGCGGCAGCGTTGCCGAGCGCCAGCTGGATGGAGAACGGGGGGTGAGGTTTGACGGCTTATTTCGAGCACTTGTTCGGCATCGCATATATTTTAAATGGGCATCTGCTTTGAAACACGTGCCTGAGGAAAAAGAAAAGATAGAATAGAACTGAATTCTAAAATCGAAAAGTAGCTGCTGGCGTTGAAGCACCGGGGGGTGAGGACGCGGGCTTTGATCCAACCCAATCCAGACGACGGTGCTCTGCCATTCCCCACAGTTTCGGGGTGAAGAAGGATTTTTCCACAGCCGAATCGTGGAGTCCGAGGAATCTCGTATGGCATCAACCAAATCGAGCCGTTCCCTTTCGGGAAAATATTTTTTCCTCAAAAAATGGGAGATGTTATTGCGTCGGAAATTTAATAGTAACGATGCTGATAATGATAACGTGTTAGGTTCTGTACGGATTCTTTCTATATGTGTGTCAGCTCGGGACAGAGAAGTACGCTTGTTCTGTCAGATTCTTGGTGTGACACTGGACGAGACAATATTGTCGGTAACACCTCACATGGGTACTGCCACTTCTTCCCCAAACACGTGTATTGCGGACAGAATAAGAGCAGTACGGAACTGGAACGGTTGCCTACTCCCTGCGACAGACTGCAGATGAGGCAGAGCGGGCATGAAAAAAACATTTCCCTTTCCGTTCATCTCTTTTCAATTGCGGGTTCTCTCTGATCCCGAAAAGCGCCGTGTGCGGCAGCAGAGCACGTCGGCAGCTCGGGACACACGTCCAGTCTGCACCGCGCTGCCCTTCTTCCTGCTGACAGCCGCCACTCCCTGCATCCCGCACCGCTGCGAGCTCAGCGCAAGGGAGAAGGGGGCAAAGCTGAGCAGCGTGCAATTAGCGGGGTCGGGTTGGAGGGGGCGGGAGGTGCTGGGGCCGCCTCCCCCGCCCCGAGGGGACTAGAGAAGATGGGTATTTCGTTGAGGCCGGGCGAGCCGGCAGGAGAGATAAAGGGGAAAGGGCGATTTGCCCCCTGAGTCCCGCAATATCTACGGATCCGTCCTTTCGAAGGTCCATCGCTCACCCTCAGAGCATCTGCTGTCATTTGCATCTGTGGCACAGCTGTGATTTGTGACTTCCGATACATCTATTAATTAAACTGGAGCTGATCGCCCTGCGATCTTCGCAGGCGAAATTCCCGTTCCAATACAGCTATTACCGAAGTCAACGTGTGAGCGCTGCAGCCCGCTCCGTTCTCCCTACCTGCCCCCAGAAACGTGGAAGGCAGACTGGGTGCGGGCAGGTACACCACTTCGCACCTCATCCTCCTCGGCAAAATGCAAAATGGAAATGGGAATAACGACAATTCCACGTGAGGAAGGGAGGGAGGAAGGAAGGAGGATCCCCTGAGCGGGTCTCACTCCCTCCTCCCACTTGGAAACAGCGACTTTCCTGTGCCACACTCCCCTGGTCCCCTGCCATGGCACCATCAATCTGCTGCTCCTCTGCTGTGCACACAGACAGCGGTGCATTACATTGCTCCCCTCCCCTGGGCTCGGGGTTGCCCCTGTCCAGCCAGGAAGCGGAGTTCTTAGCACGTTTTATTAAGAGAGGAACACGTGCTCCGTAGCAAATGAAATGACCGCGTAACTCCTTGCTATCTCCATCTTTACTGCGCAAGCTAAACAGAATGCACTGGAAGACAAACTACGTTTTGTCTCAAGTAACTCCCCTTTCTTATGCACACAGCTCACCAGAAAAGGTATCATTACTCTAAGAAGATATGGTTTCAACAAAGTGATTGCTCCAGTGGCTGATGAAAGAGGAAATAATTGCATCCTACATGCTCAGCCTGGTGGTAGCCCTGGATCTCAGAGAGAATTTCTCTCCTATTGTTCAAAGAAAGAGAAGTATCCTCATCGCCTTACAATCACGGTGATGGATCTGATGGGATTCCTGTAAGGGCTTTCACTGTTCCTGCCGTCCATTCAGTTTTGCTTCCAGGCTCAGTTCAACAACATTCTTGTGATTTTTTTTGCTCCAAACCCCTTTCTAAAACAGCCACGCTCATTTTCTCAAGTAAATCTGCATTCCACCCTGTAAAGTGTGCCGAATCTTCTGTTTCCTTTAAAAATAAAACAGCAGCGAAAGCGAGCACTGATACCATTACCCCTTATTGTGCAAACCATTTTCTTTGAGCTCCTCTGTCCCCCGGTGATTTGGAGGAGAATGTACCACACGAAGCCCTCCGGCTACTGGAACTGATTAGGTGCCCTGATCGTCGTGGTGCTTAATTTACGGGTACGCAGTCCCACCAACCCGCTTCTCGCCCCAATCCACGTCATTCTGGAAGACGACAGGGAGGATCGCTCACAGCTAGGATGACAGCGGGAGATATTTGGCCCGAGGCCAAATAGCAACCTGTCTCTAGCAAGCTGATTTGGGGCGCAGGGGCAGGGCAGTCGGTCCTAGAGGCTCAGCCGCGGGGCGGGCTGAGAGCCCTGCCCAAATGACGAAACGTATAGCTGGATAGACGGACGACCGAACGCAGTCCGGCCGGTGCTTGCCGAGCAACCTGCCGGGGATCCTCCGGCAAAAGAAGGGCAAAAGCTGGGCTGGTGAGGGAGCTCCGGCTGAAACAACGCTTCCCTTCTCGTCCCTAGAAGCCCCGTTTAACACCCCTGTATCGTGTGACCTTAGCCCCCGGCCACTCCGTTCTCCCTCCTGCAGTGCCCCTCGGCAGCCTCCTGCTCCCCGGGCCGCTGCCAGCAAGGCCGGGCTCCGCCGCGCTCTGTGCGGGGGGCTGCGGGCGGGCAGAGCCGGGCGGCCCCGCGCCCATCCCCGTGCCGAATCGGGGTGCCGCGCGGATGGGCCTCGCCGCTCAGAGCTGCCCTTTCGCACCTCTTCTTCCCTGTGTTGGCTTCGAAGCGGGAAACAAGCGTTTTCGGATTGCAACTCACCTTATGCATTCTTGATCATTAAAAAAAAAAAAAATCCCGCAGCTATGCAAAGACAGGATCTTTAAAGGGTTTGTAGCTCGACAGGTAAGGACTCGGCTGGGGCTCAGGAATGTGGAAATTCAACTCAAGTCAGCCTACTGCGACGAGCAATATTAATAAGGGCATACAGGTAAGGGGGAGAGTCAGAGGGAGAAACTTGGCAACTGCAATAACAGCGCGATCTCGCTCTCCGCGATCAAATAACGAGGAGCAAAGCCCGGGCTGCCCGCAGCCCTCCCGGCGCGCCCGGCCCTCAGCCCGCCCGGCCCGGAGCTTATCGCGGGGGCAGCCGGGCCGCTTGTCAAGCTCATTTCAACACGTCCGCCTGATGGATAGAAAAGCAAATTGTGTCTAGGCCTGCATAAAGCAAATCCCTGAGCGCAGGTTCAGAGCAGGGATTCCCCCTTCTCCCGCCCCTTTCTCCTTTTTAATACTTAAGCTCTGCTCCATTGTCTCATCAGCAGCGGCTGAGTTAACTCCGTCAGGCTTTTTTTTTTTTTTTTTTTTTTTTTTTTTTTTTTTTTTTCTGTCTGAGAGTACTGTACGCCAGAGATAATATTTAAGGTCGCTTAAGCAGCACAAAAGCAGAGGGCTCCGTGCGGGCAACGCCGCTGCAGTGCCCATCCCCGGGAGCGGAGCGCGACGCGGAGCGGCCCCAGACTGCGCTGGGGCTGCGCACGGGGAAAGGGGCGGAGGGAAACCGTCGCTTTCCTGCCTTTTTCGTTTGCTTCGTCTTCTTTTTCCGTCTCAACTCTCTGTTCGCAACTCCGCAATAACGTGACCCAAAAGACAAGGTTTGTCGTGCGCGAGGACTTACCCTAATTTGACATAGATGACTCCAAAGCATAAAAACACGTAGAAAATCCACTTCCGAAAGTTTCTGTGCATGATCTAGAGAATGGACTGAGCCATAAAAATTGCACAAAAAGTCGAATTGATCGTTTCGGTTAAATCCCAGTCAAGAGCGTTTCGGAAGCTGCCCGGGAGCAAAGCCGGCCGAACTGCACAAAATCAGCGGCGTGCAGACGGGCAGCTCTTCCCAGAGCCATGGTGACAGAACCTGGCTCGGTACTAAAGCTACAGAGGGAGGAAAACAGAAAGAGCTGCTCAAAACGGTAAAACAAAAAACCCGAGGCAGACGGTCGGAGGGAGAAAACGAGCAAGCCCTGATCTTGATCAACTGCCTCATAGAGCCCCGAAGTTCAATGTGTTTTTACTTGTTCTGACTTCCCCAGGTAACACTACGTATCTTGCAATCTATGGCTCCAGGTAGGAGGATCTCTCTCTCTCTCTCTCTCTCCCTCTCTCTCTCCTGCTCTTCCCCCCACCCCGTATGTGTCAGAATCTAATACATGTCTTATCTGTCTGTGCGGGTGTGTGCGCGAGCTGTGAGTTTGTGTTTCGGAAGGCACGTCCTGCAGCAGCCGCAGCGTTTGGGGAAACACACAAACATGTCCACAAAGGGAAAGAAAGGACTCGTCGTCTGTCTTGTCTGCAGTGCTTTTTCATTTGCTCTAGTATGGTAACGCGGCTAGATTTGTAACGCACGGACTTCCCAAAAGAGATGGTTAAACTGTTTCCTTTTTAACCAGAAAGAGGCAGGGATTAGCCAGGGTTGCTCACAGCTCCGTATCCTGAATGCTGTGTGTGTGTGCCGGGGCTCTTCGGCCATCTGACCTTGCTGTGCACTCACAAATGCCCGTCACTAAACTCGATTTTATTTTCCACAGTAAGAAAACATTCTTCTTCCTTTTAAAACCAGATTTCCTTGGCTTTTAGCAAGAGTTTGGGATACTCAGTTTGCTGATCGTAGGGAAAATAAGGAGAAAAAAAAGAATTTTGTGCTCAGTCACAGTCAAGCAAAACTCCTGTTTTTTTTTTCTTTTCTTTTTCTCTTCCTGTCTTTCTCCGTGTTTCTCTCTCTCTTTCTGTCTGATCCCAGAGCTGTTCGGTTTACTCCTGCATTCTGTCAAACCATCTATTCTAGTCTGCTACACAACGTGCTCCTGTCTGGGTCGCATGCATACACACGCTGAAAGAACACTCAGATACACTTCTACGGGCTGTGGTAAATTCTGCAGAAGTGGACAAACCCGTGCGCCTGTGCCCATTTACACAGCAAACACGGATAGCTCTGGGCATCTCTGGCAGAGAAATTGCTAAACACACACCAGTGAAGGCTGAAAGGAAAGCGAGCAGTGACAAGCAAGTAAAAGAGCCTGAACACAGAACTTCATCGTAAAGTATCTGTCCGGATGGTGAAAACAAAGGATAGTTTAAAGCCCGGCCAGGCTGCCGTGGTGGCAGTGATGCGGTGTGAAATTGCGGGTCATTCGCAGACGGCTTTACGGCCAGGGCCGCCCGCAGCTCCCAAACGACATCTGCTCAAGGGTAGGGCTCGACCCCCCCGGCTGCTGTCAGGGAAAGGACAGCACACGAGAAAGCAGCGGCCCTGAGCGGGGCGGCTCACGGCGGGCCCCGGTGAGCCGGGCAGAGCAATCCGCTCCCACTGTATCTCCGCGCTGATCACTTTAGCTCTGCCTTTCTCCTGCATTCCTCAAGGTTTATTCTCTAATAATCAACGGTTCTCCCGGACCTCTCCTGCTAAGTTTTTCCTAAAAATTAACTGAGAATAATTTCGCTTTTAAAAAGGCTGCTTTCCTCCCCGGTCTTTCTCTTTAAACGTCCGTCCCCCAAGACTTAATACTACTTTTTAATGTAAGGCGAGGCCGTGTTTTCCTTCGCAAAACCATTCATGTCTCCGGCCTCCGGAACTCCCGCCCGGACTCTTTCACCAGCACCCGGCTTCCGAGCAGCGCCCCTCACCGAACACCTTTAATCCCCGGGAAGGCGACGCTCCGAGAGCCCCGCCGGGAAGAGAGAGGCCGAGCCCTTCGCGGAGCGGGGCCGCGTCCCGCGGGGTCACACCGCCACCCAGGGGCGGCAGCCGGCGCTGCCGCTGGGGCCGGGTTGTGCCGTGCCCCGGGCTTCGAGGCGGCTCCGCAGGCGGCTGCGAGAGGTGCGGAGGATTGGAGGTGCTCGGGGAGAAGCCGCAGCCCCAGGCCCGCTGTCTAAAAGCAGGGTTTTGCATCAGAGTTGCCGCCCTTCTTTCTGCAGCCCCGCGGGATGGGCAAGCAGCAGCCGGGGTTCCTCCTGCTCTCTGCTCCTATTTGTGTATGGGAATTAAACACGCGCGGCGCCAGGGAGGTCAGGAAGAATGTGGGGTTCTGCAGCAGGGCGGCTGACTGTTACCTTTCTTCTCTGAAGGTTGCTTATGCATTTCACCTGATTGAGGAGGGTGGTGTTGTTCGTTCATTTGTTTGTTTGTTTGTTGCACAAAATCTGTGGAAGGAGCACTGGGATTCACACGACCTCCATCTGGTTGATGAACCTGTGCTTATAATCAGGCTAGCGTGTTCCACTTGCTGCTTAGAATCAGTGAGTCTTTCCCACCGTAAGAAGTTTCAACAGAAGTAACTAAGGTAAGCTGTATCTAACCTAGCTCAGAGAGAGTGCCTCTTTCAGAAAAAAGTTGATTTATTTTTGCACCTTACTCCACTATTATCTTCAGTTTATTCATTTGAAGATGCTGGGCTGAGAATAAATGATATATATTCTTTCCTTCAAACAACAGTTTAACTATTTCTTAGGCTAAAGATAAGAAGATTTTCATGGAGCTTAATAATTTTGTGATTAAAAGAAAACCCTTTAGAGTATTAAAGTAGGTAATTCTTGCAATACTATTCAGAAATTCACATAGTTACTTTATAAGCAAAAATATTCAAAGCTTGTTGAACTACTTAAAACAGATACCACCTTAATAATTAGAAGTATTTCCTGCGAGTAAAGTGATATTCATACATACAGAAGCACTGGTAGCTGTGGATTGAAACCATTTGCTGAATGCACTTCTAGTGCATAATCCTTTATTATTCATCCCACATAACTGGTGCAGCAAGTTACTTCTATGCAGACAACTGAAAATTCAGTAATTTATTGTTCTGCCTGCTTACACTGTGCTGGTAACTCAGAATCATAGAACAACCTGGGTTGAAAAGGACCACAGTGTCCATCTAGTTTCAACCCCCTGCTATGTGCAGGGTCACCAACCACCAGACCAGGCTGCCCAGAGCCACATCCACCCTGGCCTTGAATGCCTCCAGGGATGGGGCATCCACAACCTCCTTGGGCAACCTGTTCCAGTGTGTCACCACCCTCTGAGTGAAAAACTTCCTCCTAATATCTAGCCTAAACCTCCCATGTCTCAGTTTAAAACCATTCCTTTGTCCTATCACTATCCACCCTTGCAAACAGCCGTTCCCCATCCTGTTTGTATGGAACATGGAACATTCCTATAAAGCTGCAGAAGGTAAGGTCACTTGCATCACACTGCTGCATGGCTGCCAAACCTCCCCACAGCTTTTTTGCAAAATGGCTCCTGTGTTAAAATGAGAAAGGAAGGAAGGAAGGAAGGAAGGAAGGAAGGAAGGAAGGAAGGAAGGAAGGAAGGAAGGAAGGAAGGAAGGAAGGAAGGAAGGAAGGAAGGAAGGAAGGAAGGAAGGAAGGAAGGAAGGAAGGAAGGAAGGAAGGAAGGGAGGGAGGGAGGGAGGGAGGGAGGGAGGGAGGGAGGGAGGGAGGGAGGAAGGGAGGAAGGGAGGAAGGGAGGAAGGGAGGAAGGGAGGATCTTCCCCAGAGCCCATTTTGAAGCATGGGGAACGCAGGCAGCAGGGATAATTCCTCAGAGCCTCAAGCCAGGCTCGCTTATTCACCTCTCTCTTTACCGCTGAGGTCAAGAACAGCTCGGTAGCAGGCTTGTCACAGTCCTGAAGGGTAGCTACACAGAAAATCCCCCTGTTTACTGCAGGCAGCCACTGGCTGGCGCTATTGTTCCATGCAGCTACAGGCGAAGGCCCGCCTAGAGCTAACAGCATAAATACGTGAAAGCGTTCCTCAGGAACATACACAGAGACAATGTGGCTGAAACAGAGGAAAAGAATTAAAAAGAAAAATAAAAACAAGAAGCATATGAGGAGGGAGGTATCATATACCTGACCAGGATCTTATACCACACAAGTGACAATTTCTTGCAAGTATATGTTTTAACTATACGCCTCTACTAGTAGTCCTTAATATTTAATATGTGTACTTGGACATTACGTCTTTCCCTAAATGATTCTCATTCACCTAACTGCTTCCCATGTGTAAGATGGCCATCCTTCCTGAGAGATGACTGAATGCACCATCTGCCTCTAGAGCTCTGTTCAAGAGTCAGGATGCCCCTGAGTGAGCTTCTGATGCAAAGCCTGTTTGCATTCACCTGGTCTTCGGGTTTCACTTCAGCAGAAGGGCATGATTCTCATCTGACAAAGGCAGGAAAATTACACTGTATTTATTTTTTTTAGGGCATGCATCTGTCAGAGTGTGAAGTCCAACACTCATTAAAGACAACAGAAAGTTTGCACCAAGGTCAAGGTTTGAGTCTGGTATTACACAGTAACTGTACTTTCTATCACTATTCTCAGTTGTTCTCTCCCTTGGTATTACATTAAATGTCATTTATTTGTACCCATGTTTGCCACATGCTTTCATTTCTCTTCCTTCCCCATTTTCCATCTCCTATTTTGCTCCCAGTTTTTCTTTATTTTGTTCTACATCTTCATGCCTGGAACACAGTCTGCCTCTCAGAGTGTCTGTCTCCCTGTAATTCCTAAGCCTGACAACATTTCATCAGTTTAGCAGACACCAAATTAGATTAATAAGCAACAAAAATGTCCATGTTTGGTTGTTTCACATGTTGCACATTTTTAGGTTAACACTAGTCTTAATTTTTTAAATTTTTTCATCAAAGCTGAGAGGAATTGTGCAACCCACAGAAACATGATTGGATACATTATATATCTGAGGTATCAGCACAAAATGAGATTAAAAGACTTTCTCATTAAGTCTTTCCTTACTAAATGGATATTTACTGGCTTGGTTTCACTGGACTTAACATACTTCTAGTTCCTTTCTCCTGTTCTTCATGAACTGGCTTTTTATCTGTATTGATTATGCTAGCCTAAAACATTGTTTGCAGAAGATTCAGTAGTTAAAACGCATCATATATATAACATAATTACAAAAAAAAGTTATAAAACAATTATCTGAAGAAACTAGCATGTTTTGAAGGAAATAACACAAAAGCCTAGGCAGTTCATATCACATCATGTTGAGGAAAAAAGTTGCAAGGCTGCAGGAAGGGAAGGGAAGGGAAGGGAAGGGAAGGGAAGGGAAGGGAAGGGAAGGGAAGGGAAGGGAAGGGAAGGGAAGGGAAGGGAAGGGAAGGGAAGGGAAGGGAAGGGAAGGGAAGGGAAGGGAAGGGAAGGGAAGGGAAGGGAAGGGAAGGAAAGGAAAGGAAAGGGGCAAGTCAGCGCTCGAAGCTGCAAATGAAAACCCTGTGTGCCTGCTCCACAACCCTCGAGGTGCCTCTCTACAGCGGGTATGAGGCCCTGAATGCAGAAGGCCCTTCTGTGGGTCATAATAGCCCATAGTCTAGACAAACTAACAAAACCAAACCAAGAAAAGCCTTCCCTCAACATCAGTACAATATCATTGAAGAAGGAGAGATGCGTATTAGTTGTGATTCCTCTCTACAGGGAACTGAGTGTCCAATATGCTGAGCAGACCCTCTTCTTGGGAAAGTCTTCCTGGAGCTCGGGTGAGGGATGTAACCAGGAAACTACCTAGCCTGAGACGCCATCAGGCCACAACCCCTTACTGCTTTTTCATACAGGGAGAGATGAAGCAGCTACATGTGGGTTAAGGGCTAGCAAAAGGGATTTGAGGGCCTTGGGACAATGGCTGAAGGAATTGAATGTACAGGTCATCTTTTCTTCTTTGCCTCCTGTATTGGGTAAGGACACAGAAACAAATCAAAGAAGCTTATCTTCTAGCTTCATGGTTGGTGCCATTGCCAAAACTTTGTGTTTTTTTGACAACCAAATTGCCTATATGGCATTGAGTTTGTAGGCACCAGATGGGGTTCACCTTTCTCACAGGTGGGAGAAGAGTCCTAGCGGAGCTCATTGGGAGGGATTTAAACTATGTCTGAAAGGGGATGAGGGGGACAGTGAGCCTTCCCATGATAAGTTGTGGGATGGCATAGCTAGATTAGAGGGACAGGGTGTTAGCAGGGGTCTTGAAGGATTGGGAGCTGCCTGGGCTGTAGAGAACATGCTATGGTTGAGTTCATGTTCTAGAGGAATATGAGACAGGCAAAGAGTAAAATTAGGATGCTAAATTGTAGGAAAGCTAAATTCCAGCTCTTCAGGCATTTAATCAACAAAATACCCTGGGAAAATGTCCTCATGTGTAAAGGTGCAGAGCAGAGCTGGCAAATCTTTAAGGAAGCTTTCCTTGGCATGCAAGAGCTCTCCATCCCCAGTTGTAGCAAGTCAGGAAAGCAAGGCAAGAGAATGGCATGGATGAACCGGGGCCTGCTAGTCAAACTGAAGAGCAAGAAGAGAATATGCAGGTAACGGAAATGGGGACAGGTACCATGGGAAGAGTATAAGGAAGCTGCTAGACTGTGTAAGGATGGGGTCAGGAATGCCAAGGCCCAGCTTGAACTGAACTTGGAAAGGAATGCCAAGAAGAGTAAGAAATGCTTCTACAAATACCTCAACCAGAAAAGGAAAGTCTAGGAGGGCATATCCCCTCTACTGAATGACACAGGCTAGCTGGAAACAATAGACAAGGAGAAGGCAGAAGTACTAAACAGTCTTCTCTGATAACTGCTCATCACATAGCCCTCAAATGTTTGGTTTGGTAGGAGAGGATTGAAGAAACAACGCCCTTCCCACTGTTAGTGAAGATCAGGTTTGTGACTACTGAAGAACCTGAATATCTACAAGTCTATGAGTCCTGATGAGATGTATTCCAGAGTCCTGAGGAAATTAGCTAATGTAGTTGCCAAGGCACACTCAGTGATATTTGAAAACTGGCAATCAGGTGAAGTCCCTGTTGACTGGAAAAAAGGCATCACACCCATTTTTAAGAAGGGTAAAAAGGATGACCCTAGAAACAACTGACCTGTCTGTCTCACCTCTGTGCTGGGAAAGATCATGGAACAGAGACTCCTGGAAGCTATGTTAATGCACATGGAAGACAGGGAGGTAATATGGGAGAACCAGAATGGCTTCACCAAGAGCAAATCCTCTTTGGCCAACCCAGTGGCCTTATATGATGATGTTACTGCATCAGTGGATAAGGGAAGGGCCGTTGATGTCATCTATCTTAACTTCAGTAAAGCCTTCCACACAGTACCCCACAACATCCTTCTCTCCAAATTGGAATGATATGGATTTGATGGATGAGCTGTTCAACGGATGAAGAACTGGATGTAAGATTGAGTCCAGAGAATGGTGGTCAATGGCTCAATGTCTCTATGGAGATCAGTGATGAGTGGTGTCTTCCAGGGGTCAGAACCGGAGCTGATACTCTTTAATATCTTAATCAGTGACATTGACAGTGGGATCGAGTGCATACTCAGCAAGTTTGCTGATGACACCAAGCTGTGGGGTACAGTCAACACACCAGAAGGACAGAATGCCATCCAGAGGGAGGACCTAGACAGGCTTGAGCAGGCTTGGACCCTGGTGAATATCTTAAGGTTCAACAGATCCAAATGCAAGATCTTGCACCTGAGTTGAAGCAATCCTCACTACCAATTCAAGCTGAGGAATTAAAGGATCGAGCACAGACCTGCCAAAAAAGACCTGTAGGTAGTGGTGGATGAGATGGACATGAACCATTAATGTGCCCTTGCAGCTTATAAAGCTAGCTGTATTCTGGGCTGCATCAATAGAAGTGTGGCTAGCTGACTGAGGGAGGTGCTCCTGCCCCTCTACTCTCTGCAGGTGAGGCCTCACCTGGAGTACTGCCAGATGTGGAGTCCTCAGTACAGGAGAGAGACCTGTTGGAGTGTCCAGAGGAGAGCCATAAAAATGATCCAAGGGATGGAACACCGCTCCTATGAGGACAGGCTGAGAGAGCCGGGGCTGTTCAGCCTGGAGAAGAGGAGGCTCTGAGGTGGCCTGATAGCAGCCTTTCAATACCTAAAAGGGATCAACAGGAGAGAAGGGGACAGACTCTGTAGCAGGGTCTCTGGTGACAGAACAACAGTAAATGTCTTCTAGCTTAAAGAGGACAGATTTAGGTTGAATATAAGAAAAATGTCTTTTAGAGTGATGGTGGTGAGGCACAGGAACAGGTTGCTCAGAGATGTGGCTGATGCCCCATTCCTGGAGACTTTCAAGGCAAGGCTGGTTGAGGCCCTGGGCAACCTGATCTGGCTGTGCACATCCCAGTTCACTGCAAGGTGGTTGGACAAGATGACCTTTAAATGTCCCTTCCAACTCTAAGGATTCTATGATTCTATGTTGCACATATTATATGTTAAACAGCTCTTTTACTCTTTGCAGCAGTATGAAGGCTAGACTGATGAATGAACATTGTCTCCTGGGCAGTGTAATTTGAGAAGGATGTAGATTAACTGGAGGTAGCCTAGAGATGACCTATGGAGAAAAGTTGAATCAGCTGTGTTTGTCAATTTTATAGAAATATGGAGTGGGCAGGGAGAAGATAATGGTCTTCAAATGTGCAGAACATTGTGAAGGTAGTAAGTTAGTGCAAGGTAGTAAGTTGTATACAGACACAAGGGGAAAATAGATATGAGCAGTATTTAAATTCAAGTAGTTTAAGAACCAGGATAAAATCTTGAGATTTAAGATCAGGTTAAGTAAAGAACTACATGAAATTGTTTAGTAGTACACAATTCTTCTTCAAGTTACAAGTATCAAGGTTGCCTTCAGCCACAATGCTACACCTAATAAAAGGAATCTTTCAACATATATTATTAGGTCAGCAATTTAGAGACTTAAGGTTTGAAACTTCAGGTTTTGAAACTCTGTAGGCAACTTTCACTCCCTGTTTCACTTAATGTAAAGAGCAAGAGAACCTCATTAAACCAAAGTCTGCTGTTTGCTTAAAGCAGCTCCACTAAGGCAGCCCAATTGAATGCAGGGCAATTTGAGTTTAGCAAGATATATTGTGGAATCAAAATGAAATAAATTAATAAATATGGCTTAAAAATATTGTTTCATCACAGGAACAAACTCTGAAAACTCATTAAGTCAAACCTGTGCTTTTGCACAGATATTGCAGTGACACAGGTTACCAGGTCACCAGGCAGGGCAAGCATTGCTAGGAGGGATTGTGCCAAATTGTGAGATGATAATGCAGAGGATGGCATTCCTTTACCAATGCGAACAGGTGCTTGCCTTCTTGCAGAAGTATGAGAGAAAAATTCTTACCCTTAATATACTGAGTAAGAAAATCTTTCAGGCCCTATTATATTCATGCTGCCACTTCAGCTGTCACCTCATTCAACATTACCTTCATCCCTACTATGTGCAGCTGTGCTGCACATCTAGATTTGCAGATCTTTCTGATCTCTTCTTCAGGCAACTCTCTGCAGAGGTGCTTTTCAGTGTAAGAAGCTGAGGCATCTGAGTGAGATTTATAGGAAGTATATAGTAGGAACACTCATTAAAAAATAAGTGGGATTCATTAAAAAAGAAATAAGAGAAACAAAGAGGGGAAAAAGAAAGAAATAGCGATAGATAAAATAGTACAAATCACTGTAGGGCGCTCTCCTCCAGCTGAGTTAGACTTCAATGCTTGTAGCTCTAAGGTATTCTGATGTTGCTGCCTATACTTCCTTATCTGTATCTGTGCATGCCCTTCCTCTGCTGCTAGACATTAGAAAAGAACTCACTCCTAATTCAAGCAACATGAAGATTATTCACTTCTCTACAGAGTAGAGTACAGAAAGTACAGTACAAAGAAAGTACAGCTTGACTACAAAATAGACATTTGCCTCTTTTTTTTTCATTATCAATATATTACTGGTACTAAAGATTAATCATGTGAATTCTCTTTAGCAATTCATCATGTTGTTTTCAAAGATATTACTCATAATCTCTCACACAAACTGTTTGTTTCACTAATTGCAAATAAGCTTATAAAAAACTTACATTTTTTTGTCCCTGATTTCTAGACTACTCTAGACTACTCTTTCTCAGAAATCTCAAGTCTAAATTCAAAGAGCACATTCTTAGCTAGAGTATACAGCTGTAGCTATCTGCTGCTGTCTCACATTAGGAAAATGTCTTGAAAGAAGAACGATGAACAGACATACAGTGGTGTCTTCCCCCAGCCCCTTATATCAGGAAAATATTTAACAGATTTCAAAAACCTGCAGGAAACTGTAATAGTATCTGCATGTTTGGGTCATAGGTTTTATTTTGAAACTGAACTCTTAATTATTCATTTTTTTTTCTCCCAGAGTGACTCATTAAAGGATTGATAGCCACCTCTGAATAAAAACATAGGTCTTTATCAACTGTATCCATACTGAAATTAATAACTTTACTTTAAAATAACTTTAAAATAATAGCTTTACCATATAGCGCTTACAGTCTTGGTGTGAATCTGTATGAATGTGTACCCTCCTGTTAGGAATAGAGGAATCACCTCTCAATGCTGTGTATACTATTTACAAAAATGGCTTTGATTATTAATACTTTTATACACTTGACAATGCAACTTTTCAAGATTTCGAAGTTAATTACGTACCTTCCAAAACTTGATATTTTAAAATAACGGATGAGATGAAAACGTCTGGATTTTTTTCATACATGTGAGTTGCCAAGAAAAACCTATACATGTGATTTTTGTCCATTCGTCCAGGAACTGTCCTTAAAAAAAAAAAAACAAAAAACTAAAATTGCAACTTAAAAATATTGGGGTTTTTTGTTGTTGTTTGGTTGGTTGGTTTTTTAAATAAACCTAATAATGGGAATAGTGGCAGTGATTCTAGGCAATAGTTTTGAAAGCACAGCATTGATAGAACTGATGTTGCCAAGCTAAACATGAAGACACCAGTTTGTCTAGCTTCCTGTCTGGTCCACCCAGATCATTACTAGGGATCATGTACTGCTCTTACCTAGGAGGCATTTCACTTAAGGGACACTGCTGAGATACACATACATTCACATGCCTTCTTCTTAAGAGATCAGTCTACTTCTAGTATATTAAATCTAAAAAAAAATCTGCCCCATTTGAACAGGTTTTCAGATGAATATGCCATTTAGTGAGTATATTATACAGCTATACAGCTGTGTCCAAAAGTTTTCTACACTCACCTCTGTGCATGCTTTCTAAAACTCGACCTTTTTACACTTATATTTTCATCTTTGTATCTGCAGAAGGTTTTGACTAACCTACATATGCTGTCACAGTGTAGTTCTATACTGAACACAACTGGAAATGTTAGCTTAGCTGTACAGAAATGGCTACAATTTGGAAAAAAGCTAGAAAGATTTGCCAGTCTTCCCTCTGCAGTTTGCAACAATTCATCAAGTGATAAATAATGTTGTTGGTGTCATGTCTCTGGGCCCTCCAGTCACTGGATTATAATGATCACTTATCTACAAATCTTTCCTACATTTTATTTCTACTACAATAAACATTCTTTCATCAGGATTATCAGCAAAAGCTGCAAGATATTTTATCTGGCTGCTATTCAACTGCATGTGGGGGTGCTCATATGCACCCTGTGGTAATTTCTGCAGTTGTAAGCAATTTATGAGACCTGCAGAAGTACATACTTCCGTAGTCTTCAGACTTAACTCTTTGTTTGAATCCAGTGTCTGACAATCTCAGTACAAATGTGTGTATAAACCAGTCTCTAAATCCTAAGTGGTGTTGACTTCTATGTTGACACAGCCCTAACACACCTTTATGCGTTATTTAAAATGAATAAATAAATACAGTTATGCAGACATACTGCGAAAGTAACTCATCCGTTACGCCTTCCCGGAGTTACACTTGGCATAAATTCATGGTGTGGCCACCATAGCCCTTGTCTCTCCTCCTCAAAAAGCACGTACCCTGAAAGCTGCAGCATGTGACATTTCCTAGGGAAGCGCGTAGATAAAACCCTGTAAGGCAGTGAGCAAAGAAGTCCCTGAGGAAAAGTTTATGTGTTGTGCAGGTTTGCCCTTAAAAGGTGTTCCCTGAGACCATCCATTATAGAAAACCTTGTAAAGCACTGAGCAGAACTCAGTTATTCAGTACAGACAGCTGCTTGAATCTGCCCTAGTACAAAAACATCACATCCCTGTGGCTTCTAGAAATATTGCATCTTTCTGCTTTTCCAACCCAGTGCCTCTGTGTGCCTGTGCCCATGCCTCCAGAACAGCAAACAACTGTGGAATCTTTGGAGAAACTATAAACTTGTTCTATAGGATGGACAGGTTTCACATCATGGTATAAATGAAATTATTTCACTCCTCTCTGATTGCAACAACTTTTTTCTATACATTCCTACAAGGTCTAGCAAGTTGGAGGATAGTGCTGTGACCTTACCACAATATTATTCCATATACATTAACAGTGAATGCTACCTGTGCTAGTAGAAAATGGTGAGACATTATCACCTGTTCGTGGAAACTTTTTGTGTAAAAAAACGGCTGTAATGTAGCTATATTCACTTGCAGGGCTCTCAACAAAGAAAAGGTATTAATATACATGTAACGTAATTCACAATGCAAAACGTTTTGATTATGGTCTCTGTAAATATGACAATACAGTGTGAGCCAACATAATTCTTCATTCTAATATGAATCAACGATGATTCTGATAATTCTTCATTTCTAATGGTTCTTTATTGTTTGGCATAGCTAGAGAATAAATGCAATCAAGAATCTAGGAATCCTGACTGCTAGACTGTCTCATTCTTCTATTTATCTAATAGATATCCTCCTCCTTCTCCCCCACAGAGAATCACCATGTTGGCATCACAATACAACATTGCTGACTCCCTAGCTTAGATGATGAGTTTTCACCATCCTTCCAGATCCAGAGGAGAGCCCCAAACACAACTATGGAGCCCAAGGACAAGTACAACCCTGTAAGGCATTTCTCATCACTTTGCATTTTGTCTGCATTGTCTTCAAAAGTACAGGAGGGTTAATCTCAGTAAATTAGCCTCTCTAAAGCAATATAAAGCTTTATTCACAGCATCACAACATGCCAGAGCTAATATGGTGCTTTGCCTTTTTCTCTTTAATCGATATCATAAGAATTTTTCGTGCTATAGCTGATTGTTATATTATTGTCTGCTGACTCCCCCTTAGCCACAAACCGAGAATGTATTTGTTGCTTTTTCCAAGCACAGTCTCTTGGCTAAATCTTTCCTTATCAGATTTTTTCACTGTCATTTTTCTTCTTCTATAAAGTCATAACTTGGTTTTTAAAGGTCATGCCCCATCTACAATGACTCTCACAATGAATAGGATATAAGAAACAGCTGTGGGAATGGGGGAATCCTGTTTTGGCTGGCAGCTGTAGATGTCCACTTAAATTGTGCAATTTTGTACAAAAGGTTGTGCTATTTTCCATTTTTCTATAGTGGTATGGGTACTTTTCTTCTGTAAGCCAAATCTATTTGTCTGATGTTCCTTAGATTTACATTGTGTCAGCTCCTGCAGAGATTGCAACGCTAATAAGCCTTACATTTTGGTGTCATCATGCACAGCAATTTATTTTCTATTAGTAGGACACACTGTAGAAGAATTTGGTATAGGATAGTAAGTATTCAAAGGGTGGCTATCTTGCCTACTTACATACTGATAAAAAAGACCATTGGAAAATACAAGGTAATTTTCAAAGAAATGGGAAAAGTGCTTGGATGTAAGAGAAAAACCTTGTGAAAAAAGAGTGAGGAAACAATGAAAAGAGATATGTTTGCTGTGAATAGGAGTGAAGGAAAGAAAAATTTTGGAACCAAATGAAAAGAGGAGCACTCTGGTAAAAATGAGCCATTAAAAGGTATATGAAATAAGGCATTTCTTTGGTATTTCTAAGAATCTGTTTGTAACTCAAGAACTAAAAAGAAAGTGCTGTTCAAAAATGTAATCCTACAGCAAACGTAGGTCCAATGGATTCTTTTTTTAGTAATAATTTTCCTTGGTTATAGCTCCCTTTCTGAAATTAGAATCGACACAGCTCCAGTGTGACTTTTTGGATGTTTTCCCTTATAAATGCTGACAGATAACTCAGTTCCTGTTTTTTTTAACTGTATTACACCATCTGTCAAGGCATTCTGCTGATAATGTTGTGAAATAATACAGCTGCAGAAATCAAACAGCAGGCAAACGAGCACCTTCTACCTTTTAATTCTTTCCTACAAGTTATTTGAGGTAATTTTTGTTCATGTCTTTTTTTGTAACATTAATGAAATCTGGCTATTCTGAATTTGAAATGCTTAGCGGTAATCTTTGCAAAGTCACTGGCCTACTGAATGACTTTTTGTGAGTCATTTCCATCACCGTGCCTTCTTCTTCAGCTAGGAGATAGGAAGTATGTGCTAGTTCTTTCTCTGCTTGATTTGCTTATCTATTCATAATCAGAACTATGAAACACTATGGTGATATTATTAGCAATGAAAAACCTAAAAGGAACCCCACAGGTTGCACTGACACAAAAGAAGCCATAACAAAGCCAAAGGACATATATATGTCATCTTCTTTGCGTGTTTGCATTGGTGCTGTTAAATGGGAAATACCAAAACTCTGAGATTTTTGTCTTTATGTCTTGAAAAGAGAAACAGGTGTGCTTTGATGTAATTACTGACCAGATTTACTAATGCTTTCCTAGATAGACAAAAGGGTATTGGCCCGACGATTTGTACTCAAGGAGTTTAATGAAGTCATCCACAGACACTAGTGACCACATCAGTTGCTGCTCCTTATAGGGAATCCTGCTGTTAGTATTCCCACACACTGACCTTCTTTCCTGACCTGTTTGATTACCGATGGGGTGAAATGGGGAAAAATTATTGTTTCTTCCTAGAGACAGTCTTATCCTGTTGAAGACACTGTGTGTATTCTGTGAGATATACTGCTATTTCTTGAACCATTGCTGGCTTGTTCAGGGCATTCTGTGAAAGCGCAGGGCCTCAGCTTTTAGTCACTGTTTCTACTCCCTTATTAAACACTACATATTAAAATAATGATTTCTCTTTCTTTCCAAAAAGCACCACATTTTCCTAAGGCACTACTAACATTTTGTAGCTGATAATTTGCTCTAACAAATACTGTTATTGTGTTCTTTGTATCTGTTTTAATTTCCATAGAAATAAATAGGAGACATTACTTTCAGAGCAACCTAAACCCCTGCATATTAAATAAGCTTATTTGGTCCTTAAGATACACAGAGAATCTGAATTCCTCATTTTACCCAACTCCAAATCATTGCTTTAACAGTAAAGCATTACTCAGAGGTAAGAGTATAAACATGGACACACAATATCAAAAACCACATTGTTTTACTTCCCATTATGGGTTTTTGTTTGTTTGTTTGTTTGTTTTTAATTTGGGCATGATTCACTGAATAACAACACATCCACACAATTCTCATGACAAAAGACATCTCCAGCCATGTAAACCAGCCATGTAAAACCTCAAGCACCCATTTAAAGGAACTCACTTGTATTTTTTTTCCTTTTTTTTTTTTTTTTTTTTGATAAATCCACAAGTTTCCATTTCTTTTCCTCCAGTTGTTATTGTTTTACCACTCTTATGTTCTGCATCTGGGTTTACAAGTTGCTACTGACCACACGAACCAAATTTAATATCTTTTATTTGGATTCCTACCAAACCACAAGAGTACATATCCTATTATATTTTCTGCTGGATTTTTTCCTGCCTCTCCTTTTCTTTTATGTAATTTTGAATCTTTTGAGAACAAGCCCAAATATCTCTGTATCTCTTAAAATTGTGGTGCTCCAGTAATGTAACTAAAACCCAGATTTTCCCCTTAGAAATTGAAATTCAGTTTATTCTGTTGATACCAATATTACTTCATTTCCATAGACTTCCTCATTCTCTCACTATTGCTTTATGTTACAGCAGAAAATTATTCTAATTCAATCATTTTTCAACCAATCTAATACAGCCCCAAAGTGGATTAGCCAGCAGGCACTGGTGAACTGCACATCCATCAGTAGACGGTTACAAAAATAACCAGCTAATTAAATCCAGAGAAAGATCCAGAAAGGGAAGGGAAAGAACAATGCATTTGTCTCCTGCTTCCCCACCTGTTGCTGTTCACTCCGTATGATTGAAGCTCCCTTCCTTAGCCTTTCTTCTTCCAGCCATCCAAAACTGGAAGTGGCTTCCATCCCTGCATTTGGAGATACAATGCTTTGCAACATAAAGGAGAAGAGGAAATGTCTGATCCTCCCCCTCCCTTTTCTCCCAAGGCAGAAACTTCTGAATTCACACCAATACTTCAGTACCTACACTAGGAACTTGCACAGTGATGGCGGTATTGATGCAAGCACAGCACAGCATGCAACCCAAGGTTTGTGAAGCCAGAGCACGAACATGCTGTAAACTATCCATACACTCTTCCCAAAGCAGGACAATGTATGATACTTCAATGCTACAGCAAAGTAAAATTCATGTCTAAGTGCTAGGTGTTTTTTTTTTTTCTTTTTGTGATGAATACTTTCACAAAATAAGGTGTAGAATGATATTTTTTTTATCAGCTTAATTTCTCTTTCTCTAGATCTTTGCTATCTCAAGTAAATGTTATGAGAAGATGCAAACATACCGGTTCTCTAGCTGCGATTTCTTTTAATCCTCTTCCTTTTCTAAGCAGTTTTCTCAGATTTGAGAAGTTATCTTCAGAACAAAGAACGAACTTGGACTTAGATGTTCTGATCACCATAGGATGTCCCCCTTCACGCTGGAGGATAAACACTACCCTAATATTAAAGCTAATTATTTATATTCTTTGAAAAGGCCCCTCGTAATTATTTATTGTATGTTCTATGTAATTTAGCTGTAAATTGTACTATGTTCATTTAACTCCACAACTGTTATAAAATGTGTGGACTTTTTCCCTGTTGTACTTGTATCCTCCATGTTGTCTTTTCCTTCTAACAGTCAGAACGCACACACTGTGAGTGCTGTTAAATGACCAGCTCCATCAGTCAGTTAAGAATACATCAAAATTAAAGTGTGAGACTCATTTCTCTTTTTGGATATCTGTCAGCATTAGTTGGTGTGCTGAAAGAGGCTTGGGTTTGGTTTTTTTTTCAGATTGTTCAGAAATATTTTTCTTCACTAAGGAGCAGCTGTTGTGAGGAAGAAGTTAAAGGATTTTGTTAGCGCTGTAGGGCCGTGAGAAACGAGATGTAGTACATTTTTGTTAATCTGAAGTAAAATAGCTTTTCAAGGCCAAGGGCCACTCCCTGCTGCCTGGAGGGTGCCTGTAGCAATTGGAGTGGAGCTGGAGTTCAGCATGAGGAGGAAAATGGAGGATGCCCTTATCCTCCAGAGGACCCAGCCTGCCTGTCTAGCTCTCATCTTAATGTTTTAAAATAATCCTCTGGTGTTTAAAATATTGATTTTCTTCTTCTTGGACCACGAAAAAGTAATGTTACTCCTTATTCTTCTTTTGATAAAGTCATACAATTCTTTTTCTCCTGCTACAAGAAAGCTTTTCCTTTTTTTTTTTTTTTTCCAGCATGTTTTTATTTATTTAACTTATTGAAGGGGACCACGATTAAACCGCATTCCAAATGCGTCAGGTCGGACATTTTCATTCTGGGACGTGCCTTGAAGTCAGAAACTCCCGCGATTGGCAGCGCGCGAGAAGCCGAGGCAGCCCCCGCGGCGGGCCGTAACGCCCACCAGGTGGCGCTGCAAGGCAGGGAAGGGCTGCGCTCCTTCGCTCTCATTTCGGGAGCTGAAGCTCAGCTCTGCGTTACAATGCATTCGCCTGAGGATCGGGAGGTCGCTTCGTAGGGAGTTACAGTCCCGATGAAATAAGTCATACTAACCACACTGCCACACTTCTTTAACTTGAGACTGAGCTAGTGAAACTGTCAGCGTTAAGGAAAGGGCTACTAATTAAAGTATGGAAGTATGATTTTAGCTACAAAATACGTTTGAGATGGAAATGGGCCTCACTGGAGGCACTATTCTGTGGTAACCCTGACAGCATCATTTGTTGAACTACACAGTGCAGCATTTACTTGCCTTCGCTGCAGCTTCATGCTAAGGTCTCCCACCCCAGGACTGTACACTCTGACTCCTACACTGTGGTTCTTAGCACCATTTCAGTGTCAGTGCCAGTGAGGTGAGAGGCAGTTCAGTGAAGTGCCATGGTGCTGCTGTGTGATAAGTGCAGCATCTCTCAGAGAAGGCACAATTTTAAAAGTGCCTCTCTTGGCAGAGCTCAGCCCAACTCTACCAGAGCTAAGAATCTTACTCCTAACTCCTGCTCTGAGCCAACACTGCCTAAAACAGACCCGGACTCCATCCCCTTCATGGCATGTGTGTGGCACAGCTGTACTACTGCCCGGGAACAGGAGCCTGGCAGCTCTCAGCTCTCTGTGATAGTGTACTGCTGGCTGAGCACTGCCATGCTGCAATGAGTCGGGTCCTCCCCCTTGTGCAAGGCACACACTCATCCATGCACACTGTTACCTTTATGAAAATCCAAGATGTTAATAGGGAAGTGACTGTCCTGCTCTACACTGTATTGATGCAGCTTCATCTTGAGTAGTGTATGCAGTTTGGGGCACCACAGTAAAAAATGACATAAAACTATTAGAGGGCACCCAAAGGAGGACTACAAAGAGGGCAAGGTGTCTGAGGAGCAGCCGAGGTCCCTTGGTGTGCTCAGTCCAGAGCAGAGAAGCTGAGGGGAGGCCTAATGGCGGCTGCAGCTCCTCAGAGGGAGCAGAGGGCAGCGCTGAGCTCTGCTGTGTGACAGCGACAGGGCCCGAGGGAACGGCATGGAGCTGTGTCAGGGGAGGGCAGCTGGGGGTCAGGGAAAGGGGCTGCACCACAGGGTGCTCAGGCTTTGGAACAGGCTGCCCAGGACAGTGAGCATGGCCCCAAGCTGCAGGAGTTCAAGAAGCATCTGGGCAAAACTCAGAGACATAGGGTTTGGATTTTGGGTGGTCCTGTGTGGAGCCAGGAGCTGGAATCTGTGATGCTTGTGATTCCTTTCCAACTCAGGATATTCCATGGTTCTACGACAGAGCTTTGGTGCTTGAATATGAACAGTGAAGGGAACAGTGTACATAGTATCAAATAATCCCTGCTTTTTATGAGTAAACTTGGAATCACACCTTGATTACCTGCATAATTAATCCCTGCTCACAAGTATTTGCATGCCTGAATAATTAAAGAGTTAGGGCCTCCAAGCGAGTACAGCCTGTGTTTCTATACGGAAAGCTTCAGTAGCAATCACGGTAGCTCATAGTACATAAATAATTCAGATAGAGCTTTCTCTTTTTTTTTCCCTTACAGAAATTCTCTTAGTGCTTCCTAATTAAATAAAAATGCTTTATAAGCCGTCATTCCGTGACATCAACAGAATATTTTAAGCTATGAACTAGACAAGCTGAATTTACGTGTTCAGTGTCTGCAGCCTGATATTCAAAGCAATTTAATGCAACTGAACCAGTGCAAGCATGTGATCCAACGGGTACATACTTTAGCAAAGAATGAGCCGCTCTATGCCAGCCATACTCATCTTTTCACCCAACATGGTTGTTCTTGGACCTCAAACATTCGAGCTATGAATAAAGAAGGGCAATGCCCGACCTGTTTGCACCTTGACACAAATCACACGAACTGCAGGTGGGGACAGGGAGAATGCACGTTGGCGGATGCCGACTGCTCTCGGAACAATTCTCTTTTCCCGCAGAGACGGGCGGGAAACAGTTTTATTTTCTACTTTCAGTTGCAGAAGGGCGGCAGGGGGCGCGCGGGGCCGCGGTCACTCCCCGCGCGGGAAGCTTCTGGAAGGCGCTGAGCACAATGCCCGCCCCCGGCGGCGCTGCCCTCCGCAGGGCAGGCCGGACCTCCTTCCCTCGCGGCCATCTCCGCGCGGCGGGCTCGGCCCGCTCTCGGCCGCCCCCCGCCCCGCCCCGCCCCCATGCAGCTGCACGGCGCTGGCGCCGCCGTTTCGGTGCGGCCCCGCTGGCAGCCGTCCCAAGCCCGCCCGTTGTCCTCCATTTTCTCTCTCCGCCCTCAGGTTCACCGCGTTTCCTCCGCCCGTCCGCTGCCCCCAGCCCCTCCCGCTCTGTGCGTGCTGGCAGCGCCTCGCGAGGCGGCAGATGGCTCCCGGCCCCTTTCTCGCAGCCGCTCGTTCCGCGCGCACGTCGGTCCGGGGGCCGGCGGAGGCGGCGTGCGGGCTGCCACGACCCGCGGGCAGGGACCGGGTAGGGCGGGAAGGGCCGGCCTCCGCCGCCATGTCAGCACTCGGCGCGCCGCTCGCAGCCCACCTGCTGCAGAGAGGGCGGCGGCCGGCAGTGATGGGTCAGGCAGCCCGAGGCAGCTGCAGTCAGCGCCGGCAGCCCGAGGCCCGGCCTTCACCTGGCTCCTTCCAGAGCCCCGAGTGACGCCGCAGTGCTGCGTGATGTCAGCGTGCCCTCCGCTTTCCTTTATTTTCCTTCATTTAACCCTGGAGAACTGGGGCCTGTGCGCTAGCAGTTTAAAAACGGCGAGGGAAGCTTCCTGCTTTTTGCTTGGAGCATCTCTGCTTGTTTTCTCTCTTTTCATTTGGGACTTCGTGAGTTCTAAGAAATTAGCAAAATATAAAAGAAAACAGAAGGCTGCTGTCTGAGCAATACAACGCATCGTGTTCAGTTGCACGTACACAACAAAAGCATGTTTTAAAGGCAAGGTAGCTGAAAATACGCTGTTTCAAACCACACGTGTTGCTCCCGCATTACAATCCTTACTGAGCTTCATGGTAGAGGAGACATGTTTGGACCTCCTGAATAAGTAGGGCAGCGCTGGGACTTTTTTTTCCCCCTGGATGGTACGATGTGTTTCAATCCTGGCAGCCTGCATCAGTCTGTCGTGTGTGGAGGTGGTGGCTGAGGAACTTGCAATGAGAAAACCGCCCGGAGGCACAGTCGGCAGAATGGTACGGTCACACTGTGTCACTGCGGTTGATAGCGCTGCTCAGATTCACCTATCGATCGTTGTTGAGCACCGTATGAACCAGGCACAACGACAACGCCTGGATAGAAGATCCGCTTCTCTAACTGACTTTGAGTTACCTCTGATCTTATTTGTCCCGGATCCATTTAAAGATTTGTATAAAATAAACATCGGTCTCAGAATTATCTCAGTCTTCGGCTCTCGTCCCCCGGGCAGCTCTTTCCAGGGACTGCTGTGCAGATGCCCCGGCCGCGGTGCTCGGGGCTCGCTGCAGTACGCATCTGCACCGCTCGCGGGGAACGAGCGGGTGCGGTCAGCGTGCTGCAAAGCGCAGCCACCGGCGTGCGAGCAGCGCCTACCGTCGCCTTGCGTTTCTGACAGCGTAACTTTGCTCTCGTGCTTTAACTTTCACGCACCGCACCTCCAGGGCTCACGTCTGTTTATGTCATCTCTGGAGCGTGAGGCAGGGAGCTGAGAAAAGCAGCGAAGTCGGAGAGAGCTTCTCGTTGGTTAATGCCGGTCTTTAAGGTTAGGCTGCTAAGCCCCTGGTTAGGCCCCTGCTGGAAGGTTGCCTGCCTGCCCTCCCGCCGGGCCGCGTCTCGCACCGCACGAGCAGTGTGGGAGCGCTGTGTGGGAGCGGGGCTGGCAGCCAGCGTAGCGCTGCTCTGCGCTGTCTTGGTGCCTCTGTTCCAGAGCCCTCTCGCTCTCCTTGTAGCAGTGCATGTTACACCCTCGGTAAGTAGAGGGTGGCTGGGAATCGCGATGGAGTTTCAAATAAATAATAATTTTCACTGCGCGCTGGTGATTAAATATCACGGGTCATTAACGCAGTTAATGGGTCGTTAACAAAACAATCTGAGGCGGCATGAGTGAAAGCGGAACATTTCGGGGTGTTAATTCCCTCGGAGCCTCTTTCCCCTCCCCGACTCCCTAGATAAACGGACCCACCGTCCCGCTGCCCCCGGCTGTACCCCAGCTCCACGCGGGCGCGCAGCCCCGGAGGTTGGCGGAGAGGTCGGGAAGGTGCAGGTCTCGTCCCTGCGGCTGAGGCACCGCTCCGCTCTGTGCAATTAGGGCTGAGAGGACAGAGGGAAAGGAAAGCGGTTCTTTGTGGAGGCACCCGGCAGTCGATCCCCCCAGGGCCGCGTCCTGTTCCCGTATATGCCTGCACGAGTTTGATCTTTGGCTTTACGCCCTCATCATCTTGTGCAGTATTTTTTCTTCTGGAAATCCTACTGTATGGTAATAAACACGGACACAAAGCTAGGAATGAAAGAAAAGTCCGAGTTATATGTGTGCATATATATACATATATAGAAAGTACATATAAGCAAAAATACCAAATTCTTCTTTTGTGGAATTTCTGTTGTGAAGAGTTCATTCAAAATCAGTTATTTCTGTTTAAAGAAAATGAATGACTACCGCAGTCCTGTCACCTGCAGTGCTTCCTTCTGCATCTCTTGAGGTCATACTTTGAGCAATGCGCACACCCCAATCGCGTGCCGTTTTTTAACAACTCCGCAGACGACCGATACTTCGTGCTCCTGAACGACACAAATCGCAACGGATCAGGATCGCTACGGACGCATCGTGCTGCGTTTCGCAGCGTGGGGAGATCGGTTCCCCCTCCCTCCCCCTCCCACCCTCCATTTGGAGTTCGGCTCCAATCCTTCGGCATCGACGAGCTTCCCTGAGAGGCAGTGACACTCTCCGAGCTGGCTCTGTTACTTCCCAGACATTTTTAGATAAACTCCGATGTGGTCTCGTAATTAGTTCTGTATTTACATGTTTATGATTTCCAACCGCTCGCTGGAAAACAGCCGGTGATAGCCGCACGTTTCCAATCCATAACTTTGATTCGCTTCCCAGCAGGAGCTGTCATCTGTATTCCTTTCCCCCCATTTTTCTGCCGCTTCCCAATACTCCGCTTCTCTCCCCCAAGAAAAGGACGCTCAGCAAAGCTTTCGAACTAAGTACCAGCGCATTTGCTGATGATTTCCAGTTCTTAATCTATTGCCCAAGTAACAGCCCAGGTTATCTCCAGGACAAGCGTTCCGTCTGTTCCTGTGTCCTTTTGATGGGACAAAGCCCGCCTGCATACGACCCTTCCTACATGTACTCAGCGACAGTTTGCTTTGGCTGCTGAAGAGTGGGTACTTTTATTTTATTTTATTTTATTTTATTTTATTTTATTTTATTTTATTTTATTATTTTATTATATTTTATTTTATTTTACTTTACTTTACTTTACTTCATTATGTAACCGATCCCCTTCCTCCCATTCCCTTTCTCAGGCAGCCCGCTGGGGACCCCCGGCGTGGCAGAGCAGCCTCTCTATGCAGCGGGCCAGGTGCGTGGCTCCGCCCGCGCGGTGACAGCAGCATTCTGCTGGCTAGTATGAGAGAAATCGTGTCCGTATTTGTGGTATTCTGTTGGGGGTTTTTTGTTTGTTTTTTGTTTGTTTGTTTTTCCCTGGGTAATGTGTCGCTGGAAGAAGTCTCAGTGTTTCAGCCGGTGCGCATAAGTAGAGCAGACGTCGGGGACTCGCCGCTCATTCTCCAAAGTTTCTCAAGTAATCCGAACAGAGATGAAAGCGCCTGTTTAAAAATAACGCTCTCACTCACGCACACACACTCTATGTTTTTCTTTCTTTCTTTCTTTCTTTCTTTCTTTCTTTCTTTCTTTCTTTCTTTCTTTCTTTCTTTCTTTTCTTTCTTTCTTTCTTTCTTTCTTTCTTTCTTTCTTTCTTTCTTTCTTTCTTTCTTTCTTTCTTTCTTTCTTT